>NW_027555625.1:102277841-102877841 GCF_003287225.1 Phascolarctos cinereus
CAAGCTCTACGACATAGGTCAGCTCCGTTTGACTACGTGCGGCGAGGAAATCAATTACTATTAAGCTAGGGTTGTAAAAGCATGGGACATACCAGTTAAGTTCCATAGTAATTAAAATTCCTTGAAATATTAGCAGTCTATAATTTGCATAGACTTCCATGAGCTATGTTAATGAGGCACCAATAGACTGGTCTAGAAGGATTTAAAATTTGTAGAGTCCAACCTAAAAAATGATTATATGAACCACTAAATGATGTTTTACTATAATAATTTAATTCTAGTATATAAAGCTTCGTTTATACAATTCAATTTAATAAGCATTCACTAACCACTTATTATACACAGGGAACTGGGGATATAAAGACAAAATGATAAACAGTTGCCAACCTCAGTGAAGTTACATCTTATGGTGTCCAAATTGCCAATAAATTAATTCTTTTCATTCAATTTCAAGCTCAAAAAATAGAAAAGCAGAGCAAACATCGAAAGGGCCTCCTTTAGGACTTTCATTTTTTTTTCCCCAGAGGAAAAGTTATAACAAAGAAGTCTCAGAAAATTTCAAGAATAAATTTCTATTTTTATAGGACTCAAAGTCCTACCTACAGGAAAAACTCCTTTTAAGTGATTAGAGGCTACTGCATCCTGGATAAGTAAAAATCATAGAAATGGAATCTTTGAAAAACTTAAAAAGATAAACATAGAAATTTAGGAATTGTACTTAGTATTCTGTTGAGGAAGAAATAGAAGATTCTACATGTATCTCTCCATGTATTTATACATATATGTACATATATATACATATAAATACAATAACTGGATTAATTTTAGTAAACTATGGAAGATTGTATTTCTTAATGATAAAAGAGAATATAGCAGAGTATGATAGAGGGAAAACAAAAGTCAACCATTATAACTTTGAGTGTAAATGGATGTTATTACCCAATAAAATGGAAAAAGGCCACTGAACAGATGAAAAGGTTAGACCTAATAATTTCACATACAAGAAACATTTAATCAATACAATTTTCAATAGTTACAAAAACAGGAATTATGAAGGGATATGAGAGGACCCACCAACCCATCCCTTTCTGGAGGTTGTACATTGCCATGTTTGGGACTTTTCCAATGCATTGATCATTTGTGCTGATTGTTTTCCTCTCCTCTTTTCCTTTTTTTTTTGTCCTTAAAAATAATCTTTGTAATATTTGTAAGCCTTCTGTGAGGGAGGGATACTGGACAAAACTATGATGACTTGTAAAAGACAAGACATCAATAAAAGCTTATAAAAATGAATCAAATTAGGTATGTCAGCCCTTTGCCCTGTGAATCAACTCACCATCCCTGTGTAACCCCAGACTAAACTCCTTTCCCTGACTCTCACTCCTCTAAAAGTATTATGTTCCCCTATTAAAATGTAAACTCACTATGAAGAAAGTCTAATTTTTAAAATATTTTTATCCTTATTGCTTAGCACAGTATCTAGCATTATAACAAGTGCTTAATAATGTTTTTTTTCATTCAGTAATATCAATATACACATCTCTTACTTTGGCATTGGCAAATTATAGAAGCTTATGAACATATATGGTCATTAACAAGACTTTGTTTTCTTTTGCCTGCTTTTATTATTCCGTTATATTCTTGTTTATATATTTAAATTCAGTAGAAGTTAAGATAAATTTTTATGTGTGTTAAAAACTCATTAATAACAGCTCACATTCATGTAACATTAAAGTTGGCAAAGTACTTTCCTTAGACCAATTTTTGCTGGTAATTAGTCCAAATAAATGTTGTAATTATTGTAAAGTCCAACAGATGATGAGATTGAGGCTTATCTTGGTTAAGTGACTTTCCCAGGATCACAAAGCTAGTAAGTTTTGGATCTGAAATTTGAACAAAAGTCTATACTGATGCCAACTCTAGTAATCTTTTTGTTACCCAATCTTGCCTTTCTAAAAATAAAATTGTTATTTCCTTTATTATATGTAGTTATGATCTTTAAATTAATTAACTACTTGATTTTTAGGCCAAAAATAATGAGAGCTTGCTGAAAGAAAAATATTTTGTGTAAGTCATGGCTTCCTTATTACAGGGTTTAAAAAATTCATTCATAGAACTAGGCCAAAATGATTGTATCTGTTATCCCTAAAGTTAAAACATAGCTGTCAGGTAACTCTGTACTGTTTCTTTAGATCAATCAGTAAATCTCATTTTGAAAAAGAGAAAAAAGATGGCTTCCACTAGTTTAATTTCAATCTTCAAGAAGATTATAGAATACATTGGGTTTTTTATGTCTCTTTTACCATTTGGCATATTCTGTTTTTTAAGGTGTTATTTTCTATAGTATTTTTTGTGTCTTCTTTACCAGGCTGCTGACTTTTTTTTCATGATTTTCTTGCATTACTCTCATTTCTCTTCCCAATTTTTCCTCTACCTCTTGATTTTTTAAATCGTTTTGGAACTTTTCCATGTCCCGAGACCAATTCATATTTTTCTTTGAGGCTTTAGATGTAGCATTTTGACTTTGTTATCTTCTTCTGAGTTTGTGTTTTGATCTTCCCTGTCACCATAGTAACTTTCTATAGTCAGGATCTTTTTCCGCTGTTTGCTTATTTTTCCAGCCTATTTCTTGACTTTTAACTCTATGCTAAAGTGGGACTTTGCTTCTGGAGTGGAGGGGGCACTGCCCAAAGCTTTAGGTTTTTTGTGCATCTGTTTTCAAAGATAATTCTGGGAACCTGTAAGTTTTCAATTCTTCTGAGGTAGTGTGATCGAGGGAAAGGTGTGTTTACTACTTTCCTGTTCTGTACTCTGCTCTGTGAATGACCATAAGCACTCTTTTCAACCCTGGAACTGTGACCAGTGTCCCATCTCCCCTGCTGCCACAAGCTCTGGTTTGCTGGTGCTCCTCCCCCCGCCAGAACTGAGAACCAGATCCATGTACAGGCAATGGAACAGAGTCCTGCCCCTGATGGCAGCAAATCTATCACCTCCCTCTGACTGCTTGTCTGACCCGCTTACCATCTGTGGGCTGAGAGGTCTGAAAACTGCCACTGCCACCACTGTTTCAGTTGCCCTCAAGATCTACTGCTGGTTTGCTGGGGCTTGGCCTGCACTAGATTGCATTCCACTCTCATTCCAGTGCAACATATCTTTTCTGCTAACCTCCTTAGTTGTTGAAGGCTAGAAAATTGTTTTATTCCATCTTTTTGTGGGTTTTGCTGCTCTAGAATTTGTTTTGAGACATTATTTAAAGGTCTTTGGAGGGGCTTGGGGGAGAGCTTAGATGTGTCCCAGACTTTCTCTGCCATCTTGCCTCTGCCCTCAATAGGTTCATTTTTTAAAGTAAGTTTTATTGATGTTTTCTATTTCTGTAATCCCAAGTATTCCTTTGAGCCCTCCCAGAGAACCATCCCATGTGACAAAGAGTAATTTTCAGAGAGGAAAAAAAATTCAGCACAACTAATAGATACATTGAAAAACTTCAATAAATAACACCTGTGTGTTTCCTACCTCCATGAAAAAAGTTCAATAAGTAACACCTATGGACCTCCCTACTCCTTGAGTAGGTTGGAAGTTGTTGTCTCATCTCTCTTAGTTTGAGTCCTAATTGATCTTTTTAATTTTGTTACATTTACTTTTGATTTTTGGTGTGTAGTTCTTTCCTTTCATATTGTTGTAATTACTGAGCATATTGTTTTCTTGGCTCTGCTTACTTCACTCTGCATCAACGTATATAGATCTTTCCATGTTTCTCTGTGTTCATTATACACATCATTTCTTACAGCACAGTAATGTTTCTTTATATTTGTGTACCACAATTTGTTTAACTGTTCCCCAATTGATAGACATCTACTTTGTTTCTAGTTCTTAGCTGTTACAAAAAGTACTGCAATAAATATTTTAGAGTATATGGGGACTTTCTTCTTATTGATGACTTCCTTGGGTTATAAGTCCAGTAACGGAGTCTCTGGTTCAAAGGGCATGGACGTTTTAGTCACTTTATTTGCATTGCTTTCCCACATGGTTATACCATTTCACAGCTCCACCAACAATCTATTAGTATGTCTATTCTTGTACGATCCTCCAGCATTGATTGTTGCTGTTGCCGTTTTTGCCAGTTTGCAAGGTGTGAAATGAAACTTCAGAGTTGTTTTGATTTGCATTTCTCTTATCATTAGTGATTTGGAATATTTTTCATGTGGTTGTAAATACTTTGCAGTTCTTCTTTTGAGCACTGCATATGTTTTGACTTTATTGGGGAGGGCTGTTATTCATATCTATATGTATGTGTGTGTGTGTGTGTGTGTGTGTGTGTGTGTGTGTGTGTGTGTAGGTTGGTTGTATATCTTGGATACCAAACCCTTATCAGAGAAATTTGATTCAAAGATTTTTTTCCCATTCAGCCACTTCGCTTCTTATTCCAGACACATTGATTTTATCTATGTAGAATCTTTTCAGTTTTAAATAATCAAAATTATCTATTTTATCTTTTTGTAATTGCCTCTATCTCTTATTTGGTTAAGAATACATCTCTTACCCATAATTTTGAGAAGTATATGATGTTTCTCTTCTAATTATTTTATATGATCTTTAATATTTAGACTATATATCCACTTATAATATATTATAAAATATGATGCAAGGTGTTGATATAAGTGTATTTTCTGTCAGACTGCTTTCTAGTTTTCCCAGCAGTTTTTATCAAATAAGGATTTTTTTGTCTAGGTGATTTTTGTTTTCAACTTTATCAAATATCTGTTATTTCTAAATCTCCTTGTCTAAGCCATTCCATTGATCCATCTCTCTATTCTTTAACCAATATCAGATGGTTTTTATGATTGCTGCTTTATAATATAGATTGCATTCTGGAAGTGGTTTTCCCTTCATGCCTACATCTTTTTTTTCATATACCTTGATAGTCTACCTTTTTTCCAAATTAATTTTTAAAAAGAATTTTATCAAGTTCTATAATATACTTACTTGGTAATTTGATTGGCATAACATTAAAAAGTATAAGTTAATTTGGTAGTATTGTCATTTTTGTTATATTGGCATGGCTTACCCATGAGCTCTGAATACTTCTGTGGCTGTTCAAATTGTTCTTAATTTCTTTAAGGAGCACTTTGTAATTGAATCTGTACCAGTCTTTTGTGACCTTTGGGATGTTGATCCCCCAGATATTTTATATATTTTGTAGTTATTTGGCATGAAATTTCCCTTTTGTTGCTTCTTGTATTTTGTTACAAGGATTTAAGGATTTATTTTGTAGGCTGCTATTTTGCTGAAGCTATTAATTATGTCAATTAGTATCTTTGCTGATTCTATAGGATTTTCTAAGAAAATCATCATATCAGCAAAGAGGGTTAGTTTTATCTCCTCTTTACCTATCTTTGGTCTTTAAATTTCTTTCTCTTGTATTATTGCTAATGCTAGCATTTCCAAAACTATATCAAATGAATGTGCTTCACTCTCACATTATGAAAAAGGTTCTATTGTATCATCATTACATATGATATTTCCTTTACTTTTGATTTTAGATGGTTTTTGTGATATTAAAATGAGATCTTTCTACGCCTATACTTTATAGGGTTTTTAGCATAAAAGAATCTTGAACATCGTCAAGTTTTTCTACATCTATTGAGATGATGATGTGGTTAGTGATGATTTATTTTTAATATGATTAATTATATAAATGTAAATTAATATTGACACTGACTGGGAGCAGAGCCAAGATGGCAGAGTAAAAGCAGTGACTTGCTTGAGCTCTCCCCCAAACCCCTCCAAATACCTATAAAATATGGCTCTAAACATATTCTAAAACAGCAGAACCCACAAAAAGACAGAGTGAAACAAATTTCTAGGCCAAGACAGCCTGGATGGTTGATCAGAAAGGTAAATTGTGCCAGGCGGGAAGAGGAGTGCAGTTCCACATGGTCACACAGGCCTCAATGAAACTGGAGCAGGCCTCGGAGGACTGAATCACAGGCAGCTGTGGTGGTTTCCACAGCTCTCAACCCACAAATGCCAAAGACAACATAGAAGGTCGGTGGGGAAAGTCTGTGTTTGCGGTGAGAGAGAAAAGCAGATAGTCTCAGCCCCAGTCCCTGAGCCTGGCCCAGGGGCAGTGGCTGCTTCCAGAGCTTCCAGCCCACAGATTGAGGGGGAATTGAGTGGCTGATCAGAGGGGGAATGCAGAGATCTCTTTGCTGGTGCAGGATTCTCTTGCTTTGTCCTTGCTTGGATCTGGGTCGCAGTTCTAGGTGGTGGTCCTGGGGCAAGGAGGAGCACTGGCGTGGTGGAGCTAGTAGTGGCAGTGGAGAGGAAAACCTCACGGTTCCAAGACAGAAGAGTGCTTGTGGTGGTCACTCAAAGACCAGAGCACAGGCCAGAAAAGGAGTAAACACCTCGCCCTTGATCATAGCACTTTGGAAGAACTGAAAATGTACAGGTTCCTAGAAGTATCTCTGAAAACAGTTGCACAAAGCCACCAAAGCTTGGGACAGCACATTCTCCACACTGGAAATAGACCCCTACCTTAATAAAGAGTTTATAACTCAAGTAATTGGCTGGGATCATGAACGAGCAATGCAAAAAGAGTTGGACTACTGAATCTTACTTTGGTGACAAAGAAGATCAAAACATGCAACCAGAAGAAGACAGCAAAGTCAAAGCTCTTACATCCAATGTCTCCAAGAAAAATATGAATTGGTCCCAGGACATGGAAGAGCTTAAAAAGGATTTTGAGAAGCAAGTAAGAGAAGTAGAGGAAAAACAGAGTGATGCAAGAAAATCATGAAAAACATGTTAACTGCTTGCTAAAGGAGACCCAAAAAAATACTGAAGAAAATAACACCTTAAAAAATAGCCTAACCCAAATGGCAAAAGAGGCCCAAAAAGCCAATGAGGAGAAGAATGCCCTAAAAAGCAAAACTGACCAAATGGAAAAGGAAAGCTTACTGAAGAAAATACTTTCTTAAAAATCAGAATGGAGCAATTGGAAGCTAGTGACTTTATGAAAAATCAAGAAAAATCAAAAAACAAATTAAAAAGAATGAAAAAATAGAAGAGAATGTGAAATATCTCATTGGAGAAACAACTGACCTGGAAAATAGATCAAGGAGAGAGAATTTAAAAATTATTGGACTATCTGAAAGCCATGATCAAAAAAAGAGCATAGACATCATCTTTCAAGAAATTATCAAGTACAGTTGCCCTGATATAGTAGAACCAGAGTGCAAAATAGAAATGGAAAGAATCCACCAATCACCTCCTGAACGAGATCCCCAAAGGAAAACTCTTAGGAATATTGTAGCCAAATTCCAGAGTTCCCAGGTCAAGGAGAAAATATTGCAAGCAGCCAGAAAGAAACAATTCGAGTATTGTGGAAACACAATCAGGATAACACAAGATTTAGAAGCTTCTACATTAAGGGACCAGTACATTAAGGGACCAGAAGGCATAGAATATAATATTCTCTAGGGCAAAGGAGATAGGATTACAACCAAGAATCACCTAGCCAGCAAAACTGAGTGTACTCCTTCAGGGTAAAAAATGGTCATTCAGTGAAATAGAGGACTTTCAAGCATTCTTGATGAAAATACCAGAGCTGAATAGAAAATTTGACTTTCAAATACAATACTCAAGTGAAACTTGAAGAGGTAAACAGGAAAGAGAAAGCATAAGAGACTTATTAAGGTTGAACTGTTTACATTCCTGCATGGAAAATATATTTAACTCATGAGACCTTTGTCAGTATTAGGGTAGTGGAGGGAAAAAATTATGTTATAGATAGATGATAGATAGATAGATAGATAGATAGATAGATAGATAGGTAGATAGATAGATAGATAGATAGATAGATAGATAGATAGATAGATAGATAGATAGATAGATAATAGAGGGCACAGGGTGAGTTAAAGATGAAGGGGTGATATCTGGAAAATAAAATTAAGGGGTGAGAGAGGATTATACTGGGAGAAGGAGAAAGGGAGAGGTAGAATGGGGTTAATTATCTCACATGAAACAGACAGGAAAAGGCTTTTACAGTGGAGGGGAAATGGGGGAAGGTGAGAGGGAATGAGTGAATCTTATTCTCATAGGATTTGGCTTAAGGAGGGAATAACATATACAATTGGGTATGGAAATCTATCTTACCCTACAGGAAAGTAAGGGGGAAAGGGGACAAGAGAGAAAGGTGATGATAGAGGGGAGGGCAGATTGGGGGAGGGGACAATCAGAAGCAAATACTTCTGAGGAGGGACAGGGTCAAAAGAGAATAGAATAAATGGGGGTGGGATAGGATGAAGGGAAATATACTTAGTTCTTCACAACATGACTACTATGGAAGTGTTTTGCATGACTACACATGTATAACCTGTATTGAGTTGCTTGCTTTTTCAATGAGGGTGGGGGAGGTTGGAAGGGAGAAAATTTGTAACCCAAAGTTTTAAAAACACATGTTAAAAAAATTGTTTTCATATGCAGCTGGGAAATAAGAATTACAGGAAATGGGGTATTGACATGTATCCTGCCCTACAGGAAAATAGAAGGGGTAGGGGATAAAAGAAGGTGGGGAGAGATAGAAGTGAGGGCAGATTAGGGGAAGAGGTATACAGAATGCATGCTGTCTTGGGGTGGGAGGAGGGACAAGATGGGGAGAAAATTAGAAACTCAAAATCTTGTGGAAGTGAATGTTGAAAACTAAAAATAAATAAATTTTTAAAAAACCTTAAAGGATAAATTAATATCATTAATCATTAAAATCTCCATGATTAATTGTATAATGTAGAATGAGACCCAGGTTTATGGGTAGACAGTAATATTTTATTACTTCTCTTCAGGTAATTGAAATATTACTTAATTTAAAAAACTATGATTATTCTTAATTCAGCCTTCTACTATATACAAGTAAAGCTTGTGATGATTTTTTGCTTTGACTTTATTAAATATATTTTTCATGTTTAACCCTGAGTAGTGATGTGTTGACTGACACCACTGTATTTCTATAAATGAATAACACACCAGTGAGGTCTCAGGAGCGAAAGCAGCGATTAATAGGAATGTATTCCCCCTACCCTAGGGCTGCCCCACCAGTGTTCTGAGACAGGTTGAGTAGCAGCTGAGTGACAATGGACAGGGCTAAGACCCTTTACCCCCGTGAAGACCCCTCGACTTGCCTGCTAGCCTGTGCGTGTTGGGCCAGCCCAGCGAGACTGAAGGTGGGGGGAGCGGATACATTGTTGAGCATGAGCTATAGCTATATTGCCAGCATGGTGGGTGCTACACCATGCCTGGGCTTCACTAATGAGCTGATTTCCTTCTCTGGCAAAAATATAAACTGGAAGAGATCAGATATATTCTGTGGATGTAGGATAGCTGGATTTCATTAAGATACTTGGTAAAGTTTCTCATTTTATCTTTGAAGACAAGAAGAGTTGTTAGCTGAGTGACAGAAAAGCACTGTGAATTAATAGCTGGTTAAACAACTGTACGAAAGAGTATTTATTAATACCATTAAGGGATGTCTCTAGTAGCACCCCACAGGGTTCTGCCTTAATCCTGTACTGTACAATACTTCTTCAGTGCCGTGGATGAAGGTTTATAAGGCATAACTAAATGTGGATTACATAAAGACTTAAGGAATAGCCAACATATTGAATGAGGGATTTAGAATCCCAAAATAATCTTAACATGTTGCAGCACTGGACAGAATTAACAAGATATAATCTGATAAGAGTAAATATGAAGTTTAGAACTTAGATGCAAAAGGTAAACAGCAAACTTATAAAAAGATAAGCCTCTATTAGCAATAGTTCATAAGGAAAAGAATTAGAAGTTTTAGTTGACATTGAGCTTAATATGGTTAACTTAATTTTTCTGCTAATGACATGGTGGTAGCTAATCATAGGAGAGACAGCGTGGCGTAATAGATAGAAAGCTAGTCTTGGAGTAAAGATGGACTGTGATGAAGTGCTGCCTTTACTGTGGACTGGTTGTGTGACCCTAAGCTCCTATTTTTGGCTTCTCAACCTAACTCAGATCTCCTGAATTCCTGATACTATATCTTGTTTATGTCCTCACCTTAGATATCTTTTTCCAGTCCCAGCATGGTAACCTGATGCCAATCCAGGATTTCCCTTTTAATAGTTTTGTGTTTTAACCCTGAACTAGTCTCTAACTACGATTTGCCCAACCATGTAGCATCTCAGGAAGTAAGAGCCTAAGCTCCTTCCCTTGACAACTGGAGATACCATGTGGTTATCAGCTTTTCCCCTTAACATCTGCCAAGATATGAATCATCTTGTCAGCCATCAATCATTACACAGAAATGAGATATTCAGAGCTAGTCCCAACCTCAGGAGGTACTGTAATAACGTCCCCAGTGTGTATATGCATTGTTGTTACTTTTTTCAATTAGTCTTGTCTGACTTTTTGTGACCCCATTTGTTGTTTTTTTTTGGCAAAGATGTTAGAGTGGTTTGCCACTTCCTTCTCTAGCTCATTTTACAGATGAGGAAACTGAAGTAAATAAAGTTAAGTGATTTACCAAGGGTCACACAGCTAGTAAGTGTCTGAGGCCTAATTTGAACTCAGGTCCTCCTGACTCCAGGCCAGGCACTCTATTCACTGCACCATATATGTGTGTGTGTATAAAAATTATATATTAAATATTATATGTATGTATATACTTCCTTGCATTCACACATAGTATGTATATATATGTGAATATATGTATATAATAGAAGGGGAAAATAAGGACATGTACACACACACATATATGGTTGAGAAAAGCAGCCAATATTTTGCATTTTGTCATCTTAAACTTTCTGATGAATTGTCTTCTACTAACCCAATTGAACTCTTTCTCAGTGTCTCACAGTTTTCTTCTCTCAGATAATTTCTCCCCTCTGCAACAGCCCCCACAGAATACATTTCTTAGAGTTAAAAAAAAATCCTATCTTGTGCCTCTCCTTCCTGATCTTCACAATGGAAATTATATCTTTAAGACAGAATAAATGGGATGTGTCTCTAAGATCATTTTAACAATAGTATCAGTAAGGGGTTATGCCTAGAGTATTTTTTTATACTCATTCCCCAAAATCACAGAGGAAACAGAAGTATAAGGAGTGTAAGATAATCAAAATGCTTCCTGGAGTGTGACCTAAGGCTTCTGGCAGCAACTAAATGTTTCTAGCTGCCATTGCTCTCATTTCCTGGCTATCAGGACCTCTGTGTTGTGCTTTCCCAGGGGAATACCACAGTGTAGCCCACCTTGGAACATAGTAAATCAATGCTGCAGTTAGTGCTAGAAATCTAAGTCTGAGATTCCCAGGTCAGTGTTACCTCTAAGAACTCTATGCCAGTCCCTTAAGGAAATTTGCTAGAGCTATTTCCCATTTAAATCTGCTGAGGGTGCTTAAAAATAAAAGATAAATATATGTCTTCTATCCCCTAATGGAGTATTGATTATCAACATTTATCCTTTCAGCATCTTCTGTGGGTTTGAAAAAAAATTTAAGCAGCTAGCACTTGCATACTGTGTATCTATCTCTAAGTGTAAGAATAGCATATATTTATCTGTTCAGTACTAAGTATTTAAGTCTATTCCAAGTATGTGAATGATAGAGAAACCCTAAATCCCAAAATAAAATAAAAACATATTCATGATTTAAAAATAAACATGAAACAAACTGTAGAGAAACATTTTAAAAACAACATTTACCGATATTTCCAATTTTCTATTTTGTCTTTATATTAGATTACATTTTATAGACAATACCCTTCTTGGAGTTATTCAGCTTCCAGACAAACCAAAAAAAAGACCTCTTATTAGACCTCTTATTTCTCTGTTGAAACCCGACACACCACTTAGTGAGATCCCATTGTGCCTTTAAGTGCTTAGCTATCTTAGCTTCTTGGCTATTTCCTTCTGTCTCTTAATTGATTGGAAGTGTGCTTACCAATATTTCTGAAGCCAAGAATGTTTATTGCAGAGTAGGTCACCCTGTGTGATACTTGGGAAAAGTTAAAAAAAATGTCCTGGATTCGGGAGCTAGAAATGCCCACCCTCAAACAACATTCCAGCAAAAATCCCTACCTTCACACTATATATGGCAAAGATACCAGTATAGGGAAGTATGCAAACAGAAGATATTACCATAATCAGAAATTTAATAAATATATCATGATTTGGAAACTAAAATCTACAACAGTGGACAGAACTGGTCTGGGTGCTGGGTATATAGACAAGAAAACAAAGTAGTCCCTGCCTTATTGGGTGTGGGGATGGGGAGGGAATAACACATTCACAGAAATTAAGTACAAAAAGTACATACAAGGTAGATACAGAGTAATTTCTGGCAAAATTGGGAAGCACTCGACTGCTTCTTGAAGGAAAATGGGAATTGCATGAGATGGAGGTGAGGAGTGACAATGTTCTTAGCATGGGGGGATAGATTGTACAAAGACGTGGAGGTAGAGGATGGAATGTTGTATATACGAAACAGTAAGTAATCCAGTTTTTAGAATACAGGAGTCTAGAGTGAATATGGAAAAGGCTTTACAGATCTTCAAGTGCTTTGTAAATGCTAGCTATTAATGGAGTAGAGTAAAATTGAAACATTAATATTATTGGAGAGGCAGCAAGAAATAAAACAATCCGGGTTGAAATTTCTCCTTTCAATTAATCAACAAGTCCATTATCTTTGCCAAGAAAACCCCATGTGGGGTCATGAAGAGTCAGACATAACTGAAATGACTTAATGACAAAAGTTAGTAAATATTTACTATGTGGAGCAGGTAGGAGGCACATGAGCACCTAGGTAATGAAGTGGATAGAGTGCCAGGCCTAGACTCAGGAGGACCTGAGTTTAAATCCAGTCTCTGACACTTATTAGTGGTGTGACCCTGGTCAAGTCACTTAACCCTGTTTGCTTCAGTTTCCTCATCTATAAAATGAGCTAGAGAAGGAGGTAGCTAGGTGGTTCAATGAAGATAGAATGCTGGACCTAGAGTCAGGCAGACCTGAGTTCAAATCCAACCTCTGACACTTACTACCTGTGTGACTCTAGGCAAGTCACTTACCCTCTATTTGCCTTAATCTCCTGAAGAAAGAAATGGCAAACCACAGTATCTTGAAAAGAAAATTCCATGAACGATATGGTCTACTGGGTCACAAAGAGTAGGACAGGACTAAAGAGCTTTGCACCAACAACTTACTGTGTGACAAGTACTGTTCTAGGTACTTTGGAGTACCGGTACAAAGAAAGTTCAAAGAATGAAATTATTGTTGTTCACAATTAGCTTACATTCTGCATGCTGTGTGACCCTAAGCAAACCACTTAACCTCTTAGTGTTCCAGGTATCATTAAAAGATCAAAGAAATGGTAAAAGGTCTAATATGTACAAAAATATTTATAACAGTCCTTTTTGTGGTGGCAAAAAACTGAAAGCTAAGGGAATGGCCGTCAATTGAGGAGTGGCTGAATAAATGGTTGTATATGAATGAGATGGAAGATTATTGTGCTGTAAGAAATGAGAAAATAGATTATTTCAAAGAGACTTGGAATGACTTGTGTGAAGTAAGCAGAACCAGAACTCTAACATCAAGATTATACAAATAAACAATTTTGGCTGAATGATGAATAATGAAATGAGCAGAACTAGTAGAGTAATTGATAGAATAACAACAATACTATAAAGACATACAACCTTGAAGGTTGTAAGAATTACGACCAATACAATAGCCTTCTATTATTACAGAGGATTGAAGATGAAACATGCCACATTTTTGTAAATAGCCATTGAGGGAATGTATTTTGCTTGATTGTGCGTATTTGTTACAAGGAATTTGTTTTTCTTTTCTCTTTTTTTCAGTGAGGTATAAGATGAGAGGAAGAGAAAATAGAGAAATCAGTAAAAAATTAAGATAAAGAGGTGGATGCTACAAATGTGGAATATTGCATGAATTCTCTGATGAGGTCACTGTATTGTTGGTTTTTCTTAATTGTTTAACTTTGTGACAAGTGATCTCCTTTGGAGTTTGGGAAGAAATTTGTAAGTGTATATAATGCAAAATAATATATCAATAAGACAATCAAAAAAGCTCTATGTTGCAAATTCGCTGGATAATTAGCATTGATAAAAGTAATTTCCTCATTGTGGACTCTCTACACCAATATAATCACAGTATAGACCAAAAGGTGTTTTAAATTGGAGTAAAATAGAAAAAAAAATAACCCTGTTCTTGGATATGAGACAGCTTTTCATGCTTATCTTAAAACCAGAAAGGAGGTATGAGCCATTTGATCAATTCCAAAGAGAGATCTGTACAAAATAATGATAAAGGAGAATGGAGGAGAGTAATAGTAACACAGAACTAGATGGTTGTAGAGATTGCTTTAGAAAGTTTGATGTTTACCTCCACAGAAGTCCTAGTCTGATGTGGTATGGAAGTGACTCTGTTCTTGAGGACTTTGCCAATGAAGCCAATCCTGCCAAGCTCTTATATAGATCATACAAAACTAGAAAATCTTCAAGTATGGGCCCAATGATAACATTTCTATCTGTTGGCCAAGTACCAACCCACCTCAATTCACAGATACTCAGCACTGGACTGCTTACAGGATAATAGAGGCAGCTAAGTGGTACAGTGGGCCTGGAGTCAAGACCTGAGTTCAAATATGGCCTTAGCCACTTACTAACTCTGTGACTTTAGATAAGTCACTTATCCTCTGTCTCCGTTTCCTCAACTGTAAAATGAGGACTGTAATAGTGCTTACCTCCCATGGTTCTTATGAGGATCAAATAAAAGAATATTTTAAAAGTGCTTAGCAGAGTATCTAGTACATAGTAGGTGATATATAAATCCTAGCTATTATGGTATTTTTTTGCTTGAGCCCAAAAAAGATCTTTTACTAAACCGTAAAGAGATTGAAATCTCTATCAGTGCAGGGTAGTATTCATGCCAACAGAATCACAGGTCCTACCTTCATACTGAGAGGGGGCTAAGTAGGCTTTAAATATAATCCTTGTTGATAGATTCCTCCTAACCTGAAGGATCTGAGTAAATTTGGCGTTCTCTATTTCTCTGATTCATTTGCCTCCCAAGTAGAACCTCAGAATATCATTGTATGGCACTCTCCCAAGGGATGACCATCAGCTCCCCTTATTACCTCTACCCCAGTGGAGATATGTGCCATCCCTGTGGTTCATAGTACTGTCCTTGATGTTACTCCTAGAGGGGAAAGGTTAGTAGTACTCACAACTCTGGCTCTGCCATACCTTGTTCAGGGCTGTTTAGCTCTCTTCCATTGATGCAGTTGTTCCTTCCCCCAGGAGATGGTGCAATTCTTAAGCATCTGGTCTAGGAGAAATTCTGTTATCATTCATTCACCCCCAAGGTCAGGACAGATCTGAACTATTTTCTCTGCCACAGATGCTCTCTAGCAGTTGCTCCTTCTTGGAGATGGTGCCAGCTCTTCAGTAGCTGAACTAAGGGAAAGATTAATAGTGTAAGGGCTTTTCAAGCCTAGTGACACCAAGCTGTTGATTCTTCCTGCTAACACCTGGTCCCATAGGCCCTTTCCATTATAAACAAAGACTCCCTTCTGGTACTATGGGAACAGCCTTCTAATTATCCTGATCACACGAGTTTCAATTTTATATCCTAGGTGAATGAGGATGAATTTTCCTAAGTTATCTCCTCTCTCCCACTTCTCAGACAGGACCATTTCCCACCTGCTTAGAACCTCCCATTAAGACCTGAAGTGTTCTTACTCATCTTTCTTGTTTCTCTATGCCCTGACTTACCTGAGAGCTGTTTGAGCTGGCTGTATAAATTGCTGCTTCCAAAAAACCCTAGAAAGGGGCAGCTAGGTGGCGCAGTGGAGAGAGCACTGGTCCTGAAGTCAGAAGGACCTGAGTTCAAATCTGGCCTCAGACCAAACACTTGACACTTACTAGCTGTGTGACCCTGGGCAAGTCACTTAACCCCAAATGCCTAAAAAGTAAAAAACAAAAACAAAACAAAAAACTCTAGAAAGCGGTAAGTGGAGGAAGGGGCAATACAGGCATTTATTATGCAAAGCGATGGTATAGGACAGAAGTGACCTCACTAGATAGCTAAGAATTCAATAAACAAATAATTATCTAAAAGGTAGAGGAAACAATGAAGTAAATGTTATTCTGGACCTAATTTAGACCCATGAAGAGGCACTAAAGTATCACTGATGGGAAACTTGGGGAAAAGTGATCACTTCATCTTAGAATTTGTGAGAGAGAGAAAGAGAAAATCTGGGCATAGTCTGGCATGAACCCAGATTTCAGAGCTGAATTCAAAGGGTTCAGATAAAGGACAGATAGTAACACTTGACCTAAAATTTTACAGGTGAAATCAATCAACAAACACTTATTATATACCTACTGTGTGCTAGGCACAGTCCAAGAATGGGAAGATCTCAAAAATGACATTTCTGAAGATAAAATCAGATTAATTATGATTAGGAAGAAAAGGTAAAAACCATCTAAAAAGGCTCAGGTGGATGCACAAGGAATTCATCAATGAAACTAGATTAAAAATATTTATGGAAGATAGAAGAAGAACTGGTAATAAATCTAAAAGTATGGCATGGTCCCCTAAGATCTCTAAGAAAAATGTCAAGATCACAAAAGGTTCAAGTTGAGTTCATCCTTGCTTAGGACAAGAAAAGAGTTTTTACAGCTACCTTGGCAGCAAAAGAAGGGATAAGACCACTTCTCAAGATGGATAAAGAGAAGGAAAAATAATACTTATAATTTCATTCTGATTTCTCTGCCAAGGTGAGTTTTCTTAGAATACTGATATACAGAACAATAAAAACTATTAGCATTTAGTTTAAATCCAAGATAAGTGAGGATAACATAAGGGATCCCCTAATTACCCTCAGCCAGTTCAAGGCATGAGATGAACTATATCGATACCAGGGTATTTAAAGAACTGGCATTTGTGATTCATCATCAGCTATCAATGATCTTTGAAAGACTAGCAAACAGGAAAAGTTGTATGGAACTGAAGAAAGGTAAATGTTAAAGTGATGGTCTTTGAGTATTTAGAAAGGGAAATATGATCACAGAGAGCCACTGTAGTAAGTACATTACAAACATTATACTCATCTGATCCTCCCAACAACATTGGGAGATAGGTGCTATTGTTCTAATTTTTGCAGCTGAGGAAGTTGAGACAGATAGAAGTTAAGTGACTTGCCCAGGATCACACAACTCGTAATTGTCTGAGGCCAGACGTGTGTGTATGTGTGTATATTTGCCTTTGGCAAAGCCAAGATTCTAAGCCAGGTCTTCTGATTCCAAAGCCCCTTTCCACAGGTCCGTGCAGCTCTTTAGTCTCAAGACTAAGCAGTTTGGAATTCACCTAACTGTATGGTTATAAATATAAATATAATGTGTGTGTATATAACACCTCTCTGGGCCCTGCTTTCCTCATCTATTAAAAAAAAAGTATGACTAGTTGGTTTCCAATGTCACTTAAAACTCTATTGATTCTATGATCAGTAGTCATCGATGGATCAGTGTCAACTTGGTTGAAGTCTTTTGACTTAATGTGCTCAAGATCTGTCCTTGGTCCTGTGCCATTCAACTTTTTAAATTTTTTTTTTTTCATTTTAAATCATTATTTTTTAAAAAGAATTTTGAGTCCCAAATTCTCTCCTTCCCTCTCACTCCTCTTGCATCTGTTGGAAGGCAAGCAATATTATATCAATTAAACCTGTGAATTCATGCAAAACATATTTCTGTATTAGCCATGGCTGTTCAACCTTTTTGATCAATGAGTTGGATGAAGAAATTAGGTAACAATTGTTCAGATAATGTAAAGGCTAGGTGATATTTCTAACATTAGATGACAGAAGCAGCATCCAAAAATGAACTTAGCAAATTAGATGGACAGTGTGTGGGGGCAAACAAGAGAGTCAATATAATCTAGGCTACGTTAAAAGAGGCATCATGTAGAATGAAGAATGATCAAGTGATAATCTTTATGTATGCTGGCCTGGTCAGACTGTTTCTAGTATAATGAAGTAAGTTCTGGGCCTGGACTCAGGAAGTTGTTGCTGTTACTGTTCAGTTGTTATTGTGCTATTCTCTTCATAACCCCATTTGGGATTTTCTTGGCAAAGATATTGGAGTGGTTTGCCATTTCCTTCTCCAGTTCCTTTTCAGATGAGGACACTGAGCTAAATAGGGTTAAATGACTTACCCAGGGTTACACAGCTAGTATGTGTCTCAGGCTAGATTTGAACTGAGGTCTTCCTGACTCCAGGTTTGGTGCTCTATCCACTGTGCCACCTAGCTGCCCTGGACTTAGGAAGACCTGAGTTCAAATCCAGCCTCAGACATTTACTACCTATGTGACCCTGGGCAAGTCATTTAACCTCTACCTCAGTTTTCTCATCTTCAAGTGAGGATAATAATAGCACTTACCTTGTAAGGTTGAAGCTAAATGAGATAGTTGAAAACCACAGTGCCTGGCACATAGTAAGTGCTATACAAATGTTAGCTATTCTGTTAACTATTATGTAGTTACAGATGATACATTTTAGGAAGAGCATTGATAAATGGGAGCACATACAGAGGATGATGACCAGGATGATGGTGGGTTCTGTAAATAAGACCATAAGAGACTGATTGAAGGAACTGGATAGGTTTAATTTGAAGAAGACAGAATAGATATGGTGGCTATCTTCAAATATTTGAATAACTGTCATATGAAAGGATTCACATTACTCTGCTTAGCCTCAGAGGCAGAAATCAAAGGAATAGATGGAGGTTATAGAGAAGCAAATTTCAGCTCAATGCAAAGAAATATTTCCAACAATAATAGTTATTCCAAAGTGCAATAGGATGCTTTAGGAGGTATTATGTTTTCCTTGCTAAAACTCTTCAAGGAAATGCTAGATAACCACTTATTGAGAGTATGTAGAAGTGATTCCTGTTCAGATACAGATTGATCCAAAACTCTTCTGACTTTTCTTCTAGTGCTGAGATTCTCTGAATTCAACTCATTGGGATAATTCAGTTTAAAATTAGCGTTTTTTCTTCTTATTTAATGTGAATGGATTATAGCAGCAAAGAGAACAGTGAATTATAATCAGTATGGAAGGTTCCTTGTTTATTTTAAACTTTTTTATTATGCTGAAAACAAATCTCAGCTGTTCTATAGATTAAATATGGGATCATCTCACATTTTTGGTTACAGATAGTCATTTCTTTAAAAAATTATTTTATATGTTTTGTTAAATATTTCCCAATTATATGTAAAAATTTTTTTAAATCACTTTTTTAAACTTTTTAGTTCCAAATTCTCTCCTTCACTTTGGCCCCTCCCCCCTTCTTGAGAAGGAAGTTCTCTGATTTCGAAATATATGTCCATATTAGCCATTTTATAAAAGAAAGCACAAACAAAATAAAATAATAAAAATAAAGAAAAGTTTTAAAAGCGTGCTTCAATCTGCATTCAGAGTTCATCAGTTCTCTCTCTGGATGTGGACAGCATTTTTCATTATGGGTCCTTCGAGCTGTCTTGGGTCATTGTCTTGAACAAAGTAGCTAAGTCTTTCGTTGTTGGTCATCTTTACAATATTCCTGTTGCTGTGTACAGTGTTCTCCCAAATCTGCTCTCTTCACCTTGCATAAAATCATATAAGTTTTACCAGGTTTTTCTGAAACCCCTGCTCATCATTTCTTATAGAACAATTGTATCCCATCACAATTGTATGCCACAACTTGTTCAGCCATTCTCCAATTGAAGGGCATCCCCTCAATTCTAATTCTTTGCCACCACAAAAAGAGCTGCTGTAAATATTTTTGTACATTTAGGTCCTTTTCCTTTTCTTTGATCTCTTTGGGATACAGACTAGTAATAGTATTTATGGGTCAAAGATTATACACAGTTTCATTTTTATCTAAGATAATTTTACTCATTCTTCTTCTCCCTTCTCCCAGGACATCTCTCTCTCATCTATTATTTTTTTACACCATCCCAACATAATTGACTCACTCCCACACCCTTTTTCTGTGTAGTTCTAACTGCCTTAATAAGGATAAAGGTCTTAGAAGATATATATAGATATATATATATATATATATATATATATAATATATGTATGTGTGTGTATGTATGTATATGTATATATATATGTATGTGTGTGTATGTATGTATATGTATAGGTATATATATATATATATATATCATCTTCCCATGTAGAAGGGTAAACAGTTTAACTCTATTGAGTCCCTAGGAATTTCTGTTTCATATGCTTCTCTTAAGTTGGCTGAGCATTTCTCTACTCTGCCATCTTGGCTTCACCGCCAGAAAACCTGAAACTACTTTCTCAATCCTCAGGTAGTTGTTTGTTTCCCTGAATTGTGAGACTATACTTTATTCATTGCCCTGTCAGGGTCCATGATAGACTTCTTTCACTTTAACAATGTTGTTACACTTTTCCTTAAATATTCTGATAATTCTCCTCTTGATTTAAATGACTAAATAGTTCCTCTGAGGCACCTTTTCTAAGAAGATTCTCTTCTTTACTAGTTGTGTCCTCCTTGTTCATGCTTCCTGATCCATTAACACATTAACATCCCAAACCCTCACTTCCATCAGTGTACTTAAAATGGTTATTTTTTTAATCTGTAATAGAAAATGTGATACATTTATGACACATGTAACTATGGAGAGAAGCTCTTCTTCACAGCAGTGGGGTCAGAAAGTGACTCTGCCCTTACAGAAATAGAATCAACACCTGAAAGCCTGTTCATATCAGTTCAGCAGGTAGGTCCCTCATCCATGACTCATCTGCATACAATGGATGTTTTTTGTAATGTCTGATGGGTAGAATATCTCTGCTCACTTATTGAACACATTGTACCACAAGCTAATTTCTTTTCAGAGAACCAATCCTTAAAATTATAATAAAGCTAGTAGGAAGATAGATTTGTTTTATAAAATTTAATTCTCTCAGGACACATCTATTCTGTTAATAGAGACAAACTTGTACTTTCCATCTTTTGTAGCTACTGAAAACACATGAACTACTGAAAACACATTTAAACATCACTGAATAATACAGCAAAGTATAATTTTCTTTCCTTTTGTTCCCAGTTGATGTTAAAAACAAAACATACTTTGAAAGTAGCCAGATCCTATTCTGGAGGGGACATCTCTAAAAGGGTGATTTGCCTCCAAAGACACTAAATTTCTTGGCCATACTGATGAGGCTGACAACCTGTGCAATTATAGTAGTATGTTACCATGCCAGATGGTTTAAACAATTTTGTATCTCAGGCCTAGAATAAAATACAGCCTTCTCAAGGGAATAGAAACAAGTGAAAATGAAGGCTTCCTCAACCTTGAATAGTTTTTAAAACAGCGCAAAACAAATAGTCTAATACTTTGTGCACAGTAGCTACTTGATAAGGTTTGATCAGTGAATGAATAGCATTTTCCCCTATACCTTTTCAGCTTTATAAGATTCCACTCAATACTACCCCCAACCTTACCTGTATAATTCACCCCACTAATTGCATTTGGCCATTCCTGTTTCCCTCTTAACCCTTACCACTTAGTTCTGGCATACCTATGCCTTCTGCAGGGAAAGAGGTAGGATTAGAGTTATGATAGCCACCTTCTTATAATAGCCCCCTTCTTCTCTTTGGGTTGAAAAGCAAGATGAAAGTGAACAAAGTTCTTAACCATATAGTTATTCCCTTGAATAATTGTGTCTGGACCATCCAACATGGTGAGCCTATGTCAGGAATTCCTGATTCAGAAGTAAAAGCTAACTCCTCGACTTGGCTTGGTTGTAGTATAATGGAAGGGTCCCTATCCAAAAATAGCTGAGAAAGGAAAGAAAAAACCTTTCAAGGGAAACTATTATATAACAGGGTCACCCTGTAGTACTAGTACAGTATAGCTTATTTCCAACATATATGTTTTTATTTTGTTCTCTTAGCTAACTGCCTTCATCCTTTCTACTCTGCTATGATTGTCAGCAGTGAGAACACCCACCTCAGCTAGACACTTTCAGGCAATCTCTTAGCCGGCAGAGTATGGGCCTGGAGTTTGTCAGAAACTTTTTTGCCATTGTAATCTGACAAGCCCAGGTCATGTTACCACTCCAGTCCTGATACCCACAGATAAAGGCTAATGATTCTTGCAAAGATCTCCACTCTCCCCAAGACATATAGGCAAGATTAAGTTCATGAGATTTGAATTTCACAAGAGAAAACACAAAAACCTGCACAAGTTTACACAGGAGGCGAATTAAGAAATAGTAACCTGAACTCACCTAAGTATGTATCTTGTTGAACCTGCTGTCTTTGAAATGTACCTTGGGTGATGATGCATTTTACCTTGGCTCTCCTAGAAGAATATGGCTAGTCTTAGATAACCATCAAAGCGATGCTGAAACTTTTTCTCTTAATGATACTTCCAGTCATTGCTATGAGGCCATAATTTAAGGCAGTTATTTCAAAACTGCTGGCTTTGCCCACCTTCTGCATTTTTATAATTGCTTTATACATTGACAGACCTCTTTACTGTCATGAGGACATAGCTACTTCTATTTCTATATGGCTTTGTTTCCTCAAATTGCTGATGCTGTCACCAGAGGAAATTTTGTACCTCTGTTAGTGGTAGAACATGTAGAATAAGAACATGCCTTGAAATATTTTAAATTTGAGCAGTATTTCATCTCCAAGATGTATTTTTCTTCTCTCTCCTCTTGTTATCCTTCCTTTCTTCCTTTTTTGCTTCTCTTCTCTCATCCTCTTATTTTGCCATTTTCTACTAGATAAAACCACAAATTGATAAAGTCATTGTATTTGTCTAGCATATTTTCCACTAATATTTTTGCTAATAAAACAATAACAACAGCAGATATTTATGAAGTATCTAATATGTACCAGGCCCTGTGCTAGATGCTTGGGACACAAAAATAGCCCTTGCTTTTCAGGAGGTTAAATCCTACTAACGGGGAAAATGTGAGATATAAATTTTTAAAAATATATGAAAAATAAACATGAAATAATTTGAGGACATATGGGAGAGAGCCCAACAGCCGGGGAAATCCAAATAGATGTATTGCATGAGGTGACATTAGCTGGGTCTTGAAAGGATCAAGAGATTTCAAAAGACAGAGGTGAAGAGAACATTACAGGAATGGAGAAACACCTGTGCAAAGTTATGGAGGTGGGAGATAGAATGTCAAATATTGGCTAGAATGTAGAATGTGTTAAGGGGACTGATGTGAAATTAATCTGTAAAGACAGGTTGGAGCAGGACCTTGAAGGGCTTTAAATGCCAAAAAAGGAATTTGTATTTTAACATTTGACCTGAACTTTGAAGGGAACTAGAGATTCTGAATGGCAGAGGGGAGAAAGGAGTGCATTACAGAGATGAGGGACAGCCTGAAAAAACAGAAAGGCCAGTTTGCCTGGACCCAGAAGTGCCTGCATGAAGTAGGGGAATATGTAATACGGATGGAAAGGTAGGTTATAGCCAGATTGTGAATAGCCTTAAATGTTGAACAGAGACATTTGTATTTGGCCTTAGAGGCAAGAGAGAGCCACCAGAATTTACTGAGTAAAGAAGTGACATGATCACTTTTGTTTCAGAAGCAGAAGCTGAATCCTAAAATTAGCTTGGTTATAATATAGTGGAAGGGTCCCTATCCAAAAATAATTGACAAACAAAAGAAACAGCCCTTCAAGTAAAACTGTTATGTAGAAATTTTGCCTGAGACCTGTGCATTAGGAAAACCACTTTGGGAGCAGTATTCCCTCTATTCTTTTCTGGGTTCCACTCCTAACTCCAAATTTCTTTCTCCACCATGACTCAGCATCCTTCTTACCCTGGAAGATCACTCTTCCCCTTCAGCTCCTTTTTCTCTTGGAACCTCCATTTTAAGGAGAGCTGAGCCAGCCATATTCACCCCTTCATAAGTCTCGATGACTTCTACTTCTCCCTTCAGACTTCTTTCTCCGCCATGTTGCCTGCATGGCTACCTTATCTGCCTCCCTGCTCTTCAGCTTCCTTATGTGTGTTGCTTCTTCCCTCAGAATGAAAGCTCCTTGAGGGCAGGGGATGTCATTCTTTTTACTTATATTTGTATTCCTAGCACTTAATATAGTGCTTGGTGCACAGTCAGCACTTAATAAATTCTTTTTGACTTGACTTGATTTGGAGTGTGAACTGTAGGTAGGGAAAGGAATTATGAGGTTGTTGTAATAGTCCGGGAAAGAAGTGATAACATGGTGGCCATTTAAATATAGAGAATAGGACAGATTTAAGAAATGTTGTGAAGGTAAAAACCACAAATCTTGGCAACTGAACAGACATGTAGTTGTTAAGGAGAGTGAAGAGTCAAGGATGACTCATCATATGAATGTAGATGACAGAAGGATGGCAGGGCCTTCAGCTGAAATAGGAAAGTTAGGAAGGAGGAGGTACAATCAAAGGGAAAGATAATGAGTTCTTTTTCAAACGTATTGAATTTGAGTTGCATATATAGAACATCTGAGTGGAACTGTCCAAAAGGCATGTGGTGATGTGAGATTGAAGTTCTTTGTCAATAGTAAGTATAGCAGTTTAAATGAAAAGCGCTAGTGAATGAAAAAGAAATTTTTAAGTATTTACCATGTGCCAGGCAGGTTGCTAAGTGATGAAGATACAAATACAAGCAGGCAAGACAGTCCCTGTTATTTGTGAGGAGAAGACAAAATATAAAGGGGAGTTAGAGTTAGAAAGCATGGAGTAGAGGTATGATGAGGGTTGGGAAATGGCTAGAAAGTGGCATGGCGACCTGGTTCTGGGTAAGATAATTGAAAGCTCACCTATAGGGATCAGAGGCCCAAGAGCAGGAGTCTAGCTTCTGGTGGGGAAAGAGGAGGGCTAGAATGCAGGGTACTTGGTTTGGAAATGGCCAAAGTTTAAAGTCCCCCAAGTTAAATGGAGTGATTGTATGCATTTGCCAGCAATGGTACTTAACCATTTCAGTTTTCCAAGGTTCAAAGAACAGAAACTTTCACAGAAGCACAGAGTATCAGAGTTAGAAGAGAACTGAGAGGCCACCTAGCTTAACCCATACCTAAACAACAAACACAGTATGCAGTGTACCCCAAAGTGTTCACTTATGATTTGTTTGAAGACCTCCAATGAAGCGAATCTCAGACATCATCAATTGGATGTCCTTTAGACACCTCAAACTCAATCTGTTCAAAACAGAATGTATTACTTTTTCTCTACTTCAACAAGCACCACCCTAGTTTAGTCTTTCATCATCACTTTTCTGTTGGACTATTTCAGTAGTCTTCTAGTTGGTCTCCCTACCTTTCTCCAATCCAATCCTCCACACAGCTGCCAAAGGGATTTTCCAGAAGCAGAGAGCTGACCATGTTACTCCCCTGCCCAATAATCTTCAGTGATTCCTTAGTACCACTAAGGTATAACACAAACTCCTCTGACATCAAAGCCCTTTACAACCTGGATCTAAATTTTCTAGACTTATGATATACGTTACTCTCCCTTCACAAATTATGTGTTTTAGCCACGCTGGCCTTACTGTGGCACACGCACTACAGTGCCTTCACTTCTCACCTCTACCTTGTAGAATCCCTGGTTTCCTTCAAAATTTAGCTCAAATACCACCTTGAATCTGAGATCTTTGTTGATCCCCCCAGCTGCTACCTCCCCTGTAGGCTTCCCTCCCAAGAAACAATTACTTCGTATTTATTTTATCTATATCTCCAGGCATGCTTCAGAGAATTAAAGAATTTAAGACTTGGAAGGAACCTCAATAGTCACCTAATAAAACCAAAAGAATGCCCATTATAACATACCCAAGAAGGGGTCATCCAGCTCCTGCTTAAAGCCCTCAGGAGAGGGAGGCACCCTCTTCCATTGTTGGACATCTCTAATTGTTAGGACATTTTTTTCTTGACATCAAGCCTGAATTTGCCTCTTTGCATGTTCTACGCATTGTTCTTGTATGTGCCCTTTGGGGCAAAAGAGAGCCAGTATGTATTTCCTCCACATTGCAGCCCTTCAGGTACTTGAAGACGGTTATGATCCCCACCTCTGCACCTGGAGATTTCTTCTCCCAGATCAACATCCTCAGTTTTTTCAACTGAACCTCATATGACATGGACTCAAGGTCCTCCTTCAGACCCTCTCCATCTTAACAATGCCTTTCTTAAACCCAGGTGCCAAGATCTGAATATGGTGCTCCAAACATCTGAAGCCTGACCAGAGCAGAGTATGCTGGTGCTCTCACCTCCTCCTCCAGAGAACTGTGCCTCTCTTAACACAGCACACCAGAGGGCATTAGCTTTTTGGCAGCCACATCATACAGTGGACTCATCTTAAGATTTTAAGCCATTGAACTTTTTTAGAACAAACACTGAATAACCAATCTTCCCCCATTCTTATACTTATAGTTGATTGTTTATAGTACATATTGTTGCCTGCAATAAAATGTAGCTTACTTAAGGGCAGGGACTTTTCATTTTGTCTTTGTATAGCACAGTTCCTACATATAGTAGGCATTTCATGAATGTTTATTGATGAACTGATATAAAATCTTTATGAGAATGGTCTATGCAAATGATAACCATATCTTCAAGGAAATAGCTTTATCATATAATCTTCTATGACTGATTACATCTTTGTAGTATAACAACTAATTGAGATTTCTATAGAATATAAAACACCTCTGCATTTTTTTCATTTATTTTTGACTCGGTGGAACAAAATTCAGGCTTGAAAATTCTCCTTGGCTCAGGTTCATTCCACCCATACTTTAAAATTGTGAAAATCTGTGACATGACTATGATGGTAATGTTATTCTGCAGGCCAGTCCTCAAGTTCCAGTCTTCAAGTAAGGTGTAAAACATGGAGTGTTGTTCACCAAGGGTGTTGGCAGGCAGTTTCATGGCTGAAAGCCTGCAAAAAAAATGCAAACAAAAGAATTTCTGACTCATGCCAAGATTCTCCTAATGCTCCTGTTAGTAGATGATATTTTGTTAATTGCATGGAATGCAATAATGCTATAAAACCTTTTTAATGAAATATGTGCAGTGCATAAGAGATTGAACTAGCCACCCAAACTAGAATAGCAGAGTGGATTTTTAAAATTATTACTGCCAAGATGAAAAGTGCAGCTGGACAAGAAACCAATCAGTTAGCATAAGAATATGTATATTTTAAATAGGAACATAGTGAGATGGGCCCATAAATTCATAAGAAAAAGGGGTCTTGTCAAATCCCATTTGGGAAACTATACAATTCTTTTATTGTTGTTGTTCAGTCGTGTCCAATTCTTTATGACCCCATTCCATTACCCTGTCTATGGGGTTTTCTTGGCAAAGATATTGGAGTGATTTGCCATTTCCTTCTTCCAGTGGATTAAGGTAAACAGAGGTTAAGTGACTTTCCCAAGGTCACACAGCTAGTAAATGTCTGAGGCCAGATTTGAACTCAGGTCTTCCTGACTGCAGGCCCAGTGCTCTATCCACTGGGCCACCCATCTACCTCCTGTGCAGTTCTTTAAATGATCCTGTACTTGCATTACTGCATCTCTGCAATATAAATATTATCAAGTGATGCTGTGTGGCTATAGTCATGGAACATGATCATGAAAGAACCCAAAATGCAAACAACCCAAACAGCAATGGAAAAATGAATGTTGGGCATATTACCAACAATGATTCACATGTGAGAAGAGTAGCTAGCTAGCTAGCTAGATATAGATCTATATATAGATGTTTGTACATCTATATATAACATTTTTGGGACAAATATTTGGCATATATAGCTATCTCTATACCTGTATATCTATCTACAATAACATATGTGTATATTCATATATATGTATTTTATATAGATATGCAGATATCTATATATAAAACTTTTGAGACAACCTGCGTATATGTGTATATATACACATACACACACACATATTTCTCATATACAAGTTATTGTTGATAATGTGTCCACCATTCATTTTTTCATTGCCATTTAGGTTATTTGCATTTTTGGTTTCAAGATGATGTGTCATGATTAATAGCCATATAGCAGCACTATAAGAATATTTGTATTATAGAGATGCAGTAATGGAAGTATTATTGTTGGGGTTTTTTTTATCTCCAGACATTGCTTTCTTTTTATTTATTTTTAAATTTATTTATTTATTTATTTTTAGTTTTCAATATTCACTTTCATAAGCTTTTGAGTTTTAAATTTTCTCCCCCTCCTTCCTTCCTCTCCCCCTTCCCCAAGACAGTGTGTAATCCGATATAGACTCCACATATACATTCATATTAAACATATTTTCACATTAGTCATGTTGTAAAGACAAATTAAAACCAATGGGACGAACCAAGAGAAAGAATAAACAAAAAAAAAAAGAAGAAGAGAGAAAAAGCAAATATTATGCTTTGATCTGCATTCAGACTCCATAGTTCTTTCTCTGGATGTGGACAGCATTTTCCATCATGGGTCTTTTGGAGTTGTCTTAGATCCATTGCTGAGAAGAGCCAAGTCTGTGAAGTCTGAAGTCTGCCTGTTCATCATTTCTTATAGCACAATAATATTCCATTAAATTCGTGTACCACAACTTGTTCAGCCATTCCTCAATTTCCAATTCTTGGCCACCACAAAAAGAGCTGCTATAAATACTTTTGTACATGTGGGTCCTTTTCCCATTTTTATGATCTCTTGGGGATACAGACCTAGCAGTAGTATTGCTGGGTTAAAGGGCCAGTATTATTGTTTTTGAGTCATTTTGATCGTGCCTGATGCTTCATGACCCCATCTGGGCTTTTCTTGGCAAAGGTACAGGAGCGGTTTGCCATTTCTTTCTCAAGCTTGTTTTACAGATGAGGAAACTGATGCAAACAGGATTAAGTGACTTGCCCACAGTCGCACAGCTTGTAAGTATCTGAGGCCAGATTTGAACTGAGGAAGATGAGTCTTCCTAACTTCAAACCCAGCACTCTATCCATTGTGTCATCTAGCTGCCCAAAAGTTTAGCACAGTACCTGGCACATTTTTGTTGTTGTTCAGTCATTTCAGTCATGTCTGACTCTTTGTGACCCCATTTGCGGTTTTCTTGGCAAACATATTGAAATGGTTTTCCATTTCCTTCTCCAACTCATTTTACATATGAGGAAACTGACACAAACAGGATTAAGTGACTTGCCCAGGGTCACACAGCCAGTAAGTATCTGAGGTCAGATTTCAACTTAGGTCTTCCTAACTCCAGGCCCAACACTTTATCCACTGCACCATTTAACTGCCCCTATTGCAAGTATGGAATCATTTAAAGGATTGCTTAATTTTCCAAATAGGATCTGACCTGATATATGTGTCTTTGTATCCATATCTGCATAGCCATATCTGTATATCTATCTATCTAACATCGTGAACTACATTCTTTTCTTTCAAAGTGGAAGTTGACTTTAATACACTTGATGCACAAAAGGGAAGAGGGGAGACCATGTATATATACATTTTCCTAGGTTTCCCATGTAGGTGTTAAGAGCTAGAAAATTAGAAAATCCTTCAAAGTATTTTGGACCTCTATGGGTCATGAAAGTCTCTGACACAAAAGTTATACATGACATATCTATATCTACATGTCAGATGGATAGATATACAGGGTATACTGAAAGTCTTAGTACAGTTTTAAACTATTAAAGACTTTGGGGACAGCCTATATATCTACATAGATATTTTTTCTGACATGTGATATATATATATATATATGTTTATATGTGTGCATATACATATATATTATACACATGCATATATTTAGGACTAACAAAGAGTGGACTAGTAATGTACCAAGAATAACAGGTAACAAATGGGCAGGCTAACTGGAACATGAGTACCCCTGAGATATTCAAAGAATGAGAAAAATCTCTTTAGTGTACTGGGTGGGTCCTTTAAGGAGGATTTATGGAAGGACATAGAAAAGAACTGGACTCTAAGAGAAGGTATGGAAAGATTGTGGCTGCAACTTTGGTGGGAGTAGCCATTCCAATAAAATCACAAGTTCATCAAAGTAAAAAGCCAGATGGATAAGACAGAATAGAGTAAAAGGCTGTTGTTGTAAGAGGTCATAATAAGGATGAAAATCAGGCTTGATAGGAGTATGGGGGACAAAAAGCTAGACATCTTAGCCAGAATAAAAAACCTCTTTCTCCACTGTATGTCTATGACATTTTGTATCATCCACATGGCACTTAATCATGTTCTACCTTATGTTATTGTATACTTGTCATAGACCCAAACCTTGGTAAGGAGACACAAGAAACTAGAAAGGGATTGAAGGGCTGCAAGAGCATGGGAAAATAGTCATAATGAAATCACAAACAAGTAGATGTAAAGAGGTTATAGTCAGAGAGAGTAATTTCAAAGTATTCCATCTTGAATAATATTAACAATAATAATCGACATTTATAGAGTGCTTTAAAGTTTGCAAAGCAGTTCCAGGAGATGAATGAATCCAAGGCATGGCTCCAACCTCACTACAGTGCTTCATCATGGATAGCACAACCATTGGAGGGCCATCTTTTTCTGTTTTTTTGAAATTCCTTTGTAGCCAACAAATCTATTTGATTCAATTAGGATATATTCCCTCTATACAGGAAATCAGGATTTGTAGCAAGTCTTTCTGTATTTTTACATGGAGCAAAAACTTTGAGTGAGTTACTAAGCTCAATATGATTTTTCTATCTTAAGAGTTGAAAGAGTAAAGAGTCTGGATAGCATAGTGAAAAGTGGCTTAGTTTTAGAGTCAGGAAGACCCAAGTTCAAATCTTAACTTTGATACACACTATCTGTGAGACCCTAGGCAAATCCTCCACTTTCTCTTCCATAACTCTCTTCTTAACAATTCTTCCTTTTTAAAAAAAAATTTGTAAGCAACTGGGGCTAAGTGACTTGCCCAGGGACACACAGCTAGCAAGCAAGTGTCAAGTGGATGGTGCAAGGCTGAATTTGAACTCAATGACTGCAGGGCCAATGCTCTATCCACTGCACCACCCAGCTGCCCCAACAATTCTTCCTTACAATCTATCTTCCAACCTTGTCATTTCACTAAAACTGCTTTGTCCAAAGTTACTAGTTATCTTTTAGTTGCTACATTCAATGACCTTTTCCCTGTTCTCATTCTTCTTGACCTTTTGTAGCCTTTGACACTGTTGATCACTCTCTCCTCCTCAATACTGTCTTCTCTCTAGATTTTTGGGACACCACTGTCTCCTGGTTTTTTTTCTACCTGTCTGAGTACTGTTTCTTTTTCTCCTTTGCTGTATCCTCCTACAGATCATGTTTTCTAACTGTAGGGGTCCCGCAGGGCTCTGTCCTGGGCCCTCATCTTTTCTCCCTCTACACTTTACTTGGTGACCTTATCAGCTCTTTTGGTTTTAATTATCATCTCTTTGTTGATGGTTCTCAAATCTACCTATCCTGCCTCAAATTGGAGGAATCTTACATCTCCAACTGCCTTTCAGACATCTTGAACTAGATGTCTTGTAGAATCTTCAACTTAATATGTCCAAAACAAGACTCGTTATCTTTCCCCCTAAACCTTCCCTTCCTCTTATCTTCCTTATTAACTGTAGAGGTACTAATATCCTCTGAGTCTCTCAGGCTCAGAGTCATCCTGGATTGCTCACGGTCTTGCATCTTCCATATCCAAGCTGTTGCCAAGGCCTATCAATTTCACCTTTGCAACATCTATGTACATATGTCCCCTTCTCTCTTCTGACACTGCCATGACTCTAGTACAAGCTCTCATCACCTCTTATCTAGACTATTGTAATAGCCTGGTGTGGGTCTGCCTTCCTTCTCCAATCCATCTTATATTCAGCTAGTAAAGTGATTTTCCTAAAGCTCAGGTTCAACCATATTACTTCCCTTTTCTTTCTTTCCCCCCATTCAATTAACTCCAGTGGTTCCCAGGATAAAATAAAAAATGCTCTTTTTTCAAAGCCCTTCATAACCTAGCCCCCTCCGACCTTTACAGTCTTCTTACACCTTACTCCTTATCATGTATTATTTAATTCAATGACATTGACCTCCTGGCTATTCCACAAAAAAAAAGACATTCCATCTCTTGACTCTGGGCATTTTCTCTTGCTGTCCCCCAGGCCTGGAACACTCTTCCTTCTCCATTCTATCTACTGACCTTGTTGGCTTCCTTTAAGTGCCAACCAAAAAGCCCATCTTTTACTGGAAGCCTTCCCCAGGCCCTCTTAACTCTGGCACCTTCCATCTATTAATTATTTCCTGTTTATCCCATATATAGCTTGCTTTGAATTGATTTGTTTTCATATTGTCTCCCCCATTAGATTGTAAGTTCCTTGAGGGCAAAGACTGACTTTTTGTATCCCCAGCACCTTGCACAATGCCTAGTACATAGTAGGCACTTAATAAACATTCACTGATTTGATTTGACTGAACTTCTCAGTGCCCCCAGGCAACTACCACTATTATTTATAGACCAGTTATTGCTCTGGTACTAATTGAAGAAATCCTTACACCTGGGAATGCCCTGCACAGTGTAATTACACGTCTGAAACCTCCATCCCTGAAAAACAAGATTTGAAAGTGTCTCTTTCTCTGATACCTTGTGTTCATTTAAAATTTAACATATGAGAATGTTACAAAACAGTCCTTAGCAGGTCTTTAAACACTCTATATGTTGTCCTGTCTGGATAGAACTTGGGTTTCATCCGTAATATGCTTATGAGAAAAAGATTCTTCTGAAGACTCACTAGTTAGCAATGATTTCAACTGATAAGTCATTTAAATATTTTCCAGTTTCATAGCCCTTTGGAAAAAATCCTCACTAGCTTCTTATTTGTCAGAAAATAAATTGAAGCCTATCTACTAGTTCCTTCTCTGCTGCTTATGATGAGGCTCTAGTGTCCTCCATCCTTTAAAAAAGAAAGAAAAGGTAAATCCCACCATGCCTTTAATATTACCATCTCTTCTGATTACCCAAGTTTGTAATCTCAGTATCATCCTTAACTCCCCACCGTGCATATCTATTCTGTTGCTGGTTCTTGTCACTACATCTCTCATGATATCCCTTTCTCTCCGCTCACACAGCTACCACCTTCATTCTTGCCCCATCACCTCTTGCCTGGTCTCCTACAATGGCCTCCTATTTGGTCTTCCTAACTCAATTTTCTCCCTACTACAGTACATCCTCCACTCAGTCCCCAAGGTAATTTTTCCTAAATGGAAATCTGACCATATCATACCTCCTTTCCACTTAACAAACATCAGTGGCTTCTTATGACCTCCATTATCAAATATAAACTCTCTACAGAATTTAAAGCTCTTCACAACCTGACTGAGAGTGGCGACCCTGCAGCCTCAAGGCCACATGTGGTCCTCTAGGTCCTTGGGTGTGGCCTTTTACCTGAATCCAAACTTCACAGAATAAATCCTTTTATTGAGGGAATTTGTTCTGTGAAGTTTGGATTCAGTCAGTGGGTTGCACTTGAGGACCTAGAGGGCCACATGTAGCCTCCAGGCCACAAATTCCCCACCCCTGATGTTCTGACCCCTTTCTACTTTTAGAGTCTTAGGCACACATCGCTCCTTTCTATACACTCCAGCCCAGCCATACAAACCAAAACTTGCTATTCTGTATACACTACACTCAGTCTCATCTTCATGCCTTTGTATCGGCTGCCCCTCAAGACCAGAATGCGTTCCCTCCTCACTCCTGCCTCTTGGAATTCTTTGTTTTCTTCAAGGCTCGGTTCAAGCACCACTTTCTACATGGGGCCTTTCCTTGTTGTTGTTTAGTCATTTTCAGTCATGTCTGACTCTTTGTGACCCCATTTGGGGTTTTCATGGCAAGATACTAGAATGGTTTGCCATCTCCTTCTCCAGCTCATTTTATAGATGAGGATTAAGTGACCTTCCCAGGGTCATACAGCTTGTAAGTGTCTGAGGCCAGATTTGAACTCAGGAAGATGAGTCTTCTGACTCCAGGCCCTAATTCTTTCTAATGCTAGTACCCTTCCTTACAAAAACTCTACCATCAACTCATTTAATAAATATTCTCTGTATGCTTATATATGTTATCCTGCCTGTTAGAATGTAAGCTCTTTAAGGGAAGGATTTTTTTGTCTTGGTATCCCCAATATTAGAACAGTTCTTAGCTCGTAGAATACACTTAACAATTGCTTGTTTTAGTTAATAACTTTAGGTGTAAAGTCTTTGGACATTTAGGGCAAGAAATGCCCTTATCTATTGTTATAACTGTAGCATGGATGCACGTGAGAGATGTGTTTACTAGAAAGAGAATGCATTTTTTTGGAGTGCAAGAAGCCAAAATCTGAAGAATCAGCTTGGGGAAATAGGGATAGAGGCAGGAGTAGAGCTTGTCCTAGATCCCTAAGACAGTGAAAAGAACCTCATTATCAATTTAGTCACCATGATTCAATACAGGAGTACTAGTACCAAAGTACCATCAAGAAATCAGACTATGCCACCTCCAGTCTGGCTCTTCTCTTTCACCCCATCCCACTAGAACCACCTGTACTTTGCCTCTGGGACCATGGGATCTAATAGGTGAACTTTAGTCTTCTCTTACTTGTAACTAAATGTCCATGTCACTTCCTGACCATTCAAACCACGCTGCCTCCATTCCAGCCCTCCTCCTTAACCACATACTGCTAGCATCATGTGGATTTTGCCTGCCAAGATCTTGGACTTTGATTGGTGAACTTTCGTATTATGTTGCCCAGAACCAGAACATTTCCAGATCATGCTGCCACTGACACGTCTCCACCCCTTTTTACTCTCAATTTTGTATTGTCTTCACCAGTTATAATGTAAATTCCTTGAGGTCAGGGATCTCTCACTTGTTTATGTTTGTAGCTGTAACTCTTAGCACATAGTAACAATTAATGCTTTATTATTCAACATTCATAAATGTCCATAAATATGTCATATGTACTCAAAGGAAAATCACAACTTGGTTTAAAGAAGTTGATACTCAAAGGACTTTTATGGGAAAAATGTTTTTTGTTGTTCTTATTGTTCTTTGTTCTCAAAGAGAACCAATGACATTAGGAGGGTAATGTCTTGACTTGTAAGTGAATTGGATTTACCTGAGGCACAGTCTCAAAGTGTCTTCCAGGGTCATCTGAGTCTAGTGGTAAGACATAGATCAGGATGACTGAAGACAACCCCAGATGCAATTGAAGACCTCAACCTTTTTAAGCTAAGGTCTTTCTCAGGTTAATTTTGTCCGAGGCAAGACCCATTCAGTTATTTTAGGGTAGGTAAGAAATGAAGAAAAAGATAACCTAGTTTGCCTACTCAAAAAAAAAAATCAAACTTGGAGGAGAAGAACTTCAGGGTTCTAGCCAGAAGAGAAACAATTGCTATTTACACTCACTCTGAGTCATCAAAAACCAAACAGTGACCAAGTGAGGCTTGGGCTGGAACCTATTATTGGTCAGTCAGTGAGAGCTAGAGTGATTTGGGTTTAGGACATGGTCAAGTAGCTCCAGTGATGATTTTAAGGCCCATGTTTGTTTTCAAAAGTTTAAACCAAAAGAAGAAGTTTTAAGGAAAACTTTGGTAGTCAAAGTAAAATGACAAAACTTGACAATCAAATAAACATGATCAAATGTGAGATATCCCAGTTGAAGAAGAAATGACAAAGTGATGTGAACCAAAAACCCAATGCAACAAGCTATTCACTTGAAAAAAGAAACTGCTCCCTTTAGAGCAGCGTACAAGACTATAGAAATTTAGCTAATTTCCCCATCAGCAAACAGAATAATTATTGCTTTAGATTGAGGGGAAAGCCCTTTCTAAACCTTGAAATGAAGCATTACCAGTAAAAATGATAATGATAATAATCTTTGTATTTCCTCTCCCATTCCCAGTGCCTACCTGTAAATAGTGAGCACATAATAAATGTTTGTTGGCTGGAAAAGGAAAAAAAGAATTTTTCATTAGGAATAACCTTTCTTGTGTGCCTAAGAGAAAGCATCATGTGGAAATACAGCTGGGAAAGATAAAACTACTGGCATATGAACATAATAGTACTGAGATAACAAAAGTTCTACAGAATATATATTGAATGTTCTGTACCTTTTAACCAATGGCAAATTATTTCTACTTCCCAGGCACAGATATGCAACATGATAGCATAGACGTTGGGATCCAAGAGAATGATGTGTTTCTTGAACCATTTTAAACAGAGCAAAAATTCACAAAGTTTTTGACATTTCTAACTTTGGTACAAACACTTTCTATACACAAGGACTTCTTAGTCTTTTTTTTTTATGTGAAAGTTGGAATTATGTGAGCCAGAGATGAAAGAACAGCTTTGTTTGGGTTTTTACATGAAATTACTGGTACTCTTAACTTCTGAAATTAAGTATAATTTATAAGAAGATTTCAGTCAGTTATTTTCTGTGTGTGACAATATTTTTTATTAACATTCCTGTAAGGCATCAGTTTTACTTGCTTTTTTGACATCTCAGCCTGAAGGACCTAAAAACCTGCAGCTACCTCTCTATGTAATTTTTGTCTTACACTGTCATGAGATGGAATATTCCTGATAGAATGTAATGGAATTTCAGAAATTAAAATTGACAGAGTTCTGACAGGTCTATAACCAAGAGCAGTTGTTGTTTCCAATATTCTTTAGCTTTCACCCTTCTTTGTAAGAGTAGAAAAGCAAGCATTAGGAAATTAGTGCTATTAATGATTCATGGCAATGCTATTTCCTGTAACTAAACATGATAGCCATAATCACTTTGAATATCATCTGAAGCGTGCTTGTAATATGTAGAGTGCATAGGAAAAACAGAAGGTGGAAGCCTGCTACTGAATGTCATGATTCTGGGAAGCATGGAGCTTCCTGCCTACCTAAAACTTTTGAGCTCACATTAGTCATGGGCAGATATGTAGATAGTATTCTTACCCATCTCACTTTTAATGCAATAATTTGAGAAGCTCTTTCAGTTCATGTGAACAAACAGTATATTTTATGGGTCTCTTTGCAAAGGTAACATCATTAAAGTCATTATTTTCAAATAGAGCCTTACTTCAGAAATTCATCAAGCTATTTTAGCCCATGTCTAAGCAGGTAAAGAGGAACAAAAGTTAGAGAGATGTGAATAATTACAGTCATAATATTCCTTTTCTTGATTAATGGAATTCATTCATTTATTTTATAAATGTTAAGTGTTCACTGTGTACAGATTGCCATGTTAGGCAATAGGGAGATAAAAAATTGAGATAAACAAACCCCTACCTTCAAGGAGCTTACAACTAGTATAGGTATGACTCAAACAAAGATTATAAAATGCATTAGAGAAATTTAAAGCAAAGTGCTTTAGGAGATTGGAGGGGGAGGTTTTTACCAGCTGAAGGCTTCTTGGAAGATGTGAATTAGACTTTAAAAGATGGATAGGAATTCAACAGATAAGAAGGGGAAAGGAGGCTATTTCAGTTATTGGGATGAGTACAAGTAAAGGCATGGTGCTGGGAAATGCAGGGAATGTGGCAATGTCACTTTGTCAACGTGGTTATCCCACTGAGCATGAATAGAGAGCAAAACCAACTACATCCAGTTAAACTGCCCTAAACAAGAGCTGAAGAAGGTATGATAAGAAGAGGCAGAATTAGTATTTGAATTACCTACCCTAATCAGTAGCTGAGTCAGGAATCCAGAAACTGTGAATCAAGTGGTAGATAACAGTTTAGCATCAATTCATATCCTTATCTCTGAGGCTCCTTTAACCTGGCTGTTGGTTCTTGAGATGTGATATCTTTGCAACAAGCATGCACACTATTGGAAGAGATGAAGTCTATCCATCTTGACATTCTTGATATAAATAAAATCAGAAGATGGAAATTGTGGTTAAGTATAAGAACCATTCAAAAATATTCCTTTGAGAAGAAAAGAAAGAAGTTGACTGAATAGATTTAATCCAAGAGTGTGCTGGGGGAATGTTTAACAACCAGCTGCCTGAGAGGAAAATGTGTACATCACACACTTTTAAGTTTAATCTGCATTATTAACGCTTTCTCTATTGGTTTCCTAAGTCTAGAATGCTGGGGGAATGTTTAACAACCAGCTGCCTGAGAGGAAATGTGTACATCACACACTTTTAAGTTTAATCTGCATTATTAGCGCTTTCTCTATTGGTTTCCTAAGTCTAGAATGTCAGGGGTGGGGAACCTTTGACCTCGAAGCCATATGTGGCCTTCTAGGTCCTTGGGTGAGGTCTTTTGACTGAGTCCAAATCCTTCTATTAAGGGCATTTGTTCTCTGACGTTTGGATTCCATCAAAGGGCCACACTTGAGGACGTAGAGGGCCCCATGTGGCCTCGAGGCCACAGGTTCCTGGCCCTTGTCTAGACTACCAACAAAGCAAAAAAATCAAGCCCTGATTTGTAGTGTTTGCCAATTTCTGAGTTGTAAATGCTCACACTGAAATTTTGGTTTGACAACAGGAAACATTATTTTATGGGAGTTACAAATCCATAAACAAAACAAAGAGACCAAAGAGCCATCCATGTAAGTACCTGATTCATCAAACACCAGGTTTATTTACCAGAGACACTGTGTTAGATTAGAAACTTGTGGGAAGAATTACGATGAAGGATTATAAGCAGTATCACCCACTAGAGCAAAGAGAAGCAGGAAAAAACAGAGTAGTGGAAGTGAGGGCAAGAGATACATTTAAGCAAAATCACATTGAGGGCATTCAAAGTTGAAAATGGAAAGGAAAACAAAGAAGAAAAATAGAAAAGGTCTGCAAAGATTTTATACCAACCACTTTCATGCTCAAGAACAAAATCACTAAGTACAAAATGTATTCATACATGTAGCAGAAGCGGCACTGAAGAAAACAAAGAAAGCAAAAGCATACAGATTGGGCCAAGTGGATATTGAGAAGATGCTTCCTAGAGGTGACACAATTGTGGGCATGTTAATAGGCCAAGTAACAAAGTATCTGAAGGGAGAGTAAGATACCAAAGGTGTGGAAAAATCTCAAACCTTATCAATACCAAAAAAAAGATGACCAAGAGAGTATCAACAACTACTGACCTCTATTACTACTGTGACATCTCTACAAAATCTTTCTAAGACTTTCCTCTACATGCCTTAAGGTTTTCCTCAATGAGAGTATTAGTAGGGAACAGGGAGGCTTTCACAAGTGATATCCTACAAGGGAGCACATCTTTACTAACATACAATTGACCTAAAACATTGTAGATTCTCCTGGAAGAGATTTGTAAGCGCACAAAAGACTTTGACCAGCTATAAGGAAAGACCAAATCAGTAAAAAAAATAAATAAATAAAAATAAAATTTAAGGGGGGGGCACAGGGTCTGTTGCCCAGATTCTGACATTTAGAACGTCATCAGTGTGGACAAATGCATCTAGGACAGACAATATAAATAGAAAAATTGGGCCCAGAATTATATATGAAGAAGAAATTGGACTGGATTAAATGAATGAATGTAGGAAACATTTATGAAGCACTTAACTATGTGCAAAGCACTATGCTAAGCATTAGGTATACAAATAGAAAAGTAAAACATTCCTGCTCTCAAGCAGCTTGTAGTCTAATGAGTGAGAAAATAGATATGGGACATTTCTTCTGCAAATCAGATAAAAAAGGTCCCTTGGTCCTTTGGATACAGCAGCACAGCTGTTGGTAATGCCTCTTTTTTATGTCATTTCCATTGATAAAATCATAGCCATTTCTGATGGTAAACCATTTTGCCAAGGACTTTGGTGGCAAGAACTTTCTCTTCTGGATCTTCAATTGACATGGCTATAGTACCTGCCCAAGCAGTTTCCAGGCTGCTTCACAGGGGTAGCTTCCCAAGATGTTCTTCCCAAGACTTAGTTGAGCTGTCTCAATTAGAATCTGAGGGAAGATGGTGAACAAGGTGGTGGTGGTGGTAGTTTGATTTGCCCTCCCTATCATGATGACTACTGGGGCTGGGCTGGAAATATTTCTGATGGGTTGAGGGAACACTGCTATTCTTAAAGGGGTTGGGTTCAGAGTCCTGGAATATCTCCAGGATTGCCTTCAGAAAATTACAAAGTTCTTTTTGTTGGGTTGTTCAGTCATGACCAATTCTTTGTAACCCCATTTGGGGTTTTCTTGGGAAAGATATTGAAGTGGTTTGCCATTTCTTTCTACAGTTCATTTTACAGATGAGGAAACTGAGGCAAACAAGGTTAAGTGACTTGCCCCGGGTCACTGATAGAGATGTCTGAGGCTGGATGTGAATTAAGGTCTTCCTGGCTTCAAGCCTGGCACTCTATCCACTACACCACTAGGTGCCCCACAGAGTTCTTTTAATAACTTCAGTATTCTCCTGGAAATAAAGGACTGTATTTTTATATAATAGCCTGCTGATATTATTGTATGGCTGCAAGCCATACAATAAACTCTAAAAAAAATGGAAAATTATTAACATAATGTGAACACTGGGGAGGTATATAATGGGTGTGAGTGAGCGGGCTATAGTTTGCAAACAATAAATAAATTAGGAGATCAGGAATAAAATGTGTGATTGAAAAAGCTGTGCTGAAATCAAAGAATGACAAGTGGCCAATCCAACCGCTATGCAGTTACCCTTGTGCTGGCAGAAGAATGTAAAGATGGTGGTGGGTGTTCCCATAGCAGACTTATGGGGAAACATAGTCAAGTGTCCTTTGGGTTGTGCTGGACTGGATAGGATGTGATTTTCATTACTAGAAGAAACATCCAGATCAAAAAGATCACATAACCATTTGTGCTGATTGTAGCAAAATTTATCTGTGTTTTGTTTTAGCCCAGTGGTTCTCAAAGTGAGTTCCAAGGACCCCTAGGGGTTTCTGAAATCTTTTCAGGGGGTCAAGGAGGTCAAAACTGTGTTCATATTAGTACTAAGATGTTTAATTTTTAATATGGTAAATATTTGATAGATATAACTAATGATAAATTGGAGCCAGCTCCTACTGGCTCATGAGAGCCTATTATTAAATCTTCAGGAATTCTCCAAAATGGTTGTTAAACATAGCTAGTGTGAAGTTCAGTCAGCTCCTACACCAGTAATGTTATTTGTTGCTTTAAAAGAATTATAAAGAATAACAAAATTATGAAGATCAAGTATGACATAAATGAAGAGATACGAGAAGATATCCCCAACCTCATCCCTTTGAAGAGGTGGGATGTCCACAGGTGTTACATGTTGCACATGTTTTCTGACTTTTTCAACGAATTGGTCAATTCTGATAATTTTTTTTCCTTTTTTTGTCTTTAAAAAATACTATTTGTTATATGGGATGGCTATCTGGGAGGGATGGGGGAAGGATAACTATGATGATAACTGTGATGATATGAAAAGCAGAAGACATCAATCAAAATTTAGTTAAAAAGAAAAAAAATTGAACATGTTAAATAAAGAGAAACATGGAAAAACTGATGAACTAATGCAAAGTGAAGAAAGCAGAGCCAGGAAAACAATGTACATAATGCCTGCAACAATGTAAGAGGAAAGAAAAACAATCATAAAACCAGTTGAAAATTAGTGTCGCAAAAATAAAGAGCAAGCTTGCCCCCCCCCAAGATATATGAGAAAACACCTTCCCACCCCTTTTCAGAGGTGGGAGTTTTATGGGTGTGGACAATTGCAAATAAAGTTCAATTTCTTCTATGAGTTGATTGATTGGTTTTGCAGGATTTTTTTTTCCATTTTAATTCTTTATTATAAGGGATGACTCCCTGGGAGAAGCAATACAGGAGGAAATCTTGATGATGTTAAAAACAAAAGGTAGCAGTTAAAAAAATCTGGTTTTCAAAGTAAAAAGAATTGGTGTCAAGCATAGGAAAATATATTTTCAATACATTATTGTCTATTTTCAATGATGATGTTTTTAATAATAAAGATTTAAACACTGATTTAATGGCATTTTTGTTCTGGTGGTGTTAATAAAACTGGTAATAAAGTCTAGAGTAGCTATGAAGGTGTAAAAATGTTCCTAAAATCATCATTTGGCATTGTTTAAATCATTGATTAAAATTATCACTTGACAATTTAACATCTGAAATATCTGAAATAAAAAGTTAATATTTAAAATATTCCTAGATAAAATATATTCTTATCACCAATTAAATAAAAATCAAGCTAGAGACTGTGGCTAAAGAATTTGAAATTGAAATTATTAAAATTGGTGAAGTACTGAAACCAAAACAAACAGCATATAGTTTATGTACTGTTATTCCTATATGGCACACATATTCTATGTCATACATGCATTTTTCTCCATTCTTCTTATTCTGGTTTGGCAAGGAGACTAGCTAACATTAATTTCTTGCAAGACCTTGTTTTAATGATTTATATTCTTGAAGAACTTTCATTACTTTATTACAATCAAGTTTAATTAACATTCAGAAAACACAAAAATTAATCAACACATGATTGTCTATTTTCAGGGATTATGTAAGATCTTTGGAAAATTTAAAGATTCATACTGGAAGCAGGAATCTCCTGTTGAAAATTTGATTAAGGCTAAGAAGTTAAAAGATATTTCATTTAATAAAAATAATAAATGTAATGCTTTTCCTAGGAATATGTTACTAGAAAATATAATTAAACACATGAACTTGGGTCTTTTATTAGACAGAAAAAATTAATTATTTTTATTTATAGAACCATCTACTTGGCCTTAGGAAGAACTAACTTCATCATGGTTAGCTGGTTTTAAAAAATAGCATCATTTAAGTGAAATTTTAAAACGTGAAATTGATTTGAATGATTTTGGAGATTTTTCTTTTTAGATAATGATATAGTATCAAACAGTGTTCCAATCCTTGCCGCTATTCAAGAAGTTAAAAAGATAATTATCCCTATTGTAGTCAGGAGTGCTGAAGCTGAAAGAGGTTTCAGTTTAATAAATGTAATTTGTATGAGGGTGAGAAATAGTTGAATTGTAGATCACAGAACAAATTTAATAGCAATAAATTCATTGAGAAAAGAGTTAATGGATTAAAGTGAAATTTCACTTGTTAAATCATGGTTATATTGTAGCCATAGATTGATTATAGATACAAGAGTTTGTCAGAAAAAAACAGAAGCAGGAATTTACAATAAGAAGTATTATATCTTTTATTGTAAATTGTGTGCTATACATCCTTTATATCAGTAAAATTTATAATACACTTATCTAAGTGTATATAGAGTCAGTTGATGTAACATATATAAACAAAAATTCTTTGAGGGACCTTCAATAATTTTTAAGCTTCTGTGGAGGTCCTGAGACCAAAAAAATTTGAGAATTGATACATTAGCCCAATATTAAATTAATTTTAATTCCTTAATGTACCTACAGTAGATGAAAAGGAGAGATAACCCAGTAGTCCTACCATCCTCTTCCCTGGTCACATGACATCTAGGATATTGTATTCCATTCTTAGTTCCACATTACACAAAGAATATTAATAAGCTGGAGAATGTCCAGACAAAGGCGACAAGGATGATGCAGGACTTTGATATCATGCCATATGGGAATAAATTAAAGGAGCCAGAGATGTTTATACATGATGAGTATTTTCAAGTATTTGAAGGGCTGTCATGGAGGGAAAGGATTAGACTTGTTTTGCATGCCCCCTGAAGGCATAGCTAAGAGCAATGAGTCAAAGTTGCTTGATGTACAGAAAAACTTTTCAACAATTGGAGCTGTCCCAAAGTGAGATAGACAGATGTCTTCCAAAAACAAAGGCTAGATGACAACCTGGGTATATTGAAAAGGGAATTGTTTTCAGGTACAAATTGGACTGAATCACTTTGCGGTCTCTTCCAATTCAGATTCTGAGATTCTAAGTACATTAATACTGCTAAAAAGAAAATTTGGTATTAATAGACTGCCATGGGAAATTCTCAAATAAATAATCAAGAACTGGCCATACTCAAGTTTTCAGTATCTTTATTTTATCCAGATTTAATGATATAATACATATCTACCCTATTATTAGAATGATATAGGAAATATAACTTTTTAAAAGGTTTTTTATGAAAATGTTTTGTTTAAAATCCTATTAATATTTATTGTAATGTCATTTCAGCCACTAAAATGGACTTTACATGCTAAAAAAGACTTTTCTTTTTTTTTCTTCTTTTAATCCACAGGAAGACCTGGCTAAGCAAAGTTGGGAGCCCCAGTTCTCGTATTGATCGGGCTGACTTTTCCAATGAAAAGACCATCTCTGAACTTGAGTACACTAATTTTAGCGTTAAATACTAGTGGAGAAAGAAGTTCTTAGAATAAAATTATAATGCTTATGTGCCATAATAGCTTCCATACTGTATTAAATCCATAAAAGGGAATAGTAGTGCTTTGTATTTCCATTTGAACAATGGAAATTTGTTCTAAAAAAATGTAAAACTGTAATGTTATTAAAAATGCCTGGCACTGAAATAATTTAACTTGAATATTTTTACAAAAATGAAAGTAGAATGTAAAATGAGAAAATATCTGTAATGTATAGTATGAGTATCTAGTTTAACTTTGGCCCGCAAGGCCTGGGAGTTGAATGAATGTGACAATATGAATATTGTTTCACTATTCATCACATAATAAAGTTAACTATTTAAAAATGAAACTTGTATATGCTGTTGATCCTTTTGCATTCTAAAATCTTCAATAATAATCCCCTGGATGTTAGTGATATCCTAGTAGAAAATCCAAAGTTTTCAAATAAATTTATGTGAAGCTCAGTATATACTTATTTCTGGTTTTGTTCAACATCCATAACAAAATCCAGCTAAATATGAATACTGATTAAAACCATCTAGTTTTATAGCTATTTGATATTGTTTGTGGAATAAAGAGCTCTTCATAAAATTCCTGGGAGGCATTAGTCCAAGTCACAAACTCCAGACCATGTTTGTCTGGCAAAACTTCCATAGTACTAGAAAAGGAGCTGTCACTGGATCTGTCTGAAGTGAAAAGGCTAAATAAGGGTAATTTATTAGACTTTTCTGATAGAATCTAGAATACCTCCTGAAATATGCTATGTTAATTTGAAAACAAAATTGGCAACATAAACTACAGAATTCCCCGTAGATCAGTGGTACATACTCAAGTAGAAACAGAGGTCACTAAACCGTACATGAAGATCCCTGCAGGCTGTGTATTGACTTAGAAAAACTATATGTTAATATTATGTATGTTTTACTGTATTTGTTTTGTTTTGTTAAATATTTCAGGAGCAGTTTAAGCCACATGTCTGCAACCTTTGTTTGACCCTCTGCTACATATAATCCATTCCTTTAGGGCCATTTGATTTTAAATTATAATTAATCAACAAATATTTATTAAGCACCTACCCTGTGCCAGGCACTGGGGATGCAAGTAGAAAGAATGACATAATCCCTGCTTACAAGGAGTTTACAATGTAATGTAAAGTTCAGTAAAGTTTAGTCACTATAGAGTGACTAAATTAAAATATATAATAATATATATTATATATAAAATCATATATAATAAAATAAGTATGTATTAAAATATTTAATATATAACAAAATAAAATAATGAAGTAGTTAAATATAAGGTAGTTTAGGAGGGAAGGCACTTTCTTGATCAGGCTTCATGAGAAAAATGGTGCTTGAACAGCATCTTAAAGGAAGAGAGGGATTCTATGGGGTAAGGAGAGGGTACATTCCAGGCATGCCATGTGGTGAAATTAACATGTAGTACACAAAGCACGAAGACAGAAAATGGAGCGTCCCATGTGAATAGCAGAGAGAAGGTCAGTTTGGGTGGATTGCAGAGTCGAAGAAGAGTAATGTTCAGTAAGGCTAGAAAGATATGTTGGGGCCAGGTTGCATAGGGCTTTAAAAGCTAAACAGAGCAGTTTATATTTGACTGTGGAGGCAACAGGAAGCCATTGGAATTGATTGAGGACAGAATCACTTGGTCAGATTGTGTTTAAGGAAAATTACTTTGGCAGCAGCCGTATGTGGAATGGACTGAAGTGGCAAGAAATTTGAGAGGTAGGGAGATCAATCAAGAGGCTGGGATAATAATGTAGGCAAGATGTGATGAGAGCGTGAATGAAGGTGATACCTGTAGGAGCGGAGGAAATGGATCATATATTAGATATATTGTGAAGGTTTAAATGGCAAGATTTGGCATAGGTATGGATATTTGGGGTGGGGAAGAATAAGGCTGAGGTTACAATCCTGGGACATAGGAAAGATGGTGGGGCCTTCAACAGAAATTGGGGAAGTTTGAAAAAAGCGAAGACTGAAGGGGAAAGATGAGTTCAGTTTTAGACATCTTGAATTTATATCTTTGAGACATCTGGTTTCAAATGTCCAACAGTAAATTGGTGACTCCAGATTGAGGCTCAGGGGTGAGATATGTGGATGGATCTGGAGTCATCCTCATAGAGATGACAGTTAAAGAGATAGGAGCTGATGAGTTTACCAAGAGATAGAAGTAGAGGGAAAAGATAAGAAGACCTAGAATAGAACTTTGGGGAACTCTCATGGCCAAGGGGTTTGATATATATGATGAGCCAGCAAAGGAGACAGAATAGTGGTCAGAAAGATAGAAGGTGAATGAGAAAGAGAGTAGTGTTGTAAAAAAGCAGCAGTGGCGCATTTTAAGGTGAAGTCCCCTCATAATTTTCAGTAGTATAATTCCTTATTTTTTTCTAAGCACCAGGAAAACAAAGAATCATATACTGAAAAGTAGAGGATGTCAATTCAGAATACTAAGAAATTCAAAATCTTGCAATTCTTCTAATAAATACCAATTTATATTCTTTCTATTGAGCCAAAAAGTCTTATGTAATACACAACAATATTTTAGTGTTTCAAGAATCTATGATTTCCTTAATTTGGAAACTCCTTCTGCCACCACAAATCAGAGCCCCTCTGTAACTCAGGAGATAGTCTTTCAGAGTTGTTTTAGCCAAAAAGTTCATTGCCTTGTGGACAACCTGGTGAGGTGCCTCTCCAAACTTAGTTTGGCCGGGCCTTGGTCAACAGACATGCTCCATCACTAGGCTCTTACTCAAAGCTGTGCTTTGTTGGGTACCTCCATGCCATCCCATGCCATATAATCAGAATAGGCATGTTATAGCAAGGCAACTAAAATCTCAAGCCTGGGCAAGTGGAAAGAAGTCAGTTGATCTGAGATTCCCCCAACTTTTCAGACAATAGTACCTATAATTAAAGATGATTCTACTTACCTTTATATGTTACTTTCCCATTTACAAAGTTTTCCTCACAACAACACTGCAAGATGGCTGGTGCTAATATGATTGTTAGAAGCAGTTATGTGGTGCAATGGATAGAGTGCTGGGCTTGAAGTTGGGAAGACATTGAGTTCAAATCCAGCCTCAGACAATTACTAGCTGTGTGAACCTGGGCAAGTTACTTAAACTTTGTCTGCCTCAGTTTCATCAACTCTAAGATGGGAATAATTGTGGACCTATCTCCCAGAGTTGTTGTGAAGATCAAATGAGGCAATATTTGTAAAACACTTTGCAAACTTTAAAGGACTATATAAATGCTAGCTAGTATAAATATTTTCATTTTACAGATGAGGAAACTGAGACCCAGAAAGATTGCTCAGGGTCACATATAATAAGACGTGAAAGAATTAAATCCAGGAGTCTGAGTGCAACTACCGAATGTGGAGATTGTTTGATAGGAACTTGGGCATAAGCATGGCTGATCAGCAGACACAAGAGAAGATTGCAGAATTCAAAGAAGCCTTTTCACTAGTTGACAAGGATGGAGATGGTACTGTAACAACAAAAAAACGGAATTGTAATGAGGTCACTTGGGCAAAACCCCACAGAAGCTGAATTACAGGATATGATTAATGAAGTAGATGATGATGGTAATGGCACAACTGACTTTCCAGCATTTCTGACTATGATGGTAAGAAAAATGAAAGACACAGGCAGTGAAGGAGAAATTAGAGAAGCACTCCGTGTGTTTGACAAGGTGCACAAACACCTTTCCTTCGAGTACCTTCAGCATGAGCATCAACACCTTTTTTATACTTTTAGGAACTTTTTTTTTTTTGCGAGGGGAAAAGTACGTGGCAAGAACAGAAGACAAACTGTCAAAACTTCTAAAGATGCTTCCTTGCATTTGCTTTATCATGATTTAAAGGTTCAACTAAATTTTTGTCTTAGGACGGCAATGGTTATATTAGTGCAGCAGAACTTCACCATGTGATAACAAACCTCGGAGAGAAGTTAACAGATGAAGAGGTTGATGAAATGATCAGGGAAGCAGATATTGATGGGGATAGTCAAGTAAACTATGAAGAGTTTATACAAATTATGACAGTGAAGTGAAGACATTGTATAGAATATGTTAAATTTCTTGTATAGAATTGTTTATTTGCTTTTCTTTGTAACTTATCTGTAAAAAGTTTTCCCCCTACTGTCAAAAGGATGTGCGTGTGTAGTAATTAGGACTTCATTCCTTCTTTGTTTTTTTTCCCCTTTTCTACTGTCATTGTCCTGAAATTTTATTTTGGAAAATTGATCAAGTAAAATATGTTGTATGTGGCTTACTGTGGATATATCTAAGCCCTTCTGCACATCTGAACTTAGATGGAGTTGGTCAAATGAGGGAACATCTGGGTTATGCCTTTCTTTTTTTTAAAGAAGTAGTTTTCTTTGGGAACTGTCAGCATGTTGTTGAAGTGTGGAGTTGTGACTCTGCATAGACTATGGACAGTCAACAATATGTACTTAAAGTTGCACTAGCACAAAACGGGTGTATTATCCACGCTATTCTTTTGTACTACTGGTCCTGTACCAGAAAACATTTCCTTCTATTGTTACTTGCTTTTTTTTTTCATTTGCTAGGCAATGGAGTTAAGTGATTTGCCCAAGGTCACACAGCTAGTAAGTGTTATGTGTCTGAGGCCGGATTTGAACTCAGGTCCTCCTGAATCCAGGGCCAGTGCTCTATCCACTGTGCCACCTAGCTGTTCCCCTGTTACTTACTTTTTAAACTTTGTTTAGCCACTTTAAAAAAATCTGCTTATGGCACAATTTGCCCCAAATCCATTCCAAGTTGTATATTTGTTTTCCAATTAAAAAATAGTTACAATTTAAAAAAAAGAATTAAACCCAGGTCTTGGGACTCCACATCCAGGGCTTTTTCTACCACATCAGACTGCCATCCAAATATGATGTGAAACTAATATGACATAATTTTAAAGCCCTTTTCCAAAAAGAAATTTAAAAATTCTTAATAGTCAAGGGATAAACACTTTCCTTAACTATATACCATCATCGTATACCATCTTACATGCAGCTTCTATCTGCTCTAATCCATCACCCATTTCAGTTTCAGTCATTTTTAGTCATGTTTGACTCTTTGTGATCCCCATTTGGGGTTTTCTTGGCAACGATTTGGGAGTGGTTTGCCATTTCCTTCTCTAACTCATTTTATGGATGTGGAAACTAAGCCAAACAGTTGTAGTGACTTGCCTAGGGTCACACAGCTAGTAAATGCCCGAGGCCAGATTTGAACTCAGGAAGATGAGTCTTTCTGACTCTAGACCTGGCACTGTATCCGCTATGCCGCCTGACTGCTAATCCATCACACACAGCTTCAAAAGTGATTTTTATAAATCGAGGCCCGATCATTTCATGCTACCTGCTCCCTGAGAGTGGCTCCCTGTTGCCTCTAGGATAAAGTATAAACTTCTGTTTAGCATTTACAGCCTGGGTTTGGCCTTCCTTTCCAGGCTCATTGCCCATAACTCCCCTTCAGACACTGCAATCATACATTGATTTCTGTCAAATTAAATTTTGCTTCAGTTCAGTATTTGGATTTTGTCATCCGTCATATTTTCTATCCCTCTAATTGGCATTATTTGATGAGCACGTTTTCTTGCTGTCCCCCATATGTGTCATTTATCCCTCATCTCTATATCATCCTTTGTCTCCATCTCGCAAGCCTGGGATCCAGTGGCATTAGCCTCCTTGCTATTCCTTAAACATGATAGTCTGTCTCCCAGTTCCAAGAGTTTTCAGTGGCTGTTCCCCATGCTGGAATTCTCTCCCTCGTCGTCTCCTCCTTTGTCTCCTTTCAAGTCTCAGCTGAGTCCTACCTTGCGTTAGAAGCCTTCCCTCTGTTCATTATCTCTAATTTATCCTGTCTATATCTTGTTTGTACATGGTTGTTTACATGTGGTCTACCCCATTAGACTGTGAGCTCCTTGTGGACAGGGACTGTTTTTCCCCTTTCTTTGTATCCCTTGTGCTTAGCTCAGTGCTTGACACATAGTAGGGGCCTAAATATGCTAATGGACTAAGTGAAGGAAATACTCTCCCTTCTCACTTTGGATCAAGGTTCATCTTGAGTATCTTTTCCTTCAGTTAGCCTGTCCTCTGCTGGTTAACCCCAAGCCCCATCCCTGGTCTTGGAACTGCTCTGTATTTATTTTGAGTATAGTTTGTATTTACTAATCAATAACATTTCTTAAGAACCTGCTATGTGCCATACTAAGTACTAGGTATATACAAAAAGACAGAACACAGTCCTTGTCCCCAAGGAGATCACAGAAGAGATAACATGCAAAAAAAAATATACGACGCAAGCTATATACAAGATAAACAGGAAATAACGAACAGAGGAAAGGCGCTCTAGCACCTTTAATTCTAGTTAAGAAGGGATAGGAAAAGCTTCCAGTAAAAGATGGGATTTTAGTTGGGACTTGAAGGAAGACAGGGAAATCAATAGAACAGAGGAGGAAAAGCATTCTGGGGGGCAGCCAAAGAAAATGCTCAGAGCCAAGAGATGTAAGTGTCATGTTCATGGGACAGCTAGGAGATCAGTATCATTGGAGTAATGTGTCAGGGAATAAAGTACAGGAAGACTGGTAAAGTAGGAAGAGGCTAGGTTATGAAGGGCCTTGAATGTCAGCAGACTGTGTTTCATCCTGGAGGTAATAGGAAGCCATTGGAGTTTATTGAGTAACTAGGTGACATGGTCAGACCTGCACTTCAGGAAAATCACTTTGGTGGCTGAATGGAGGATAGATTGGAGTGAAGAGAGACATGTTGTATAGAGGCCAGAGACTCTTTGTTCTTGTCTTTTAATCCCATTGCCTAACAGTTCCTGACACTTAGTAGGGAACTGAGTAAACATAGGGGTAGGCACCTGTTATTTCACTGGTAGAAGGAGATCCCTGCTGAGGAAACCCCTTCCACCAAATGCATATTGGCACCTTCTCTGCAATTTATAGTCTTAGAGAGTTGCCTGAAGCATTGAGAAATGGTTAACAGACTTGCCCAGGGTCACATAGCAAATATGTGTCAAAGATAAGACCTGAAACTGTGTTTCCTAACTCCAAATCTAATGTAAAATTCATTAACACAGAGTTACTCAACAGGCATTTACTAAATGTTTACTTATTGCCAAGCACTGTGCTAAACACTTTATAAATATTATGTCCTTGATCCTCACAACAATCTCATACAATCAGTACTATTATTATTTCTGTTTTACTATTAAGGAAACTGAGGTAGACAGAGGTTAAGTGACTTGTCCTGGGTCACTCAGCTAGTAAGTGTCTGAATCTGGATTTGAACTCAGGTATTCCTGAGTCCAGACTCAGTGCTCTATCCATTGCACCAACTCTTAGAGTTATAAGATTATATGGAGTTATGTAGGGTTATAAGGTATAAGAAGACTAAAATGGTAGGAAGGGGTGAGGTTATGAAGGACTTTAAAAAACCCAACAAATGATTTTATATTTGATCCTAGAAGCAACAGGGAGCAACTGGAGTTTATTGAATAAGGTGGTTGGGGGGTGTGACATAGTCAAACCAGAACTTTAGGAAAATCAGTCTGATAACTGAATAGAAGATGAAATGGAAAAGGGAGAGATTTGAGGTAAGAAGATGAACCAGAAGGCTACAGCAATAGTCCAGGTGGTGTCAGTGTCAGAGGAGAGAAGGGAGTATATAGGAGAGATAGTGATAAGGTAGAATTGATGGGCCTTGACAACAGATTGCATGGGGCTGGAGGGGGGGGTGTGGTTGAGAGAGAATGAGTGAAGGATGACACCGAAGTGATAAACCAGAGGCACTAGAAAAAGGGCCCTCAACTTTAATAAGACAGTTAAGTAGAGGAGAGGTAGGCTGGGTGGAGGCAAAAATGAGTTTAGTTTTGGACATGTTAAGTTTAAGATGTCTATGGGACATCTAGTTTGGATATCCAATAGGCACATGGATAATCAAGTCTAGAACTCAGAGGTTAGAGCTAGACATAGAAGATCTGAGAATCATCTGCATAGAATTGAAAATTGAATCCATGGGAACTAGTGAGATCACAAAGCAAAACAACATAGAGGGAGAAGAGAAGAGGACCCAGAACCTTGAGCAATACCCACAGTTAGTGGGCATGACTAGGTGAAGATCAGCAAAGGAGAATGAGAAGGAACAGTCTGATAAGTAGAACCAGGAGAGGGCAGTGGTGTGAAGCCCTAGAGAGAAGATAGTATCAAGGAAAAGAGGGTGATTGACAGGGTTAAAGGCTGAAGATAAGGCAAAAGGGATGAGGATTGAAGAAACGCCATTATATTTGGGAATTAACAGATCATTGGTAACTCCAGAGAGAGCCATTTCAGTGGAACAACAAGGTCAGAAGCCAGACTATAGAAAGTTAAGAAGAGACTAAGAGGAAAGGAAGTGGAGGTACCAATAGTTGATAACCTTCTCAAGGAGTTTAGTCATGAAAGGGAAGTGAGATCAAGAATGATATAGCTAGTACGTATGGATAGATGTAGTGAGTATGTTTTTAAGAATGAAGGATAAAAGAGTATGCCTGTAAACAACAGAGAAGTAACCAGTAGTTAGGGAGAGATTGAAGATGATGGATTGAATGAGGGTTTTTTTTGAGAATGGAGGAAACCTGAGTGTACCTGTAGGCAATTAGGGAAGCCGCCAGTATATAGGGAGAAATTAAAGCTAAGTGAGATATTGGTGATGGTAGAGAGGATCACTTATCTCTAGATAGATAGATAGATAGATAGATAGATAGATAGATAGATAGATAGATAGATAGATAGATAGATGGATATAGATATAGATGTGTGTGTGTGTGTGTGTGTGTGTGTGTGTGTGTGTGTGTGTGTGTGTAACCTCTTCATGTGAGACGGATGAAGGAGGAAATAGTGAGTGATGTGAGATGAGGAAGAGGAAAGAAAAGAAAATTCTCTGCAAATAAACAAATAGATTTTTTCTTTTGTTCTGGAGAGTAGCTCATCTGTTGAAGATACTCTCCCAGACTGCTAGTCACTATTTGCACTGTCAGGTCGGGTCCCCAGAACAAAGCTGTTACTTATCTCTTCAGAGTATGGCATATCCATGAGGAATTGTTCTGATTCTACAGCTCATGAGCCCCCACTGGTGTCTTTTACCCCATTATTAGAAGTTAGCATCAACTAGTTAGCTTGGCTCAGTTTTTTGAAAGGTAAAGTAAGATTGGTAGGCACAAACATCCTTCCAAAAGTCTATGACACACTATCCCACCAGTATATACAGGGTCCGTGGAAAAGTAGGCTCAAGATAAAGAATATAGTGTGGCAAAGAGGTAACTCATAGTTCCCAAAAGTCCTTTTTCTGAGCCTTCAAACAATTCTCCCTAGTTATGATGCAGTTCTTCTCTGCAGGGCTTTTTGTAGAGCCTGGGATCTGAATCTAGTCTGTCCTTATGCAAACGCTGTCATCAGCCATTCCAGGAATGCTACATAAATAATTAGTGATTTGAGTGCTCTGGGAACACAACACTGTTGTTTAGAATTATAAATAAGGCTACAGAATTACTAGCTTTACTTTGCTCTTCTGGATTTGAATAGTTTTTAATGAGAAAGTGAAGTTAGATCATTAGAAAGGTTTAGAATAAGAAATCCTATTTATTGTGTGTGGGTGTTTAAGATATTCATGCTATTTTTTATTTATTCATGCTACAATTTAAGCTGTCCAGCAAGAACGTCAGTGAATAACCACCTGGATTTCAGAGTCTTCTTTCTGACTAGAATTAATTTATTTTGCTTTCTTTAGTCATTATGTTTAATGTAAAAGTCATTGGGTATCCTTTTTTTGGAATATAACTTCCTTTTATTTTTTACCTATATACTAACATTCAGAGGAAAAGTTTGTATGTTCAATAATTATTGGACCTTAAATCGCCATTTAGCTTTATTCCAAAGCCTTAATAAACTAATCTCACATTAAGTCCTTATACCTAATTTAGCTTAAGCAGTGGGTACTAGATTGGAAATTTCCTCAAACAAAACTCCAGTATCATAGAAACTGAATTACTCCTTTTAAGCACTGTTCTCTAATGCATATAGCTGAGGTTGGCACTGGGGTGATAATGTGGGAAGCAAGCAGATGCTTACAAACAGTATGCCACTGGAAACTGAATTTCAGCTTAAATAAATCAACTCCTTTTGAGGTTGGCCTGGCATCCATGATGGCTTCACCTCTTCACTCTTTTAATCTCACTTGCTCTGTGATGAGATGAGCCCAACTTAATTACAAACAAAAGAAGTTGTGAAGAAATCTCTTTCTTTAGTAGAGACATTCTGAACAGTTCCAAAGTCTAAAAATAAATTACTCATTTTGAAACTTTTGCTTACCCAGCTGCTGATGAACTTTGGCTCTCCAACCACAGGCCATTTATTCGAACATAAATGTTTTAAGAAAGGAACAAATTCAGTTTACTGGACACAAATTAAGATAAATAGAGTAAGTTAGGAGTATCAGATGTTCAGAAAATTGGGGAAAGTATGATGTTGCAAATTATTCTAGGCCACCCTGCCTCCCATCCCCTACCCCTAATTAGCTATTTAATATTGTAGAATAAGTAGATTTCTCCTCATGAGCCATTAGTGTCTGTGTTATCCTGTCTGAACAATAAATTTGTATATTCAGCATTACAGTATTTAGGCTGTGGCTTAACTCAGAAAGATAGTGTCCAAAGTCCTATTCATCTTGCTATATTGTTTAAAAAGAGATTGAACTAGTCATCACTTTGTTTCAGAATATCAGCAAATTTAGGCAACTCTTTATTGAGATGCCAATAGTACATCATTTAATTTATTTAATCCAGTTGAGGATTTTCCGTTTGTAGATACCTCTTTCTCCTTTGCTGGATCTTCATCCAGGTAGCTTTATCTCATAACGTTAGGGGTCTCCCAAGACTGTTTTGGTCCCTCTTCTCCGTCTATAGTCTTTCACTAGATGACCTCATCAATTCCCATGCTTTCAATTATCATCTCAGTGCAGATAACTCTTAGATCTCCTTATCCATTTCTAACCTCCCTCCCAAACTCCAGCCTCCATCGCCAACTGTCTATTAAACATCTTGAACTGTATGTCCCATAGACATCTTAAACTCAACTTGTCTGAAACTGAACTCATCTTCACCTCCCCACCCCCAATCTTATCATCTTGATAACTTTCCTATTAGTAGAAAGAGTACCTCTCTCCTTCCAGTCACCCAGGCACACAGCCTAGATGTCATCCTCAATTTCTAATTCTCTCTTACCACCCCCCATCCAGTCGGTTGTCAAGTTCTGTCATTTCTACCATTGTAACATTTCTAGTATAATTACCCCCAGCCCTTCTCTTCTCTGATACTGTAATCACCCTAGTGCAGACCCTCATCACCTCAAGTCTATCACAGTAGCCTTCTGGTTCATCTTCCTACCTCAAACTTCTCTCCATTCCGGGCCATCCTCCATTCAGCTGTAAAACTGGTCTTCCTAAAAGCACAAGTTTTGCCATATCACCACCCCCCCATTCAGTAAACTCCCTATTACTTTTGGAGCCCTTCCTAATCTGGTCCCTTCCTACATTTGCAGTAGTCTTATACTTTTCACCCCTCTGTATACTCTGAGATCCAGTGACACTGGCCTCTTAGCTGTCCCTTACACAATACTCCATTGTCAATAAACACCCCTAAATCACTGATTTTTTAACCAACACTCCTTTCACTTTAATGCTTTTATGGAAAACTGATTGTTTCTGAGGAGACCACAACCCTTATAAATCATCTCCATCCATAGGTCATCACTCTTCCCACTCCATCAACCCATGGGGTCATGTCACTTCTCTGCTCAAAAATCTTCAATGGCTCTCTATTGCCTATCAAGTAAAATTTAAACTCTTCCTGGCGTCCAAAGCCTTCAACAACAGGATATCAGTCTGCCTTCCCAAACACTTCTTCCTTTACTCCCTTTTACATACCTTATTCTTCAGCCAAACTGGAAAATGTTCTGTCCCCCAAATAGGTGCTGTATTCTCTGGTCTCAATATCTTGGTACAGGCTCTTCTGAATTCTTGCAAGTAACCTATGTCTGTTCAATCCCAACTCCAGTACCACCTCCTCCTGGAAGTTTTCCATTATCTCCTGAGATTGTCAATGAGCTTCCCACACCCCCTACCCTCCACTCCAGCCTTTATATAGCACTTGGTTTCAGAACTTTTTCATGCAATTCTCATCTGTAACCCTTCAGTTCTAGGTTTGCTGTCTAATGAGTGTTAGCAAAGAGATGTCAGATTCTGGAAATGGCCCAATAGACTCAAGTCTCAGAATTTACCAGTTTAGTGACCTTGTCCTTCATAGCTGCTAACCAGAAGCAGCCAATATTTATGTTGTTTTTTCCTGATAGTACCCCCCCTCCTCTGCATTCTTCTGTATATGTATGTCTGATAAATGCAAAATCTGGCAGCCACCTACATCCTTGTTTGTAAGATTGGGGAAAGGACATTATTGCCCTTTTGAAAGAGACAGGAAATGTCAGTGTGGGCCAATACAAAGAGGTTAGAGTAAGAAGGCCTCATTTGGATTCCCATAGGAGGAATGCAAATAAACATAAAACATAATTTATAGCCCCTATGCCTTGAGGCAAACTTAAGCCTAGAGATGATAAACTTTACATGGAGTAAAGGTTGGAAATTTCTTTGAGCTGCTTGCTGATTTTAGCTTTGTACTAAGTGCTAGGAGCTGTTTTAGTCTTAGGCATTTTGGCTACAATTCCCTACCTCAGGTCACCAGCTGGGAACTCACCCATTACCTAAACAGGTATATAGACCTCAATAACTCTTTTATACATGAGGTTCTTATTATCCATGCAACCTTACCCCCTAAAAGTGCTACTTATAGGATCACCTTGAATTTTGTTACCTTTGGTGGCTCATTTTCTGTCACAAGCATGATGCTCCTTCCTATACTATGACAAATGATGGGGGGAGGGGAAGGTGAATTGATGCATACTGTGTACATGTAACACTGTGGATTAGACTTTTATGTGTTTGTGTCATAGAAAGCCAAACTTCTTGTCAGCTCAAATACTTGGGACAGATGGACTTAGGAAGGCCTGGGTTCAAGTCCTGGCACTGACATACTCTAGTTATGAACCCATGGGTCAGTCACTCAACCTCTCAAAGTCCCAGTTCCTCTCTAAGATTACATATGAAATTCAGTGTGGAAATTTCCTCCACTAACGCAGAATGCAAGATATCCTGCCACATATATTTGCATATATAAATATACAATGAATTGATATAAAAATAAATTTGTGTATGTATGTATATATGTGTGTATATGTATATATATATAATTTGTGTATATATATATGGATATATATTTGTGTATGTGCATCTATGTATACATGTGTATGTGTATGTGTGTATATATATATGTGTGTGTGTGTGTATGTGTGTATAAATATATATGTATACATATTGTTTTTTATTTAAAAAATTTTTACTGGGGAGCTGCCAATCTGCATTGGTGGGGATAGTTTCCATACTGAATGAAAACATAAGTCTGGACAAATTTTTTTTTTCATTTTCAGATTTAAAACCCCCATGAGTGACTTATAAAGGGTGTTATATAAATGCATTTTATTAATTACTAATTAAATAAATATAAATAAGGGTGTTAAATAACCTTTAATATCTTTAATAATTCTTCATTTTCTTTACTATAAGTGAATATTTCTGTCTGACTTGCCAAAGCAGGTAAACAACCAAATACTAAGCTAGATCAATTATTGGTCATACCCAATATGACTTATCTTATATCTTTATGACTTGGAATGAAAATAAACAAAGCAGAGGAATATAATTTTGAATAATAATAAACAAGGCAAGGATCACTATTTTTGAACCAGATATCAGTTAACAAGCATTTATTAAGCATTTACCATGTGTAAGGCACTATGCTAAGTGCTGGGGATACAAAGAACAGGGAAAAACTAGTCCCTTTTACATTAACATTTAAGATAGCTGGATAATCCAGTGAATAAAATAATTAGGCTAAGAATAAGAACATCATGGTTCCATTACTGACTTGGATTGTAATCTTGGATAAGTCATGTACTATTAATAGTATCAAAACTAACTAATAATAATATCAGATTATACAGTACATATGACTTTTTCCCAGGGTGCTGAGATCATATGCTGGAATATTAATATCAATACAATCTCCATGCTGTCTCCCAAAACAAAGCATGATTGAGAACAGGGTGTTGGAGATTAGTGGTATTAAAATTGTCACCACTTTCAAAGTTAATACTATTCATGGGGCTTTGGGTGGGGAAGAATTTGAGATTAAGATCAAGGATTTGAGATAGATATTTGCAGTGACCCTCAGTTTTTTTTTCAAGTTACACAATTACATATTTCATTATTTTTGGAATTTTCCTGAGGTTAAAACAGAAGTGTTGACAGGTTTCAATATTTATTACATTTTAGATAAGTAGCATCCATCCTATTGTGTTTTCACATATGGTGTTCTGTTAAGTAGCATGGGTGTTTTTAACTTACACAGTATTAGTAAATCACAGCAAATTATTCTTTGTTCATAAATCAAAGATTATCCAAACTATCTGTTGTAAAGAGGAAGACAACATTTATGGATTAGTAAAGTACATTCGCTTATTGAAAGATAAAAATTTCTAGTAAAATTTTAGCTTCGTGGTGGCTAAGAGATTATCTAGCTCAGCCCCCTTATTTCAAAGACAAGTCTTAAAGTAAGGTCCAAAGATTTTTAGCAACTTAACTATGGTCTCAAAATTAGTTTAATCAGAGCCAGAACTAGCATCCAATCTCCAACGTACTTTCCACTGTATAATGCTACCAATAATTCAGTCTTTTGATAAATGTGTGATTCCATTAGTGTGGGTACTCCGGTCTCCCCCCATGCATATACAAACCCTTCATACCTCACTCGGCAGAAGCAGTTGGGAAGGCATAGGGACTTGTACAATTAGTAAGACAGTAGGCTAAGATTTTCAACTGAAAGTGTTTAGTTACTGGTTGGTTGTTGTCCTTCGTACTCAAAGAGGACTAAAATGACATCACTATGTTTGGGGCAATGTATAGTGTGTCTGACTGTGGCTGATTAGACCAATATGAGCTGGGAAAGCTCTACCACAGGTCAGGCACAAAAGTCTGTATGAGCATTTGGGATGGAGATGTCCCTAAATTTGCACATCTCACTTTTCTTCTGAGCTACTGCAATTCTGCTTGCTCATAGAGCACAGCACCTTCTTTGATGTGGATACAACATGCTGGACAGCCCTGTGCCAGTGTTTCCCATGGCTCACAAACCATTCCAAGGTTCTTCAGAGAGATATTTAGAAAGTCTTTGTACTGCTTTTTCTGACCTCTACGTGAGTGCTTGCCTTGTGTGAGTTCCCCATAAAATAGTCTTTAAGCAAATGCATTTGGCATCTGAACAATGTGGCCAACCCAGTGGAGTTATGTCCTCTGCAGTAGAGTTTGAATGCTTGGCAGTTCAGTTTCAGAAAGGACCTCAGTGTTCAGTACCTTATCTTGCCTGGAGATCTTCAGAATCTTCCTAAGATAATTCAAATAGAAGCGATTCAGCTTCCTAGCACGGGGATGGCAGACTGTCCAGGCTTCATAGGCATTCAATAAAGAAAGTCAATAAAGCCAGCAAAATGACTCTGCAGATCTTCAATCTGGTAGGCAGCCTGATACTTTTTCTCTCCCACACTCTCCTTTGGAGATTCCAAAACATTGAGCTAGATCTGGCAATGTGTGCATCAACTCCATCCCCTATCCTAGAAAATATACTGCCAAGGTAAGTGATCTTATCCACAGCAACTGATGGTTGCATGTATAGATGGTGTGGTGCTGGCTGGTAGAGAACCTCTGTTTTCTTGGTGGTCACTGGCAGGCCAAAATTAGCACAAGCAGCAGAGAATCAATGCCTTAGAGGCATTGTGTACATCATCTGCAAACAAAAAGTTGCCTACCAGCTCTCCCTCCATTTTAGTCTTGGCTTGTGTGGCCTTTTCAAGTTAAATCACTTACCATCTGTGCAGTTGCTGACCTTCATGCCTTTTTTGTCCCTGCTGTTGGCATCTAACAATATCATTGAAAACCCATGCTAAAAAGCATGCCCACAGCCTCGCTTCCCTCCACTGGTGACTGGGAAAGCTCAAGAATATTGTCCATTATCCAGAACATACAAGCATGCCATTGTGGAACTTGCATACAATACTGATGAACTTCTCTGGGCAACCAAATTTTGCTATGGTCTTCCATAAACCCTAATGACTGTTAGCATAAAGGCCTTGATCAGATCAAGAAATATTGTGCACAGACCTCTATTCTGCTCCTAGCATTTCTCCTGGAGTTGTCAGGCACCAAATACCATATCCACCATTTCTCAGCCCTTTCTGAAGCCACACTGACTCTTGGGCAGAAGACCATCTTCCATATGATTAATCAGCTGATTAAGGAGGAATTTGGCAAGAATTTTGCTGGCAATGATCAAGAGAGAGACTCTCTCCACCCCCGTAATTGTCACAGGACAACCTATTTAGTTTTCTTTTATAGAGACGGACAATGGAGGCATCTTTGATCTCCTGGAAGATAACCTCCTCTTGCCATATAATCCAGAAGATTTCAGTCAGCCTTTGGATGAACAGTGCACCCCCTGCCTCGTAGATCTCTGCTGGAATGGAACTTTGCCACATGAGAAGAACCTAATTGCATTTAAAACCTCTACTTCAGTTGAAAGTTCAGCTACAGAGTGATTGACTTCAACCTGAATATCTCAGTCAATAAGTTCAGCAGTGGTTGATGATGGTCTGTTGAAAACACTATGGAAGTGTTCAGCCCATCTCTCCAGGATCATATCCTTATCACTGATCAGTGTGGCTCCATCAGCACTGAGTAGTTGAGATGCACCACAGGTCTTTGGCCCATAAATAGCCTTCAGGGTATCACAGAAGTGCTTGGGTTACTATAAGCATGAAACTACCTTCTTACTGAGCCAAGACTCTTGCATCTTTCTAAGCTTAATTTGCACTTTACTTGTGATGGAGTTAAACCCTGCTTTCTTATAGATAGATGAATTATCCTGCTGGTAAACTCTGTGGAGTTCTTGTTTTTCATTTGGTAGCTTCTGAATTTCCCCATCATTTTCATCAAGCCAATATTGATGTTTGCGAGTGTTGTGGCCCACATGAGTAAATGTGGTTCTATAACCATATCTCTGAAAACTGTCTATTCCTTTTCTGTTCCATTATTGCAGCCCTGTATTGGCTCAGCTTTTCCTCCAAGTCAGCAACAAATTGTTTGAGCACAGAGAAGCATTCTAACCTGTTGATTTTAAATCTTCTGTCTTGCCTTGGGATTGGTGCTTTTGTTGAATGTGAATATTTACCTTGGGAAAGATAAGTCTACGATTGGTCCAGCAGTCTGCTCCACACATTGTCTTTGTCACTCTCATGTCCTGTCTGTCTCTTCTTCTTGTAATTACATAGTTTATTAAATGCCAATGTTTGCTGTGAGAGAGTGGATCCAAAAAGTTTTATTGCATTTAGGTAAACAGAAAGCAATGTTGGTGATGAGAGGGTCATGAAAAGTCTTCAGTGGTGACTGTTGCTGTTGCTCTTTCCATCTCCATTCCTCCCAAAGACTCCCTGACATGTTTGATAGTCTCTGCCTACTCTAGCATTAAAGTCACCCAGAATTATGAAATTGTCCTCTTTCAGCAAATTGATGATGATGGTCTCCAAGGCTTCATAAAATTTTTCTTTGACCTCATCAGGGTTTGTGATGGTGGGAGCAAATGCACTGATGATGGTGGTATGGCACTTTCCTGCAAGTGGCAATCACATTGTCACAAACCTGTTGTTCACTCCTTTTGAGTGGCATACAAAATTGTTGACTAGATTAGATTTGATTGCAAAACCTACGCCAGCTTCACGTAATCCCTTCACTACAGCCACTCTAGAAAAACATGTATCTAGCTCCAGGTTTGGTAAGCTGGCCTTCATTAGCCAGCCTTGTTTCACTGAAGGCTGCTATTGCCTGCAATACCTGCTGAGTTTTCTCAACACAAGAGCTGTTCATCTTTCACATCTACTGAATTTTGTGTTGTCCATAAGTACGCAAACATTCCATGTACCAATGATGAGTGCATTTTCACAAAAGTTTTTGTATTTTTTTTTTGGTGGGTTTCAACCACAGGGTAGGATCTCTGCCTGTTGCAGTAAGCAGGCCAGGGTTAGGTTAGGTGAAGCAGACAGTTTTTAGGGCACCTTTTCTAGCTCTTTCCTCATGCCAGGAGGTGAGTGGTACAGTCCTTAAAAAAAGGCTGCTTAGAGACCCAGGGGGCTGCCAAATCCCACTGCTGCTTCAGTTCAGTGAGAAGATGACCCTATGGCCTGGGCCACCTGTGTGCAGGGTTGTGACTACAGCTTCCAGAGTATATACACCTTCTGCTTTGTGACTTGCCCATTGCCATAGGACTTTGAGAATGAAATAGTAACATAGTAAAATGTAAAATGGTAAAATGGTATGGTGTGTTGTTTTTTGACTCGAGTGTGAATTGGATTTAAATGAGGCAGGATTGTGTGAAGACATCAGTTTCAATCTCTTTCTTCTAGTCATCAAGTCTAGGGGCAAGACAAAAGTCAAGAGGACTGGAGATGGCCCAACCTTGATGTCTTCAACTTCTAACCAAGCTCTAAGTGCTCTACAGCACCTACTCAGCTGCTTTCATGGCCATTGGAACAAATTGTTCTCACCTGCCCATTCCACCAGGGGAAGTCTTCACATGCTTGGGATAAACATCCCTTTAACTTATCAACAGGTTTGAGACCTGTCAGTTACCCTCAACCTTAATCTATCTGCCAAGACAGTTTTATCAGGGTGTGGCTGTTGTACATGCTACAAGCTTCTTAGAGACACAGATGAGAGCTGGGTGGCAGGTGGCCACCAAAGGTGGAAAGCAACCTTGAAAAAAGGGCTCAGCAGCCCTCACACCAGAGGTACCAGTCTTCCCTGAACACCCCATATACCCTGTTGAATTACTAAACCAGCTCTATACAATATTCCACATTTTAACATATTTTCTATTGAAACCATTAACCTCAAAACCTTTAAACACTGTTATGTTATATAATTGAAATGAATGCAGTTTATCTTGCCATCAGTATCGGATTTCCTGCTAATCTTTGAGCCACTTGCTGTGGCCAAAAAATAAATCACCTGGGGGACAACCTGGTGATGAGACTCTCCCCAGTTTACTGAGGCTTGTTCTTCAGATAACAATCCATCCTTAAGCTAGGCCCAGGCTAGAAGTGTCTCCAGCTTTGTGCATTGTGCATAAATATGAAAAATGTATAAAATAGGGCTAAACAGAGTGAAGCAGGGTTGTGCGCTCACTCCCATGCACGATGTTTTCCATGATATTGTCAGATGCCTTCAATGAAGATGAAAACAGCACCAAAATCAGCTTACTCGACAATGCTGTAAACTATTTAACTTGAAAAGGCTACAAGCCAAGACCAAAGTGGAGGTGAAATTGGTGCACAGCTTTTTGTTGGCAGATGATTGTACACTTAATGCTCAATGCAGCCTCTGAAGGCAAGATACAACAGAGTATGGATCAATTCTCTGCTGCTTGTGCTAATTTTGGCCTAACGTTCAACACCAGGAAAACAGAGGTCCTCCACCAGCCAGCACTGCACCATCCATAGGTGGTACCGTTGGTCACAGTAAATAGAGAAAATTTGAATGCTATGGATAAGTTCGATTACCTTGGCAGCTGATGCTGCCTGGAGTCAGGAAGATTCATCTTCCTGATTTCAAATCTGCTTCAAACACTTCTAGCTGTGTGACTTTGGGCAAGTCACTTCAGCCTGTTTGCCTCAGTTTCCTCATCTGTAAAATGAGCTGGAGAAAGAAATGGGCCAGCCACTCCAGTATCTTTGCCAAGAAAACCATAAGTGGGGTCATGAAGAGACAGACACAACTGAACAAAAGCAGCTGGCTTGGCCTGGCAGACAGAATCTGCCAGGGCTACTAGTTCATTAGGCTACAACTGTCTTCTGATGATGCCACATATCATAGCAGCATTTCCCAAACTCATTTTATCACTTAACACTTTAGGTTTTGAAATATACTGACCAAACCCACGATACTGAGATGAAGTTGGGGAGGGGTGGAGAAATTTTTTACATAAATTCTAGAAAATTAAGCCCATTTTCATAACGAAAAATGCCACACACATATTTGATACATAATTTCTTATTTAACATTTTAGTGACCAAAAGAGTATTCACATTTTTTTCTTATAACAGATTTTCATATCACATGAAGCACCAGAGTTGTACAGAAACACTTTTGAGAAACACTGGCACAGTGGAAAGAGCCCTACACTGAGTCAGAAAACCAAAACCATCTTGGTTTCCAACTTGGTGTCCCGGCAGTGTGCAGCTGGGACCAAGCACTTCATCTTTTCGACCCTACTTTCCTCCCCTGTAAAATAGGTATACTAATGATACCTGCCTCACTCATAGGTTTGTTGCGACACTGAGCTCGTAGAAGCATAGGCTTAGTGCTGAAAAGCACCTCAAGAGGGCATCTATTTCAAACCACTCATTTTGCAGATGAAATTCAGGCCTGAGGAGGTTGTGACTTTGAAGGCCCAAGGTAACAGACATGATGACAGAAGGATTCAAATCAGGTTCCACCCCTTCCTTTTACAAATGAGGAAAATAAGGTTTAGAGGGATTTATCCAAGGTCACACAGCTAAGTAAGCATCACTCAGAAGAATCCCGGTCTTCTGACTCTAAATCTAGGGGATCTCAAAAATCTAATTTATTTCATTATCCAGTAGCTACAGAGGCGCTACCAGGACAGGCGGAAGAGAGGAGATGGAGAGATGTAGCTTTGGGAGTGTAAGGGGCGGTATCACTATCATGAGGTAGGCAAGACCCGTACCCACCGTTTCCCCCTAAAAAGGATAACCCCTATCTAATGCTCCACGACCCCTCTCTTCCTGCCAGTGCCCAGAGACCCGGGTTATCCTGTGAGCCTCCGAACCAGCACGCATCTAAGCCAGCCCCACCCCACCTGCCTTCATTGCGAACGCAAGACCACGGGTTAGGGAGGAGGGCGGTTTAGGCGCGGTCACAAGACCACAAACACCCGGCCGGGAGATGGGAGTCAACTGAGGTGGCAAGTCTCCCGATCCCCGCAGCCTCAGCCCCGGGGGAGCGAGAAGCTCCGGATTTCTGACTGAGGGGCTCGGGCACTTTCCTCCCTCCCATCGCCGACAGAGCTCGGGAAAGGGCAAGTCCAAGGGGAGGCTGCCTAGCCAATGGCTGGACCACGAACTCGAGCTCGAGCGCGGAGCCTGCGCCCTGCGCGTCCCGCCCCCCAGCCCTTCCCCACTCCTAATCTCCACTTCCCCCTCCCCCAACCCTAAGGGCGCCTGCGTTCTGGGATCGAACGCCCGGCGTCCCCTCCCCTCGCGTGTTTGGACCTGGGCTCGCGGGCTAGAGCCTTGGTCTCCTAGCGACCGACGGGAGTCACAGTAGCAGCCCTCCAGGCTTGCCTTTATTTGGGAGTCTTTAAAAAAAAAAAAGAAAGAAAGAAGGCCCCTGAGACTCTTGGCGCTCAGCCCACCACCCGGTGTCAGGTTTTCGAGAGCCTCATGAATAAGAAGAAGACAGAGAATAATTTGGCCTGCTCCAAGGAAGGAGATGGGTGAGACCCAGAAGCTGGACCTTCGTAGCTTTTCCCCTCCCTTTCCTCTCTTCGTGCTGTAAGCTTTTCTAGGAGAGGTTCCAGGTTCCGGCATCTGTTTAAGTGCCTGTTTAGTCCACGTAGTCCAGAGATAGGGAGTAAGATTCTCGGGGTAAATAGACAAGCCCCTGCTTACGAAGGAAGCTAGCGTGGGCACATCTACGCGGACCGGCCCCGTCTGATGAATAAGTGCCACGAGCGGCGCCTTCCAGGCGTGATTTGAGGTTGCCACTCCTTCCCAAAGTCTTCTCCTGGAACCTTCAGGAGTTTGTCACTGATGACCGAATTCTACCATTAGAGAGCCAATGCTTAAAAGCTTTATTGACCCCAGAAAATGCAAATACTTCTGGAGCAATACATTTAGATAATTAAGACTTTTCTGGTGAGTTTTCCAGAGCCTTACCCGAGAAGACTGCACCAGAAGACTAGTGGAAAGAACCTGGGGACTGGGATGTTAGGCCCAGCACCAAGGAAAGAACAGTAGGCTTGGATGGGAGGAGTCAATAAGCATTTATTGAGCGCCTAGTATGTGTTAGGCACTGTGCTAAGTACAGTGGGGGGGGTGATACAAAGATAGGCAAAACAATAACAAGGAGCTTGTTTTCTAATGAGAGAGACAGCACACAAATTACAATATACATACTAAACACACAACGTGAATTGGAAGTGATCTCAGAGGGAAGGTGCTGACTTTAGGGGGATCAGGGAAGGCTTCTTATAGAAGGTGAGATTTGAGCTCTGAGACTTAAAAGAGCCAGGAGGCAGAGATGAGAAGGGAGACCATTCCAGGCATCAGGCACAGCTAGTGAATGTCCTAGAGATGGAATGTCCTGGATTAGCAAGGAGGCAGGTGTCTCTCGGTGGTAGAATGGGTGGAAGACAGTAAGGTTTAAGAAAACTCCAAGGTAGGAAGGGGCCAGGCTGTAAAGAGCTACAAAAGCCAAACAGGATTTTATATTTGATCTTCGAAGTAATAAGGAGCCACAGGAGTTTATTGAATAGTGAAGCTGCCACTAAATGACAAAATAATCCATAGTTGGGGCTTGATAAGACATGACGAATGATATGACAAGGGACTGAAGTGTAGAGGATAGTGTAGAGTTGAACTAGTTCACCAAAGGGTTGAGATAGGGAGGGAAGGAGAGATTAACCAGTTCAGGAGGGGTGATGGTCTAGGAAGGAACTGAGGAGTAGGGATGATAGAGATCATAGTAAAGAAGATGAACAGGGTTAGGTGTTCCTAAGGAAAAGGAAGAGATAGAATGATAAAATATTATGAACAGATAAAAGGAATTTCACAATTCATAAACATGTAGGTGAGCCACTTGTGGGTAATGACAAGATCAGGGGTGTGACCTGTGCATGTAGCAGAGGTGGAGTAGAGGAGCAGGTCATACATAGTAGGTAAACTGAGGCATTTTGAAGCAATATCAGTATTTGAAGTCCCCTAGTATGAGAGCAGGAACTTGGGAGGAGAGAAAGACCTGAACTCATTGAGGAAGGAGGGAGAGTATTCTGGAGGTTGGTAATAAGTACCAGAATCTTGACTGGGTGATACATATTGCCTCAGGCACTTACTAGCTTGTGACGCTGGGCAGGTCACTTAACCCTCATTACCTCAAAAAAAAAAAGTATAATCGGTACTGAAAAAGATAGGTGGGGGTGATGAAAGTGCAGTCATCAGGAGGGAGCCAGTGAGACAGATCCCAGGGAGTGCCCGAAGATGGAAGGAGTGAGAAAGGAAATGGCTTCAGATGAAAGCCAGTTTGTTAACTGTACAGAATGAATTCTAGAGAACAGAGTAAGAAGGGGCAGGTAGATCTGGAGTAGGATGTTGAGGGAGCATGGTTGAGGGAAAATGGGAATAAGGAAGCAGGAAGCAGCAGATGGAGAATGGGGTTTGTGGAATGACAGTTGGGAGTTTAGAAATACTTTTGTGAGAAAAAGTGTTACAGGTGGGAGCATGATAGCTGTTGAAGAATGAATTCAGGCAGACTGCAAAGAGAAGTCCATTGAAGGAGGTAAGTGATTAGACTGTTCTGGCATCAGGTACTGGATTAGACTGGCCTTCTCAGGGACAAGCATAGAGACAGAAACAGAGAACTCAGGGCTAGGGCTCACATCCCACACTTTGCTGCTTATTCCTATGTGACCTTTGATAAGACACAACCTCATTGGGCCTTAGCAAAATTAAAGGGGAGGAATGTTTGGACTAGATTAATTCTAAGGGCCTTTCCACATCAAAATCCTATGGATCTAATAAGATTTATGAAAATGCTTTTCTCAACTATCCTAGGACATAGGTAGTACAAATGTTATTTTCCTTATTTTATAGGAAAGGTTCAGAGGAGTAAAAGTGATTTCCTAAAAGTAATACAGCTAATTAGTGCCCCAGTCCTACATAGAAGGATGGAAGATTTTCTCTCTAAGACCAATGTTGAGTTACCTTGAGTAAATCAACTCACCTGCTGGGCCTCAGTTTCCTCATCTGTAAAATGAAGGGGTTGGACTATGCTCCTAAGTTACAGCTATAATTGTATAGTGTACTTTTTTTTAACGTACAATTTCTTTTTTAAAATACCAGTTTAAATCTTTTTTGACAACTCCAAAAGCTAAAGACCAGACCTAGAAAATGGAGCTAAAAGCTTTTTACATAATTATAAAAAAAACCCCACACTAATGAGACTTCAAAGAAAGTGCTATCATTCTTAGTTCAGTATGTTATAAAAGTAACAATTCATTTTCCAACTCTGTCCTGTACTTAGAGATCAGAATTTGGCAAGAAACAGAGTTGATAGAGGTTCATGACTGTGGGTAACAGAGCCCTGCTTCTTTCTGCCTTTCTTCATCCTTGGCTTCATCTAGGTTAGGCAAAATCGCCTACTTGGTAGTATTTGACTATGCCAGAGTAGACAAAATTACACATACCAGGAACCTGTCAATCAGTAATGGTAGAAAGGGCTTTGAGGTTATTATTAAAGAAATCACTTGAACATGTGGAATGCTAAGCATTGATTATAAAGAGACAGCCAAAGTTCATCAAGAGCGAATTGTGCAGGGCTAACCTCATTTCGGTAGGCTATATTATTAAATTAGTTGATAAGGAGAATGCTATAGAGATATAGTTTACCTAGATTTTCACCAAAGCTTTTGATACAGTATATGATACTGTTTTTGTGGAGATGTTGGAGAGAGATGGACCAGATGCTAATACAGTTAGATGGATTCAGTCCAGCTCAAAGAGTAGCTGTTAACAGTTCATTGTCAGTTTGGCAGAAGGTCTCCGGTGAAGTTCCCCACGTATCTATGCTTGCTCCCATTTAACATTTTACTTAACTGGGATAAAGACATAGATTGGGTTACTGGCTGCAGAGGCTAATAAATTAGGGAAGTTAATGTCAACAAAGGAAGCAAATGGAGAAAAGTATTAATGTTATTAGAAATTAATAATGCCACCATTTAATAAGTATTAGAATGCTCTCCTGGGGTGAAGAGACCTAGTAAGTAGGGAGGGTAAAAATATCCAGAAAATTAAGTAAGATCATAGATTTAGAACTAGAAGGACCTTAGAGGCCATCTAAGTCAATTCCTTCATTATATAGATAGGAAAATGGAGGCCCAAAGTGTTTAAATGACTTGCCCTTGGTCACAGAGCAAGTAAGTATTAGAGGCAGGTCTTCCTAACATGAAATGAAGCATACTAGCCACTACTCCACTGAAGATAATGAAAAACAAGTTTTTCCATTTATTATTTGCCTGTGAATAATGACCATTTTCAAAATTTTTGAAGAAATAAAACTCTTAATGAGTACTAAATGCTTATTATTGTAAATGAGAAATAACCAAGTATTTACTAAGCTCCTAACTATTATGTTCTAGGCATTGTGCTAGGACTGAGGATACTGGGACAACATGAATGAATGAAGAATGAATGAATGAATGAATGAACGAATGAACGAATGAACGAATGAATGTGAAATGAAATATGAATGAAATGAGACAATGTGCCCATGAGAAACATTCTGTCTAGGTGTTTGCATTCTCTATACGTGAGATAAGATTCATCAATCATTTCTGTAAATTAGTTACACTTAACATTGTCTTATCCCCTTTTTCTAGACTTTGCATCATTTTGGTCCAAAATAATTAAGTGTTCAGTCCATAATTAATTCTTACTTTCCTCATTCTGATTCTTTTGATTTGACTACTATATTTCTTCCTTTTTCCATTTCTAACTTAGAATGTTGAAGGTGTTACTTTTCAAGTATATATAAATATATATGTATATAGTGTGTATGAATATATATATGTACATCTATTAAAAGCTCTTCTCAAGATTTGACTATTAATGTGTAAGAGTGAGTCCCATTTGAACTAATGGATTGAAGGGGCACAAGTAGAAACATTGCAATGTAAAGAAAGCCATTTCAGCAGTAAAGGAAGCATTCTGTTGTTATTTAGTTGTTTTTCAGTTGTGGCAGACTCTTCATGACTTGTTTTGGGGTTTTCTTGGCAAAGATACTGGAGTGGTTTGCCATTTCCTTCTCTTTCATTTTGCAGAAACTGAGGCAAATTGGGTTAAGTGACTTGCTCAGGGTCACGTAGATTGTGTGTGAGGCTGGATTTGAACTGAGGTCTTCCTAACTTCAGGCTCTTTTGCTCTGTTCTTTGTGTTTCTTGAATAACTCAACCACATATGAATATGCCAGCAAAGACAATAAAACTTATCCCTGGACAAAGGCTGCTTCTTTGCCTTTGTTCCCTATTACTTGGCTGTGTAAGACCCCAGCAGTTACATGGCTGATCATTATAAGTGTAGGAGAGATCCTTCACTGAAGGAATCTACTCTAACCCAGAAAGAACTGTCAAACAGGAGAGAGTATATCTCTCCTACTTCCTACAAAGAATAGGAGACCCCAGTTCCAGAGGGATTTAAAAAGGTTTCTACTAATTCCTGGCTAAGGGTCAGTGCCATTACTCAGACAATTGTAGAATTCTATACAGAAACACCTAACTGAACTAGAGGCTAGAAGTGGTAGAGACCACAGCTGTCCTTGTCACAGGCCAGCCCCCAGCTTATCTGCACAGCCCTGTCCAGCAGCTGAGTTACCTGTCTGCCCCAGTCTTGGAGAAGCTACGCCCAAGTAGCTGAGCAATCACTCATTTCAGCTCAGCAGTGCATCATCACAGCCTGCCAAGACCCTGCACCCTGTGAGAAATGAGCTTAGCCTAGTAGGGGAGAGCAAATGATCACTGACTCCATGTCTTGTAGTGTGACCTTTGGGAAGACTCTCCAGAGAAAGAAAAAACATCAAAGCTCTAAAATTCCAGAGTTGTGAATTTCCTTGCTCATGTGTATTTCTTAAATGTATCCATTACACCAGGTTTGGGGGAGAAATGCTTTGTAACTACTGTTCTTGCTATGCCATTTGAGTAAATGTTTTTTCCTGTGAACTAACAGATCACTGGCTGATTGTAAATGGGAAACATACCAGTGGGGGCTACAGTGTTGGGCATAATCACCCATGGGGCATACCCTAGAATACAAATAAAAGTTACTCTTCAGGAAATCTAACCTGCCATTGCCAGTGTCAGATGGGAGAATGAGCTCAGAGGGAGTACTATTACTGTTGTGATTATCATTATCAACACCATCATCATTATTTGACCGTTCTTTATGCTCTCTTGTTTATAACTACCTAAAAAATAGGGAAGAAGAAAGAATAATAATTAGCATTTATGTGATGCCTTTAAGGTTTGCAAAGCACTCAAACATTATTTTTATATTTTATTTCTAAACCTAATTTAGCATGTTCTTTCTTTTCACTGATGTGCTGGGTACAATTTGGTCATTATGCAAAGTCACATATAGAGCTTAATAGGTGAATTTTAGAAAGTACTAAAAGATAATGAAGAATTTTATGCGGGTATGATGATAGCATCAGTATTTCCTATTCTAGAAAAGATCAAAGAATCCTGGGTTGGCTTTGTCTTCCTTGGTCTATAAGTTAACCTTGAAAATTTAACTGTCTAGAAAGATATATGTAAAGATAATGTTATCTCACATTTATACAGCATTATATAACTCACATTTGTATGTAGTAATTTTAATATTTACAAAGCATTTTCCTTACAGATTTTTATGAGGCGTACAGGATAATTATCATTATTCCCATTATACCTATAAGAATATTAAAGCCTCTAGAAATATGAACTGACTGACCCATGGTCTTATTTCAAGTAAGCTTTGGAGCTGATGGATTCAAAATACCAGTTCAAACCATTTGATCAGACTTTGAGTGACTAGATATAAATTCTTAGTCTGCATGATTTTGTTATCATTCTTTGTTATAAATAAGATTCTGCGTAAGGCCTTAAAATTATAATGAGAAGTCATCATCAGCCCGAGTCTCTTCATTTTGTTTTTTAAGTAATATTTTTTTAAAAAATAAGAGCATTTTAACAATATAATCAACTCATAACTATTTTCATCATAACAGCTAACATTTAAATACTACTTTCACATTTATAAAGTACTTTACTTATATTATTTCATTTGCCCCCAGAAGTGCTGTGAGATAAGCATTTTGGGTCTTCTTATCTCCATTTTTATAGAAGCTTAAAGCAATGACTTGCCGCAAGGGTCACACAGGTAGAGAGATGTTTAGGCTTAGGTCTCTCCCAACACCAGACACAACATGCTTTCCATTGTCACCACTGCGTATGATACTTTAAGGGGCTAGGTGAAACCCATAGGGAATTTGCATAGTATTTTATGAGATTACCAAATTATCGATGAATATTGAAATACTAATTGGAATAAATGGATTTTTTTCCAGAAAAGATAATTGTAAAATATCAGATGTTCATTTGCCAGCTATAGTAGAAAGAAAAGAAAAAAACAAATGTGAAAAAGAAGCTGAAAAAGCAGAGCAGCGTTCAGAAAATACATGTCCCAGGAGACCACGTGTAATGTTTGCCAAATTCATAAGAACTAATCCAAGATTCTATAATGAGCCAGTTTGCTACATAGAACACCCAAATATAAGAAACAAGCAGGTAGGTCTGATGTTAATTATCATTGCCTTAAAAAGGGGGATAATATAATATAATAATAATTATATACACATTATGTATAGATACAGACCTAGGTTCAGAAGTAATTCAAGGTAATTCCATGTTGGACTTGAAGGGAATAATTTGTGTTCACATCATACGTAGTAGAATTGCTCTGTTCAGTTCAACAAACATTTATTAATTTAGACTATCAGGGACCACTCTGCCTAGTTTTCTGACCTTTTCATTGATGATGTCAGGCACACACACACCCTAGTGGCGGAGCACCTTGGGGTGCCCTAGTACTCCACTCAACACTGAAGGCACCTGGGAAGAACACCAGGTCCTCCGTGCTTCTTACAGAGCTACTACGACCTCTGTATCTCACCTCTACCTTTTTTGTAAAGCTTTGAGTAAAGCTTCTCAATTCATTTGCCAAGGGGGAGTGGGGTGGTCAATGTGAATTTATAAGAAGGAAATAAGCATTTTTAAGTGCCTACAGTGTGCTAAACATTTTACAAATATTATCTCATTTGATCCTTACAACTACCCTGAAGAAACTAAAGCAGACAGAGGTTGAGTAACTTGCCTGGGATTACACTGCTAGGAAGTGTCATGTCTTCCTGATGCCCAGCCTAGCACTGAATCCATTGTCCCACCAGTTATTTATACAGTTCGACTCTTGGTTCAAGGCACTGCCAAACCAGTAAAACTATGTCCTTCCCAGCACTGGTTTACTATATTTCATTGAGCTATGATAGAGTTAACCACACAAGGATGGCTTTGCCGATGACCAAAGAACTGAAAGAGGTACAATCAAAATATATTCAAACTACCACACTCTGCAGGCTTTGCACATCACACCTTCTCCCAGATATAGTTCAGTCACAACCAGTCTTCTGGCATGCTCAAACCCAGTAGTTCTGACACAGTCTAGCTAGTGAGACTCAGTGGCTTCCACTGGAAGCTCCGTAGGACCCCAGTGTTGGATTTAGCAACATTCCCGAAGCTTTGCTTATTTACTGCCTCCAGGAAGGCCTCAAGCCAGTTAGTTTGAAGGTTCAGACTAGGAGGAGCCCCCAAAGTCATTTCCATTTACAATTCTGCTGCTGGCAGTAACTCTGTTCCTACTCTCCTACTGCTCCCTGGCATTGTTGTTCATTGAGTGTGTTTTAGTGTCTTTGCTATGCCCCCTCCTTCAGATAGCTTGAAAATCCAGTATATTTACCAAGAAATCCTCCACTTGGCTTATACCCCAAAAAATATTTTTTAAAAGAAAGGACATAGTATAAAAGTATTTACAGCAGCATTTTTTGTTGTATCAAAGAACTGGAAATAGAGTATATGCCTATCAGTTGGGAAATGGGTGAATAAATTATAGCATATGAATGTAATAGAATATTATTGTACCATTAAAAAAATGATGAAAGGTACTGATTCAGAGAAACCTGGTAAGATGTATGAATCAAGTATACAGAACTAGGAAGACAGTTTATACAATGAATTACAACAGCTTAAAGAAAACAACTATGAAAGACTTAAAAATTATGCTAAATACAATAAGCAGTCTTGACTACAGAAGACTGAATCATGTTTCCCACCTTTTGGCAAAGAGGAGATGAAGTAGAGTATCTGATGAGAAGTACCTTCTTAGATATGTCCAATGTATGGATTTATTTTTCATTACTATTCTTATTTGTTACAAGGGACGAAAGATTTTGGAGAGGGTGATGGTTAATGATAGTGATAGTTAAAGAAAGAAAGAAAACATTTTAAAATGAATCATTTTTAAAAACAAAAGGAAAAGAAAGTTTAGAAGGGGATGCACACAAGCAGGGAAGTCTTGGAACTACCATGTTAAATTTGAAATATACTAAAAAAATAGAAAAGAAAGAAACGACCGTATGAAGTAGAGATTCACAGTTTTCTGTTGCTGTACTCTTTTTCTCTTCTTTGTATATGGAAATGTTGATGTTTGTCGACGCTTCCCGGATTAATAATAAAAAGGGGAAAAAAAGTTTAAAATAATAAAAAGACGAGTTCAGGGGAGAGATTCAGGTTCTGTATATATAAATGTGGAAGCAGTTTGGTGTAACATATCTAGTGCTGGTCTTATAATCAGGGAGACCTGAGTTCAAGTCCTGTCTCTTGTTATGTGATTGCAAGGAAGTCAATTAATCTTTCTGAGCTTTAGTTTCCTCACCAATAAAATGGTGCCAATATTCCTTATAAAAACCACCTCACAGGGATGTTGTAAGGCTCAAATAAAATATATGTAAAGTGCTTTCCAGACTTTAAAGTGATATGTAAATATCATCATTATTTATTTTTTAAAACATTATGTGGATACAAATTTAGCTATTGAAGCTATCCATCTACTATCTGTGATCCTCCTTTCTCATCCATGACCAGCTAATCTCTTTTTCCATGATATTTTGATAGGCAATTTAAACTACTTTGGAGGTCTTTTAAGATTGATGTTAACATCTATTATAACAATTTTGATCAGAGAAATGAATAAGTCAAATGCCATAAAGAAGAGACCAAAAGAGTGTTAAAAACCACATTCGTCAGTCTCCTTGTTAAGTGGATGGATGTGGCAGTCAAGCACAACAGCGGTCGAGAATGTAAACTCATTTGTAAAATGGTACAGAGATGGATGATAGGAAGGGATGGAAGGGAGAAAGGGAGGGAAGGAAGAAGAAAACAGTGAAAGAAGGAAAGATTTATTAAGCACCTACTGTAGGACAAGAGTATGCAAAGTCCTTTACAAATAAGGTTTTAAACATTATTACTAAATAAAATTAAAGCAGTAAGATGAAAAAAAAAAGTGAAAAGATTCAACTAAAACAAAATCTTTCCAAAAACGTTTAAGGATGAAAATGAAAGGATGACAAGTAGATGAAAAAATGGAAAAGATCTGTAATATTTTTTGTAACCAACTCTTTTTACCATCAGGGAAAATGGAGCTTCCACATTTGGGCTCTAACATCATAGTTCATGGTCTATTTCTTGAATTAGTAGAAATGGCGCTGAAGAAAATAAATAGGAAAAAAGCAGTTGGACCAAAAGAAGCATATATGAAGGAAGTTCTTGCTAGAATTGACACAATCTTGAGGGTGTCAAGAGATGGATTTTCAAGGTATCTGAAGGAAGGGAGTATAACAAAGACACTGAAAAATTTTTTTGATCTAATTGTTACCTCCCCCCCCCAAAAAAAAGGTTACCAAGTATCAGTATCCACTGATTCTTTTTTTCCCATCCATAAAAAATTTAATGAAAATAATTACCATATGTCACATACACCTTAATGACAATAAAAGGTAAGCTTTTAAAAGTAATATCCCACAATAGAACACACTTTTACCATCTCACAGTTGATTGAAAAATATGGACTAAACAAGATCTCACTGTATTTACTATTTGCTGATTAAAAACACTCTTTGATTTGCTGTAGAAAAATACAGCCTTAAAGACTTTTCTCTAACAAGTTCTCTCCTAGGAATATGTCAAAATTACGTAAGATTACTTGAAAGATGTAATGATAACTATTGTTTGATAACCATCATTAATTTCAAGGAAGACATAAAACAGGTAGACATACTCACTGGAGATGTTCACATGTGAAAAATAGAGAAGGTTCAGCATAGAGTCCAAATTGAAGAAAGGTTCTGTGAGGATTGTGAGTTCCTTCAGCTGCTCTTATTTGTAGTTAATATTGTCCTGATTCCATCAAGCCCTGGAACTTAGTACTTAGTACAGTCTCCTCAGTGAATCCAGGATCATTCAAAAGTCTTGCCTAACTATCCACAGATTAAAAAAAAAAGTCAACGACAAATGCTTATTGTCTTGACGCAATCTATAGAGCTCATCCAGAAGTATGTGTATAGTTATTTATCTTAGACATTGCCAATGGAAGATGAGCAACACGCAGAATTTAACAGGATAAAAAGTGGGGTTGGGTTGCCTTTAATGGCCCTAAGCTTCTTGTAAAAAACCACATCTTTTTTAGCTCCAGTAATCTTCCAGTGATGGAATCCTCAGAGTCATGTAAAGCTGTAGTGTCTGAAGAAGTAAACACGATGATCACTGAAATGACAATGGAGAAGTGTGTGTGTAGGCTCCACTGTAAATTACAAATAAAGAATTTCACTGGTGAAATGGTATGAAAGATGGCATCAAAGTAACATGACCAGAAAAAAAGATAACTAGAGCGAGGAACAATATCCAGGCAGTATGAAAGAGGATTCAAGGAAGCCCCCAGTTGAGTGGACCTCACTAGTGAACTCATGGGAGGATATGGATAAGAATATCACAGGAAATGCAAAAATGAATGAATTAGAATATAAATCACTGGAATGAATAACCATATCACTTACCCCGTCTGAGCATCAGTTTCTTCATCTACAAAATAGAAATAATACCAACTCTAACAGGGCCATTAGGAGGCTTAAATAATATCATGTATGGGGATAGACTATGTTGTAACTTTAAAGTTCTATGTGTCAGTTATCTCATAATTGTCATGCACAACGATGTTTAAAATAGAAAAAGCATAATTTAAATAATTACAGACTCTCAGAGTTGTCAGGGACTTCAGACTGCCTAGCCCAGTGTATACCTAAGTAATAAAACCTACCAGATCATATTCCAGGAAACTTTGTAAAGGAAAACTCATTGCTGCTGGAGGCAGCCTATTTCACTTTTGGAAGTTTTTTCTTATATTAGGCCTAAATATGCCCTGTTATAATTTCCACCTATTGCCCTGAGGAAATAAGTAAAAACCAATCTAACTGCTCTTCTCATGTTGATATAAAACAGTTTCTCAAATACTTAAACTATCAGGCTTATCCGCCCCCCCCCCCAGCCAAGTCTTCTTTTATCCAGGCTGGACCACACCAATGCCTTTAACTGAGCTTCCTATGGCATGATCTCTTGGCCAGAATGTTTTCCCTTCTCTGGACAACTGCAGCTTACCTTCCTAAAATGTAGGGACCAGAACTGAAAATAATACTCCAGATGTGGTCTGACCAGGGCAGAGGACAGTAGGACTATTATCCCTCTAGTCCTGAACACTGTGCCTCTCTTTAATGAATCCTAAGATTTCATAAGCTTTCTTGGCTGTCATATTCCATTATTATAGCTAATAATAGCTAGTATTTATGTAATGCTGGAAGTTTGTAAAACACTTTACAAATATCTCATTTTCTTCTTAAAAATAATCAAGGTAGTTTCTGTTATTATCCACATTTTAACAGATGAGGAAACAACCAGAGAGATATGAATGACTTGTCCAGGGTCACACAGCTAGTAAGTTTCTCAGGCTAGATTTGAACTCTTCCTAATTCCAATTCTAGTACTCTATCCACTGAGCAACCTAGCTGCCTTTATTGTTTCATTAAGAGCTTATAGTTCATTAAAATCCCCAGCTTATTTCAGAGAAACCATTGTCTACTAACCATGCCAGCTTGTAATCAAGTTGATTTTTTTAACTTCTGTAAGACTTTATCTTTATCCCTCTTAAATTTTATATTGTTTCATAGGATTTAGAGTTGGAAGGGATTTGATTCAGCCTAATATTCTCGCTCATCAGGATCTTTTGAGTTGTGACTGTCATAGAGTGTATTAATCAAACTTATGCCAGCATACTGATGAGCACACCTGATGCATTCTCTTTTGAATGTTTGGGATGCCATACCACTTTTATACAAGTCATTCATAAAAATGTTAAGTGACATAGGGCCATGCATATATTCCTGTGGCCCACTTAATCAAGGCATAACTAGGAATTCTGTGCCTTTCCTCTTTTCTCTCTTTCAAATTCCCAAAGAGAAAAAAGAAGTACAAGTTAGGATTACTTGTGATTTATTTGACTTAGAGGTTAAATGACAAACTTTTCTGCTACCACTGATGAAATCAACCAGTTGTGTCATAAAACAAATAGAGAATGGTATGTGAATGTGGAACTATTCTTTTCATATAAAAACTCCTAAGTGATATCAATTGTCAGACATTTAAAAAGACAACTTTCAAGTTATTTTATATAAGTTTCTTTCAGGTTCTCTTGAGATAACTATTAGGAAATTGTCTTTTTCTTTGGTTTTGTTTTAAATGGGTATTGTTAGGTCAAGTTCTATTCCATTGAAATAGTGTTGGTTTTAATCCAAGTCGAACCTTCCAAAGTCCAAGTTCAAATATTTTTGTTGGCATTATTCTGAAATTTCATTAGCTCCATGTAGGAAAACTACATGAATAACTTCAGATATCAAAGTAATGTGTGGAATAGATTTACTATCAGAGTTCATATTAACAGAAAAGACTAAATTGCAAACTATAGTTATTAGAATCTTCAGGCCAATCCAACTCGCTATTGAAGATAATTTGAGAAAAAAAAACATATATAAAAAAGGCAGTGGAACCTACTTTTAGAGGGGCAACATGCTGGCTTCTCCAGTAAAGGTGAGCGAGTAAAAGACTGCAAGGGAAGCAGGCTCTTACATTCCCATTGTTGTTGCCCAGTCATGTCCAACTCGTTGTGACCCAATTAGGGGTTTTTTTGGCAGAGATACTGGAGTGGTTTACCATTTCCTTCTCCAGCTTGTTTTACAGATGAGGAAGCTGAGGCAAACGGAGTAAAGTGACTTGCCCAAGGTTACACAGCTAGTAAATGCCAGAGGCCAGATTTGAACTCAGGAAGATGAGTCTTCCTGACTCCCAAAGCCAGCATTCTATCCACTTGGCCACCTAGCTGCCTACATTCCCATTACAAAAAAAAAAAAAAGAAGTGGAGGGGCATCTAGGTGGTACAGTGGATAGAGGTCTGGCCTTGGAGTCAGAAGTACCTGAGTTCAAATCCAGCCTCAGACACTTAACACTTACTAGCTGTGTGACCCTGGGCAAGTCACTTAACCCTCATCACCTCACCAAACCCCCCCCCAAAAAATGGAACACTTTATAGAAGAAAAATGTCTAGTCCTTCCCCCCACTTCTCTATCAGTTATTAAGGTTTGAAGATAAAGAGAAAAGCAAATATAGTCTCTGCCTACTGGGAGCTTACATTCTAGTGGGAAAGGAAACATGTAAGTAAATAGATACATAAAAGATACAATATAGAGTATATGGAAGGGAACTTAAAGGAGAAATCTTTACCTTTAGTTTGAGGGAATCAGGAAAAGTGTAGCAACTGAGTCTTGAAGGAAGCCCAGGATTATAAGAGGCAGATATGAGCATACAGAGCATTCTAGGCTTGAGAGATGGTCAGTACAAAGACAAGGAGGTGAGAAATACAGGGAGGAGGAATAGCCAGCATAGTTTGACCATGGAGTAGAAGGGAGTAAGGTATAAAAATATGGAAAAGTTAGGAAGGGACTGGGTTATGAAAGGCTTTGAATTCCAAGCAGAAGTTTTTATATTTGATTTTGGAGGTCATATGGAGCTACTGGAGTTTATTGACATGGACAGAGCTGCATGATCACTTTTGCAGCTAAGTCGAAGATGGATAGCGGTGGGGAGAGACTTGAGTCAGGAAGATAAATCAGAAGGCTTATTGCAAAAGTCCAGGCAAGAGGTGGTGGGGGCCGTGATAGGTGATGGCCGTGTGAGTAAAGAGGAGACATATGTGAGAGATGATGTAAAGGTAGAAATGACAAGATTTAGCTACTGTTTGGATATGTAGGATGAGAGTTAAGAGGTGAGGATGAAACTAAGGTTTCAAACCTGGGTAGCTAGAAGGATAATGGTACCTTTGAAAGTAATAAGGAAGTTGGGAAGAGAAGATGGTTTGGGAGGAAAGACAGTGAGTTCTGTTTGGGACTTAATGAGTTTTAGATGATAATAATTTACCAAAAAGAGAAATGATCAAAGTAAAGAACACTGTTACAACTTTTTTTAAATACCGTAGAATAATTCAAATAGCAGAAGTACCTAAAGTATCACAGATGGAAGAAGAAACAGCACACGGTATTCCTAAAAGTTCTCAAATGGACAAATGACATATTTTAAAGAATATAAGCAATACTTAATATCAGTAAGAAAATTACAAGGACAAATAAGTAAAAAGCTTTTGGACATTTAAAAGATCACAAGAGGAATGGAAACTAAAGTTGAAATTAGGAAGAAGATTGGGAAGGAAACAGAAAACCTGAAAAAATCAATAGCAGCAGACAAGCATTGATTATAGTAGAAACCAAAATTGCAGACATTGAAAATGGATGTAGAAAAATTAGCTTAAAAATAATTCAGCTATTGAGAAAAATAAATATCAAAAAGATAGACTAAAATGTAGCTACCTTAGAATTACTGACCCCAACAATTTTATTTTTTAAAGTTTTTAAAATTAGATTTTTAATGAATGAAAATTTGCTTACTCTCCCTCATACCACCCCCCACCTCCCAATCTTGAGAAAGAAAGAAAAAACAAAGCCCTCATTTTTAAAACATGTATAGTCAAATTCCAAATTGGTAATGTCCAAACAAAAGATATCTCAATCTGCATCCTGAGTTCATTCCTGTCTCTCTCAGGAGGTAGTTAGTATATTTCATCACGAGTCTGGTAATTGTACTGATCAGAGTTCTTAAGTCTGTCAGAGTGATTTTCTTTATAATATTGTTATTATATAGATTGTTCTTGGAGTTCTGCTTCATTCTGCATCAGTTAAAGCAAATCTTCCCAGGTTTCTCTGAAACCATCCCCCTTCATCATTTCTTATTGCATAATAATATTCCATCATATTCCTATATCATAGCTTTTTCAACCATTCACCAACTGATGGGCATCCCCTCAGTTTCTAATTTTTTGTGAAAAAGAACTGCTAAAAATATTTTTGTATGTCATTAGAGTTTGTTTTACTTAGGACTAAAACTCTCCTTTAATCTGTCCTTTTTCCTCTCCTTTCCCATCACCCCTTTTCCTCCTGCTTCTGTGTTGATCAAAATTCATTTCTGTATCAAAATGTGTGTGTATATTCTTCCCTTTCTTGACTAGTCCAGATGAAAGTGATATTTAAGTGTCACCACTCCTCCATCCCTCCTCAATGAAGGGCTGGTGGTTGGAACTGAGACCCCTCTCTACTCTTGGGGCCAGAGTGACAATAGCTGCTGCTTGCTTCTGAACTTGCTCCATTCTTAGTATACAGCCTAGGGATATCCACCTCTCCTCACCTGAAATACCACTTTTAGGATCAGTTCTACTTCTTGGTCATCCCTTGATCTATGACCTGGAAGTGGATAGTAAGTGATAAAGCTGCCGGTTGGCACATTTTCTGCACGGTTCAGAAGGTCAGGCTCTACCTCTGCTGTATCTGAGACCCTATGGTCTGTGTCACCCTTCCTGGCTAGACTCCAGTCTCACGGTATTCTAACATTTTTATATAGTATATATAAACATAAGTATAGTATATATGTCTCCCTTTGCCAGCCAGAGCTAGAAGAATTACAGAGTAATATTTTTATAGAATTTCTCAAACAGTACTTAGTGTAATATATTTTCTAAATATGTGTGGAGGAAGATATGGGGTAAGACTTGCTTGTACTTCTTGCTATGCTACCATCTTGTTCCTGCCTCCCAATCCCAGTAATTTTAGAAAATGGAAAAAAAATCTAATTTTGATTCTGGAAAATAACTCAAAAACATTTTCTAGAATTATCAAAAAGAAGCAATAATTCATAAGTAGAAAGCATCTACAGCACCCCAAAAGGGGAAAAAATTGGAAATTCCTCTCCAATACATTTTTTGTTAAACTCCAACATTCCAACAAGGAAGGAATCCTAAAAACATCAAGAAGAGAGACATCTATGGAATAAGAGGCGTCAAACAAGATCACAGTAGTTTTCTCCAAGAAGATCAAGAAGAATTGGAAGATGAAATAAACCTTAATTATAAAAGTAAATTGCTATTTGAAGGCAAGAAATAGATATTTGCAAATCACCTAGACTTTGAAGAGTTTATGTAAAGATGAATATACTTCATAGTAGCCTTTGAAAAGCTGCTGGGCTTTCAAGCCAAAGAAAGTACCTAAAATAGTTCACACTCTTAGACCACATAGTTACTTAGTAACCAAATGCAAAAAACCTTCACAGTTTTATACTGGCTGAATCCCTAAATATTTAAAGCCTCTGAGGCCTTTTAAAGGTATACAGATGAAATCAGAAATGCATTGGTTTTTTAATTTTTGTTAAATTATATCAATATTTTTTCTTTAATCGAAAATAATTTGTTCAGAGTTTAGGGTTTTATGCTGATATACCTTATAGTTCATTTGATTATGTGTTATTTGCTGTATTAAATTTATAATAATGCTAATGAAAATATTGAGTGTCATAACAACAATCAACTTGTCAATGTTTGCTAGTGAGTCAGTTTTTTTAAGAAGTGTAAGCAATGTTTGAAACTAAATAAGAGATAAGGGGGAAAACAATGATTAACAGTAAATATGACTCAGTAGAGTACCAGGAAAAAACTAAAAGGTATGTCTAAAATAAAAGTAGCATTTGATGGGTAGAGTGAAGAAGAGTGGCCTAAATTTGTACACAGTAAGAGGTGCATGTACCATTTTAAACATGTGCATCCTCAAAGACTAAGTCAAGTTTTTCAACCTCTATTTAAAACAATATTGGTTTTAGAATATATGAGGGAAATGTATGAGGGCTTTGTGAATTTAATCAGTAGGATGGAATTTCCCTCTAACCATAATACAACTGTTACTGAGTAGAGAAGTTATAGAGAGTTGTCTGTTGCTTTTCTCCACAGGGAGAAGAAAAAACTCAACTTTCACAGGATCCACAATCCCTGCCCTCAAAGGACCTTATATCTAGTAGTGGAAACAAGGTATGTACACAAATTGACAAATTTTTAATTAGAATCTGTGTACCAAAGATAGATTGAGTGGGAAGACAACTTCAGCACCTTAAAGACCATCTAGTCCAATCCACTCATTTGTTTTTGTTCAGTTGTTTCAGTCTTGTCTGACTCTGCTACCCTGTTTGGAGTTTTGTTGGCAAAAATACCGGAGTGCTTTTGCCATTTCTGTCTCCAGTTCATTTTACAAATGAGTAAACTGAGGCAAACCAGGGTTAAGTGACTTGCCCAGGGTCACACAGCTAGTATCTGAGGCCAGATTTGAATTCATGAAGATAAGTCTTCCTGATTCTAGGCCTGGCACTCTATCCACTACACCACCTAGCTTCCCTCAAATAAGAAAACTGAGAGCCACAGACATTAATCTCTCAAGTTCCAGCATATCATACTGACTTCCAGAAAGAAGAATGCTTTAGTTTGAGTGTAGAGAACATTAAAGTCAGGAATATGAGGCAAAGCTGGGAAGGTAGGCTCTTACAGGTTGTAGAAGACTTTGACTACAAGGCAAAGGAAGCCACTGAAAAATTTTGAGTGGAGAAGATTCCTGACCACATGTATGCATTAAAAAGACTGCTCTTGGGGCAGCTAAGTGGCACAGTGGATAGAGCACTGGCCCTGGAGTCAGGAGGACCTGAGTTCAAATCCAGCCTCAGACGCTTGACGCTTACTAGCTGTGTGACCCTGGGCAAGTCACTTAATTTCACTGCCTAGCAAAACCAAAACAAAACAAAAAGTCTAAATTATATTGCATTCAGAAAATAACTCATTTCAATTTAGGAATTCATTTTAACTGAATTCAACAAACACTTCTACATCATCTACCAAAATTTGGTGAGAATTATGTCCTGAATTGCAATTCCTCTCATGGCTTCCTCTGTCTTCTGAAAGGTGAAATCATCAGAAAGGTCAAGTGTCAGTCTTCATTGTATCATCCTTTTTAAGAACAAAAATGGCAATCTTTAGAAAAATATACCCTTAAAATAAAACTATTACTTATAGCACCAAACATAGTAGAGGTATAAGGTACAGAAGATTATTATTATTATATTATTATAGTATTTTTTAGATTTCATAATGGTTCTGTGTATTAGTTCTTATGTTGCTATAACAAAATCTTACTACAAAACAAAGTCAAATTGTGTACTTTACCACATATTATAAGTTCACTTATCAATAGACTTCATGCCAGATTATAAGAGCATGAGTAATATGTCATCTTTTGTTTCATCCAAACACTAGATGGGTACTTCAGTATGTTGTTTTTCATCTTAATAGTATTTGGGGGAAGGGGAGACTATATTCTTAAGTTTTAACATTAGCATGAGCCTAAATTTAGGTAAACATTTATTGAGTACCCACCTAATGACAGAGGTAAACCTGTTACTGTGTCTTACAGTGTCTACTTACTTGCATTTTTCTATAAAGGAGGCTTGGTGGTCACATGAAGAAATACTGAACCACCACTATGATCCATCTTATGACTTCCAGAGTACCCAAAGAAGTGATTTCAGAATACCAGCATGTCAGTTGGTTTTGCCAACCAAATACTGCAGGAGACAAAAGGCTGCTTGTGGCATAGGTAAGAAAAACAGTGGTAAAATATTATTTTTTGTTATCTGAAGTATGTTCTTATCAAATAGTCTAGAATGTAGTAAATGTGTTGGTACTTCATCTAAATATATCTTCTCAATTTAAAAAATGACATTTAGGATTGAAGCAGTGTGTCCTTATTCCATTCTTAGGGGTAATTGGTCTTCATACCAACAGTCTTACTAAACATACCATGATGAAAGGGAATACTGATCATAAAATATATGATATGTTATATTACATCCAAATATAAATTTTTTTCCCAGTTTACAGAATCACTGAATTTCTGAGTTGGAAGAGAACTCAGAGGTATTCTAGCGTAAGACTAAGAATAGCTAACATTTATATAATGTTTTAAGGCTTGCAGAGTGCTTTTTCAGATCTCTTATTTGATCCTCACAACAATCCTGGAGTGGTATCATTATTTTCATTTTATAAATGAGAAAGCTGAGGCAGATCGAAGTTAATGACTCACTCATGGTCACCCATCTAATAAATATATGAGGCTGGATTTGAATTCAGGTCCTCTTATCTCCAGGTCTAGCACTGTATCTATTGTACCACCTAGCTGCTTCTAACCCATAATTGAACAAGAATTCAACTTGGCTAAAATGTTATAGTTGGTTCAGGAACAAAAGGAACAATATACCGTGTGTGTGTGTGTATGTGTATAAGTATACATATATGCATGTATGCATATGTATATATGTATATATATATATATATATATATATATATTTGTGTGTATATCCATTGCTACACAATCAAAAACATATTTTAAACCTACAAAGATGAAAAAGTAATAAAAAAGAGGATGGGAAAAGAAGTTGGTGATTCTAAGCAAAACTATTATTAGCAAAAGGTTTTTGGTAAAAACAAGTTTAGTTTGGTTTACTTCAGTTAGATTTAATTATAAAAATAAGTATAGTAAAGTAAGATCACATTCCCTTCCAAAAAGAAAAATCAATACATTCTACAAATTTGCTGATAACACTGTATCATTATGGTGAAATATGAGTTTAGAACCAGTCTCACAGCTTAGAACATAGTCAATTCTAGTCAAGTAAAAGAGTTACAAAAATAGAAGAAAGAAATTATGCATCTATCTTCCTTGCTTTAGGGGAGACATATTCTTATTTAATGAATAAGTGGGAGAAATTATTGAGACAAGGTAGATTATTTGATTTACATATAGCAAAATATATGCGGAGGACATTGTACCCTACCATTTATAATGGTAAATTTGAATGAACTGAACTTTTATATAAAATAGTTATGAAATGGGTTTTTTTAAAGAGAATTCAGCACAACTAATACAAAAATATCTGTAAATTTAATGGAAAAGGGTTGACTAAAATATAACCTATATCAATTAGCTCAAAATGGTGATGATACCAAATAAAGTTTCATTTATACTGAAAACCATTTAGAGAAATAGATGAAAACATTATCTCATGATAAAATTATAAGTAACAAGAATTTAACAATATAAAGAATAGATCTATCAAACAGTTTGCTTCACTAAGTCAGGGATTTCTGAGGTCTTTGGGATGGATGTTCCCTCCACACATATCAAAACACCTCTGTAACTTAATAGACAGTCTTCAAGAGTTGCTGTAGCTAAAAGATTTATTACACTGAGGCCATCCTAGTGATGAATCTCTCTAGATTTAGCTCAGTAGGATATAGGTATATTAAGTCACTGGACACTATAAAAAGTCAGAAGTTCTAGAGCTTGGAATGAGCTCAGACTAATGAGGAAAGCCCAAGAAAAATGAGTGGTGGATTTTTCTCCCTTTTGCCTCAATATACGGGGAGAAAGGACAATTAACGAAAGCAGAGATCTCAAGCACACAGCTTACAGTATTCCCAAATGGGGCAGGAACCAGATTAGAATATAATTGGAAAATATTTAACAAAAGAAGAATATAATAAAACACAGATAATGGTTTTCAGTCATTTAAGTCATGTATGTCCCCATTTGAGGTTTTCTTGGGAAAGACTTTGGAGTGGTTTGCCATTTACTTCTCCAGCTCATTTTACAGATGAGGAAACTGAGGCAAAATGGGCCAAGTGACTTGCTCAGAGTAGCACAGCTAGTAAAGTGTCTGAGGAAGATTTGAACTCAGAAAGGTGTGTCTTCATGACTCCAGGCGCAGTACTCTATCTACTGCACCACCTACTTACCCCATAGATAATGTTCCTGTGTGGTTTTCTGCGTCACTATGTGGCCTGCAGGGATCCTTATGTATGGTTTAGTTAAAGCCTATAGTTGGAACATTTGTTTATGCTACATCTCTCTTCATTTCTAGAAGAAATGTTAAAATCTAGGTAAACTATAGCTACAGAATTCCTTTAATCTGGCAGTTCAAATTCTGCCAAAAAAGAAAATGAATTAGTCTGATATGACTTGTTCTTGATAAAGCCTTGTTTATTCTTTGTAATAACCATTTCCCTTTCTAAAATTTCACTATCTCTTTAATCATCCATTCTAGAATTTTTCCAGAAAATAAAAGTCAAGCATATTGGCTGATTATATTCACATACTTTTAAAAAAATCAACACATTTGAAGAAATAAAAGAAATTATTAGACTGTTTTGTCCAGCTATATGCTAATAAGACTGACAACTTAAATAAAATGTATGAATATTTACAAAAATGAAAAATACTCAGATTAACAGAATGAGACATGGATAATTTAAACCAATCTCAGAAAAAGAAATTGGACAAGCTATAGATAAACTCCAAATGTTAAATAAAGCCTAGGGCCAGATGGATTTATAAGAGATGTAGCATAAACAGATGTTCCAACTGGAGGCTTTAACTGTTGATTCAGAAAGGATTCATTAATGATTCAGTTTTAACTTAACAAGGTCTCTAATGAAGTGCCCCAAGGATCTTTGCTTGCCTCTACTGTTTAACGGTTTTATCAGTGACCTGGGTAAAGGTATATTTGCCATTCCTATCACATTTGCAGATTAACCCAAGGCTGAGAGGGATAACTAACTCACTGAATGATAGTGACAATTCAAAAAGATTGTAGACAGACAAAACAATGGGCCAAGTCTAATAAAATCAAATTAATAGTGCTAAGTGTAAAGCCTTATATTTTAAAATTAACTTCACAAGTCCAAGAAGGGGGAGTTGTGGCTAGGCAACGCTTTGAATGAGGTCTTATGGTTGACTACAAGCTGAGTATCAGTCAACAGTGCAATATGGCAGCCAGAGAATCTAATGTAATATTATATTGCGTTAAGAGGAGCATGGTGTCCAGGAATAAGGTAATAGTTCCACTGTACTTTGCCCTGGTCAGACCACATTGAGAGTATTGTGTTCAGTGTAGGGTACCACATTTTAGAAATGATGTTGTTAAGCTAACAGCACGCAAAGAGCTATGGACTCATGCTATATGGGAATCAGTTGAAAAAAACTTAAGATGGTTAGCTTGGAGAAGAAAATACATAGGGAAGATTGGGTATTTGAAGGTTTGTTAAATTGAAAAAAAGATTTGACTTGTTTTGCTTAACCATAAAGGTCAAAACTAAAAGAAATGAGTGGAGTTCACAAAGTGGCAAGTTTCAGCTTGGTTTAAGGAAAAACTTCCTAACAATTAGAGTTATCCAATGGTAGCTTGAGCTTTGGGAGAGGTAGTGTCTTTCTCTTATTGGAAGTCTAGAAATAAAAGCAGAAAGACAGCTTGTGTGTATGTTGTAAATAAGGTATGGGCTTTACTAGATAGCTTCTGAGCTCACTCTAAATTTGCGCAGTCCTGTGTTTATTCTTGCACTTGGAGCCTTGAATTACCATATAATGTAAGAGTAAAATTCATTTTTAAGAAGTTAACAGCATTGCAAAAAATTGATAAAAACAGAATCCAAGCAAAAAAAAAAGTGGGAAAAAAAAGTTTAATGAACCAGTTGGATTTAATAGTTTTCTGAAGAGAATTAAATTGAAATATTAGTGAAACATTTTTCCAAGTATATATATATCTCCAATAAAGATGATTATGTATTTGGACACAAAAAAACCTTGGTAAATCATAAAAGACAAATTTTATATTTATATATTATATTTTTTCATTTATCCAGTATTTATTAATTACCTACAATAAAACTGGAAATGAATAATAAAATCTAACTAAAAGGTACAAGACTAGAACTTAATGGTGTAGTAGTATTATGGTATGGTTAACAGGATTATTCAACCATTCCTTTTTAACCTTCCCTCACCTACTACTACTCACTCATTATTAGATGGACTTCCTGATAGAATACTCCTCTGCTCTAGAAAATTGTATCAAAGGATTTGTCATTCTTCCTATAATTTTTAGCATTAAGCACCAAGCCATAGATAGCATTTCCAGCAAAAAAAAAAGTTAGATCTCTATCTCTGTCTCTCTCTCCCTATCTCCCTCCCTCCCTCCGTCACCCCCCCCAACATGCTTCTCCCTCAATTGCATCTTCCCATCTGTATTCCCAGTGAGCACATTGAGAATAGAAAATTGTGGCAGTTAATATTGTTTATAAAGACAAAGTAAACATCTAAAACAAAGAAAGGCAAACAAACTTCTCCTGTGCTCAAGAAAATGTTTTAGGCTCCCATGAAAAGGAGCTCAAGGGGAGAAGGTAGAGGCAGGATTATTACCTTGAAGTCTGTCAGAGAAGGGAAGGGGGAGAGTTAGCATTCAGCAAAACAACATCTATCCTGGCACTTCTCATTACTAGTTGGCTGAGATAGCTAGCCTGCTCCTGGAGGCATCACCTTGATCCCTATAGTGATTACCTCTGCCCAAGTTTCTGCTGTTCTAGCTCCATGAAATTTCTCAAGTTCTCCCTTTCTCTAGCTTCCCGCTTCACTTCAGGAGATGGGTACCTCTTTTTGTCTAACACTTAGACATTTTTAAGGGTGAAGGAGGGAGACTGTCAGTTGTTCATCCTGTGGTATTTCTTCCTTTCTAATTCACCTGGGAGACCTGTTCACACCCAGTAAAAGTATCACCTGGTGTCTGCATCTTTACAGTTAATTTAACACCTCCTTATCAGCCCCTTTTTCTGTGACTGGGTCTTGGCCTTTGAAAGACAAATGCCTATAGATGTAAATAGGTGAGAGAGAGAGAGAGAGAGAGAGAGAGAGAGAGAGAGAGAGAGAGAGAGAGAGAGAGAGAGAGAGAGAGAGAGATCACAGAATCACAGAGTTAGATCACCTTCTTTTCTAACCTATGCTTCAGCAAGAATCCTCTCTACAACTTACTCAACAGGTGCTCATCTCTCCTTTGCTTGAAAACCTCCCATTAAGGGGAGCAGCTGGATCAAAGAAGGCATAAAAAATAATAGCAAAATATTTAAAAGACAAGAATAATATAAGTATCACATACAAAATCTGTGGAATGCAGGCACATTAACTCTCAGAAGCAAGTGAAATATAGCCTTGAATGTTTATTAATTAGAGAGAAATCAAATGAATTGAGTATTTTCCTAAAAATATTAGATAAAATAACAAAATAAAAACAAGGAGAAAAGAAAGATAAAAAGTCAGAACAGAAACTAGTAAAACAAAATGAAAAAATTGAAATGATAAATGAAACCAAGCAAGATAGCTTTTCAGTCAATTATAAATTGCAGTAGCATTAACAAATTTACACTACCGTGTTCCCCTACCAAGAAGAAATGACAAAAATTTTGAAGTTAGAAATGTGAAATAAGTCACAAACAAAAAAGGAATTAAATTTATCAGGGATTTTATATACGAAATTCTATGTTAATAAATTGAAGAACATAAATAAGATGAATAAAATATAAACTTCCCAAACTGACACAATTGGCAGAGTCATAAGTAGACACTTCTTGTGCATGAGACAGGTGACCACAAAAACCACACACAGGACAAATGTCATTAAGTCCACACTCAGTTGAAGGGTAAGGTGGCAATGATAGAGACATTGGGAGACAAGATTGAACCCACTCTTAGAGAGGTGCTGTGTAGGGAATAGTAGGAAAAATCAGATGGGAAAGGGGAGGAGGTCAACTCAACTCAGCGGCCAGTAGCAGCTTCCTATTTTACTGAATTATTTGTATTAACTATGTGCCAAGCTTTGTTGTTTGTGTGGAAGAACTGACAGCCCCCTCTAAATTTGTGCTATCTGAATCCAGCACTCTGGGACAAAGCACTACTTACTCTTTCTCAGTTATAGTTTTAACAACAGGAAATTAACAAAAGAGGAAACACAGTCTATAAATAATAACTTGAAAAAATGTTCAAAATCGCTAATCGTTAAAGCAATGTAAATTTCTTAAAACTTTGAGGTAGTACTTCATTAGTGAACTAAGAAAAATGATTAAAAAGCAACAAAACTCAAAACTTAAGGGACTGTGTAAATAGGCACACTTTTACATTTCTATAGACTTGTCAATTGGCTCAATCTTTCTAGTGGCTAATCTTACAGTAAACAATAAAAGGTTTTTTTATAACTGACCATATCCTTTGAACCAGTAGTCTGCTAAGATTATATTTTTTAAAACTTTTTATTTTAAAAAATACTTGTAACTGTGTTGTCTTTAATAGCAAAAATTGCTTATGCATATGTCAAACATTTGGAGAATAGACAAAAAGATGTGGTATATTAGTGTTAACAAACGCTCTAGCACCATTAAAAATGGTTGAGAAAATAAAAGAAAAATTGAAATATACAAAATAAAAATAAGATTTAGGCGAGTTTAGAATCTTATATACATTTATGTAAATAGAAATTAGAAAAGATCATACAGGAACCATTAATAAAGCATTAATGTTATAAACATATTATAACATTCTTTGTTGTAAATAGTTTTGAATGTATGTTCATAATTGTGTTTTATAATTTTAAGTTTATAATAAAATTATGCTTAGAGTCATTGAAGTATAAAATGTTTTAAAAATAAAGATACAAAAACATGATATGGAGATGTATATACATATGCAATATATGTGAGTATATATTTATATGCATACTATATATATATGAATATAAACTTTATAGCATTTTTAGAATGGAGATTGCAGACAGCCAGTGGAACTAAAAGAACAACTCTGAATTAATCAAATGTTTCCTTTGCATCAAATTTCAAGTAGTAGTATACCCTAAATAAGTATACCATTTACTGTGAAAGTAAGCCAAGACTGAAATGTATTTATAGTTTTATTCAGCTGATATTTAGCTATCTTGGATGATGGTTTAAATAATTGAAATAATCAATACTTCAGTAAGACATTTCTACTATTTACTTAATATGCAAGTGTTTATACCAAATAAAATGAATCCCATAATTATTCTGTCATATCACCCTATTTCATTAATCCTAGGCTTTGGAATTTCAGCAGTCCTATTATATGCTGAAAATGGAAGCGTCCTGCATGTATTTGTTTTACAATGCCACTTTCAGCTGGCTGCCATCCACAAAAATAGTTCAGTGACTAATTGGGATGTATCATATCTGTGCCCCCCTTAATAAGTATCGAGTTCTGGTTTTGCACACAAAAACTTCACAACTTGGAAAGATCTTAATTCAGTTTGAGGATCAGAATTTAATACTTTGATGGATCTAGTATCTCACTAACCTACATTTCTATTTTTAAGGTGCTATAGTATTCCATTATATGATAGTCTATAATTTGTAGATTACTCCATCACTTACCAGGGATTGGAACCCATCCCTGCCGTTTCACCCTATGTATTTCTTTTTCATGTTATCTATAAGTCCTCCATAGAGAATCTATACCCTGAATTGGAGATCTTCCCTGAGTCTTTTAATGTTTTGTGAATACCAATATCCCACATGAGCTGTCCATTTTTATCCTCTGTTCTCACTACAAGTCTGGCCCCAACTTTTTTCCCTAAAAATATATGTCTTTCTTTACATTTTTTATGCCTTTTCTTGCATGCAAGTCAAAATAGCCCTTATAGTTGTTATTCATCTTTCCATTGCCCCAAAGTTTTGAATATTAAGAAGCAGTGATATTCCATGTCTTTCAGCCATATAGTATCACTAGTACCAATGTTTAAAGGATGGGCTTGAAAATAAGGGAGCAGCTTGGGATCATTGAAAGTATTTCATGATTTCGTAAATGAAATCCAGTCCATTCTTCTTCACTTTTTCACTCTGGACCCAGATCATTGTCTGTCTGCAGTGCCTAAGATTATACATACTAATGGATTAACTTAATGTGCTGTACTTCTGACTATATGTCATAAACTGCGTAGTATACTTTCTTCAACCACTTGGTTTTTCCTGTGTAGACTTATATGTTAATATTTTTGAGTTGCCTTGGGTCTCACTGAGGAGGCCCTGTAGAAGTTTAGGACTCTATGCAGTAGTCATATGTCATCCATTAAAAAAAGCATCTACATCATTGATAGAGGATTCTTTTTTTTCATTTACACATTGTGCAATGCATCCTCCATGACAATGGTGAACACATTTAGTGAGCATATGTCTCCCTATTTTATGCCCCCCCCGATACTGGTAATCAGAGCATTGTTGAACAAAATTATTTCTTGATTATATCACAAACATCTATAGAGTTTTATTAATTGAGGGATAGAGACAGCAATGGAAAGTTTGAGTTGTATATAATTTCAGTATTAAGACTATAGGTCAGTGGACCAGAGGATTCTAAGAGTGGAGAACTGACAGGTCATTCTTGGAATGTCAGGACTATCCAGAAAATGAATGACCAGGTTGACCTAAGATGTTCTTAATGGCAGAGAAGATCACACGTGTACCAAATGGTACCCATTAATGGCATCATGAAATAATGGATAGATTGCTGAGCTTTGAGTCAAGAGGACCTGAGCTTGAATACCGCCTCTGACACTTCTAGCTTTGTGAGCCTAGGCAAGTAATTTAACCTCTCTGAGTTTCAATTCTTTTATCTACCAAATGGAGATAACAGTTAACACCTAGGTTCAAATGAGATATTTGCAAAACATTTCACAAAACTTAAAGTACCATATAAATGTCTGCCCTCCTTTGCTATGTAAGTTTAGCATGTATTGCTATGTGATATCATATACTAATATGCCCTCTATACTTTGGTCTACCATATTGCAACTTTGCTATGTGTACCATGCGTTATGTTTCTATTTGTGATGCATTTATCTAGTCTGTTGCACAAGGATTGAAAAGACTACTCGTCTCATTGTGGTGGTGAAATGGTGGATTCTTGATAATCAAGAGATGGAAGTGCATTTGGGGGGGGGTAAAGTATGGTGGGAGCAGTATCCTAACCCCATTGAGGAAGTGACCAAGCTGAGTTTATTACAAATAATGCTAGCCTCTAGCCCTCACCTATGAGTGAACTGATACCTCAGTCACTAAACATTTATCAAGCACCTGCCGCGTGCCAAGTGGTGTGCTACAAATATGATAAAAATATGATAAATACAGTCCCCGCCCTCAAAAGACCTTATAGTCTAATGAAGGAAAACAACACACAAAAGAAAATTGAAAAATGGTTGGGGGGAATGGGAAAGATAGTATCCAACATGGGGCATGATGGAGAAGTGATGGAGAGTGTTATATCCTTCTCATGCTATATTTGAGAGAAAGAGTAATTGAGGAATCACTTAATGCTTCCAGGGACATTTGAAGGGTAGCAGCCATTTAGAATTGGTAACGGGAACATTTAATTTTAACATCTGATCCATTTCCTTTGCTATTCTCTTATATTAAACGTCTGCTCTGATTTTGTGATCATCTGATTTGGTCAGGTACAGAGTCATTGAATAGGGGCTTAGAGACGTAGGTTTTAATAAATAGCGACCAAAGAATGACCATAAATCTGAATGTACTTGAGAAGGGTTTTATATCCGTAAGAAAGGAGATGCTATTATTGTTCTTATCAAAGAGTGCTGTATGACCTTAATATACACATGGAAGCGAACTCAGTGGGATCTTCATATTCTCAACTGAGACTTACAACATTTGAACCATTGCTTATTTAAATCTGCAGTCCTGATCCTTCATCAAATATATCCTCAATATACACATTGGCTGTTCTCACCGTTATTTTATGGGGTTGAGAAAGTAGCATGTAGATTGGTTATTACTAATGTCTTCTCAGTTTCTTTTGGGGGGCATTATTACTCATGTGTCTTCCATTCTTTTAGAATTTTTTCTTTGAGATAGCTTGAAATTTGTGTCTGAATACCTTTTAAAATGTCACCCTTGAGCTTCCTCCTAACATATTTGGAGAAATCCAAGGACATTTGTTGATTTTTTTTTTTTTGCTTTTTGGTGAGGCAGTTGTTAAGTGACTTGCCCAAGGTCACACAGCTAGTGAGTATAATGTGTCTGAGGCCAGATTTGAACTCAGGTCCTCCTGACTCCAAGGGTAGTCTCTATCCACTGCGCCACCTAGCTGCCCCTGATTTTTTGTTCTTGAGTGCCTTTTTCATTTCCTTACATGGCTCATCAAATACTTGGGTGTTAAAATGGTGCATAGTAGCTCTATTGTCATATGTGATTAGTAAAGATCACTGTAGAAATACTGGCAGATTGGTTTCATTTCACATATAGTTGTCTTTCTACCAGTTTCATGTATAAATGTTTTTTGGTACATTTAGTTTAGTGAGGTCTCACATTAAGCTTTCAGTAAGCTTGTTTCCTCTTCCATTACTTGTTATTTTATAAAATGATACTGCTCATAATCTACTATCATCTTCTTCTATGTTTTACAACTGAGCTTATACTCTAAACTTATGTTGTCCTTGGCAGTAAGATCAAATGTTTCCTGACTGAGGTTCTTTCTGTATTGTTGTCATTTAAACTTCTCTAAGAAATGGTAATAATCAGAGATAATGTCATTATTTTTATTCATTTCCTATATTTCAGAGCCAATATATTATTTAAATATGTCTGGTTGGAGCTGTTGTAATTGCCTTTGATATCATTTTCTTATCTTTATTCTTTCTTCTAATTTGATATTAATGTAGACTTTTACTCCAACCAGTCAATGATCTAACTGCACATTGTCAACTTAATCTAAAATGATTCCATGTTGATAGCCAGTCATTTCCTGTCAGTTAAAAGGTATTCATATTAATTTTTTTGATGCTATATGATACCACATTCATTGCCTTCTGATTCTTTTCTCAAAGAAAGAATGATATGATAGACTGATAGATATAGAACTGGAGAAACTGAGACCCAGAGAAGTTAAGTGATTTGCCCAAGACCACTCAAGTAGTAGGTAGCAAAACCAATGTGAGGTTTTTAAATAATCTATAAGCCTTTGGCTTGCTTTATGTCATCATCCAAAATAATATCTTCCAACATATTTTTTTTACCTTTCACTCCTTTGCAGTTTTTGCTTTAAAGCCACCAATTATCAGAGCATACTCTGATTTGGTTTGGAGAATCTTGTTACGGTCTTGGTTAGATTTCTCTACTTAGAAAGTGTCCCTCAATCTTGTCCTATCCCTCTTCCATTACAAGATGACAGTTGCAGTCATGGAAAAGAGAGCGAAGGGTGCTAAAAATCTCAGTTTTTAGATCATCTACTAACATTACTTTAAGTTTTGGTTAACAAGATTTAAGCAAATAGTTAAGGTCCAGTCTGAAAAATATTTTTTATGTTTCATTTTAACATTTAAGATGTAGGAACAAAAAGAAATAGTGGTAGTTGAAGTGATATAGTCAATAAACTTATCTAATTTGGAAAGGAATGAATACAGGTTAACTTCCATCTATTCTATATTTATCTTGTCTGTACTTATTTATATACATGTTAGCTACCCCATTAAAATGTAAATTCTTGGGACATTTTTTGCCTTTCTTTATATCCCCAGCATTTAGCACGGTGCCAATGTCAGAGAAAGTGCTTTTAAAATGTGTTAATTGATTGATATGTAGTCTGGATTAAGACTTTAGGGGTTTTTTTTTAAGATAAAAGACCCCTTTTCCTCCACAATAACTAAAATTTTACTTCCTATCCTTTTCCGCTCATACTAAAAGGATCCAATAAACAAATAAAGACAGACTACATAAGTATTTTAATACCATTTGAACAATTTAGGGCTGCCTTACGATCTTGAATCATTATTTAAAATTTAGTATTAACTTTTGTCACACTGTAACTTGATTCTGACCAACAAACACTAGACTAGAGTTACTGGGGTTGAGGGTTTTTTTTTTTTTAGCGCTTTATTCATGGATTTTTTTTTATACCACTATCACTTCCTAGTAAATTGCCTGCCTACACTTCTCTACCTTGTAACAGGGGAAGAAAGAAAACAGTTGAACAAAACTAATAAACTTATTGACCACAACTGGTAGCTACAATTTCCTTATCCAGAGTCAGTGCAGCCAAACTACTCTAGTTCATTTGTAACCCAAACGTTCTAATTCTATCGACTGTATCTCTAAATGACTAGACTCACAGTGTGTAATCTCCAGTGCTAAGAATCAAAAATGGATTTAGATGGCTTTAATCCACCTTGTCGGTCTAGATTGCTCCAGGACAGAGCCAGTGCTTTGCTTCTTTGTACTCTTAGGGACATCTCAGGTTCTACCATTAAATGACATGTAACTGTGAAAGAGACTAGAACCAATTTATAGTGTTCAGCAGAATTAAGGCTGACTCGACTTGGAATGAATCAAATCAGAAAGGATTTATTTCAGTGCCCCCTATGTGCCCATAGCTACACATATATTCCATTTATATTGTATGTAGTTGCTGTAAGGCATGTAAACATGTGAACATGTTTCCTGCCCTCATGTCGATAACAGTGTAGCTAGGGAGACAAGATAAAGTAAGTAAAGAACAATTAAACAAAATATGGCACTTGTTTATACTAAAAACCCTTAAAATCAGGACTTGGAAGAACTGTTTTTAATGTGATAGAAAGTACATATTTAAAACTGAAAGCTAGGATTATTTATAATAGAGAAATACTAGAAGATTTTCTAGTAAGCATTGAAGTGAAGTAAAGATTGCACTTCTCCTCCAACAACTATTATTTAACTGAAGGCTATAAATGCTAACTATAGCAATAAGACAGAGAGAAAAATTACAGGTGTAATATCAAAGAGGAGACCAAATCTGAAACAATGTAATGATTTATTTAGAAAACTCCAGATGATCAGCAAAGAAATTTATCAAAATAATTAAATAGGATACAAAATCTACAATAATCATCTGCATTTTTATATACCAAGAAAAAACTAGCAGGAAATTATAAATTCCATTCAAAATAACTACAAATTATATAAAACAAGAGTAAACCTATCAAGACACACTCAATAAAATAACAGAATGCAAAATATCCTAGAGTTGGGGGAGGGTGGGGACAACTGCAAGGCAGATATTAAAATGGCTCACATGGATATGTTAGAAATAGGCTTGACACCAAAAATTTAGTATCAAGAAAGTTTATTACAGAGAAAGTCCAGAGGATTTAGACATTTCTGGCCAGAAGCGGGCTCCACCCCTCTTCAGGAGGGGTGGGCCCTGAGTTCAAGGGCAAGTGTGCTTTTATACAGTTGAATTCAGCGTGAAACCTCCCCGGCCTAGATTGGTCCATCCCTTCCCAGGTTACACCTTTCCTTACATGTTTCCCCTTGATATGCTCAAGTATGTTCCCCCTCCCTTGGTCATATGTCCCATGACTCATTAATGAGGCTCTAATTTTATGCAGGGTGTGTCAGATAATAGTAATGAAGCTCATTAAGCAGGCGCACTAACATTTTTCAGGTGTCCTCAGGTTGACCCTAACTGGTCTGAGCTGGCTTGACCCTTATCTTGATTTTGGGGATCTTTATGGAACCATCAACTTACTTTTTATTGGCTAAGCCTGAGCCCACCTACAGTGTACTACTTCCTAGAGCTGCTGTTCTTTAAATCTCTGCATTATTCTACCTGTGGAAACTTAAGCCCTTCTAACTCTAACAGATAGATGGCTAAACTTTGAAGCAGGGTATGATTTGGGGATTTTACACTTATTCATATATAAAGACAGCTCTAATTTATGGTTTTCTAAGTCAACATATGATCTATAGGGATCCATTTCTGTTTAATATTGGCACCATTGGTAGGCAAATGGTGATGAAGCCCTAAACTAGAATGATGATCGTATGAATAAAGAGAAAGGGGAAAAAATGAATAGATGTGTCAGTACAGTTGATAACTCTTGGCAACAAGTTGAATATAGGGGATACAGGAGGAGGCTTTGAGATTATGAATACTGGGTGAAGCATGAGTACTAGCTGCTCACCCATTCCCTTGTGGGCTCTTTTTATTTCTGGGACCACAGGGGTCACCTTCCTCTCATTGCTAGCCCTTTATTTTACCCAGCATATAACTCACTCGTATCTATCCCCTTGTTTCCCTCTCCCTCTTTCATGTATCCTCCCATGCTGTAATGTAGTCTCACAAAAGAAGCATTCACCTGTAGGCAGAGTGTCACCAAGTTCTTTCCATAATGCCTCCATCCACCTTTTCATTGTTGCTTCTCCCAGATTTCCACCTTCACCCCTGTCTCCTTGGATCCATTTAGAAAAAAGTCTCTTACTAATCTTTCTGTTGCTGGTCTGCATTTATTCACTCCTTCTACATTTCTATTGTTTGGGATGTGTGAGATGGCAAATAGTCTTTTAGTTCTGGTTTTCTTTCTAAAAATATTTGGAACTCTTTATTATTGAAGTCCATATTTTTTTGCTCTGTCTTTAGAAGCTCGGATTTTCAGGATAGGCCATCCTGGGCTACTTTTTGAGCTCCAGTGCCCTTTGGGACACATTATTCCATTCCCTTCTCCTTTTTCTAGTGACTGTAGAATAGTCTTGCAGTATTCAAATGTCCTTTCCATTATATTCTAAGGTCTTTCTCCTGATGGCTTGCAGAACTTGTTATATCTGAATTGAAATGTTAAATTATGTGTCTTGGAGTTTTTGCAGCCTTGGGTTTTTTCTGGAGGCAATTTGTGAATTCTTTCCATTGGAATTTCATGTTCTATGTTTAGAAGTTCTGGGATGTTCTCTTCTGTTTTTTCCTTCATATACTGCTAAGGTTTTTTGTCCTGTTGTGCTTTTCTGGGAGACCTATGATCCTTAGGTTGTATTGCTGCATCCCGTCTTCGAGATCCGTATTTCTTGCTTGCATAGTGAACATATTTTCTTTTAATGTTTTTATTTTGCTTCTCTTCTTTAGGTTGTCTTTCACTTTTGTGTATTTGCATTTCCAATTTGTTATTCTCTCTTTTGCTTCTTTGATAAGGCTTCCTTATCATTGCAGATTCAAGTTTTGGCTCATTATTTTTGATGTATGTTCTCATATTACTTGTCTCTCATTTAAACAATTCAGGAAAAGGGTAGCTAGGTAGTGCAGTGGATAGAGCACTGGCCCTGGAGTCGGGAGGACCTGAGTTCAGTTCTGGCATCAGACACTTACTAGTTGTGCAAGTCACTTAACACTGATTGCCTTTTAAAAAATCTGTAATAGTATGTTATGGTTCCAGGTTCTCCCGAACTTCCATAGAACTTCACATGTTGTATCATTATCCTTCATTTTGCATTATTTACTTGTAGATGCCTGAACTCATTTGCTACATCTGGTGGCCATATTTCCTTTTGTTGTTACTGTTTTTCCTGTTGGTTTATCTGTGTATAGTCAAAGTTTAAGATTTCTTCTTCCTGGAATCTTTGGTACTTTCAGTCTTACCCTCCCCCCCTTATTTTCCTTATTATCCACTTCTGATTCCCTCCCTTTCTATTGAGGTTTCCTTGGGGTGGGCTTAAAGCATCTCAGCCTTCCCCCACATTGGGTGATTCATAGTTCATCCTCCCAGGTCTCTGCCCCAACTGATCTTTGAGTGGCTAGAACTGGCCCCACCTGGATGCTTTTATTACCTCAGGCTTGGTGGAGTGCTGCACAGTTCCCCACTAGCAGTGCCCTGTCCTAGAGATCTGTCCCACTCCCTCTCTTCCTTAGTTCTTTGGCCTTGCACCAGGGTCTCTAGGGCACTGGAAAGAGGTATGGGGAGACTGAAATTTAGGACTGGGTTTTGATGTAAACCTATGTTGTATCCTTGGGTCTGTTAGTGCAGCCTCACTGCTGGTGGTGTAGGAGGTGGGGGAGGAGGAAGTGTCAGGTGAACTTAGGTTCAATGAGTGTCAGTTCCTGAGTTTTAAGGATTTTTTAACTTTCTTTTGGATTCTTGGTGTCCTAGACCGTGGAATCAGCTACAATTGCTTTATCTTTGGAGCATAATTTCTGTTCTGGGGAGGTCTGAGTGAGGACTCATGGAGGTTGGAGAGAATGTCTGGTCTGCCATCTTGTTGCTCACTAGCTAATCACTCTAGTTTATGTCACGGGAGTATGCACAATAAGGCCGGAAAGACAGGTTGGGGCTTTAGAGATTTAAATACCAAAGAGAGGAGTCTGTATTTTATCCTGGAGTTAACAGGAAACCCCTGTAATTTATTGAGTAGGAAAGTGATACAGTCAGATTTATACTTTAGGAAAATCAGTTTGGAACCTATTTGAAAATAAATTGGAAAGAGGGAGAGACTTGAAGCAGGGAGACCATTAGGAAGCCATTTCAGTAGTTGAAGAGGGAGGTGACAAGGACCTGAACTTGGGTGGTGCTTTGTGAGTGAAGAAAAGGAGATGGATGCAAGAGATATTGTGGCGATAAACTATTTGGATATATTATGAAGTAAGAGAGGAATTGAGCATGACGCTAAAGTTACAATCCTAGATGGATGGTGGTGCCTTTGATAGAAATATGGAGTTTCAGAAGAGGAATAAGTTTTGGAGAAAAGATAAAGAAATCAGTTTTTGACATGTTGAGTTTGGATTGTCTATGGAACATTTCATGTAAAATATCTAGGAGCAATTGATTTGGGACTGGACCTAAGGAGAAAGACTAGAGCTGTATATATATAGATTTTTGTAGTCAAACTCATAGAGGTAAAAATTAAACCCATGCTAAGCTACTTTACAAATAGGAAAGAAGGAAAGTGAAAGGGAAAGAAGAAAGGGAAAGATACACCTGACTGAATGCAGAATTCTAGAGAATAGCAAGGAGAGATAAAAAAAAGTTTTCTTAAAGGAGCAATGCAAAAAAAATAGAAGAAAACAATAGAATGGGAAAGACAAGAGAACTTGGAATATGACATTCTAGAAGGTAAAGGATCTAGGATTAAAACAAAGAATCACCTACCCAGCAAAACTTGAGTATAATCCTTTAGGGGGAAAATTGATAGTCAACTGAAATAGAAGACTTCTAAGCATTCCCGGTGAAAAGACCAAGGCTGAATAGAAAGTTTGACTTTCAAATACAAGGCTCTCAAGAGAAGCATAAAAAGGTAAACAGGAAAGAGAAATCATAATGGATTCAATAAGGTTAAACTTTTTACATTCCTATGTGGGAAAATGATACTTGTAATTCCTAAAGACATTCTTATTATTAAGGCAGTGAGAAAGTGAATACATAGAGGGCACAGGTGTGAGTTGAATATGATGGGATGATTATCAAAAAAAAAATAAGAGGGAGGAAAAATAATGCTCTGGGAGAAGGGGAAAGGGAGAGGTAGAATGGGGTTAAATTATCTGACAAAAGAGGAACAAAAGAGATTTTATGGTGGAGAGGAAGATGGGGTGGGGGTAGTGGCGGGGAACACACAACCTTACTTTCATTGAAATTGGCTCAAAGAGGGAATAACATACACACTTAGTTGAGTGTAGAAATCTATCTTACCATACAGGAAAGTAGTAGGAGAAGGGTGTAAGAGAATAAGAGAAGGTAGGGGGTGGGGAGCTATTGAAGGGAGGATGGATTGGGGAAGATAAAAGTCAGAAGCAAAACACTTTTCAGAATGGACAGGGTGAAAGGAGAGAGAGATGGGGAAATAGGATGGAGGGAAATACATAGTAATTATTACTGTGAAAAAAATTTACAGCCAGTTTTTCTGATATAGACCTCATTTCTCAAATATTTAACAAACTGAGTAAAATTTATAGAAGTAAGAGCCATTCCTCAATTGATAAATGGTCAAAGGATGTGAACAGGCAATTTTCAAACAAAGAAATCAAAGCTATCTATAGTCATATAAAAAAATGCTCTAAATCATTTTTGATTAGAGAATTACAAATTAGATTGGCTAATATGACAGAAAAGGAGAATGACAAATGTTGAAGGGAATGTGGGAAAATTAAGACACTAATGCACATTGGTGAAGTTGTATGCTGATTCAGCCATTCTGTAGGAATTTGGAATTTGGAATTATGCCCAAAGGGCTATAAAACCATTCATACTCCATAAAAGCAATACTACTACTAGGTCTGTATCCCAAAGAGGTTAAAAAACAACAACAAATAGTAAAAGGACTTACATGTACAAAAACATTTATAATGGCTCTTTTTGTGGTGGCAAATAATTGGAAATTGAGGTGATGTCCATCAATTGGGGAATGGCTGAAGAATTTGCTGTATATGATTGTGATGGAATACTAATGTGCTATAAGAAATGATACTTTGAGAAAAACCTGGAAAAACTTACATGCACTGATGCAAAGTAAAATGAGCAGAACCAGGAGAACATTGTATACAGGAAGAGCAATGTTGTATGATGATCAACTGTGAATAACTTAGCTATTCTTAGCAATACAATACAGTCAAGACAATTTGGAAGGACTTATGATAAAAAGTGCTATCCATTTCCAGAGAAAAAATTGATGGAGTCAATGCAGATTGAAGCATGTTTTTTCTTGACTTCATTTTTCTTGTTAATTTTTTTTTTGTTCTGTGTTTTTTCACAGCATCACTTACATGGAAATATGTTTTTCATGATTGCCTATGTATAACCTATGTCAAATTGCTTGCCTTCTCAGTGAGGTGGGGAGAGGAGGAAGGGGGAGGCAAAATAATTTGGAACTCAAAATTTGAAAAAAACTTAAGATCGTTTTTACATTTAATTGGGGAAAATAAATTATTTAATTTTTAAAAGAAGAGTGATCAGTGTCATGAGAGTATATAGCAGAAAAGTAATTAATAGTATAAAATGCTGCAGAGGTTCAAGATGAATAAGGACTGAGAAAGTCCCATTAGGGTATTTGGTAATTAAGAGATCATTATTGATTTTGGAAAAGGCAGTTTCAGTTGAGTGATTAATGCCTGAAGTCAGATTGTGGAAGGTTTAAATAAAAGTGAAGCAATTTCTTTGAGGAATTTAGTTAAGAAAGAGATTAGGATCATAGAGCTGACCTCAGAAGCCATCTTATCCAACTTTTCCATATTATAGATAAGAAAAATAATGCTCTATGAAATTGTGGCTTGCCCAAAGTTACATGGAAAGTAACAGGATTCAAAACTAAATCCTTTGATTATGAAGTTAGTGCTCTTTCCCTGATACCATACTGGGGTGAATGTGCATATTTTTTCTAATATTTATATATAAATGAATAAGTGAAAAGATAATTTTATATGCTTACTATGTATGAGGAACTGTCCTAAGGCAGGTTAGGGCTAGGTTGTGAAGAGATTAAATGCCAGAGAGAAGTCTATATGTGATCCTGTGCTAAGGTGCTAGGGATACAAATAAATACAAGCAAGCAAGACAGTCCCTGATATAAAGGAACTTACATCTGCAAGGGGGTAGCATATGTGGCATGGTTTGAAAATGTCCAGGAGGTGAAATGGTTCCCTGGTATTGAGTGAAATAAAGCAAAAGCTCACCTTTCAGAGCCCAGAGTCCCAGGTGGTGGAGTTTGCATTCCAGTGGAAAGGGGATGAGGAGGATGGACAGAGTGTAGGTGACATGGTTTGGAAATGGCCTGGAAATGTCTGTGTTTCTAAATAAATCATTTAAGTCATCATTGAATTAATATTAGTTATAAGAATATTTAGTAATTTTATATTGCTTATTTGGAAATTCCAGTTGGTTCTTTTCATATGCAAATGATAAAGAATTTATTACCTCTCAAAAATGTGTACATTAGATTTATATAACATGATTTACATATAGACCCAGCTTAATTTTACTAATATTTTTAATTAAAGCATATATGTTAAGTTTTTAAGGTGTTGTATCTCCTTTTACAATTGTTAATGCCCATCTAATTTCACGAAAATGCTTTTTTCTTAGTTCCATTAGCAATTTCAGACACCTTACCAGTAATTGAAAACAAATTTTCACATCGTTTTCCTTTTATACATCTGTTCAGAAAAAGTTTGCCACCAAAGGTAAGACAGAATTTAGAAATAATTAATTAGGAATATTTAGATTTGGTAAATCTATTGTAGAATGTTTTACTTATTGGAGTTACAATACACTCTTAAAATATTACATTAAAAAAGTTGTTTTTAGCAATGATCTTTAGTTTGAAAGTTGAAACGTTCTTCTTTTAAATTTTTAACTAGTAATTTATAATTCTCTAGCAATGTATTATATTATAATGTCCTGTCACAGAATGTCATTTTTTATAAATTGCCTTTTTAATTTTTTTATAAATTACTCATTGTTCATTTAAATCATTCTTATAAGGTAAGGTTTTACATACTTCAATGTGGTTCATATGTATTAGCATAAAGTTCCTTTTCATTAAATATTCTTTTACCACACTTTTCCCCAGCTATAGATGTTCGTTTTTACATTTCATTATAATAGCTTTGTGTGTCAAACTAATAGTCATTTGGGATGCTGTCATAATCTTTTGCCTCATAAAAACAGTAGTTGAAAAATCATGTCTATATCAACCCATGCAACTATAAATTAAATCTCATATAACTTGCCCTATAAAGAGGAAAAACATGCAAGTTATACAATCCTAAAGACAGCACAGTTATGAACCCTAGAAAACAAGATGCATTTTCCCTGACTTTTTTTTTCTCAGCTTTTCTGTCATGCTCTCATTTCATCAATAAAAAATGCTGACAGACCAGTCATTATTCCTTTGCCTTTTGGTATTAGAGCCCAGGCTGATAGCCAGCAGAGGCAGAGAAACAAATGGATGCAATGCCAATACTTGAGCTAATAAATGAACTCAGCTCACAGCTGCATCTGCTAACTGCCTATGTGCCCCTGGTTAACGTCAACCTTGTTTCCCTTTCCAGCATCATGGAGCTTTTCAGCAGACAGATATAAAACCAGTCAGAGGACCAATAGTTCCTAAGGGAACAGAAGTATTCCAAAGTGCTCCAGGGTCATGCTTACCAGAGCAGTCAAAAACAGAGAGAGGAAACTCAACGACAAGTACAGAGACCTCATCCAGTCCCTGCCAACCCGAAAGGTCATCAATTTCTGAATGTCACTTATCAGAAACAGACGTCAAAGAGGCAACCAAAGCATACCTCACAGCAAACAAAAGAGTCCAGGAATTTCTGGGACAGCTAAAGTAAATTTTATCCTTCCTACCAAGGAGGAGCCTTTATATCCACCAATCAAACAGAGTTTTTGAAAAATCAGCAGATAGGTTACCCACAACAAATAACACAGTCACTGATACTCCCATTAGTTCCTGAAATGGAAAGAATCTAAATTCACTATACTGACAGCTGTTTGCTTTTCTAGTACCAATAACCAAAAATACAAGCTGACCCCAGCTTATTTTTAGAGAGAACGTGGTACTCCTTTGTCTAAAAAATAATAGTGTCATACTTTGTTTTCTGAAAAACCTAGACGCTGCAAGGATTGTAGAGGAATTTGATTGCTGTTTCCTTCAACTACTTTGTTTACATTTTGAGATCAGACATTTTGGGTAACAATTCCACTGAAGTTAAAATTAGGACACCTAGCTTAGTGATAATGGCAAAACCCCTTAACTTCTCCAGATCTTTCTTGTCTTTAGAAATATGATAAGAATATTTATGCTATTCCTCTCACCTCTGAGAGAATACTGTGGGGGAAGCACTTTGTAAACTATAAAGTGCTATATAAATATGAGCTATGATTGTGAATAGCTGTTTTAATATTAGAATGATAATGAAATATATCCACTGTTCACCTGCAGATGGAGAACTGATGGACTCAGTACAAATTGAAGCATATTTTCTTCTTTTTCTTTTTCCTTTTTTTTTTAACATGACTAACATAAGAATTTGTTTTGTATGACTATACATACCTTGTAACAAGTACTGTTTTTTCTTGCCTTCTCAATGGGTAGAGGAAAAGGAAGAGAATTCAGAACTGAAAATAAAATTGAAAATGCATAAAAGAAAATGTGTTTTTTAAAAAAGAATACTATCTCAATCCTTTCTTATGGCTACATGTGATAAAACTAATAATTAACAAGAGAATCACCCCTCATAAAAAGATGAAACCATAACATACAAAATCATGTCATTTTTTTCAAAAGCCAGTTACTATGAATCCACCATTTCATAGTTTTGATGTCTAACATGTTCTCTTAGTAGTAATATTTATTATTACCTTGAAGATAAAAATGGTTTCACACAGTGCTTTAACATACCAGATTTACCTCAAGCTCCCACTGAACACAAGTTCATTATTTGAAAAATATGTCAAAAGGCAATTTCAGTAATATAAGCAGTTGTAATACAGAAATTGTTGTATTTCTTTTCATTTGGCTAATGATATTGCTCTAGATAATACAGTGTTAGAAATGAGTTCCTGTCCATAAATTTCTAATAAATTCATTGGAGTCATACTTACATTTCTTTCGCCAGCTATGTTTAGTTATTTGTTTTAATTAAGGTCCCTATAGTTCATTACAATCATTATTACCTAACAAGAAGAACTAATGTTCTTAAATTTCATAATTACTTGTGAATTTTGCATAGTATATAGGGATCTTAGGGCTCTCAGGCTCCACCTAATTTCATTTAAGGGGCAGGTAGGTGGCACAATGGATGAAGTCCTGGACCTGGAAGCAGGAAGACCCGTGTTCAAATCTGGATTCAGACACTTATTAGCTATGTGACCCTGGGCAAGTCACTTAACTCTATTTTACCTCATTTTTCTCATTTATGAAATGAGGTGGATAAGGAAATGGCAGACCATTCCTGTGTCTTTGCCAAGAATATGCCAAAAAGGAGTCAGGAAGAGTCGGATTCAAGTTAAAATGACTAAACAACAACAACCTCATTTAAATATTCATAAAATAATAGCTTTCAACAAGTTAGACAATATTGAAGAAACTAAGAAAATATTTTTAGGCACATACCTCAAAGAGGTAAACTATAATAAATTATTTCTCTTACTAAACTATTAAATCTTTAATAAAAGAATTTGTCCCTGTATCTCCCTCAGTACCTAGTAATACTCATAGTACATACTCTAAAAACATTTGTTGAATGAATGGTACAAGTATAAGCAGAATCTCAATTAATGAATATGCTAATGGCCTCTAGCCCTAGCATTACCAATTAAATAACATTTTAACTTCACCTGCCTTTGTACTCTGCAAAACATTTTCACAGTACTTATTTCCATTTATCCTCTCAAACATCGCTATAAAACAGGATAAGTTTTAATATCCCTATTTTATGAAAAACCAGTAAATAGATTCATGCAGTTAAAGAACTTTCCCAAAATCATACAGCTAGGTTATAGAAGAACCAGGACTAGAACCCGGTTCCCCTGACATCTAGTCCAGGAGAATGGTTCAGAAAGAAAGTTTGTAAGGATAATTACTCCTATTTATGCATGCTCCAGTAACTTTACATCCCCCTCAGTCCAATCTCCACCCCACTTTACCCCCCAGTCTCCTACTCTAAAGCTCTCTACTGATTTCACTATTCTCAAACCCTCACTTCTCTCCCAGGCCGCCATTCAGGCACTAGCTATACTCTCCTCCCTTCCCCATCTTAACCTCCTTGTGAACCAGTTCAACTCTATTCTTGCCCTCTTCTTTCAAATCCCTTTCTCCATTATCCTATCACCAGTCTTTCCCTACCAAAGCTCAACTGAGGCTAACTTCGAACATTCACTCCTATTCATGTAATGCTGAATGAAGCTGGAGAAAATCGTGAAATTGTGCTGACTGAATACACTAGAAATTTATGTTACATAATCTCAACTGGGTCCTCATTGCAGCAAGGCAATCCTTTTACACATCCCTCATTGACCCATCTTTTTTCTCAGGCTATCTTCACTGGCTTTCCTCCTTGCTTGGAATTTTCTCCCTCCTCCTGGCTTTCTTCATATGCCAGCTAAAATCCCAACTTCTACAAGAAGCCATTCCTTATCCTCAATGCTAGTCCCTTCTCTCTACTGATTATCTCCAGTATTTTCTGTATATATCTTGTTTGTACGTGGCTGTTTCCATGTTATCTTTATGTCATTGAATTGTGAGCTCCTTAAGAGGGAAGATTCTTACTGGCCTTTTTTTGTATCCCCAGAACTTAATATAGTGTCTGGCACATAGTAAGCATTAATAAATGCTTATTGATTGAGCCTATATCCGATTTGAACACTGTCTGGGGCAGGGGGAGGAAATGGGAGAGGGAAAAACTTAAAACTCAAAATCTTATGGAAGTGAATGTTGAAAGCTAAAAATAAATGTTTTTTAACAATAAAAAAGATGCTTATTGACTTGATATGACTAAAGTAATACACTGTCAGGATTGTTTGTGTAACCCATGACTCGGTAGCTCCTAAGACAATGGATTCACAAGGATCAGATTGAATCCTGGAGGCTTGCCCCCAAAGGGTAATTTTTTTCTCTTTTATTTAAGTACCCTCCTTGGAGTTTTACTCTAAGGAAATCTCCAAAATAAAGCTTATATATTACTCGTTTCTTATGTTCCCAAAAGACGGACCCATGGGTATAATGTGAGTCAGCCTTTATTTCACTTACCACCAAATATGCATAAGATGCAAAGGATTCACAGGAGCCCAGGAACAAATGCAGAAAAATAAAACACTCAAAGAGCCCATCAGACTTCCCACTTATCCAGCACCCTTCCCCTTCAAAGTAAACATACTTTGTAGATCTGATGAACAGTCTCCTCATGCTGAACCTGCACTGGATGAGAAACTTATAGTGATAACAAGAACTATCAGGAAATGATAACTTCCATTCAGATTAACTACAGAATATATAAAATATCTGCGAGTAAACATTAAGACATTCATTTGAATCAGAGTTGGCAAGATTAGGGTCTCTTTACTCCCCCCCACATTTCCATCCTCACTGTCATCATTATCAAAATGATAAGCAAAAATTGACCCAGGAAGGGGGAATACTGGTGATGCTGGGTGAAGGAGATAACTATCAAATGCAAAAAGTGAGGGAGACTGAAGAAATCAGTATATTCTTCATGACAGATGTTTAAATCTATTGGGGAAATTACAGTTTTTTATTACAAGAAAAAAAATAGCAATAAGTACTGTTCTTGTAATAAAATTAGCTTTTAAAAAACACTTTGTAAATGTATTTTTTAAGTGTCTTTTCCACATATATCTTGTGATTATGTAAAAGACATCCATTGAACTCTTGACTTTTAGTCTCCACCAGGTTCTGTGATTTTCCTACATAACACATTTCTTGGTTCTAGTACATTTATGGACCAAAAATAATCAAATACTCTATAAATTGATGCCAAATTTCTCTACAATTATTAAATTATACACCTGATCCATATATTAAGTCAAAGTATGTAAATTAAATTAAAAGTGCAGAAGTACTTCTAAATTGGAGTCCCTGTGATGGAAAAGGCTATTTTTAAGCAAATAGTTGCTCCATGCTTTCCATTAGATTAACCCAGTACAATAGCTGAAGTCTAATGCAATATATGTACTAATAAGAAAAACACATAATAAAATAACTCCATCTTCAAGTAACCAAGGAGAAAATTTTTATAACTGAAAATAATATATTAAAGTCTATGAAATCTTATTTTTTCTTTTAAGCTTCATAGGAGATGAATTTCCAGATTACAAATGAATGGATGGATGGATGAAAAAGCCTTTATTAAGTCCTTACTATTTGCAAGGCACTGTGCTAAGTGCTTCAGATACAAATAGAAAAGCAAGACAGTACTTAGGGGGACAGAACACAGGACAGTGTACAGCAGGACCAATGAAAAAGATCAGTGGTCCTTAGGGTAAAGTTTGCAAGATAGCTGGTGATGCATCTTTAGTGTCATTTCTTTTGATCAAACCCTATTTCTGATGCTGAACCATTTGTTAGTGTCAAGAATTTTGAAGGCAAAAATTTTCTTGTCTGTATCTTTAATTGTTGTGACGGATAAAAAGACAAGCACTCTAACACCCGGAGGGGGAGCTCCAAGGTCAAGTCTCCACAAGGGTTGATCTCCCTTTCAAGATACCTGAGGGGGCCAGGCTCTAAGTAAAGCCTGTGGAATGCTGCTATTCCTGGGACTCAAGTTATGATTTTCTACAGGGCAAATACATGTCCTTTGTCATGAAAACTTGGAAGCAAATTATGATCACAAGTGTGTTGGGTTGTTAGAAGTTTCTGATACATAACAGATTATGACTTATTTGTACATGGCATTTTGCACTTACAAATCATTTTCAGTTACATTAATCAAACTATTCAACAAGTATCTGTTATATATAAAGTTGCACATGGATCACATGCCAGTGGACCTGTGAATTCATTCTCTCTAGGGAAGCAAATTGCCACCTTCCTTATATACCCATCCTATGAAACTGGACCAAATCTTCCCAAAAGTTCATCACAAGAGGTCCACCCAAAGTGCTAAGAGCCTTCCTATATTGTCTTGACATCATGAGGATGCCAATAGAGGCTGGAGTTTTTCATTGATTATCCTTTGTTCTCACTTTGTGACTGGTCCATCTTCGTTTTTCATCAGATATTTCTGTGATGCCTCCTTCATGCTGCTTATATGAAATTCCTTGCTTGATCACGTGTCATAGCCATGGGGACTCTTAAAAAGTATGAAACACAATTCCCATCCTCAAGGAGTTTACAGTGCAGTTGGGAAGAGAAACATCCACATAAAAACGGTGACTAAAATTTAAAATCGAAGTAGAGGGGTAGAGTCCAGACCTGTGAATTCATTGTTATTGTAACTCTCCTTGTCTGTAATTTACGGTCTTAACCAGTTGCACCTAACGTTTAGAGTTTAAGTGATTTATCCATGGTCATGAAGCTAATGTGTATGAGAAGCAAGATATAACCTAGGTCTTTCTGACCTCCAGACTAGCAGTCATCCCTGTAATACCACACTCTTTCAACTAATAATATATGGCATTATATGATAAATGAGTATTACCAATGGGAATTGTAAGAGTGCATAGAATTTTATAGCTAGGAAGGATTTTTGAGATCATTTTATAGGCAATCATTTAAAAGATGAGAACCAGATAGGGGTGGTGACTTGGCCAAGGTCACACAGGCTTGTCCACACAATGGAGCTGGATTAGGACAATATATAGAAAGACTAGACTATCTTTTTTTCTTGATTCTTTTTTTCTTTCTGAGTACAATTTTGGGGCCATGATGTTGTCAAGTCAGTCAGTCAACAAGCATTTATTAAGCTCTTATTATGTAGTAATGACTGGGAATACAAATATAAGCAAAAATGAAAGGCTTTCTCTGCCCTCAAAGAGCTTATGTTCTAATGGAGGAAGACAATACATAAAAGGAAGCTGAAAAAGAGATAAGGCAGAGAAAGTGCCTAGCACAGGATGATGGAGAGCTCTGCAGTAGTCTAGCCTAGTGGGAAATGAAGGGATGGTTGGTCTCAGTGCCCTCCTTAAATGAAGGTTCTGGGAAAAGCCTTCCAATCAGAATGAGGGGCCTCAGGGGCAAAGGGTACTTCAAGGGTAAATAAAGATCTAGGCAATAAGAAACTGACCAATTTGCCAGTTAACACCAAAGTGGTCATTTATTTAAGAATGAATCCAAGGCTGAACTTTTTCATTATGGAAAAAGAGGGACTAAACCTAGTACTGGGGGAAAAAAGTTCTACTTCCATCAGAAATGATTACAGTAAAGTTATTCTGTTTTATGATTATCATCTTAATTCTTTAGAAGTTTTCATTTCTAAAATTATATTTTAAAGTGGTAAAGATTGGATGAAGTGATGCTGAAATTTTCAAAGAAAAATAAATGATTGGTTTGACCACAGGGAATTCCAGGTTTGCTTTTGGTTTTGTCCAGCCCTGTGATTTCATCAGTGTAAGGAACTTTAGGTAAGGAAATTCCACCTAGTAGCTCAGATCAGCAAGTATTCTGCAGCTTGTATTTGCAGAAAGCTTTATTTTCTGTTCTCTTTACTTGGAGTGGTGCTAAAAGGTGACTAGTATTGTGTAGGTAACTCAGGAATGGTAATGATGAGGCAGTGTCAGCTGCACTCAAAACCGTCAATACCCTGGTTCAACATCCACCTCTAACATTTGGTAAAGGGAGTTTCTTTATCCAAAAGTCTCTCATACCAATAAAAAACAGGTTTATTCCCTGTCCATGATGGCAATGAAAGCACCAATGTAGACTATTGAGTGGAAAGTCTAGCTCACTATCAATGATTTCAAACAGTTGAAGACTCTTATGAGTTCCATAGTTCTTCAATCCCTTCTTCTCTTTAATCTGCTTGCAGCCTTGTATAAAAATAGATATCAGAAGAAGGAAGGTGAGATGGGGTAGAATTTTCTGCTTCTTCCTACCTCCATCAGAAGCACAGAGGATTTCAGAAACTCAGATCCATATGCCCAAAGGGCAATCAAACTGTGCGTACCCTTTGATCTAGCAATACCACTATTAGGGCTGTGTATCCCAAAGAGAGCATAAAAAAGGGAAAAGGACCCACATGTACAAAAATATTTATAACAGCTCTTTTTATGGTGGCAAAGAATTGGAAATTGAGGGAATGCCCATCAATTGGGGAATGGCTGAACAAGTTGTGGTATGTGAATGTAACGGAATACTATTGTGCTATGAGAAATGATTTCAGAAAAATTTGGGAAGACTTACATGAACTGATGCTGAATGAAGTGATCAGAACCAGGAGAACATTATGTGAAGTAACAACAACATTGTACAATGATCAACCATCATAGACTTAGCTCTTCTTAGCAATACAATGATCTAAAACAGTTCCGAAAGACTCATGATGGAAAAGGTTATCCACATCCAGAGAAACAGCTATAGAGTCAGAATGCAGATCAAAGCACACTGTTATCACTTTTTTGGGGGGGGGTTTTCCCTTTTGTTCTTTCTCTTCTTTTACAACATGACTTACGTGGAAATATGCTTAACATGATTACACATGTATAACCAATATTATATTGCTTGCTGTCTTGGGTACGGGGAAGGGGAGAGAGGGAGAGAGAAAAACTTGGAACTCAAAATCTTATAAAAAACGAATGTTGAAAACTATCTTTACATGTAATTGGAAAAAATAAAATATTGTTTAAAAAAAAAAGGGAACTCAAGTCCATTGTTAATGCTTGAACCTTGGAAGAAATCTTTGATTTTCAGAAAGTAAGAGTCCCAACTCTGTGTAATGTGAACTGGGTTAGAAACTTGAATCAATTCAACTCACCAAGCATACCAACTGAGTGCAAGGCACTTTGATAGGCCCCTGAAATACAAAAGCAAAGGCAGAAATGAAAACCAGATCTTGCCTTCAAGCAGCTTACATTGCCACCAGAAAGGACAAATAAGTCAACATAAATAAATTTAAGGAAATTTCAGAGAATGTGCTAACAACTAGGGGGATCAGGGAAAACCTTCCCAGAAGAGTGGCACATGAACTGAGCTTTGAAGGAAGCTAGAAATTTTATGAAGCCATGGTGAGGAAGGAGTACATTCCAGGCATGGAGGTATAGCCTAAGCAAAGGTATGAAAGTAGGGGATAGAATTCTGGGTTTAGGGAACAGCAAGTAGCTCAGGGGAGTAATGTAAAATAAGTCTGGACAGATGGAGTGAATCATAAACAGGAGTCAAAAACAAGTCAGTGAACTTCAAATCTTTTAAAGAAAAATAGTGGCTGTCTGTTGACGCTTACTGGGCACCCCCTGGTTAACATAAAATGAAGGGAAATGGCAATCCCTTGGGTACTGAGAAGAATAAGGCTTCTCTTGCATTAGCTTCAAAATCCTTTGATGGGGTGGAGTGAGAGTTTGTGACTTACATAACAGACAGAGGCCAGCTTTTCAGTTCCTGAAGTTCCAGCTAACTTCCCGGCAGTCTTCAGAGGATGATTCCTTAGGGTGTGCTTGCTATTGTGTAGCCTGTATGCTGTAGTCATAATTGTCTGCCAAGTGTACTGTTTTTATTGTTAGCAAATGTCACTCCACCCAAGTCAGGATTTTCAAAGATTCCTTGGATGAAAGGGAGCTTCTCATCTCTCCCTTTTTTTTTTTAAAGTATGTTATGACAGACATTTGGTCTGTTCCTCTAAAACAGCTATGCAGTCCAGCAAAATTTTTTAGAGCCCAAAGAGTGACCTTAATTTCTTTTTAAGATCTGATTTTCTTTTGATTTTTTTCCCCCAAAAAGTTTGAAAGTCTTTGATACGTTGATAAATTAGTTTTCATGCTTATATATGAGTATTTGGTAACATCTGGTTGGGGACAAAGAAAGAATACTACCGATCTGAACAGTTCCTCCATTTTAGAATGCCAATAACTGATAGGCCAGGTTGAGAGAGAAATTGGAGGAGATATAATTATTGCCATGCTTTCAACACTCAGGCCAGCATCTCCTCCTCCTCTGTACTAGAACCTTGGAATCCATCCTTGGAACAATCTTGAGCTCTGATTGACTAGTTTTCCCTTTATTTTGTCTATATGCAAGCTCATCTCTCTTCCATATCCATGCTAGAAATATATCACTTTCCCTTTACAAATGCACTTTATCTGTATGTTTTTCTTCTATTAGAATGTAAACTCCTTGAGGGCAGGGACTCATTCCATTGTCTTTGTATCCCCAACACTTAGCATTGTCTGGAAACATAAGAAGGGCTTAATAAATATATTGTCTATCCATCTTTCTATTGAAGTTTCAGAATTAAATGGGAAATTAGATGTCATGTGGGAAATAGACAAATGGAAGATCAAAAAGTCAGCAGGAGATTTGTCAGAAATAGTGTGAGAGTGTCTAAAAAAGTAATATAAAAATGTTCTTCTTTATCCCACCTTCCTCCAAAAAACCCTACAACTTTCTGCTTGTCCCCCAATATCTCTTCCTTTCCAGAAAACCTGAAAGGAAAGGAAAGGAAGGAAAAGAGGAAGAGAAAAACCAACCCCAAAAACATAACTTGTGCCTTGGTTTCGCTAGTCCTATTTGGATGGTCTTTGGGAAAAATACTATCCTTCATTTCATTACAAACAGAAGGGTTTGTCTATCTGAAGATGTGAAGCTTGGCATAACTAAAAGATTAACACCTGTTGTAACAGTTGTTCTTAACTTGTTTCCAGTGCGTTACAGACATGCCAGTAATGGGAGAGTACAGAGGTAAGCCCCCCAGAGGACTGACTGCCTCTAGAGATGAGGACACTAGATCCAGAATGGAATGCTTTTGGCTGGGAAAGTTCTGAAATTTGGCAGTAGGCACTCTGCATAGTTATAAGAAGGAAGGCAGATAGTAAAGTGCATAACCAATATAATTCAGGAACATGCTAATGTGTGGTTCCTTCTCCTAATCATTACTCATGAGAGAAGTGATTATTTAATGTATGAAATAACCAATTATTAATTGAGATTATGGTTTTCCCTTTCTATTTCCCCATTCAGAAATAAACCCCTGTAGGTTATTTAACCATCTCTGAAGGACATGATAGATGAGATTGCCGAAATCATCTGGGTACATGCTTTTCATCTTTGGTGGGACCCCACCCAACTAAAAAAACCTTACAAAGAGAATCTAATCTAAGTGAATCCAGCCCTTTGTGTTCCCTCAGGCAGTTTTGGGTGGAGGTAGGTCCCATTGCGAGATTGCTTTAGGCTGGGTGGTCTGGGTAGAGATGAGTATGAATGACATAATCAAAGTCATGTCCCCTAGCCCCTTATTAGAATAGGCCCACCCATCATTATAATATTCATTCTCTCATTAATTGTTAACCAATCAGAGATGATTCCTACTTGTCAGAACACCCATTAATCCAAGGGTATATAAGCATTGGTCGGCCTTTATGATCCATCTTTGGTTTGTGAGAGAAAGCCAAATGACTATCATTTTATTAATTATCTGCTAGCCATAATTAATAAAACTGATTAATTACCCAAAAATTATGTCTCTCAGACTTTTCATACATCACATTTGTATTAGTGTTTTAAGGTTTGCAAAACGTTTTATGTGTTAGCACTCAAGTGCTGCCTGCAGGTATTTGGTTGCTATTTAGTTCCTTATTCTCTTGCCTCTGAGCCCCCATTTCCCCTTTTAATCTCAACCAGCTAAAACTACACAATACAAAATCATAATAATGGAAATGGATATTTTCTAAAATAAGTAAACAACACGAAAATGATTACAAACAGCAAAAACTCACATCACCCATTCTCCCCCTCCCTCCAAATTCTTCTGAACCTCTCTAGTGAGGAAAGCTTGCAAGCCCAGCTTTGCCCTACTCTTCACTAAATCAGCATGGCACACAATCTAGGGGAATGGTAAGAGGTTTGTAAGTGACTTGCCAGTCTGGTGAATCCTGAAGGCTCTCTGTCTTGGTGCCCAGGACACTATTGTCTCCATTACTGAATCAATGAGTCCTCAGATGCTATACTCATTGTCTTCAGATGTCAAAGGGGCAAAGATTCAAAGGACTGCCAAGGTGCCACCTACTCCAAAGTACAAAAGTCTAGTACAGGCTAGAATGGAAGAAGGCTTCAATGACTGCCAAAATGTTGTTCTTAATGCCCAACAGCCTAGTATCAGCATTAATGAGGAGGAGACCTCAATGTCTACCAACACTAATAGGAAAAGACGTAATAATCCAGGAACAGTCCTGGGCTCCATTGCCATTTCCTCACATCCACTATCAGTTCATGTCCACTTAGCTCCCTGTAAATCTCTGCATCTCATCTGATAGTTTCCCATTGGACTTCCTGGGTAATATTGCCATCTGTTGAAGTCTTCTACAAAACTATGGAAATATAGTCCTGAACAGAATATGGTCTGTCCAACCAAGGACATAACCTCCCCACACCCATACACATGTAAATGATTTCATTGAATCTGAACCTCAAAACAATCTTACGAAATTGTGACTAATGCCTCACCTGCAGGTATTATTATCCCCAATTTGCAGATAAAGAAACTGATGCTTCAAGATGATGTGATTCCAAGTCCAGCAATTTTTCCACTATCCCATTCTGTCTCTGTATATGCTTTTTTATGACCCAGAATTCCATATCATAGATACAATTCATCTGAGAGAAAAAACTCTGAATTAACGTTCAGGACCCTTGAGTTCTTGGTTTGACTCTATGATGCTTTAATATTTTTTTTTGAATAAACAAATGATGAACTGACAGGGTAACCCTGGACAAAACACTTATCCCTCTGGGCCTCAGTTTCCTTATTTGTAAAAGTACGAGGATAGAGTAAATGGCTTCAAAGGATCTCCCCTTCTATCTCTAATATTTTATGATTCTCCAAATCTACAGTCCTATGATTCTAAGTTTTTACCTTGACTAAAAACAGGAAAACCAGTACCCACTTAAAGAAAAATGAAAATTAAAGAAAATAAAAATTTTTAAACCTTTCAGTTTATTATCTTCTGCTAGTTCAGGGTTGTTGACATAAACACCAGAAATTATATATTCCTTAAACATTGAAAAGCCTGAAAAGAAAGAAAAATACTGAAAAGAAAAGTGCTTTTTTAACCTTGGGAATTTTTCTGTAATTGAAACTGAATTTATATTTTAATTATAGTACTTACTATAATTGGAAATGTAGAGGGTAAAACTATTTTATGAAAGGCCAAGTTTCCTATTTTTCTTTTCACTGTAATATTTGGAGACAAAATAAAAAACCTTAGAGAACAAAAGACCAAAAGTGAATTTATCCCCCTAAAGTAAAAGAAATATTAGTATTTTGTCATTTGGTCAGAAACAGAATGGTGCCTGGACAACAAGCATTTCTTTTTCAGTTGCTATGTTTATAAATAGTAGCAAATAAAAGACACCAAACTTCTCAGAAGTTGCATGTCTTGCAATTCATGTATATTTTAACTTGGAGGCTAAAACCTCCCAGTATCACATAGGTTCGACAACTGTATTTATCAGATATGTAATCTCCTTCCCTTAATTTTGCAACCAAATGCCTCCCCTTTGCCCTTTGTATAGTGGATATCACCAATTTGACAGGACTCGGCTATGGGCACGCATTGAGAGAAGGGAATTGATGTGGTGACACTGACCTCCTCTTTGTTGTTTCTTGAACAAGACTCTCGATTGGCCAGCTGTATATATTTTCAATCACTCCTACATTCCTGGAATGCTCTCCTTCCTCATCTTGGCCTTTTTGGATCTCCAGTTTCCTTGAGATCCTCAGATCTCACCTTTTTGCAAGACATCTTTCCCATAAAAATTTTTTATAGGAACTTTCTCTGATAAAAGCTCCATTTCTCAGATATATAGGGAACTGAGCCAAATTTATAAAAATAAGAGCTATATCACATTGTGTGATGACTAACTTTGATAGACTTAGCTCTTCTCAGCAATGCAAGGATCTAAGATATCTCCAAAAGTCTCATGATGGAAAATGCTATCCACATCCATAAAAATAACTATGGAGTCTGAATACAGATCAAAGCATACAATTTGCTCTTTTTTTTCTTCTATTTTGTTTTGTTTCTTCCTTCTCATGGTTCCTCCTATTGGTTCTCATTCTTTAAAACATGACTAATGTGAAAATATGTTTAATAGGAGTGTATTTGTAGAGCCTATATCAGATTGCATGCCATCTTAGGGAGGGAAGTGGGGAGGGAGGGGGAGAATATTTAAAACTCAAAAGCTTATGGAAGTGAATGCTGAAAACTAAAAATAAATTAATAAAAAAAGAAAAAAATAAGAGATAATAAATATTTTTATACCTATAGGTCCTTTTCCTTCTTCTTTGATCTCTTGGGGATACAGACCTAGTAGATGTATTGCTGGGCCAAAGAGTATGTATGATTTTACAGCCCTTTGGGCATAGATGATGAAAAATTCTATCTACCTCCAGAGAGAGAACTGATAAACTCTGAGTACAGACTGAAGCATGTTGTTTTTCACTTTATTTTTTCTTGCTTTTTTTTTTGGCAACATGGCTAATATAGAAATAAATTTTGCATGACTTAACATGTATAGTGGATATCACATCTCAGTGGGTGTGGGAGAGGCTGGAGGGAGAGAGAATTTGGAGCTCAAACATTTTTAAATGACAATTATAAACAAATTAATACAATTTATTTTTTGTCTCTTTTTTAAAAATTTTATTAATTTATTTTGATTTATCAACAATCACTTCCATATGCTTTGGAGTTGAAAATTTTTCTCCCCCTTCCTCCCCCCCACCCTCCCCAAGATGGCGCACAATCTGATATAGGCTTTACATTTACATACCCATTAAACATATTTTCACATTAGTGAAGTTGTAAGTAAAAATTAAAACCAATAGTAGGAACCATCAGAAAGATGAAACAAAACTCAACAGAAGGTAAAAGTAAGTGATAGCGATTCTACTTCCATAGTTCTTTCTTTGGATATGGACAGCAACAAATCAATATAATTTAGAAAAGAAACCTTTCCCATCCACCTACTTCTAGTGTCTTTCCTCTGAGACTTCCTCCAATTCATCCTGTATATAATGTGTTACCTGTGAGCTCCTTAGGGGCAGGTATTGTTTTTTGCCTGAGAACAGTGCCTGGAACATAATAAGCACTTAATAAATGTTTGTTGACTTGATCCCAGAAAATAATATAAGGCAGGTAGAAATGTCAACTGTTTCCTCTTAATATTGTGCAGGTCCACAACCCCTGAATGTTCAAATTACTGGAGGGAGGTAGGGGAAGAGCTTCATACAACTGCAAGAGGGGATTTCACATTCCCCAACCCAATTAACGTAACTTAAATTATGTTACATACCTTTATCAGATGACAGCTTCTTCTTACATTGAATCTCAGGAACTATCAATTAAAGGTATAAAAGAAGTATGAACAATTCCTAGACACCTGGATGAAATCTATCAATGGTATAAACTTGGTGAGAAAAAGTCCTTAACCTATTTTGGAAAGCAAAATTAAGTCATTGAGTGAAATGAGATGATGATACACTAAAAGTGAATTGGGATTGGTTGAAGTGAGTAAGTAATGGCTTGTGGCTTTAGATAAAACAGCAGTTTTAATAGCATGCCAGCCTAGTGATGGAACAATCCAGCCAAGCTCTTAAGAGGGAATCACTTAGGGGTAAGAGTGAGGGAAGAGAAGAGTACGTTTGTCCTTCCTCATCTTTGACTAGAACACCTTTTGACCATCAAAGAGACAGAACATTTGAACTTATAATCAGTAATGGAAGTATGTTTCAGGAACAGCTGCTAAGAAAAAGCAGCTTCAGGACACTACAAGGGTCCTGACCATTGGGGATTAGAAGAAAGCTACCCCTACCTCAAGGAAGTTTCATGAGGACTGGACATGGTATAAAAAGGACATGTATACAACCAGGAGTTGTGAGTTTATCCTTTACCACAAATCTTCTCTAACCTTGAGCCCACTTTCCCCAAAGTTTTGAATATACTCATGGGAAAATATATTCTACACTTGTAGGAAGGTGCATCAGCTGTTATTATACTATCTTAGTAAATATTCTACATTAAAAGCCATCTCGCTGACTGGTAATTAACAGGGAATATATGAGATGGGGGCTTGTAATTGACAGTACTAGAAAACCACCCCCAAGCTCTCAGGACTCCTGCTAGAACCCTGAGGGGAATACTAGCCACCGTCTGGGGACCCGGTCTGCCCGTGCTAGCATGAATTGGAAGAATGAGTCCAGATGGGGTACTATACAACTAAGAGAGAACCTCAGAAGGTTATTTAGCACACTAGGCCAGTCACTTGCCTCCAGACAGAATCTGAGCTCTTCCATAAGACTTTCCTTAAATATAAGATGAGTGAGATTCCACAGTTTTCCATGTCTCAGAACACTCATGTAGCAGGATGCTATTTTCAAGAAGCCAGGATGCAGCCTCAAGATATTGCTATCTCCATTGTATTCTATAAGTTTGTCCTGCTATCTAATCCTCCCATTTTAGTTTAAAGTCATTTCCTTTGGGGAGGGGGTTGGAGGGAGGTACTCAGAGAATGTAAAAATATCTATTAACTACCCATACATGATATTTATCTGAATTTTGTATGAATTTGCTTGAAGATTATAGAGTCCTCCTGTCCCTTCTCTGTTGTTTAGCAGTTATTAATTATTGCTTTCATACTAATGAAGCAGATTATGTGGACTAGAAGACTAAACTGAGAATAATAAGAACTGACCCCTACAGCCTTATTTTTCCTAAAACTTCAATTTTATTTTGTTACCCTTTGTCAAAACAAAAAGACTTTTCGTTACCTATAGAATACACTTCAAATTCCTTAACCTGATATCCCAAGAGCCTCCCCATGGTGGCCTAACCTATCTTCCCAACCCAGTCTTCCAGAGCTCCTCGATATGAACCCTTAGCTCCAGCCAGGCTGGTCAATTCCCACTGCCTTCTAAACATAGCTGCAAATCATACCTTCACCTACACTGTTCCTCCTGCCAAGAATGTCCTCCCCACTCCTCTCCACCTTTTCAAATCTGCCTTTCCTCCAGACCCTAGTATAATTCTCTTCTCCTGCCTGAAACCTCCCTGGAGCAGCCCCACTCACATTCACTGGACTAACTCCAGCTGATTCCTAGCATTTCCTTATATGTTCATGCACTAAAATAGCTAGGGAATGGTGAATGGTGTTAATTATACCCTTTCTCCTTTGACTTCTGCCATAGAGTTGTGACTTACTGTCCAAAACTTGACCTTTCTAAAAAAAATTATCAAGAACTGCTTCCCATTTTCAAGTTACTTGAATCAAATCCCCTAATGATGTTTGGTAACGTGCTGGAATTGATTAAGGATACTTAGCACTTAGCATCACTTGGGCTATGTAGGAAATTTGTCATGTACGTAACTTGTTAGTCAGAGAGGAGTACAAAGGTTAATGGAAATTCCTCATCCTTCTACAGCTATTCTTTTATGTATCTTACAACAGGATGCTTTGAGGGGGAAAAAAAAAGCGTGATCATCCCCATAACCTTTCCTTATGGCCGCTACATGGCTAAATAAGGCTCCAGGCCTGGCATTCTATCTATTGTTCGACTTCCCTGTCCTGGAGTCAGGAAGACCTAAGTTCAAATACAGCCTCAGAAACTTACTAGCTACGTGACTCTGATTGAGTTACTTAACTTCTGTCTGCCTCAATGTTCTTAAATTAAATGGGGATTATAATAACACCTACCTTCCAGGTTTGTTGGGAGGATCAAATGAGATTTTTGTAAAGCACTTAGCATAGTGCCTAATAAATGTTTATTCTATTCTATCCAACACAATAAACTAGATCCTTGGGGAGCAGAATATTTCCATACACAGGATCGTAGATCGAGAGCTCAGTGACCACTGAGTCCAACCATCCATTTCATAGATGAGGAAACTGAGGCTGAAAGAGGCAAAGTGATATACAAAAAGTTGCTTTTCTTCAAAGATTTTTTAAAGCAAAAATCCATCATCTCAGCAGATATTTTCTGCATTTCCTTTGTAGATATTTTCCAAAGAGGGTTTTTTTCTGGTGACAGTTTCTTTTTTAGTATCCTAGTTTCCTTGGTTCCAGGACTTTGGAAGGATAATGAAAGGTTGAGTAGTAGTATCCATTCACTGAGAAATTGACTGAACGATGCATACCTTGTCTGGATTCAAAGAACATGGCATTCATTATGCCATTCATTTGCAGAAGATAATGCCCCTGCTACAATACGGCCTACAATAGTTCCCCACTATTATGTCTAAATTATGCTTGGATTTTAAGTGTGATCTATTACTCTCCAAAGAGACCCATCTTCTCCCTGACCCCACTGTGGACACCATGCACACATACCTTATTGATGCTCAACTCCTCTCCTTCACCCAAGTCACTTAATACCCAAATCTCAGAAATGAAAGAGAGCACAGAAGCCATTGAGTCTAATCTCCACCTAAACAAGAACCCTATGGTAGGAGGAATAACAGATTCTCCCACTATGTAGACTGTGCTAAAGGGTTTTGAATGTCTCCTTGAGACTTAATCAGCTGAGTGCAATGAAGACTCAGACCGTTGATGTTGCATCCTGATCACCTGAGTAGAAAAACCATGCTGAGCATCAGCTGTTCCCTGGTGCTTGACTAGAAAACCATTATGTGCAACTCAGAGCTGGAGGAGCTGTGTTTGGCTGAATCAAAGTGGTATCATTGGTGACTATCCCCTCTCTACTATGGGTAATTGAATCTCTTTTTTTGGCTATCCATTAGATCAACTATGAGTATTTCATTTCATTCCAATCTTGACCTAAACTATTAAGGGACGGGTCTGAATCATGCTTTATTCTCTCTCCCTTCCTTCCTTCCTTCCTTCCTTCCTTCCTTCCTTCCTTCCTTCCTTCCTTCCTTCCTTCCTTCCTTCCTTCCTTCCTTCCTTCTTCTTTCTTTTCTTCTTTTTTTTTTTAACAACAAACCCCCTCTGCAACATACCTGATAAGTAAAGATTCCAATATGGAAGAAACCACAATTGCCAGAGGTAGCACATTCTTCTTTTAGACAGCCCCAATTATCATCAAGTCTTTCCCTATATCAAACTTAAGTTTGCATCTTTGAAATATCCCTAATTCTATGTATAACCTAAAATACATTGCTTAGTGTCTCAGGGAAGGGGCAGGTGAGGGAGGAAGAGAGAAAATTTGAAACTCAATTTTTTTAAAAAAATGAATGTTAAAAATTGTCTTTGCAGGTAACCAGGGAAAAAATATTATTTTTTAAAAAGAGAAAAGAAATTCCCAGAGAGCTACTCCTTGAATATTAATCTGATGTTAATTTGTAAGTGAAGAAATAGACCATATTTTCAATTGTGGATAATGTGATTTTTTTTTTGCAAATTTTAGTTTAATTAATTAATTAGTTTAGTTAAATTTAGTTGAGAGCTAAGCTCAGCTCTTCTTTCAAACTAACTACCCACTACTTGTGATGAAAAGTTCTTAATTAAAAAAAAAAAGAAATACCTAGTTCTGCTTCCTGGAATCAAGCAGAACAACTTTAATCCACTTTATATGGCATGATCTTCACCATTCCTGTTGCCTTCTTCTGAATATTCTGCAGCTAATAACAGTAATTATATATATATATATATATATATATATATATATATATATATGTATATGTATATATATACATATATCTATATGCATGTATGTACATATATTTGCTTGTGTATATGTGTATGCATTATATCTATATATACATATGTATGTATATGTATATACACACAGAGATAACTGGTGGCATAGCAGGTAGAACTCAGAGCCTGGAGTCAGGGAGACCTGCATTCAAATCCTGCCTTAGACACGTCCTGGCTGTGTGACCTTGGGCAAGTCACTTAACGGCTATCTGCCTCAGTTCCCTTATCTGTAAAATGGGAGTAATAATAGCACCTATCTTGCAGAGTTGTTGAGAAGATCAAAGTAATATTTGTAAAGTAAACATTTATAAAATCTCAGCACAATGCCTGGGACACTACATAAATGCTTATTTCTTCCTCTTCCCCTAATCAATGAATCAATCAATGTCTTACCTAAAATGTGATACCTAGAACTGATTAATATTTCAGTTAAATTAAAAACAGAACCAAATATAATAGGACCATCAGCTTCCTAGTACTGGACACTGTCTCTTTTATTGCAGCCTAACATTGCATCAACTTACTTGGCTGCTATATCATATTATTGCCTCATGATTGGCTTGCAGTCCATTAAAACCCCTAGGTATTTCCCAAATGAGTGTCTGTCTAGTCACATCTTCCCTGACTTGGGCTTATCAACTGTTGTCTAGCTCTACCTCCCTGATATTTTATTTGTGAAGTTGATTTTTTAAATCCAAGGGTAAGATATTACGTTTATCCCCATTAAATTTCATCTAAATTGATTTGGCCCATTTTCCCAGCCTGTTAAGATCTTTTTAGATCCTGAATTTGTCATTCAACAAGTTAGCTATTTCTCTCAGGTTTATGTCCTCAGCAAAATGAGAATATCATCTTCACTTTTATACAAGTCATTGATAAAAGCATCGAACTGAACAGGGCCAAGGAAAGATGCCTGGAGCCATTCACTGGAAATCTCTTCAATTATCAAGGAACTGTTTATGATTACACTTTGTGTCTGGCTACTAAACCAGTTCTGAGTCCATCTAATTATATTGCCATCAAGTCCCTATCTCTCCACTTTTCTACAAAAAGAGCTTGGAAGATTTTGTCAAAGCCATTATTGAAATCTAAGTAAATGAAATCAGCAGCAGTCTCTTGCTCGCCCAGTATAGTAATCCTGTGGGGGGGAAAAAAAATGAAATGAGCTTAGTCTGACATAACCTTTTCTTGATGAAGCCATATTGGCTCTTTGTAATTGCTGCTTCTTTTTCTAGATTTTTCACTAATCATACACTCCAGAATTTTGCCAGGAATCTTTTCATTGACCTATAGCTTGCAGATTCCATCCTCTTCCTTTTTTTGAGTAATGGAACAACACTTTCCCTTTTCTAATTCTTTAGTATCTCTCTAGCTCTTCCCAGTCTTTCAGATACCTCTGACAGTGGCCCCCAAAACTTTATCTGCTAGATGTTTATGGAAACATACTTTTAGATGACCTAAATTCATCAAAAGAAGCTAGGCTCTCTCTCCATACTTACTTTGAGTATTAGCCATTGTTGTTTTGTCTTTTCCTGCCCAAGGTTCCATTGACAGAAGAAAAAAAAAGAGGAGTAAAATAAGAGTCAAGCAGTTTTGTCTTCTCACTATCAGCAGTTGTAATCATCCCATCCACACCTAAAAGAACTTCTATCCTTTCTTTCGAAGACTTTTCCCCATAATATGGCTTTGAAAATAAATACCACCATGACCTTTGTTGTCCTTAGCTTTTATCACCACTCTTAGTCCTTTCTGAGCATTAGCATTATTAACACAATTATTACAGGACCATGTTATGTTTTTGCATTCATCCTCTATAACCTTCCATTGCCTCATTTTCTGTGTGTCTTTTAAATCTAAGTTGGTGATAAGTTCACATTAGTCTCCCTTTTTTTCTTTATCAGAATTGCTTATCTTTTGTGTCTTCAGAATTTCATTCTTCATAGGGCTTCCCATCTCTTCTGGACTAACATACCCTGAAGAATTTTGGGCTAAGGAATTCTACTGCTCTATGTTTTCTCTGAACCCTTTGAAACTTCATCTCCCAAGATCGAGAGTACATGTCAGACCATTCCTGGTTCTCTTCTCCTTTCCTATCACAAATCCCAAGATGGAATCATCATTTCTTTTCAAGTTACACACTATTTCTACCCAAGTAGATAGTTTATCTTTGTTGCTTAAAAATCAGATCCAGATTCAGAATTGGATCATGACAGTTTTTTTCCTATTTTCCATCTGTTTCTTTGTCCTCCATCCAGTTTCATCTTTAAACATTCTTAATATAATCTGACTTAATTGGCCTTCCTGCCAAGTCTTCCATATTCTTGTTTTTCCCTCATCTACTTCTCTCTATCTTATGGAGTCACACTGCTTATAATCTTACTCCTAAAACTTTTACAAATGAGTTGATATTCTAAACCTCTTTTGCCCTTAGCTGCCATCTATATATGACCAAATGAGATAATGGCTTACATTTATGTGGTGCTTAGTATGTACCAGGCACATAGTAAGCATTTTGCAATTATTATCTCATTTGATCCGCATAACAACCCTGAGAGATAAATTACTCCCATTTTACAGTTGAAGAAACTGAAGCAAACAGAAGTTAAGCGACTTGCCCAGGGTCACATAGCTAGTATATGTCTGAGGCCTAATTTGAACTCAGGTCTTTCTGACTAGTCAGGTCAGACTCAGGTCTGACCACCTAACTACTAATTTTAAAATATTTTTATGTTTTAACATCATTGCTGCTATCTAGTATGACTTTATATAATAGCAGCATATATAATAATAAAATATTATTTTAGAAGTCATGATTAAAGTATTCTATTATATATTCCTACAAGCAAATACAGAAAATATCTTCAATTTAATCAATGTGGAAACTATCCCCATCAAAGCTGAAAATCATCCATCTATGACTTAGTAAGCTTTAAGGAGGTACCTGGCGTGTATATATAGATTAAAGGAATCAGGTAGCTAGTGTCATTTGATTAGAACACAGTGGGATTTCAACCCAGATATTCCTGACTCCACACCCAGAATGCTATCTACTATACCATACTACCTTTATATGTATCTTAATAGTTGAGAAGGGGAAATTATATAACATTTCATCATAATATTATTGTTAGCTCTAACACTCTGCATCTCCTACTTGGCCTGGTTTTAGCTCCAGTGAAGATGCCCCTTAATCTTGTCACCATGCTGCTAACTCAAGCCTTGACTGACACCACCTCTCTCAGCTTCTCTTCCCTGTGATTGGTGGGCTAGGGGGTAGAGTACCATACTCCTCCCAATGTCTTCCTTTATGGAGATCAGAAACAGGACTTTTTGGCTCACTCCACTCTGCATCTGTAGGTCTGCCTTAGCAAGATAACTGTGGGCCAGTTAGCTCCAGGTGTCTCTGCCTCCTCTCTTTCCTGCCTCCTTTTCTGTGTTGTCTCCTTTCGTTAGCTTGTAAGCAACTTGAGGGCAGGGACCATCTTTCTTTCTATTCATTGTATCCCCAGCGCTTTGCACAGTGCCTAGCACCTAGTAGGCACTTAAATGTTTATTGGATTGGATTGGGTTAGGGACCAGATTTGTTATATTGGTTTAACAGTAACAATAATCATAAACATCCTATTACTGTGAAGTGTAGTTTCATCCACATTAATATGTTTTCTTTGCACAAATTATAATTTGAAGCTGTTAGGGCCTTCCCTTCTAAGGTTACCTTTGACCTGCTTTATACTTATCTTTTATAAAACCTCTGTGTGTGTGTGTGTGTGTGTGTGTGTGTGTGTGTGCGCGTGTGCATGCATGCGTACATGTGTGATGCCTCTACCATTAGAATACAAACTCCTTTAAGGCAGGGACTTTAAAAAAAATTCCAATTACATATAAAAACAATTTTAAGCATTCATTTTTTAAAATTTCAGTTCCAAATTCTGTCCCTCATTCCCTGCTGTTCCCTCTCTTTGAGAAGGCAAGCAATTTAATATAGGTTATACATGTGGAGTCATAAAACATATCAGACAAAAAAATGAAAAATAAAGTTTAAAAAAAGGTATGCTTTGATCTGCATTCAGACTTCATCAGTTTATCACAACGTCCTTCAGAACAGTCTTGGATCTTTGTTCTGCTGAGAATAGCTAAGTCCTTCACAGTTGATCATTGTACAGTATTGCTGTTGCTGTGTACAATCTTGCTGCTTCTCCTCACTTCGCTTTGTATCAGTTCATGTAAGACTTTCTAGGTTTTTCTTAAACCATCCTGCTCATCATTATTTTAGCACAATAATATTCCATCACAATCATATACCCCAACTTGTTCAGCCACTCCCCAGTTAATGAGTATCCCCTCAATTTCTGATTATTTGCCACCACAAAAAGAGCCTTTATAAATATTTTTGTACATATAGGTCCTTTTCCTTTTTTAAAAAATCTCTTTGGAATATAGACTGAGTAGTAGTAGAATTGCTGAGTCAAAGAGTATGCACAATTTGATTGCCCTTTGGGTATAATTCCAAATTTCTCTCCAGAATGGTTAGATCAGTTCACAACTCCACCAACAGTGCATTAGTGTCCCAATTTTCCCACATCCCCTCCAACATTTGTCATTTTCCTTTTCTGTCATATTAGACAATCTAATAGGTACGAAGTGATATCTTAGAGTTTGAGTTGATTTAAGTTGCATTTCTCTAGTCAATAGTGATTTAGAACATTGTTTTCATATGACTATAGACAGCTTTGATTTCTTCATCTGAAAACTGTCTGTTCATATACTTTGACCATTTATCAACTGGAGAATGATTTATATTCTTATAAATTTGACCCAGTTCTCTATATATTTGAGAAATAAGACCTTTGTCAGAGAAACTTGCTGTAAAATTTTCCTTCTAGATTTCTATTTCCTTCTAACCTTGCTACATTGGTTTTGTTTGTGCAAAAGCCTTTTAATTTAATGTGATCAAAATTATCCATTTATATCATATAATGCTGTCTTATCTTTGCTTTGATTATAAATTCTTCCCTTATCCATAGATATGACAGGTAAACTGTTCTATGCTCCCATAATTTGCTTATGGTATCGCTCTTTGTGTCTAAACAAGGTACCCATTTTGACCTCATCTTGTTATATGGTGTGAAATGTTGATCTATACTTAATTTCTGCCAAACTGCTTTCCAGTTTTCCAAGTAGTTTTTGTCAAATTATGAGTTCTTGTTCCAAAAGCTGTAATCTTTGTGTTTATCAAACACTAGGTTACTATGGCCATTATCTACTGTGTATTGTGTACTCAATCTCTTCCACTGATCCACCACTCTATTTCTTAGCCAGTAACAGGTTGTTTTGATGATTACTGCTTTGAAATACAGTTCAAGATCTGAAACAGCTAGGCTACCTTGCTTCACTTTTTTTTGTTAATTCTTGATATTCTTGACCTTTTGTTCTTCCAGATGAATTTTGTTATTATTTTTTCTAGCTCTACAAAATAAATTTTTGGTAGTTTGGTATGACACTGAATAAATAAATTAATTCAGGTAGAATTCTCATTTTTATTATATTGGCTCAGCCTACATGTGAGTAATTAATATTTTTCCAGTTGTTCAGATCTGAATTTATTAGTGTGAAAAGTGTTTTGTAATTGTGTTCATATAATTCCTTAATTTGATTTAGCAGGTAGACTCCCAAGTATTTTATATTGTCTACAGTTATATTAAAAAGAAGTTCTCTTTTTATTTCTTGCTGCTGGACTTTGTTGGTAATGCGTAGAAATGATGATGATTTATGTGGGTTTATTTAATATCCTGAAATTTCGCTGAAGTTATTCATTATTTCAACTTGTTTTTTTAGTTGCTTTCCTAGGATTCTCCAAGTATACCATCATATCATCTGCAAAGAATGATGTTTTGTTTCCTCATTGCCTATTCTAATTCCTTCCATTTCGTTTTCTTCTCTTATTGCTATAGCTAGCATTTCTAGTACAATATTGAATAATAGTGGTGATAACAGGCCTCCTGGCTTCACCTCCAATCTTATTGGGAAGGCTTGTAGTTCACCCCCATTGCAGATAATTTTTGCTGGTGGTTTGAAATAACTGCTGCATGTCATTTTAAGGAGAGCTCCATTTAGTCCTATGCTTTCTAGTGTTTTTAATAGGAATAAATGTTGTATTTTGTCAAAAGCTTTTTCTGCATCTATTGAGATCATCATATGATTTTTGCTGGTTTTGTTGTTGATAGAATCAATTATACTGATAGTTATTCTAATATTGAACCTGCCCTGCATTCCTGGCATAAACTCCCACCTGGTCATAGTGTATGATCTTTGTGATAAATTGCAATAATCTCCTTGCTAATATTTTATTTAAATTTTTTGTATCAATATTCATTAAGGAAATTGGTCTATAGTTTTCTTTCTCTGTTTTTGCTCTTCCTGGTTTAGGGATCAACATTGTATTTGTGTCATTAAGGGAATTCTTTGTGTTTTTCCAAATAGTTTATATAGTATGTTTGGTAGATCAGGGAGTAGGGAGTTTTGTGGGGGGGTTTTTATCCCTAGTACTTAGTATAATGTGTGACATAGAGTAATATATGCCTAATATTTGATTGTACAATTAAAAGGAGCTAGAGAATGTTAGTATTCATTGCTCATATTCAGTGATTAAAAGTATGCTTATAAGCTCTGTTTTCATAAAGCCATTATTTTTCAGGAAAATGCAACCAATACCACAGTACATCAAACAGTGCTAATTTTTGTCTAGGAGTTCTTTGGAACAGATAGCTTTTTAATTGAAAGAAAGCTCTTGAAAGTTCATGCCTTTTTTTGATAGTACAGAAAGAACTGATAAATAGTAGCATATAAACAATAATTTTACATATATGCCTATTTGTATCTAATGGTAGCCATCTCTAGGGTGGGGGAGGGGGAGTGAAGGAGAAAAAAAAGAAATTTATATGATAATTTTGTTGTATATTTGAAAGGAATAGCAAGTTGTGCATAGTAGGTTTGCAGTTTTGTGTACAATCATCTTTTTATTGTACTATGCTATAGAAATGCTAATTTTATTCCATAAATTAAAAATAAATAAAAATTAGTCTGTAAATAATGTACAAATTGGTGAAAATCTCGCTAGAAATCTATTTCAGTACCCTGAACATAGGAAACTTTTGGAGTAGAACAAAGCCGGCGTTGTTCTTTCCAAGACAAAATGACAATACGAGGACATAGTGGGTGCCCTATATACCAAAGGGAAAGGGCAGTAAACGATTCCCTGGCATCATCACAGTAAGTCAGGCTAAACAGAGATGGGAACAGCCCACTCTGCCAGAAAACTGCTGCGGCATCCAAGATCTATGATTTAAAACTCCTATCAGGCTCAATCCCAAGGCAGAAACAGCTGAATCTTCTAAAGTAGCAGCAGGGAACCATGGGAAACAGAAAAGCCTTTTAAAGAGCTGGATAGATAAGGCATTAATATCTCAAACCATTTTAATCAAAACAGAGCCTGAACACTCCTTTTCATTTGCATATGCAATTGGCACTAGCCTTTCCTCACAACCCCGTTTTCTCCTAAAGTTCACATATGTGTCAAATACATTTTTGACAAAGAAAGACTTGGACTTTTGATATTGTTCACATAATGCAGGAAAATAACAGATATACTGACTCCTAAATAAAAACCATGCACTGTGAAGTAGTGTGTTCTTTGAAGTAGAGGTAATAAAGCTTTTAAGAAACCTTTCACTGAACAGAAAAAAAGCACAATTTTTGTTTTTAATTTGTAATAGTTTAAGTTGGCTGGGCTATATTTAAAAAGTTTTTGTGCTGACAAACAGACTATTCCCCACTCCCCCCTTCATACTGCTATAGGTTAAGTGCTGTTTTTAAGAGGCAGTAGATTGTAGTGGAAAAAGCATTGGAGTCTGAGTATATGGTTTTGAACCTCAGCTTTGCCAGTTTTTACAACTTGATTCATAGATGATACTACATAGGAAATACTTTATTATTGATTAAAGAGAATCAGGTTTGTCTGGTGGAGTTATGCATAAAAACATCAAGCTAGTTTAAGGCCAGTAATTGAATGGAAATAGATTTGAATTCTGGTATGAGGAATACGGCAGTGAATTACTCGAGGGGAAGAGAAAAAGTCTTTTCTCTCCTTAATCTTTCCCAATGTCTGTGTTACTGGAGGGACTGGAAGGTCCCACATCCATATGGGAGTAGAGAGGTATGCCAAGAGCAAACAGAAGACCTCACCAAAAAAGGCAATTGAGTCTCCCAACATAGAAGTGTCCAAGTTATGACCTTATGAACTTAGAAGGGTCAGCATCAGTAGCAGTGCCTATTGGAGCCTATAGCAGCATCCCTGGAGTAACAGTGGCCAATGGTAGCAGTATCTTTAGTAGGATCTCTTTAGAGACACCCAGGAAAAACTAGGAACATCAAGGAAAGGCGGCTTCAGGATTCTACAAGGGTTCTAGCCCTTGGCTCTCAACAGAAAGCTTAAACAAAGGGGAACTTCATGAGGACTCAACAAAAGGAGAAAATGACTCCAGTGACCAGGACATATGAGTTACTCCTTTGCCACATGGTTTTCCTACACATGTGCCTCACTAACATTTTATTCTAAGTTTGAGCCTCAGGGATCCTGTGGATACAAGGATAGAGTACACTCCTGGGTGGGGATAAGGGGAATTGTTTCTATAGTATCTGTGCCTGCTTAGTAAATACTCTTTTCTAAAAGCTAATTAAATCTGGCTAATAATAGGAAGCATACTGGTGAAAGTGAAAGTCTAGAAAGCTCAGTAACTCTCAGGGTTATCCCTAGAACTCTGAGGAGAGTGGTGCATTCCCTCTGGTTACCCTGCCTGATAGTTCAAATGGGAGTTACCAAAGTAGTCCCCAAGAGAATGGTTCTTGTGATGCTATGAACCTACATAACCTTAGGTTCTAAATCCCATGAACCTACTGCATTCCTTGGATTATATCTTAACCATAAATACTCATCCCAACTCTATAGCTACACAATGAGAAAATAGCCAGTTGAAAAATTGGGGGAGGGGGAGACGGGGAACTAGCCAATCAGGTACTTGTTTTGTCTATTTAATGCCAAGCAAGTAATTTAACTTTTTTTTTCTTTTTTTAGGCAATCGAGATTAAGTGACTTGCCCAGGGTCACACAGCTAGTAAATATCCGAGATCGAATTTGAACTTATGTCCTTTTGACTCCAGGGCCAGTGCTCTATCCACTCTGCCACCTAGCTGCCCTTTTACTTTTTTTTAATTGAATTTACTGAATTTAGTTGCTATTTTGGCATTATTCACTGAAAAAAAAATTGGATACGTGTGTCGCATAGGCACATCCTCCCAAGTGAAAGGGATCTTTGGCCATGAATAAATTTATGTTTTATAGTTAAAGCACCTAGGCTATATTGAAATAATATAAATAATAGCTTGGCCACGTCATGATTTTTTTAAAAAGTACTTAGCTCTTTCTCACATTAAAGTGTGTACATAATTCATTTTCTGAATGGCCAACTTTGTCATCATTTAATTAAAAATAAGTGCTCTTCTTACATGAAAGTCATGTTCTCAAAGGACATTGGCTTTTAGGAAACTGAAGAATATAGACAAAACAAGCCAGAGTTAAAGAGAAGAGAGGAAAAGAGTTTCTAGTACTTTCCACTGGTCTCTGTAAATCGACTTTTTATAAGACCTAAGAAGCCTGTTTCTGACCCACCATGGACTCCTACCCATCTTGGTGCAGTAGCAGGAGATAAGCAAACCCTGGGGTTGGAATTGGATCTCTGGGAAAGTTCCTTAATTACTATCCCTAAGGGATACTCATGTACTGAATCCATACTTAATTCTCCACTAAATTTCATAGTCTCACCAAAAAACATTTTTCCCCTCAATCTCAAGGATCCCAACATGATGAATTAGCTCAGAAATGATGACAGTTGTAGGATCATTGATGCATGTTCTAAGAATTCCTTGAGATAGCTCTTTTAAAAAATGATAGAAACTAATCCATACTGGAGATGAATGTTTTACCAAGTCTCTTGGCATTTCCCTGGTCTAATTAAAATCAGTCACACTTAAAAAAAAAAAAAGAAAGAAAGAAATTCTGCAGAGCAATTTCCAATCATCACTGTGATAACTTAATTGGGGATTTTGAAATTGATTATATTCAATTTTTTTTTCTAGTTTCAAAAGTTGAAGGAAAGGGAAGGGCCAGGAGAAGGGAAGTGGAAATGGGCAGAAGACGGGGAAAAAGTCATAAAATATTCAAGGCAAAAAAAATATTGAAAGTTTAACCTTGTATTGTATTTTTCTGCATCTTCAAGGTATAGTAATTAGAAGAGCAAAGTGAACTATAGCTAGGCCAAAAGTCATTCAATTTATTTTTAAGGCCAATTCAACTCTGGCTGAATTTGTATTCAGGTCAGAACTGGTTCAGCCTGGCAATATGTCTTTGGCATCATTCCTAATAATGTTCCAAGTTATCTTGAGTTACTCCCAACCTTAGCATTCCAAGTTGGTTCTAATTCCTCTGTCCTAAGAATTCTAGGATAGCCTTTGTTCTCTCCCTGTTCTCTCAATCCATCCCTATTCTGACTTCACGTCCCTCCCAGGCAGCTGGTGGCTCAGTCAATATGGTGCTGGGCCTATAATCAGGAGGACCTGATTTCGAATCCAGCCTCAGACACTTATTAGCTGTGTGACCCTGGGCAAGTCACTTAACCTGTCTATCTCAAATTTCCTCAATTGTAAAATGGGGATAATAGCACCACCTACCTCCCAAGGTTATTGTGAGGATCAAATGAGATAATATTTGAAAAGCACTTAGCGTAGTGTCTGGAACATAGTAGGTGCTACATAAATGCTTATCCCCTTTTCCCTTCCCTGCTTCAGGCTATATTTTGTTGTCCCATTAGTGTGACTTCTGGTTTTCTTCCTACTTATCCAACCACTCCTTCCCAGACTCCTTCTCTGATCTGTGGCCTCCTTTCATCCTCCCCAATCCTCCCTTCCTTGAAAAATATGGATATCTCCTCAAGTTCTGCCTTTTCCCTCTTCTTTCTCTCTATTCTCTTTTGGGAATTTCATCCATTCTCATGGTTTAATTAATACACCATTGTAGGTAATTACCAACTCTAAATATACAGCCCAGAGACCTCCTCTGAACTTTAGGTCCATATTTTCAGGTGCCTGTAGAACTTCTCTGTCTGAATATCCCATTCCAAACTCCATATGATCATCTATCCAGAATGAAATGCTTTATCTCATCCTCCAAATTTCCCTTCTTTTCAATTTACTTACCATCCTCTCAGTCACTCATATCAAAATCTTTGAGTCACTTTTTATTCTTTCCTTTTCCTCACCACTTCCCAAGTCTGGGAAGCTGCCAAATCTGGCTGATTTTACCTCCACAACTTGGAGTGATGTCCAAGAGATTCCACTACTAAGTATATTCCATAAGGAGGCATAATAATGATTATAAGAAAGGCCCCAAATACACCAAAACACTTATAGCAGCATTTTTTGTGGTAGCAAAGAATTGGAAACAAAAAATATGTCATTCATTGTGGAATGGCCAAATAAATTAGGATATATGAATGTAATAGAATAATAATACTGGAGTATAAAAAATAACAAATAGGATTAATACAGAAAAGGAGAAGCATGAAACAATTTATATAAACTGATATAAAGTGAAGTAAGCAAAGCCAGGAAAACAATATACATAATGACTACAACAATGTAAATGGAAAGAACAATCACAACAAAATAATTAAAAATGAATACTGTAAAATTAAAATGAACACATATGTTCCAAAGAAGATATAAGAAGATGCCCTCATCTGATTCCTTGCAAAGATGGAAGGTCCCTGAGTGTGGAACATTGGATATATTTTCAGACTTTTTTATGTATTCATCAGTTTTGCTGACTTTTTTTCTCTTGATTATTTTTTCTTTAAAAAACATTACTTGCTGAGCAGAACCAGGAGAATACTGTATACAGTAACAGCAAACTGTACAACGACCGACTTTGTCAGACTTAGCTCTTCTGAGCAATGCAATGATCTAAGACAATCCCAAAAGAGTCGTGATGGAAAACGCTATCCACATCCAGAAAAAGAATTATGGAGTCTGAATACAGATCAAAGCATACTATTCTCTCTTTTTTGCTGTTCTGTTTTTTCTTTCTCATGGTTTTTACCTTTTGTTCTGATTCTTCTTTCACAACACGACTAATGTGGAAATATGTTTCATATGATCATACATGTATAACCTACATCAGATTACATGCTGTCTTGGGAAAAGGGGAGTGGAGGCGGGGAATTTAAAACTCAAAATCTTATAAAAGAAAATGTTGAAAACTAAATATATATATATATATATACATATATATGTATATGTAAATATTACTTGTTTCATGAGATAGTACTCTGGGAAGGGGAGGTAGAGGAATACTGGGAGGAATTTTGACATAAAAACAATATCTATCAATACAAACAAAAATTTTAAAGGAAGATATGATAATAATCTAGGTAAGAGGAGAAGTGGTGAATATGTAAATGAAGAGAAGTGAATAGATATCAGTGTTGCTGTGGAGGTAGAAACTATAAGATTTGGCATCTGGTTGTCTATATGGGCTGAGGGTATATTGGGAGTCTAGTTTGACACCAAAATTGTGAACCTAAATTATTAGGAGCTCCTCAAGGGCAGGGATTTTTTTTCCCTTTCTTTATATTCCCAGACTTAGCACAGTGCCTTATACATAGTAAGCATTTTACAAATACTATTTAACTGGCTAGCCGGCGCCCTTGACAGAAATAGGAACATTTTATAGAGGGGTGGGTTTGGGGGACAAAGAGAGAAGATGATGAATCTGGTTCAGGATATGTTAAGTTTTAGGCACCTCTAGGACACCCACTTTGAAATATCCAATAAGACCTTGATGGTCCTACCAAAAATTGTTCCAACCCTCAGCAGATCCCAGGATGGATTTAATCTCTAGGTTCCTTGTACTCTACACTGATTAAGGCTCATCCAGAACCCCTGGGCATATTTTGCTGCTGGGTAAAGAATCTGCTAAGAATCCCAGGGCTAATTTGAAAACCCCTCACACCCAAAGGATTTGATTGAAACTAGACCAGTCCTAGGGAAGCCACGAACTGTTTGACTGGGTCAGTCGCAATAGGTGTTCCAATCCCTTGTACTGAGCAATCAATCAAAGAGAGACAGCTTCAACTTAAAGCAAAACCCCTGCGCAGACTGTCTGGCCTTAAATCATGCATTGTGTCATTTTGGAACTATGGAATTAGTTAAACCCCAGCAGGCTGCTTGACTTTACCTCGTTCCAGTTTCCCAAAAGAGAATAAGAAAAGCCAGAGGAAAATAAATTAAAACCAGAGCATCAGACAAGCTCTATCAACAATTATTTGCTGAAAGCTTCTGATGTGTTCACCCTCAGCTCAGAATTTCTTCTTTTTTATATTTATCTTTTGTGTTGCCTTAAAATCTTGACACTTTGCAATAAAGTATATGTGCTAAGAGTTTAGGTGAATCTCATGGGAGAGAATTCTTGAAAGAAGTTTTAAAAACAGAACAAAGGCCAATTTACATGATTTAGCTTGTGTCTCAAAAAAAAAAAAGTCCTACCTCCAGGGCCTCATTGGGGTCGAAGAGTAACTTTGAGATCACCAAACCAGATGTAATAGAATATAAGCTCTTATAGATTCTACTGAGCTAGAAAGGTGTTCAACATGGGACCAGCAATAGAAGGTATGTGTCTGCTATCTCAAGGACCAGCGAAGTTAAGGGAAGAAACGTATACTGATGGCCACTGACTGATGAACCTTTTTAGCCTTAGTTGAATAGACTCAACAGTCTACTAAGAGGAAAGGGGATTTAACTTGCTTTGGTAGAGAGCATATTCTCATGGTTGAAACCACAGATCCTTGAAATTTTTAAGTGAATTTGAAAGGAATCTAAGTAAGAAAGGAAACTGGTGGCAATGAGATGGAATCACTTCTTTTCAAATATTAAAATATGTAAAAAGGTGGGTATGGAAGTAGATCTGTGCTTTCACTGGTCATAAGGAACTCCTCATAAGGAAGCTTCCTCTTTCAATGCACATCAAAACTTTCTCAGCAACTTAGAGTCTTGGGAGTGTCAGCTGGGCTATTGAAAGATTGAGTGACTTGCCCAACACCTCATAATTAGTATTTGTCAGAGATAGGATTTGAACTCAAGTCTTGCTGAATCTCAGGTCAGCTCCTCTCTATTATGCCATGCTTCCTTTCTATGATATCAGAAGAGATAGGAAAAGAATAGCGAATCCAGCCTCCAGTCTCTAGGAAGGAAATGGGTTAAACAGTCCTGCTGCAGTTGAACACATTTATTAATTACCTGGAAGGTAGAGGAGGTGAAGTACAAACCGTATATTTAAGTGAGCAAAGAACAGGGAGAATTGCTAAGGGGAACGATTTGAAACTGTAGGGTTTTCTCACTTGATAGATGAGTTTGTAATTGTGATATTTAGAAAGAAATACCTAGGAATTCACACAAATAATTCCTTGGAGGTTTTTTGCCACATGCCCTCTCAAACTCAGCTCAGTGATCTTGAGTTATCATCATAAGCATAAGCATTCTAAGTTGGCCTAGATTTGTATTTTGAACATTCTGGGAATAATGAGCCAGCCATTGACTAGAGGTAATTCAGTCCACCTTCCCTGGAGAGGGAAAATATTGTGGCCCAAAAAAAAGAGAATCCGGATGCAATTTCTCCCCTGAAAGCCAGAATATGAAAAGAGCCAAATCTCTCCCCTCTGCTATTGGCAGGAGAAGCCTGGTGCTGGCTTCCAATAAGTACTTAGAACAAGAAGGAGACATGTGGGAACCAGGGGAAAAGAAAAGGGCCAGTGATAGCCCTTAAAAAAAAAAAAAGAATTCTCTGAGAAAATTAATGAGAGTGCAGTGAGGCAATGAAAAAGAAGGATAGGACATGTGGGGTGAAGGGATTAATTGGAAAATCAGGGCTGAGGCCTATTAGGAAGACATTGGAAGGTTCATGCTTCCTATTCCATGGATAATGTTAAGACTAGACTCTAGGGACAACTGTGGCAGCTGCAAAAAATCTTAAAGTGGGTTGAGAATCATTCTCTTCTGAGCATTCCAAAATAAAGGTCAAGTAAGAGAGGAGGTGAAAAGAAAAAATTGGAACTTCCCAGCTCAGTGTCCTCAAAATAGTGTTATTTGGAAACATATTACATAGTCTTCAGGAGTATTAATGGGTAACAGACATCCATCCATGCAGGCAAGAATAACACAAACTTCTAGGCCGCAGACCCTTTCTTAACAAGGGCAGAAATGTGGGCTTTTACTTCCAAAGAGCTGCATGTATCCATCTTTTCCACCTTTCTCTTAGCGATACAACCTACATGTGCCTTAAGCCACTCCTTGGTATTTCTCTCAAGTCATATACATAGCGTGAGCTACATGTAGAGTGGTTTTCCCAGACTGACTCGATCATAGGTTCTTCACTATTGGCATGTGCTGATACAGATGCCAAGATCAATAAAATCTGGGAACTTGCTATTTATTGTGAACCACTCACTGAGTGAGAGAGGAAACAGGCTCCGGTGAGTTTTGTTTCCCTAATTCATGGTATCAGGTCCCATGTTTACAAGAAAGGTTTTCTAGATCCCATAGGAATCAATGGTGTCAGTGAAATGAACACAGATTTAGCAAAAACAAACTACTCTCAGAGCAATTCCCAGGCGCTGTTGGGAAAAAATTTCCTCATGTGGAAATTATATAATTGGTGCATTAAATAGAGTATTTTTTAGCTGCTTTTAACCTGGGATTGTTGTGGTTTAAAAATCATCATTCCCCTTTTAAAAGTCAGGCTGCTGAATCACAGAGCCTCTGATATAAAAGGCCATTCAAAAGATCAAATTTCCTCAGCAAGATCAGAGAAAGGAAACTACTTCACAAAGGAAAGGTTCTTGTTCCAACAGGAAAGGAGTATTATCATAACTTCTCCAGAAAAAAAGGGCTGCTTACAGGGTGGGGGCGAAAGGATAGGGAGAGTTTCAAATACTTACACCAGAGGGGTGTAGTTCTGGGAAAAGAAGCAACCATGAGGTAGGAGAAATGATGATGACGATATATTTATTTATATAGGGCTTTAAAGCTTGAAAAGCACTTTTACAAATATTATCTCATTTGATCATCACAAAAACTCTGGGAGGTAGTTACTATTATTATCACCTCCATAGTCTTTGCATCAGCATTTCAGCTATATTTGGATCTTATCTCTGACACTTAAGAGCTATGTGAACATGGGTAAATCATTTAACATCTTTGTGCCTAAGGCAACTACCTAAGATTCATCTAATAAGATCATCTACTAAGACTGATTAATCAGTAAGCATTTATTAAGTACCTACTATGTGCCAGGCATTGTGCTAAATATGCTAGATATATGTAAAGATATATGTGAAATGTGTGCTGCCTATGTAAGATACGTATATCCACATGAGATGCTTAAACATAAAGAAAGGTGGTTCAAGGGGAGACTGAGATATTTTTGGAATCTTGTTCACTCCTCTCCAAGGGAGATTGTGATTCCTGCCTTGAGGGGAGTAGGAAAAGGACTCAGGATGCTAAATACTTCACTCTCCTCTTGGAGAGAGATGGGTAACAGACACTAGAATTCAATCTATCTGATGCCTCACCGCCAAAATATCTCTGATCTTGGATCATTATTTTTTAGGTTCAAAACCACTAGCTTCTCAGGTCAATGTCTCTTAAAGATGTGTTGAAGCCAGTTCCAATTATCTTGGGAGAGCCAAGAGTTAAATTTTCCATGTGAACATGCGTACCTAGGAAATCAGCGAATGCTACAAAGCAGTGCTTGGCTTGATTTGTTGATTGTCGAGATTTAAGAAAGTAATGGAGAAAATGTTAATAATTGAAATTCACCTTAAAAGTGTATGGTGCACATTTTTTTTCCTAGAGAGCTGGTTGTTAAAACATTTATCAGCATACCACAAAGGGTACTTTGAGTTTTATGCCCACCAACTTGGGCCCTTCTCATTAAATGCTTATGCAAGAGACCATCACAAATAATGAATGATAAGTAAACACATTTATTCAAGCAAATTTTGAGCAGAACTTGGAAAAGTTATATAGAATAAATTAGAAAATATATGACTAAATGAACTTTCTAGGTAGGAATGGGTTGGGATCTTGGCTCAACCAAGATACAGACCCTGATCACACCCAAAGGAAAATTACCAAAAGTCTTTAGGGAGACATGTTGGAAATCTGGGCCCTGTTGAGGTGCCAGACTTCCTTACATATCTGCCATCCAAAGTCTGTCTCTCTCAGGAGTCAAGTCTCCTAGAAAATATGGAACCATGACTGTCCTCTCTCAAAAGGAATGAAGAATGCCTCTCCTCTCCAAAGCTCTTATGCCAACTTCATTCTGTAGTCATGCAGGTTCAAGTCCCCAATGTAATAAAAACTCCTTGAGGGCAGGGACTCACTTTCTTTCTACAAATGTATTTATTCCCAGGGTTTAGCGAAATGCTTACCATATAGTAACAGCTTAATAAATGTTAGCTGACTGACTGAGAATACAAACAAATGACTAAGAGTCGATTCCCCTGATGGGTAGGTGATGAAAGGACATGAATAAGCAGTTTTCAAAAGAACTGCAAACCATGACAACTCTGAGGACATTCAGCAAATTGGCAAAGGTGACAAAAGATGAGAGTAATAGACATTGGAGAGGCTGCAGAAAGACTCATAAGCTGTTCAGCATGAGGCACACTCATACACTGTTGGTTGAACTGTGACTTGATCCATAGATTCTAAAAAATAATTCGAATTTATGCTTTTTTAAAAAAGTGACTAAGGGATAGTAAGGAGGCACCTTGGATAGAACACTGTTCTTGGAGTCAGGATGAACTGAATTCAAATCTGGCTTCAGACATTTATTAGCTGTGTGACTCGGGGCAAGTCACTTAACCCCAATTGCCTCCAAAAAAAAATAAAAAAGAAAAAAGAAAAAAAATTAAAAGTGACTAAAATTATCATACCCTTTGACCCAGAGATCCTACTATTCAGTATTTACTCCCAGAAGGTCAAACACAGAAAGAAAGATCCCATATATTTAGTGCAGTACTTTTTGTGGTAGCAAAGATCTGGAAACAGCTTAAGTGCCTATGGATTTGGGGAATGGCTAGACAAGTTGTAGTACATGAATATTACTTTGCTTAAGAAATGAGGTGTAGGGAGGCGGTGCCAAGATGGTGGAGTGAAAGCAGTGACTTGCTTGAGCTCTCCCCCAAACCCCTCCAAATACTCATAAAAAAAGGCTCTAAACAAATTCTGAAGCAGCAGAACCCACAAAAAGACAGAAGGAAATAAATTTCCAGCCCAAGACAACCTGGATGATTGATCAGAAAGGTATACCTCGCCGGGCTGGGAGCACAGCACAGAGTGGACGCGCAGGCCGCAGGTAACCTGGAGCAGGCATCAGAGGACTGAACTTCAGGCAGCTGTGGAGGTTTCCAGACTCCTCAATCCACCAAATGCCAAAGACAACTTAGAAAGTCAGTGGGAAAAGTCTGTTTCTGTCGGTGGTCAGAGAGGAAGGCGGGTCTCAGCTCCATTCCCCAAGAGCTGGCCCTGGGGGGCAGCTGCTTCCCGAGCTTCCGGCCCACAGACTGAGGGGGAATCCAGTGGCTGATCAGAGAGGGATGCAGGGATCTCTTTGCCAGTGCTGAGGCAGGAATCTCTTGCTTTGCCCGTGTGTGGATCTGGGTCACAGTTCTGGGCAGTGCTGGGGTGAGGAGGAGCACTGGCATGGTGGAGCTTGGAGTGGCTATAGAGAGAAACCCTCCTCACAGTTACAGGACAGAAAGGAATTCTTGTGGTCACAGGCTAGGAAAGGAGTAAACACCTCGACCCTTATCATACCACCTTGGAAGAACTGAAAATTTGCAGGTCCCTACAAGTATCTCTGAAAACAGCTACAAACCCCTGAAGCTTGGGACAGTACATTCTCCACATTGGAAGCAGACTCTTACCTTAACAAGGAGTTTAAAACTCAAGTAATTGGCCAGGATCATGAACAAGCAGTGCAAAAAGAGTCAGACTATATTATCTTACTTTGGTGAAAGAAGATCAAAATATACAACCAGAAGACAACAAAGTCAAAGCTCCTACATCCAAAGCCTCCAAGAAAAATATGAATCAGTCCCAGGCCTTGGAAGAGCTCAAAAGGGATTTTGAGAAGCAAGTAAGAGAAGTAGAGGAAAAACTGGGAAGAGAAATGAGAGTGATGCAAGAAAATCATGAAAAACAAGTCAACAGCTTGCTAAAGGAGACCCAAAAAAATACTGAAGAAAATAACACCTTAAAAAATAGCCTAACCCAAATGGCAAAAGAGGTCCAAAAAGCCAATGAGGAGAAAAATGCCCTAAAAAGAAAAATTGGCCAAATGGAAAAGGAAGTCCAAAAGATTACTGAAGAAAATACTTCCTTAAAAATTAGAATAGAGCAATTGGAAGCTAATGACTTTATGAGAAATCAAGACACTGTAAAACAAATCCAAAAGAATGAAAAATTAGAAAATGTGAAATATCTCATTGGAAAAACAACTGACCTGGAAAATAGATCCAGGAGAGAGAATTTAAAAATTATTGGACTATCTGAAAGCCATGATGAAAAAAAAGAGCCTAGACATCATCTTTCAAGAAATTATCAAGGAAAACTGCCCTGATATATTAGAACCAGAGGGCAAAATAGAAATTGAAAGAATCCACAGATCTCCTCCTGAAAGAGATCCCCAAAGGAAAACTCCTAGGAATATTGTAGCCAAATTCCAGAGTTCCCAGGTCAAGGAGAAAATATTACAAGCTGCCAGAAGAAACAATTCAAGTACTGTGGAAACACAATCAGGATAACACAAGATTTAGCAGCTTCTACATTAAAGGACCGCAGGGCATGGAATATAATATTCAGAGGGCAAAGGAGATAGGATTACAACCAAGAATCACCTACCCAGCAAAACTGAGTATAATCCTTCAGGGGAAAAAATGGTCATTCAGTGAAATAGAGGACTTTCAAGCATTCTTGATGAAAAGACCAGAGCTGAATAGAAAATTTGACTTTCAAATACAGGACTCAAGTGGAACATGAAGAGGTAAACAGGAAAGAGAAATCATAAGAGACTTATTAAGATTGAACTGTTTACATTCCTGCATGGAAAGATGATATTTATAACTCATGAGACCTTTGTCAGTATTAGGGTAGTTGGAGGAAAAAAATTATATGTATATAGTGATAGATAGATAGATAGATAGATAGATAGATAGATAGATAGATAGATAGAGGCACAGGGTGAGTTGAAGATTAAGGGGTCATATCTGGAGAATAAAATTAAGGGATGAGAGAGGATTATACTCAGGAGAAGAAGAAAGGGAGAGGTAGAATGGGGTAAATTATCTCACAAAAAAAAACAGAAAAGAAAAGTCTCTTACAGTGGAGGGGAAACAGGGAAGGTGAGAGGGAATGAGTGAATCTTATTCTCATAGGATTTGGCTTAAGGAGGGAATAACATACACATTCAATTGGGTATGGAAATCTGTCTTACCCTACAGGAAAATAGGGGAGAAGGGGACAAGAGAGCAGGGGATGATAGAGAGGAGGGCAGATTGGGAAAGGGGTAATCAGAAGTAAATACTTCTGTCAAAAGAAAGAATAGAATAAATGGAGGGCAGGATAGGATTAAGGGAAATAGAGTTAGTTTTTCACAACATGTCTACTATGGAAGTGTTTTGCATAACTGTACATGTACAACCTATATTGAGTTGCTTGCCTTTTCAGTGAAGATGGGTGGGGAGGAAGGAAGAGAGAAAATTTGAAACCTAAAGTTTTAAAAACATATGTTTAAAAAAAATGTTTTCACATGCTACTGGGAAATAAGAAATACAGGAAATGGGGTACAGAAGTCTATCCTGTCCTGCAGGAAAATAGAAGGGGAAGGGGATAAGAGAAGAAGGGGGAGAGATAGAAGAGAGGACAGACTAGGGGAAGGGATATTCAGAATGCATGCCATCTTGGGGTGGGGAGGGTGAGATGGGTGAAAATTTGGAACTCAAAAACTTGTGGAAGTGAATGTTGAAAACTAAAAATAAATAAATTTATATTAAAAAAAAAAGAAATGAGGTGTGGGTTATGTGAGCTCTTGGGATCCTTACCTCAACTCTGACTACCTTTGATGAATTGGCTTCCTCTCTCTCCTACAGACTTGTAGGGATGATTCTCTAATATCATTGGCTTGAGCCCACACCCAAGATTATTAGCTGAGAATCATTTAGTCAAGCAGCCTTAAGTAGCTTTTAGAAAGAGTTATTTACTGAAGTGGTACAGTAACAACAATTGGTATAAGATATTCTCTCTCCCCACCAGCAAAAAAAGGGGGGGGTTTAAAATCCTTTATTTCCTTCACTGCTTGTTTCAGGTGCCACCTTCAAAATGGAATTTTTCCTATTCACCCCATTTCAAGTGCCTTCCCCTCAAAATTACTTTGTATTTATTTTATATGTGCCACCAACACAGTGAACAGAATGCTGGTCCTGAAGTCAGGAAGACTCACCTTCCTGAGTTCAACTCTGGCCTCAAACACTTGATAGCTGTGTGACCCCTGGGTATATCACTTAACCCTGTTTGCCTCAGTTTCCTTGTCTGTAAAATGAGCTGGAAAAGAAAATGGCAAACCACTCGAGTATCTTTGTCAAGAAAGAGTCAGACACAGCAACAAAAACAAGCTTCCCTGGTGGTCTCCTTTCCCAAAGGGCTCCTGCTCTAGACTCATGTAGACTAAGTTCATACTTTGGAGAGCCTGATGCCAAAGAAAGGGAATGTAGGGTTTCTCCTTATATTTTCAGGCTTATTGTGCTCCCCTTCTGTCATAGTGGAGAAAACTTCTTACATGAAATGTAGATTTGACTCATGCTGAAGGGATTACCAAAAGGAATTAACAACCCTCCTTCTAGAAAAGTTAATCAATGTGCAAAGTAATAGACATCAGGTACACGACAGCTATGTATTTTCTCTATCACGAAAGAAATGCTTAAAATGCAAAAGACTGAAAAATGAATGTTAACAATTACTTAAAATATGAACTATAACTTATCACCTCTATCACACTCTACTGGAAGGCAAAGACTCCCAGAAGATTTATGGAACTGCCAAACAGGTATTTCACCTCAGATGTATACTATCTGAGCAGCATTTCAAGGTCCAAACCTCTGGCCAGCTGGGAATGTATAGCTTATCTTCCTGTGGCAGTCACTCATCTGAGAAGAATATAGTTGCAGGCAACAACTTCTTCTGGACAACTATGACCCAGTTGAATGACTGGCCTAGAAACATGTATCTCTCAGTATCACTGTTCAGTCACCTGTGTTCAAAGAAAGAAACAAAACAGAAGAATCTAGCATCCTGGGGTACAGTCTCAGGTTCATTTAAGTGAGTGCATGTTCTCACTGTCATATGCTCATAGAGAAATCCCTTCCTATCCCTATTGGGAAGACCAAGCTGACATTGGCTATGTCCCAACAAAGAGGCTGCCTTGAAAAGCAACTGGAAGCCATCTCCCTTTTGCTCCTTGTAGCCCAAAGAGTGTGTGGCTCTTCCTGGCTCAGCTGCTAGTCCTCAGTGATACAGCTTCCCCTCCCCCAAACTTGATAATGGGATTAACCTGGATCTTTGCCAGGTGGCCAGAACAGATGTCTTACTGGAAGTGCCCCCAAGAGAAGGTCTGGCTCCATGGGAAAATCATGAACACAATTACGTATTTATTTTATGTCTGCTATGAATATATTTTATAAATATCTATTTGTGTTTATGTTATTTTCTCTTCCGCCCACCCCTATTCCCATTAGACAGTAGTTTCCTTAAGGGTAAAGACTGGCTCCCTTTTGTTGTATCCCCAGTGCCTAGAATTGCACCTGGCAAATAGAAAGTGTTGAAATTGAATAAATAGGGGACTAATATAACCATATCTGAACATTAGGAAAGCCACTTTGTCAGCTGTATAGACGATGGGTTGGACGGAGCAGGATCATCATAATTAGCTAGCATGTATTGTATATAATGCTTTAAGGATTACAAAGCACTTTATGTAACTTTCTCATTTGAGACTTGAGGTGGGAAAACTAGAAAGAGAAGAGGGTGACAGTGGGGGGCATTTCACTAGAAAAGAAAGAATGGGATGGAACCAAGGGTACATGCGTAGAGGCTGACATAGGTATAAAGAAGGTTGACCTTTTCATCAGATATTGGTGTAAAAGAGAAGGTATTGGAGGAAGATGTCTGCATTATGTAAGATGTGGAGGAAGGGAGAAGGGGTTTTCAGTAAATGAGCCTAATTCTTTCAGTGAAGTAGGATGTGAGGTCCTCAGCTTGAGAGAATGGGAGGAGGAGTGCCATGAGAGGCTTCAGGAAAGACAAAAAGGTTTGGAAATAATGACTGTGCTCAATAACACAGTATTCTCTCAACCTCAAAATATAAACTTCAATAGACCTCAAAATATAAGTTACTTGGGAAAGAACTACTTATTTGATTTAAAAAAAAAAAAACTACTGGGAAAACCTGAAAGCAGTCTGGCAGAAATTAAGCTTTAGACCAATATCTTACACCATAATCCACAATACATTCTAAATGGATACATAATCCTAATATCAAAGATCATATTATCACAAAAAAATTAGAAGAGAAGCAGACCATATACCTCTCACAGCTAAGAAATGTATGTATTCTTAATCAAACAAGAAATAAAGACAATTATAAAAGATAGAATAGATAATTTGATTACAAGAAACTGAAAGGTTTTTGCATGAACAAAATTAATTAGTACTAATTTGGATAGGAAGGAAAGCAATTGACTATAAAAAAAATCTTTGTACCAAATTTCTCTGATACGGGGTTGGTATCCAACATATAAAAACAACTAACATATGTGTGTGTGTGTACATATGCATCTATTTATATATATAAGTTTATATTATACATGCTATATATATATGTGTGTGTGTGTATCTATATACATATAGGTATATATGTATTGTGTATATATATTCCCCCAATAGATTAAGTAGTCAAAGGATATGAACAGTTTTTAAGAGAATTGTAAACTATTAACAACCATATGAAACAATGCTCCAAATCATTAACAAGAGAAAGGCAAATCCAACCTTGCAAACTAGAAAAGATGACATAATCAATATTGAAGAGATTATGCTAAAATATATAGAGAATTAAGTCAAATTTATAAGAATACAAGTCATTCCCCAATTGATAAATGGTCAAAGGATATGAACAGACAGTTCTCAGATAAAGAAATTAGAGCTATCTATAGTCATATGAAAAAATGCTCTAAATCATTACTGATTAGAGAAATGCAAATCAAAACAACTCTGAGGTACCACATCACACCTATCAGATTGGCCAACATGACAAAACAGGAAAATGATAAATGTTGGAGAAGATGTGGGAAAATTGGAACACTAATGCATTATTGGTGGAGTTGTGAAATGATTCAACCATTTTGGAGAACAATTTGGAACTATGCCCAAAGGCCTATAAAAATGTGTACTTCTAGGGCTATATCCCAAAGAGATCATACAAATGGAAAAAGGACCACATATACAAAAATATTCACCGCAGCTCTTTTTGTGGTGGCAAAGAATTGGAAATTGAGAGGATGTCCATCAATTGGGGAATGGCTGAGCAAGTTGTGGTATATGAATGTAATGGAATACTATTGTGCTATAAGAAATAATGAACAGGCTGACTTCAGAAAAACCTGGAAAGACTTGTATGGTCTGATGCTGAGTGAAGTAAGCAGAACCAAAAGAACATTGTACTCAATAACAGCCATACTGTGTGATGACTAATATTAATAAATTTAACCCTTCCCAGCAATACAAGGATCTAAGACATCTCCAGAGGCCTCATGATGGAAAATGTTATCCACATCCAAAGAAAGAATTATGGAAGTTGAATTGCTATTTTTTCTCTTCTGTTGAGTTTCGTTTCCTCTTTCTGATGGTTCCTCCTATTGGTTTTAATTTTAACTTACAACATCACTAATGTGAAAATATGTTTAATAGGAATGTAAATGTATAGCTTATATCAGATTGTGCGCCATCTTGGGGAGGGTGGTGGGAAGGAAGGGGGAGAAAAATTTTAAACTCAAAAGCAGATGGAAGTGATTATTGAAAAACCAAAATAAATTAATAAAATAAATTTAAAAAGAGAGATTGTGGAAAGATTGGCATATTGGTACCTTCTTGGTGGAACTATGAATCAGTATAAACATTTTGGAAAGCAAAATGGAATGATGCAAATAAAATGTCCATAACCTTTGATTAAGATATTCCACTACTAGGGATATACCCCAAGGAGATCATTGATAATAAGAAATGCCTCATATACGCCAAAATATTTATAGCAGCACTTTCTGTGTTAGAAAGGAATTGAAAACTACATAGGTGACCATCAGTTAGGGAATGGTTTAAACAAATTGTGGTATATGAGTGCATCAGAATATTAATGGCCTATAAGAAATGAGAAATATGATGGATACAGAGAAGCTTCAAAAGACTTAAGTTAACTGATGTTAAGTAAAGTAGAGCCTTGCAAACAAGTATCCACAGTGACTACCATAATGTAAATGGAAACAACAACCACAAAACAATCAAAAGTAAATGTTGCAAAATTACAAAGAATAAGCATGCCTTGAAAGAAGAAATATGAGGACATATCCCTACCCCTTGCAGAGGTGGGAGGATAATCACACATATTATCAGAATTTTTTGAGGTATTGATCAGTTTTGCTGATTTTTTTCTCTTCTTTTTTTCTTTTTATTATCTTTAAAAATATTATTTGTTATATTAGATGGCTCTCTGGGAGGGGGAGGGGAAAGATAATAGAGGAAATTTTGGTGATATAGGAAAGTATCAAAAACTCTGGTAATTGGCTTAGTGAATTGAGTAGGAAAGTGCAAAAGGATTGCCAGAATGCAGTGAGGGCTCAGATAAGAAAAGATAACAGAAGGTTGTAGTGGAGCCTATCAGCATGATTCTGTGATTTCCTCCAGCGCCACCCAGAAGCATATGAATAAAAACAAAAGAGGCATGTGGTGGCAGTAATATGAATTGGTGTTTGGCAAGGTGTAGTCACCACAGGATAAACGTAGGAAAAGAGATTCAAGAATGGAGGATAATACAATATGGAACTGGGTCACCAAGAGGTTGGGCTAGACTAGGGAAGAGAGTAGAGTCAAGACAAAGGTGGTGTCCTGTAGAAGAACTTATGGCTGGAGAGAATGGAGATCACAGTGAGGATCAAGTATTGGATTAGGGGTTTTAAGGAATAAGGAAATATGCAATAATTAAAGGTTATGATTGTACAGGTTGATTGATTAAAGAAAGTCTTCAGGAATTTTCATGGTCTAGAAATTGATTATCATTGCCCATTTTGTTTGGTGTTTGTTAAGTAAGAATTTTTAAAAAATAAAATTCTAGGGGAAGAAAGAGTCAATTTCATTATCCTGTGGCCTTTCTGGTAATAAGCCCCTAAAAACTTAGCTAAGCTAGTCATTGGATAATGGAAACTCAACTTTCCAGATTAATAGGATCTGCCAGAATTTATGATCTATTGACACAGCTTCTAAATGAATCATTGAACAAATTAGTGAGTTAGAAAATGAAGGGATAGAAGAGTGAAAAATTATTTATTAAGTGATTATTGTGTGCAAATCTCTGTGCTAAACACTGAGGATACAAATAGAAAAGTGAGACAGCTTCTGTTGTCAAGGAGCTCACATTCTATAATAAGGCGAGATACCTGTAGAGCAGAGGGAAAGTCCCAGTGGCCCTGAGAGTTGAGTTGTAGGGTATAATATGGCAATGTCTGGGGATCAGGAGGGTGCAGCATCAGGCTAGATGTAAGGCCAAATGATCCTTCGGTTCTGTAGTAGGGAAGATGATAAACCAGTTTGGCTCAAATGCAGGCAGGAGAGAATTCTAATGTACAAACTCTCCTTTAATGTCATCTCCCTTGATAGAAATCCTATTTGTTTCTAATGTTGAACAATTTTAAAGCACCAAAGACTTTGGTGGCAAGAATTTTCTTTCCAGAGTCTTCAGTAGTTGTGTTTACTAAGGATGGCTGTCTTCAGGGCCAGTAAAGTTACTTGATGGGCTGTGAACTCACTGGGCTTGCTCACCTGTCCAGGTGAGCGGTGACAGCAGGACCAAGCTGGAGATGGGTGGGGGTGGAGGGACAGATATTGAGTGTTAGATCCTGGGCAGCCTCTCATTGTCCTAGGTGGATCCTGAGAGGAAGTGGTACTTTTGGCAAAACAAATTCTACCACCTAGCTCATGCTTCTGCTTTGTCTCCCTTGGGGTACCTCACTGCTTCGATTTAGCTGATCTGCTTGCCCAGTCCATGGCAGCTGGCAGATGATTGGCAGTTGCTGGCGGAAGTGCTGGCAGGGCATCATCTCTGCTATAAGATTCTCCCTTGTACAATAGTGAGCCCACTGAACTATATAGAGGCAGGGCCAGTGGTCTGGGGGTACACTACTATCCTGAGATGACAGGATCATGTGGTCACCACAATGAGATGCCAAAGGAAGGTTGCAGTGATGACTCCAGTGTCATGCTTTAGTAACTCTTGAGTGGAAAGCATAGAGCTCTCACTATCTGCTTGTCATTTTTGACGAAATTCACTTCCCTTTGTAATCCTTAAATTAAAGCCTGGAAGTGGCAGGGACATCATAAAAGTATATGCAGGTTTTCAGCTGGATTTTTAGAAATGTCCAGAAGATGCCTGCTCAGTGAAGATACTATTCCTATAATTTACCCGAGTAGTGAACATTTGACTCTGTTGTGAGTGTAGGATTGATGATATAGGTGGGCATGTGTTTTAAATTATATGTTAACCCCAAAAGTCAAGTCTTAGCTTCGTACACACGTACACAGCCAGAGCTTGTGAGGTTTGAAAAACACTGCAAGAAGTTCTGAGCATTGTTCTCCTGGCTGAACTCTCCTCATTGTGATGCTTTTTCTACTTGCAAGTTTCCTTTGGATCATGCTAAGGTATACAGGCCATGACTTGTACAGGTTCTTCAATAAATAACCCAAGCCCTAGAGTAACAAGAGCATTTCCCAAACACAGCTGCTCAACAACTGTGTTTGCCAACTTTTTCTTTTTTTTTCCATGAGGGGGAAGAGAGGTCACACACACACACACCAAAATCAAACTGTTTTCCTCCCTCTGGATTTTGTTTTCCACTCGATTCAGAACAGGAAGCCCTTGACCTCTGTGAGTCCAATTCATTGTCCTTGAAGTCATTTTACAGGAGTTCCATCTGTCTAAAGCAGCGGTTCTCAAACCCTTTATACTCTTAAAAATTATAGAAGATTCCAAAGAGCTTTTATTTACGTGGATTGTATCTATCTATATTTATCATACTAGAATTTAAAATGTTTTAGTGTTATCATGAAAGTAGTTTTAACCTTACGGACTTCTTGAAAGGTTCACAGAGACCCCCAGGGTTCTAAGGACCACACTTTGGAGAACTCTGGCTTAAAAATAACCTTTTTTCTTGGGCCAAGTCACTTTGACCACAGTATAAGCCTGGCAAGTAAAATTGTGTTGCTAAGTCCATCTAGGACTGTAAGTGACAATCTAATTTTATGTTTCCCAGGAAATGTGAAAAAGGTCACTAGAATCAAGGCCAAATGAGACCAAATTGCCTCTCCAAATAAAGAAAACAAAGAAGCAGGCTCTTAAAGCCAGATTCATCACTATAAGTAACAGATATCTTGAGAATTCCTTCCTATATGACAGGACCACTTCCACCCTTATCCATAGGTTTCTCTGCAAACAATAAAGCTGACCAGAAGCACAGTATCTGTTTGTTTACACAGTAAAGCAGATCCTGATAACATGGTTCACTTCCTCAGTTCAAAATGATGAGTGTGCCTTTAACCCCATTCCCTGTTGCTGGTCCCACACATCAGTAGTCTGATAAACAGTGTAGTTTAGGGGAGAAAGTGCTTAGCCTGAAGTCAAAGAGACCGGTTTGAATCCTGCCTTTGATACTTGCCAACTGAGAGACTATAGGGAAGACACTGTACCTCTGTGAACCTCAGTTTCCCCTACTCAATAAACTCCAGTAGCTCCTTATTGCCCCCAAGATCAAACACAAAATGCTCTGTTTGGCATTCAAAGTCCTTCATAACCTAGCCCTCTCCTACCTCTCCAGCCTTCTTACATCTTATTCCCCAATATGTACCCTTCAATCCAGTAACACTGGCCACCTGACTATTCCATGAATAAGACTCCATCTCTTGGTTCTAAGCATTTTCTCTGGTGGTCCCCCATGCCTGGGGAGTGGGGTGTTCAGGGAAGACTAGTACTTCTGCTGAGCCTTTTTCAGGGCTGCTTTCTACATTTGGTGACCACCTGATTCACCCACCTCTCACCTGTGACTCCAAGAAGCTGTAGCATGAGTAGTGCCCGCCACCCAGTAAACCATTTCCACAGACAGGCTAAACCAGATTGAGGGTAACCAAGGTTTCTCAGGCCATCCTTGAGTTAGGGGGGTATCTACCTTGAGTCTGTGAAAACATCCCCCAGTGGAATCAGTGAATGGGAATAATTTGTTCCAGTGGCCGTGAAGATGGCCCAAGTAGGTGCTGTAACTTGGTTAGACATGGAAGACACCAAAATCATCCACTGAGTCCTGAACCATCACCAGACATCTTGACTTATGTCTTGCTGCTGGATTTCAATGACTCTAGAAGAGAAAGTGAGGCCGACAACTCTGAACAACTCTGCCTCACTTAAATCCAATTTATACTTGAATTGAAAGATGTCACCCATACCATCAGTTCTCCGCTGCTTGTGCTATTTTGGTTTAACAATTAACAAAAAAACAGAGGTTCTCCACCAGCCAGCACCACAACATCCATATATGGAACCGTTGGTTACAACAAGTGGAGAAACTTTTAATACTGTGGATAAGCTCACTTACCTTGGCAGTATCTGTTCCAGGAATGTCCATATAGATGATGAGGTTGACACACACACTCCCAGAACTAGCTCAGTGTTTGGGAGACTCCAAAGGAAAGTGTGAGAAAGAAGAGGTATAAACTGACCACCAACCTGAAGATCTATAGAGTCATTGTGCTGAACTGATTGCTGTATGTCTGTGAAACCTGGACAGTATACCAGTGCCATGCCAAGAAACTGAATCACTGCCATTTGAATTGTCTTTGGAAAAGTCTGAAGATCACCTGGCAAGATGAGGTACTGGACATTGAGGTCCTTTCTGGAACTGAATTGCCAAACATTCAAACTCTGCTGCAGAGAGCACAACTCCAATGGGCTGGCCACATTGTTTGAATGCCAAAAGTACGTTTGTCTAAAAGACTATTTTACAAGAACACTCTCAAGGTCTCTCTGAAGAACTTTGGAATTGATCATGAGACATGGGAGACTCTGGCACAGGACCACCCAGCATGCTGTGCCCACGTCAGAAAAGGTGCTGTGCTCTATGAACAAAGCAGTTGCTCAAAAGAAACATGAGATACGCCCATTTAGAGACATCTTCAGTCCTAATGTTCATATGGACTATTTGTGCCCAGTCTGTGGTAGGGCCTTCCAAGCTCACATTCGTTGGATCAACTACGGTTGGACACACTGTACCTTGACCCCAACATAGTGAGGTCATTTCAATCCTCTTCAAGAACGAAGGACAACAAGCACCCAGCCAATGAAACCCCATGCCTGGAATGCTCTCTCTCCTCAGCTCTGACTACTGACCTCTCTGGCTTCCTTAAAGTTTCAACTAAAATCTCACCTTTTACAGGAAGCTTTCTCCCAACCCTTCTTAATTCACATGCCTTCCCTCTTTTAATTATTTCCCATTTATCCTCTATATAAGATGTTCGTAAATAATTGTTTCCATGTTATCTCCCCCATTAGAGTGTAAGCTCCTTGAAGGCAGGGACTGTCCTTTGCCTCTTTTTTTTTTTTTTAGTACAATGCCTGGCACATTATAGGCCCTTAATGTTGAATTGAATGTCCTTAGCTGTAAAATAGTAATATCAATAGCCATAGTACTTTTCAAATGATATAATATATAATAAATGCTTTGTAAATGTTACTGTGATATATAAATGTCCTCCCCCCACACTAGCTTTCATCAGAGGCTTTATTGTACAGATTTATTTTAAAACTTGAGTTAGTCCACCTGTTGTTCTGCAAGTGCCTTTGTGAAAATGGAGAATAAGCCAGAATTGATCTCATAGCTACTCAAATCACGCAAGCCTTTTTGCCACTTTCCTTTCTCATTTTTGACACTTCACAGCAGTCTCATTTCAGGTCCCTCTGCAACTCATTCCTTGCTTTAAAGGCAGCTTTGTGTCTTACAAGGATAGGCAGCTACAAGGAGAATCCAGTCCAGCCCCATATCCCTCAAGAACTCAGATACTCCCCCATCCACTAAGCAGAGACAGCATCCTTGGATTCTAGAGGGCAAGCTCTTAAATAATTTATCAGCGTGTTCTGTTAATGCAAGGAAGTCGAGGGGTAGATCGGTTCCATTAGCCACAATCTCCTACTCATAATAGCTGCTCTCTTCCTAGGCAGCTTGTGCACAGTTATAAAAAAAAATCCTTTTTACTTAAAAGAGCACTTACTAGTTACTTGATCAAGGGCAAGTCACTTCATCTCTTTCAAACTCATTTCTTCATCTAAAAAATGGGAGTAACAATCCTTGCACTATTTGCCAGAGAAAGAGAATACTTTGTAAACTGTTAAGTGTTTTTAAAGATACTCTGTGATTCTTGTTTAGTTGTATAATAAACTCCCAGTAATCTGTTTTGCCCTGGACAGCAACTACCACAATGCTGTGAGCTTAAAAATGACTTTTGGTGATGATAATTGCACTCTGGAGCCCCACTCCCCTGCTTTTCATCCTCAGATGCCCAATGTCCTGAGGAAGTACTACAAACAGTATACACAGTGGCATGTGGTACAGTGTACAGCTCTGACTCTGAGGTCAGAGGAACTGTGTTCAAATCTTACTTCAGATACTTACAACCTATGTGTCCTTGGGCACATCATTTAATTTCATTTTCCTCACATGGAAAATGAGGGAGTTGGATTAGATGACCTCTAAGGAACCTTTCTGCTCTGGATCTATGATTTGTCACTGCTGTTATTCAGTGATTTTTCAGTCATGTTTGAGTCTTCGTGATCCTATTTGGGGTTTTCTTGACTAAGATACTGGAGTGGTTTACCATTTCCTTCTCTAGCTCATTTTGCAGATGAGGAACTGAGGCAAACAAGGTTAAGTGACTTCCCCAGGGTCATACAGCTAGTAAGTGTCCAAGGCCAGATTTGAACTCAGCAAGATGACTCTTCCTGACTCCAGGCCCAGCATTCTATCCACTGTGCTACCCAGCTGCCCCAATCTACGATTTACCTCTCCTTGAACAAAGATTAATCTGTTGGCCAGAGCTGTAACTAGAAGTTATGTTGCCCAAAGCAAAGAGCAGGAAATGGAGCAAGAGAGAATAAAAATCAGCTTTGTGATTCAGGATGTGAAAATAATACAAGGTGGCAGCTAAGTGGTGCTGCAGTGGATAGAGCACAGGCCCTAGAGGTAGGAGGACCTGAGTTCAAATCCGGCCTCAGACACTTACTAGCTATGTGACCCTGGGCAAGTCACTTAACCCAATTGCCTCCAAGAAAAAATTTTAAATTAATGAAATAAAAAAATTTTAAAAGAAAATAACACAAGGAGTAGTTCAAAAAACTTCAATTGAGCATCTGGAGTAATTAGTTCCTATAGTGACTTCTAGGTTGCTGAAGGACCACATGTATGACGTGTTGGTGCCTTCTAAATTTTAGAAAGCCCTAGTCACTCCTCCTTTGCCATAACACTTCTTTCATTGGGTTCTCCCACGGAGGCTACAAATTTTTTATCTTTAAGAGTTGAATGGAATGTTGAAAAAAGTACTTTTTGATGACAGCTAAAGGTTAGTTTAAAAATATCTTCTTTCTTACTGTGTAAGAGAAATTGTGTATATTTTCTCTATAATCAATAGGGATCTATAAGAAATCAATGAAAAAGACAGGAGAAGGTGAAAAAACTTCTTCCACATAACTCTTCAATGTTATTCTATGTTATAGAAAAACATCATGAAGTAAATTCTATGTAAGGAACTGACACGTACAGTGTATTTTGGAAGGATTTTCTTGTGATTCTTTGACAGAACAAAGAAAAAGGACTAACTGAACTTATTTCCTGAGAGGCTGAATTTAACTCTTATCTTAAGGAAAAATATGATGAAGATTTTTAAGAGATTTTAATCAGTACCTGGAGTAAATTGAATGTTGAAATTGTGTTTCAAGAAAAGAAAAAGAATCCCCTACTATTATATTCAGGTCTATGGTAACTTTGACTGTGAACTTTCTCACAGCCAAAATAGTTTAATTGCAATGACTCAGTGGATACAGTGTTGGGCTTGGAGTCTGGCAAGATCTGAGTTCAAATCCAGCTCCAGATACTTATTAGCTGTGTGATCCTGGGCAAGTAACTTAACCTCTGCCTCAGTTTCCTTGTATGTAAAATCTGGATAATAATAGCACCTACCTCCAAGAGTTGTGAGGATCAAAGGGGATAATAATTATAAAGCACTTAGTACAGTGCCTGGCACATAGTAAGCAGTATGTAAATGTTATCTATTATTATTGTTGCTTTATTATTAATTTTATCATTTATAAATTGTATATGTAAATTTAATATTTAATTATTTATAGCATATTACAGTATTTACTACCTAGAAAACTATGTAATAGTAATTAGCATTGGGAAGGAGGTTTCAGGGGTTCATTAAATAATTATCATTTAATGAACTAGATTGGGGGTTCAATCAATTAATTAAAAAGAGATTACAAGTTTATTAAGTAGAAAGAAGCTATTTAACTATACCCCTGGAATGATATAGAGCTTGAGATGATAAAACTAAATACATAGTAATGAGTCAAGTGTCAATCTATGGAGAGGAGGGATCATATCCAATTTATCTTTCCACGTGCCCTAGACCTTATGCCTTATGGACATGAGTAGTCATTTAATAAATGCTCGTGGAAATTAGTTCCACTCAATGACAAGACCACATCTTTCCTTCATAGTAGGGAATGGGTGACATTGAATGAACCAACCCCTTTCTCTCAGGAAGACCTAGAATTCCATTCTAACAGAATGACTTAAAAGACCTACTCTAGTAGAACACTCCACTGAAGTCCTATTAAATGCTTCGTTATGGCATAAAAATGATCATGGGTTCTCATAGTCAAGGCCAATGGCGTACGAATTCTGGAAAGTCCTACACTAAGCTAGAAAGGCTTTTAAAAATATTCTTGACAATAGATTATAGGTCTATCATTCAAAAATCAACCTACCTAAGTTCACAAATGGCTATTACCAGAGGGTTGGCCATCAGGTAATGAATTTTAGTTTTTGGCCATAGCAATTCACAAAACTGCTTTCTACATCAGTGCTTTGATTGCCCACAGTAATGATGTTTTAGATACCTCAAACTGTGAAGAAGAGCCTGTGAGTGTCATCCTACTTCCTTATTATAAAATTGAAACAATAAACAAATATTTCCACTTCTTTTCTGTCTCATTTTAAGTACTACTTAGCAAGTTTCTAGATGCAAACTTTATACTCAAATGCAAGTAGTTTTTTTTTCATTATGAAGAAATAGGTTTACATTAACCATGGCCATTTGCAAAAACTGAAATATTCAAATGGATATGTAATCTCATTGTTATGGGAGTTCTCACTTGAAAATGGATGGATATAGTCATACTTAAAGATTCAAATAGCTATGTGATCTCAATAATCTGTGTGTTCCCACCATCAATCCAGATCAGAATCCATCCATTCTTCTTCTCCTTTCAATTCTTGTCCATGTCCTCAAATGAGTTTTCCACAAAGGGCCCACTCATTGGGGATCTTCCTCAATTTCTCTAACACCATGAAGGTGGAAGCTGTTACCACTCTCATCATATGGACAGCCCATCTTTTTTTGGTTACACATTTCTTTGAAAACATCCTTTATGCTGATTCCTTTTTCTTGTAGCTTCTTATTTGTTAGTTACAGCCTGCTCACACCCACCATATACCTTTCCATTCCCCTTTGAAGGATATTTATTTTTTAATCATTCGGAGATCATAGCATTCCATGATTGGCAGCTATATAACTCTAGTAAAATATTGATAGTAAAAAGATGAGCTTTTGTTTCTGGGAGAAGTTTGGGATCATTAGAAAAAAAAACACTTTTGCAATTTCCTATAGTTAATATAGCATTCATTCTTCCCCCTGCTTAATTTTGGACTGAAATTATTATTCATTTATGGCATCTTTCCAAGATGCTTGTGTGTATATGTGCATGTACATGTGTGTGTGCATCTGTGTATATTTGATGGATGAGCTCTACAAATTGTACATATAACTGCACATCAGAATTTGAAAAATAAGCATTCTTCATTCACTTGTTCCTCTGTGGATTATCAGGCCAAATTCTTCTGAGTGGTTGTGGACATTGTTCCGGGCCTTGATATAAATGTCATCTGCAAACTGGAGCATCTGGACATACAGAGGACAGAGGACATATAGACATACTCTTTAGCCAGGAGTATACACTAGAACTTCTCCACGATAGAGTGAAGACCTTTGGCAAAGCACATGTCTCCTCACTTAATACCTCCAAGAAATCTTGAGGGTCAGAGAATAAGATTACTACCTCTATAATTAGGCAACTAGGAGGTGTAGTGGATAGAGTGTCAGGCCTGGAGTCAGGAAGACCTGAGTTCAAATCTGACCCCAGATACTTCTTAGCTCTGTGACCCTGAGCAAGTCACTTAACTCTATTTGCCTCAGTTTCCTCATCTGTAAAATGAACTGGAGGGGGTAATGGCAAACCATTCCAGTATCTTTTCGAATCTGTATCATGTGTACCTTATTTTAAAGAATATAATACATTAAACACATTGATCTCAAAGATGCCCTACTGGTCTGTGTCTCCCTTTGAATTTCTTTCTGTTCTCCTCTGTGCATTTAAAAAAATATTTCAATGACTTTCCTTTCTTTTCTTCTTTTTTTAATAATTTGTTTCAGTAGTTCAAATTGGAATTATTTTAGTTGAATGCCATGTATTTTCCTTTCTAGCATTGTACTAATTTTGATCTTTACTCTAAAAGATCCATCATCTAATACATAAATAATGCATTTATGAATGATTCCATAATGTATAATCAATTTCATATTTTACAATGTTATTTTGGACGTGCTACGTCCAGTGCTTACTGATATTTTTCTCAAAGTTTTTATAACGAATAGATCTGAGATTTGTGGTATTGTACAAGTCTTTAGCTTCTCTCATTCGTTATTCCTGATCTACATTTTCCAAACCATTTTTCTTACATATTCCTATTTTTGCATTAAAGCCACTGCATATCAGCATATATTTGATTTAATTTCAAGAATTTGAGTTCTTTGTGGAATTTCTTTACTTCATCATCCTCTGCAAGAAATGTTGGCATGATACAAGACAGTTTCAAAGGACTTATGATGAAAAATGCTATCCACCTCCACAGAAAGAACTGATAGATGCAGATCAAAGCATACTTTTTTAGACTTCCTTTATTTTTCTTGTGTTTTTTTGTGTGTGTTTCTCTTTTGCAACATGGTTAATCAGGAAATATGTTTTCCATGACTACACATGTATAATCTAGTTCTTGCCTTCTCAAAGAGTGGAGAGAGAATTTGGAACTCAAAAATTATTAAAAATAGATGCTAAAAATTGTTTTTGCATGTATTTTTTGTAAGGGTGAAAATGTAATTAAGAAAAAATAAAAACATTCTTTAAAAAAAACACACCAAAAATAAATAAATAAATAATTTTTAAATGAAAAAGAGAGATGTTAGCACATGAGTTACTCTTACGGTGGTTTTTTTTTGCCAATACTTATTGAGAACAGTCCAATAGGAGATGAACAAACATCTTATGAAATTATATTTCTTGTTGCCTTGGGAGGCCTCGTAAAAAACAACTATGCCATCTTTCTTATTTTGCTCTCCAAGAAAAAATTGTGAGGCATCCTTCCATTTAGCATCAACTTCCTTATGTCTTCTAGTTTCATTTAGAGTAAGAATATCAAGAATCATAGAATTCAGTTCCTCTGATTTGCCATTTATTGGCTATTAAATTAGTATCTTGCCTTTAGAATACCAACAACCAAGGTAATTTTTTTACATCATCTAAACAATGCATCCTCTGTCCCCTTTTCTTCAACTTTGCAGTTGGAGTGCAGAAGGAGAAGGTATATAACGACAACAATAACAGGAAGGAAAATAACTTTGAATTACCTCATCATTTTGATCAAAGCAACAAGCAATCATGACTTCAAAAATCTGAATGATGAAACATAATTCACCTGCCATCTCTTGACAAAGAGGTAACAGACTAGAAATGTAAAATGATCATATGTGGAAATACAAAAGTGTTGATTTGTTTTACTGGGATACATGTGTATGTGTGTATGTAAATATAAATACATATATGTATATATATACACACATACATACATACATACATGTATATACACAGACACACACACATACATACATATTTGTTGCCTGACACATAGTAGGCACTTTAAAAGTGGTTGTTGACTGACTGACTAGAAGGGATAGGAGTGGTAAATTAGTGATAGATATGCAAAAATGCAGCATCAATGAAACATTTTCAAATGAGCAGAATAAAACAAGTTTAGAAGGGGATGCCAATAAACAGAACAATTTTATTACTACCTTGTTAAGTTATATAGACATATATAATATAAATACATATATATAAGTTAATATAGTTTTATGTATATGTTTGTATAGTATATGTGGATATACATGTACGCATATGTATATTATATACATGAGTTATCGAACTGAGTTCAAATCTAGCCTCAGACTCTTATGAGCTATTTGATCATAGTCATTTAACCTCTGGTTATCTCAGTTTTCTCATGTAAAATGGAGATAATAATAATGCCTACCTCACAGGATTGTCATGAGGATCAAATGAGATAATATATATTATATACATGTAATATACGTATGCATATACATCTATTTCCTTGAAAGGTAGGCCTTTATCCCATGCCCTACTCTCACTGGCAAATTGGATTCTCAGAGAAAGAGCATATCTTCTCCTAAGGGTTCTAGAAATGCCCTTAAAAAGTTGAGGGGGATATCTTTCTAACGCTATCAGCTTAAGCTCTCATTCTAGCATACTCTCCCCAAAACCAATTGACAGTTGTCACTTTGATATCATTTAACCAGAGATCATCAGTACTATTGTTGGGCCATCTCCAGTCTTCCTGATCTATATCTTGCCACTGGACCTAGATGGCTCCAGAGAAGAAAGTGAGGCTGGTGACTTTGCACAGCCCTGCCTCACTTAAATCCAATTCACTTACAAGTCATGGCATCACCTTCCTGATGTCATGGTCCTCTTTGAGAACGAAGGACAAACCACATAATCAATGCTATTGATTAGAGCCTCCAATATCAACTTGACCAATTAACATTAGTTTTTACAAAGGGATGTTTACTAAAAAGATACAGTAAGAACAGAAATACAAAAATATTCCCACAAACGAGGACTGCATTCTCCCTGTGCCACCAGGGGGGAAATGGATTCAAACTTAAAGCAATTCCTGCAAAGCATTTACTCTGCCAAGCTCACTTCTGAATATGACATAGTCACAGGAGAAGTGATTCTCTTACTGCAGAAGGACGTGGCATCTCAACATCAAACCGCTGGGCCAGGTCAAGCTGTTACTCCTCACAGTTCTCAGCTTGACATCCCTCCTGGTGTGGACTTCCATCACCACGTCTCTGCCAAACTGACCTTTTGCAACCTCTCAAGGTCCAGTACCGAAAGAAACAAGACAAACAGGAGAGCCCCATCCCAAATAAGCTCACCGAGGAGGCTATGGGTCCACTGGCTTCAGGGCAGCTCCAGGTAAGAGAGGGCCTGAAGCCCTCCCCCAAAACCGTGGCTCATAGCAGTTCATCCTCCTCACTCAAAGGCAGTCACAGTGAAAAGAAATCAAGCTGCCCCCTTGGGAGTCTTTTGTACGTACACCCAGGTCTGGCTCAGCCAATCAAAAAAGCGCTTGAGAAGAAGACCAGAAACAATCATAGAATACATGCACATGCTCTGAAGTAGAGAGTTGGACCTCTAGGTAGTGGCCCAGTGTACAGACTGCCAGACTTGGATTCAAATCTAGCCTCAGACATTTGCAAGCTGTTTGATCCTAGGCAAATCACTCAATCACTGGCTGCCTCAGTTTTCTCATCTGTAAAATGGGGATAATAATAACGCCTACCTTACAGGATTGATGTAAGGATCAAATGAGACAATATATGTAAAATTCTCTATAAATAGTAGTTATTGTTATTATGTATTATCACACTTTCAGAAGCAAGCCCTATGAGCTTCCTCACATGAATTGGCAACAGGCAGAGCATGATCATGTCCTCACCTTGCATATGTACCTAAAAAACATACTCTATGTAGCAAGTTTGCAGTTTCTTATCCAATTTTCTTTCTTATTCTTTGTCTATTGGAATGTTCCTATTTGCTGATAATTATTATTAAATTCCCAATAAGAAAATTTTAATTAAAAAAAAAGAAGAAGAAGCAAAAGGAGGCCACCCAGGGCTGAGAGCCATTTTGTATTTTTGTTTGTTTCATGGGTTTCCATGGCCAAAGAATTCATCACTAACTGGCCAGCTTACTGGCTATGAGCCTCTGCACTTAGTGAGGGTGGTCCTCAGGAAGTCTCCTCAGTCGTCTGCCAGGAACGTTCTCTCCAGAATGATCAAAATGGCCAGAGCTAATGCTCTGCTGGCGTAGCATTTGAGACACCAACATCACCCCACACCACAATAAGGCATCAGAACAGGGCTTAGGGGAAGAACATAGACAATTACAAAAAATGAAGACTTCCCTCATTTCACAGATGGAAGAAACTGTGATACAGAAAGCACTCAGCTTTTAAAAAGAAGGGCTTGGCCTAGATCTCCTTTCTTGTAGACAAGGGGAACAAGTGATAGTCACACCTCATTTGTTAATGTTAAGCAAATTTTCCAGAAAACTGACATTTACCACTTGGAGAGCCAAAATTTTTTTCTAAAAATATAGCCATTTTCATGAAAATCTGTCTGAAATGTATTACACATTCTCCTGACTTCTTCAATAAGGTATACAGAGCATAATCTAATATTGTATAAATGATTTGCCGTCATCTTTACGACCAGCAGTTATTGTACTGTACTATTATAAATACTGGAGCTTTTCTTGCCCCTCTTTGGTGGTTAGTCTGTAAGCTGTTCTACTGACAGTGGGTTGACCCCCAATCACTCTCGCCATTCTAATTGGCTGTTTCTAATCTTCTGTGGTTTGAAAAATCAGATAACCAAGGGAGTCAGAACTGCGTATAATTTAAGAATCGATAAGCACTGAATGCTGGCCTAGCAGTCTCTCCTACAGAGTAAAATACAAGAGCATGAGTGCAAGTCTTTGTACCTGGCTATTTCAGTGACACAAAGACCTTTTTTGGCTTCCCCCTGGGTTCCCAGCTCTCTGTGTTCTGGATGATAGAGGCTGGAGTACCGATTAGTGGAGAGTCATAGGAGAGGCCTGTAGCCAGCAGGCTGTCCACTGAAGGTCACATTCATTTCTTTCTAACATCTGTGCCTCTTATAGCATGTAGCTAATTGGAAATATTGAACTGAAGAAGGAACCTGTGGATTTGCCAGATCTATTAATGGGCATTAAGTGAACCAACAGCAGATATTGTCATTGCCTTAGAATTCCTTCCTTTCTACAGTGGGGAGCAGTTAAAACCTACTTCTCATGTTCCTCATGGGCAGCTGCATGGTGCAGTGGATACAGTACCAGGGCTGAAGTCAGGAAGACACAGTTCCTGAGTTCAGATCCAGCCCCAGAAACTTAGTAGCTATGTGACACTGGGTAAGTCACTTAACCCTGTGTACCTCAGTTTCCTCATCTGTAAAATGAGCTAGAGAAGGTAAAAACTCCAATATCTTTGCCAACAAAACCCCAAATAGGCCATGAGGAATCACACATGGCTGAAAAGACTCAATAACAATGTTCCTCACACTTTTTTAACTGGAAGAATTTGGAGGTAAAACTCTGAATATTTGATTTTTATTTTCTATTTGGCCAAGTACTTTCAAATGCCAACCATTTTGTCCAAATTATTCCTACCGGTGATTTTTCTATTATGTCTCCATAATTATCAGCAATTTTTAATATTGCTTCTGACCCTGGTCCTTCTAAAAAATATCATATTGCTTCTCTAAAATGTCAAGTGGGTAATTAAAATCTTTAAATTTAAAATGATCTCTTCTCCTTTGGTTGTTCTCAAAATGTTCTGAAAGTGAATTATTCTCTTCACCTTCTTCTCCAGACAAGGAGAGGTCCATCAGGGCTTGGGATTTTCCAATGTGGTGATGCTCCTTCTCTTCCTTTCACTGGCAGTCTATTGCCTCCTGAGCTATATTTTCTTCCTGGTTTTTGGTTGTGTACTATATAGAGATGCAATTGCTATTTGTGGATTCATTTCTCTACCTGTAACCTTGCTGTCTCAATCAGTTTCCTCACTGATTCTCTGAAGTTTTCTAAATACATCATGTAGTCTGCAAATAGGGATAGTTTTGTCTCCTCTTTACTGATATTTCTGCCTTTGATCTTGTTCTCTTGTCTTTTTTGCATAGCTAGTTTTTCTAGAACTATGTCAAATAATGGTGAGAAAAAACAAGCATCCTTGCTTTTGTCCCTGGGAAAGGGGTACTAGGAAAATTATTAGTGTTTCTCCATTAAAAACAATGATAGCTCTTGGTTTTAAATATATACTTTCGATTATAATAATGAAATGTCCTTGCTTTTCTTTTTATTTGGATAATTTAATCTTCTTCACATGTAAAGTTGTAAACATTGTGTTTCCTTCTATCAAGCTCTTATATGAATATGTTGCACTAGACCTCTGATTCCATCCAGGTAAGGAAAACTCCCTCTACCAATCAAGATCAGCACCTACTGTACAATTTGTAATCTTAAAGAGCTTCCTGGAGCATTAGGAGGTTAAATGACGCAGGTGGTATGTTTCAGATGTGGGCCTTGAACCCAGGTCTTCCTGACCTGGGAATTTCTCCACCTGAGAATTGCTTTCTATCTGTAATGCCAACCTTCCTCTTTATCATATATAACTTAAAGAGATGTATTCAGTATAAATTTCTTTTTATAAACCCCTGGTGTTTGTTTTGCTTTAATAAATATAAACCCAGTTTTGCCCCCTGAACTTTCTTTTTTTACTCTGATTAATCTCTTTTTTGTCTGAATCTCTCTGTCTGTCTCTGTCTCTCTGTCTCTGTCTTTCTCTGTCTTTCTAGCTCTGTCTCTGTCTGTCTCTCTCTGTCTGTCTGTCTCTGTCTCTCTCTCTCTCTCATTTCTCTCTCCCAGATCATAGAAAAGTGCAATACCTAACTGTCCTCATTCCCCACTCCTACCATACACACACACACTCCTCATCCATTTTTTTCCATGATGTTACTTTATAATATTCCTTACCAACAAGTGTTGTTTCCTTCCTTCCCTATCTTATGCCTTGCCCCTTCTAGGATTCTCTAGTTGTATGAACTGACATAGAGTGAAGTGAGCAAAACCAGAAGAATAGTTTTTATTATAACATCAATTTATAAAAATGAACAATTTTGAAGGCTTTTATAAACTTATGAAGAATGGAATGAGAACCAGGAAAACAATAAAAACAACACTGTAAAGGCAAATTTGAAAGTATAAGAACTATGATCAATGCAAAGACCATCTGTAATTTCCAGGACCAATGATAAAGCATGCTGTTCACCTCCTAAAAGAGACATGATAGATAGATAGATCGATAGAGAGATAGAAGCATAGATAGAGATCTGGATTTGCGTGCAGCCAATGAAAAAAACTGATTTATTTGACTATGCATGTTTGTTAAAAAGAAATTTGTTTTTCTTTCTGTTTCTTTTACGCTGGGCTGAGTGTGGGTGCCACAGATGTGAAACATTACATGCACTCTCAGATTAAGTCATTATATTTATTAGTTTTACTCAACCATTTTATTTTGTTACAAGAGACCTCTCATGAAGTGGGAGTGATCTGGAAATGTTTGTAATGTAAAAACAAAACACATCAGTAAAACTTTTTAAAATAAAATAAAATTTTAAAAATCAAGAGTCTGGGAATTATAATTGAATTTGCATACTTTCAAATGTGATAATCATAATGTTAGTTTTGTTAATTGTTGTACTTTAGAGAGCTCATGTTTTAGGGGTAATCTGGAAATGTTTTTTATATAAAGCAAAACACACCAATAAATTTTTTTTAAAGATAGAGTCTATTCCCAGTAATGCTAATTCTCAATATAGGCAGCAGGGCACAGCGGGAAGTGGGAATGAAACTGGGGATCCAATTGTGTTCTTTATCTTTTCCTTTATTGCTTACCTTTTTTATAGCTCACCACTGTCCCCTGGCACCTATTAACCCCTGTTCTGCCCTCCCAGATACTCAAATACTTTCTCCCACACTGATACCCTTGAACCCATCTTGTGGAAGCCAATCTCTTGAAGTGTCTAACCCTCCCCCACCCCCACCCCCACCCACTCTATCCCACCAAGGCTGTTTTCTCACCTCCTACCATCCTGAGAGGTCAACTTTAAACTACTGACTTTTTACTGGCCGTATCCAATTCCCATTTCTCCCTTTGTGTTCCACCCTTCAGTATTCAGTTTCTAACCCCCACCATGCCAAAGATAGGGGAAGAAATTGAAACTCATTAACATCTCATAAGCCTGGACAAGTCAATTACCTAGGCTCTGCTATTTCTATTTTTGTTGTTGGCTTTGTTGTTGTTGAATGATTTCAGTCATGTATGACCCCTTTTTGACCTAATTTGGGGTTTTCTTGGCAAAGATACTGGAGAGGTTTGTCATTTCCTTCTCCAGCTCATTTTACAGATGAGGAACTGAGGCAAACAAGGTTAAGTGACTTGTCCAGGGTCACACAGCTAGTAAGTGCCTGAGGCTGTATTTGAACTTAGAAAGATGAGTTTTCCTGACTTCAGGCCTAACACTCTATACAGTCTACACGCTGTACCACCCAGCTGCCCCTCTATTCCACATTCTTGAGCAATTTTTTCTTACTCTCAAGAGTATGATATCCAGGTTTTCTATTTCAAGATGTTCTCTGGAAGACCTGTAATTATCTCTAACATCTTAATTCTCAGTATTCTCATTTGGCAGCTCTCTTGTACACTCTTCCAGTTTTGTGATTTGTTGGTGTTTTGTTTAGTCCATCGCTTGTGTTTCTTGCTCTGCATTTTGTGTTTCGTTTCTGTTGCTCCCTTTTACAGAGACTCTACTAATACAAGAAGTGTTTCTGGCTTTTCTTCTCATTTCTTTAGTCTCTCGTTAGATCATGCCTTAAGAGCTCTAAATTCTGTTTTGTTTTAATGTCTCCTTATTTCTTTGCATTCTTCTCTGGACTGCTCTCGAGGTTCTTAGAGTTGCTCCACTGTCATTTCAGGAGGTCTTGCTGAATTTGATGTACTGTTGTTGCCTTGCTAATGAGATCTTTGACTAAGTCTCCTTTGTTCCATAGTACTTGTCTGATGAAGTAGTTTTTTTTTTCTTCAAATGCTGGCTTATCTCTCATTCTTAGGCAGTTTTTTTCTGGCTCAATCAATCATGTGGCTGACTTGTCCCTGGTGGGCTTAAGAAAAATGTGCCTACTACCAATTGCCCTTCCCTTCAGGAGATTAAGCATGACTATTTCTTTTCCCCATCCGTACTGCCTATTCCCTATTCATCTGGATCCTCAGAGTTAGCTGAGGTCTGTTTCTCTCAAAGGGTAGGGGTGAATTGGGATTGGGATACTGCTGCAGGGAGATTCTAGGTAGATTCCAGAATAGGGCCATTTCTCCACTTTTCTCTCCACCCTTCTAGGTTCCATTGTTCTCTCTACAACCATCTTTCTTCAGCCCCATGGGATCTTGTCATGAAAGAGTCAGAGGAAAAAACTGTGACAAAAGGTGCTTAGAGAAGCCCATATGTTGGGTTTTTTCTCCATCATTCTCTCCCTCCTCCTGGGGGTTTGTTTCTTTCCATGCTCTATTGATTACTGTTTTGTTTTTTGGCTTTTTTTGTAAATTTTAAAATTTATTTTAAACTTAAATACAAAACAAAAAAAGGAAAAAAACATTGCCATGTACACAGCAAAATATGAGAGGATTCAAGGTAAAACAATAAATTTCCATTTCAAGAAAACCTATATAATAAATACTACACATTGTTTTCAATGCTGCCTAGCTTTTCTTTGCTTCCTTGCAGGTTTTCTTTTGTTCTTTGCTATGCACTTCTTACTTTATATTTTTTCCCTTCCCTTGGCCCTTCACCCTAAAGAAGGCTACAAGTAAGCACGGATATACACATGCACACAGATATCTATAAACACACATATATACATAAATACATTCATACACATATATGTAAGATGTACTGTGCTTATTTCCACTCGTCATCTGTTTCTCTGAAGGTACGTAGCATCTTCATTCATATGTCCAAGTCTTTCCATGTTTTTCTAAATCAACTAGTACATCATTTCCTACACCACAGAAATATTCTAACACAATCACATCCGACCTGATTGTCTATAAAAGTTTCCCCCCAATTTTCTGCATTCCTTCTATTCTTGGCTGCATAGGTTTTATTTATACAAGAAAATTTTAATTCAAAATAATCAAAATTATCCATTTTATACTTCAATAATGCTCTAATTAATAAATATGTATTATATATTATAATTACATTATATATTATACATATTACATAATTAAATAATATGTAATTATTATAGATATCATTATATTATATATAATTATAATATATAATAAATATAATAATAATACTATATACCAGGCACTGTATTAAGCACTTTACAAATATTATCTCATTTGATTCTCTTAACAATCCTGGGAGGTAGGTGTGATTATTATCCTTATTTTACAGATGATGAAACTTAGGCAAACAGAGGCTGCCTTGTCCAGGGGCACAAAGCTAGTAGGTGTCTGAGGCTGGATTTGAGCTCAGGTCTTCCAGATGCCAGGCTCAGCGTTCTACTCAATGCACATGCCCTTATTTGTTATTCAGTCATTCAGTCACATCTGACCCTTCACGACCCCATGGACCAAAGCACACCAATACTGTACATGGTGGTTTCTTGGCAAAGGTACTGGAGTGACTTGTCTTCCAGTGCATTAAGGCAAACAGAGGTTAGATGACTTGTCCAAGGTCACACAGCTAGTGTCTGAGGTCAGATTTGAACTCAGGTCTTCCTAACTCTAGGCACAGTGTACTATCTGCTTAGCAATCTAGCTGCCGCACCTGCCTGTGACATTTCATTAAATAAATTTGAACAATATAAAACAAGAGAGGCAGTATATTGCAATGGATAGAGGAATAGATATGGAGTCAGGAAGACCTGGGTTCAAATTAGACCTGTGACACATCCTATCAGTGTGACCATAACCAAGTCACATGCCAACTCTTTTTGACATTAAATTGCTTTTTAGTTATTGATCTTCATCAATGGAAGGAATTTTCAGGCTGGGAGCTTCTTACATGGCTAAAAATTATAAGTCCAGACCTCTTTAAAAAAACAAATAAAAATAAAATAACGATGTCTTTTCTGATAGAAATTTAAAATTTACTCTTGATGTCTCTCCATTAGTGTGTTATAAAAAACTACACCAATCTTCTGATCCACTTGGGTGAAGTGGGAATGAGTAGGTTATTAACGAAAAAAAAAATTAACTAAAATGCATATAGGACTTTAGGGCTCATAAACCCTATCATACATTAGTTCATTTGATCCTCACAACAACTCTGTGAGGTAGGTATTTCAAGAATTATTATTATTCCAGTTTTACAGATGAGGAAATTGAGAGACTCAGAAGGTTAAATGACTTTCCCATGGTCACATTCAGTCCATAAGCATTTATTAAACACCAGCTGTGTGTTGGGCATTATGCTAAGTGCTGGGGATAGAAAGAAGGGCAAAAGACAGTCCCTGCTCTCATGAAACTCACAGTCTAATGGGGTAAACACTAGGAAAACAACTCCATACAAGATCAATTGAGGATAATCAATAGAGGAAAGGCGCTAGCATTCAGAGGATCAGGAAAGGCTTCTCATAACATGTGTTAGTCGGGACTTATGGGAAGCCAAGGAAGTCAGGAAGCAGAGCTGAGGAGGGAAAGTACCCCAGGTATCAGGGACAGTTGGCAAAAATGCCTCCAGGCAGGAGATGGAGTGTTTTGTAGAGGAACAGCAAAGAGGTCAGTGTCACCTGATAATGGGTATTTCGGGGAGGGTAAGGTATAACAAAACTGGCAAAGTAGGCAAAGGTGAGGTTGTGAAGGGCTCTGAATGCCAAGGAGGAGATTTTATATTTGATCCTGTAGGTGATGCCACTAATAAGCATTAACAAGCAAGATTTAAAGCTCTCTCTCCCTGCCAGTTGCCAGTCGAGAACAATTTCCACGGCCTCTCAAGGTAGTGAACTACCTGCCTCTTTAGAGTGGGTGATTTGCATGTGCCATTAGAGAGATCCATGGACGAAAAAATTAGTATGCCACTTCTGTGTGTGTGTGTGTGGGGGGGGTCATTCAGTTGCCCTTTTCTGGAAGCTTCTGCCAACTCCTAAAGTCAATTTTCCTTGTCACACTTCACTTCTTTCTGGATGGATAATACTTTGAGCATTTTTCTATTCTTCTAAAAGCAAGTGAAAGAACTTTGTGTCATAATGGGATAATATTGTCCAAGAAACAAACAAACAACAACAAAAAAATGCAATTGTTCATCTCCAAAGGAAGAGGTTTAGTTTTTTCCTTTGATCTCTAAGCAGTTTCTAAAAACATAGAAATTCCTGGAGCACTGAAGAGCAGGGCTCATATTATGAGAGCATTAAGGATCTCAGAAATGAGTCCAAGACCTGGAGCTTAAGGAGAAATTCCGTTTAAATTGTCTGAACCCTGCCAAGAACACAGATATAGCAGATCAATGCAAACACTGGCAGGCAGAGAGCTACTAACTAGCACATGATAACTGCCCGCAGACCATGGAACACTGGACCTGCAAATTGAGCCACAGGCAGTCCCAGTGCACACTGTGACCAATGCCTCTCTGTGTCTTTGATGCTTGTCCTCATTCTCTGGATCTGTTTCCATGGCAGCCATCGGTCCTTGGGGGTTCCAGTCCAGGGCCTGGAGAGAAGGTAGGGTTGAGCTGTCCAGAGCAGACCAGCAGAGGAGTGAGAAATATGGGGGAAAGATCTCTAGAAAACTGGGGGTGATACTAACCTCAATATCAGCACTTCAGGAAAAAAAATCAATCACCCTGCCCTAGTTATAGTACTATCTAGGTAAGATGGGGCCTCCAGAAAGCACACTCTTGATCATTCATTGCCATCCTCCTTACTCAGAGTGAAATGCCTGATGTTCTACCCACGTGTATCTACAATAAAAGAAATGCATGTAAAGCAGCTTCTAAACCATGTGAGCTATGCAAATATCAGTTATTATTGTTCTTTAAGCAAGACAACATGATTTTTCCTTCAGTTCTTTGGAATATAAACAAGGTGTATATTTAGGAAAATATTTTATGTTTTTTATAGCCTTTCTTTAAAAATAATTTCTATACTGCTTTTATTTAGCCATACAATAACCCTGTGAGGAATGGGGAGCCAGATACTATTATTCCTGTCCAAAGATGGGGAAACTGATATACCAAATAAACAAATAAATAAATAAATAAATGCCCACAGGAAGAGATTGAAGCAGGGGACAAATGTGCTCCAACTGCCAGCTCCCTCTGTTTAGCTCTGTATTCGGACTGATACAGGATTCCCAGCTTGACAGTAGCTACATTGTGAGCTATTCCAGGCAAACAGCTGATATGAGGGGGGAGGAAATCCCACCGGGGATGCACTAATCCTACCTTTACCATTTCCTATGAGATGAAAGGGTCATGTGACCTTTAATCATGCAACTTTTACCGTTACATACCTTTTAAATTTTAATTGCCCGTTATTCACGTGATGTGGAATAGTTCACTGTTTGTACGGCTGAGCCAGACATCTCCTGAGAAAGAAAGGAGCAGTGGGAAGAGGCTCACAGGCAGGTGAGCAAGATAGTGCTTCTTCCCACATGGATCAGGTGCCTCTTGTTACCACAGTCAGGCAGCCAGCGAAGATAAATTGCAGTGGAGGAAGGCAGTAGCTATAGCTAGTAACCCTGAGGAGGGCACAAGCCTCTCTCTGGCTCTGAAAGCTCCTTGTAGGAAGCATACAAAAGCAGGGACAGTCCAAGGCACTGGTCTAATGTCTCTAAAATGGCTCTGTTAGAAGGAGAATGGGTAGATGAGCCAAGGGAAACCTTTTATGACAAAACATCATGGCTTTGGGGACTTAGCTAGAGGGTTTCCCTATGTGTCTATGTTTCTGTTTCCCTGCATCATGACTGTCCCTGGAACGGTCTTGTATATCAGGTTGTCTGAGCGCTCAGGAAACTCAGCCCCACAGCTCACTGAGCTGTGTAATCAGCTGCTTGAGGTCTTGGGCACCTGTGCAAGCCAGAATGCTGGTCAGTGATGGCTTTTGTCACATTTAGTAACAGCTGCATCCTAGGCACCTCCTGAGCCCTTTCTTATTTTCTTGGGTATATCTACGTCAGAGGTTGCAGAGCTTTGATGTCTGTAAAAGGTAGAAGATTCTGAGGTGATCCTGGTGTGATTAAAACATACCTCCTGTCAGAGGTGATGGACAAAATATGCAGAATAAGACACATTTTGTAAATGCGGCCAATGTGGGGATTTTTTTTTTACTAAGCATATTTGACTAAGCATATTTTTTGACTATTTTTTGTTTTTATCTTTTATTTTTCCAGTGGGAGGGGAGGAGCATGTGGTGGGGCCACAGATATGAGGGTAAGAAAAAGATGCTTGGTAATTTTTAAAATGTAACTTTTCAAAATCATTATCTATTACTAACATCCCATGAAAGCTTGGCAGTTCAGTAGGCAGGGAATGGTAGAGTTAAGTAGAGATAAGTGGTGCCTCCTAGGAATCACCTAACCCAAGAAGCATGGAGAACAGGGATGATTAAGGTTTTTCCAAAGACAGACACAAAGAAGATTCAAAAAGCTTGAACACGGGATTTCTTTAGGTGACCTACAAGATATGATATACCTTGTGCCTGAGATACTTACTGTGGGTACAGCAAACGCAGATTGGTTTGCTACTAGAAAATAAAACCAAAAGGGCTTGAGAGATATTTCTTTTCTCTTCCAACTAATTGAAGAGTGTAAAGAATTGCTGCATTGGATGGAAGAAATAGTCAAAGAAAGTCAAGAAGAAAAAGATTCTGAGTGCAAAGGAGGTGAGTGGTAAGAGGTTATTGAATGGAAGAACATAACACAGAGGAGAAAGAAAAGACCCATACAACAGGTATGAGACTCCTGGTATGCAGGATCACTCTTGAAGAAAATGCAGCAGCTCACATGGGACACTGTTGTTGTTGTTCAGTCATTTCAGACTTTTTGTGACCCCAGTTGGGGTTTTCTTGGCAATGATGCTGGAGTGCTTTGCTATTTCTTTCTCCAGCTCATTTTGCAGATGAGGAAACTGAAGCAAACAGGGTATAGTGACTTGCCCAGGGCCATACAGCTAGTAAATGTCTGAGGTCAGATTTAAAGTAGGGTCTTCCTGACTCCAAGCCTGGTGCTCCATCCACTGTGCCACCTAACTGCCCACATAGGACATGACAGAACACTAATAGGACGTGGAGGATACACAAGGGCAGTGCATTTGGAACCACAGAACCTGGGTACAAATCACTATTCTTCTATTTACTATTTACATGACCTTGGGCCAGTAACTTAACCTCTATGGGACTCTGTATCCTTATCAGTAAAGAGAGTATTTGGATTAGATGAGTTCTAAGGTCCTTTCCAGCTCTGAATTTTTTGACCCTATGAATAACACATGGCATAATCCTGTTACCACCCCCAGGAGAGAAGATAAAATGTTTCGGTTAGTGACTCCATACTGAGTGATCTATAAGTAGTCTTGGCTTAGCTAATCAGAGAGTATATTATCTTGTGGGAGCATATATTTGAGCTGCGACAGAGCCTGCCAAGATTCTTCAAATCCACCCACTATTCCCCACTTCTGCTGGTTCACATGGAAACAAATGATAGTCAGGAAGAAAATCTGGAATCTATCTTTATTTGGTTTGAAGTCCTGGTAGGAAACTGAGAACTGGGGGGGGGGGGGCAACATAGGTGGTGTTTTCTCTTCAAATTGAAAATTGTAACTTTAGAAGAGAGGAGGATATGAGAAATGAACAACTGGCTGTGTAAATGGTGTTGGGATATGGGATTGGCTTACAACACCAGAATGATGGGCACCTGGCAAAGGACAATGTGCATCTCATAAAGATTGAAAGAGCATGTATGGTGGGAGAGTCTCCAACCTGATTAAAAGGGCTTTAAACTGGAATTTGAGGGGGAGGAAGGAGAAAGTCCCAGACAAAACTTTAAAACCAAATACTGGAGAGGTTATTAGTTGTGACAGGAAGTAGAGGAGGTGCCCTGTAATTCTTGGGGAAAAAACAATACAGAAAAAGGTAGGAACAATATTTATTAGAGAGGGGAGAGTTCCTTCATGATTTGACCATGTAGAGACCAGAGTTATCTATAGATGCTGCCTTCATTGCAAATGCAGCAATTAGGGGTTGAACCACTGGAAGCCAAGCTGATATGGAGGAGATTATTTGTCATTGTGTTGCTGAAATTGACAAGGATCATACGTCACTTCTCCTTTTCTTCCCCTTCTTCCTTCTACAGGGAGAGTATCTATTCCAAAACTGATCTCGCTGTAGTGCCTGTCAGTGGCACTGCTCTTAGGGAGGGCATGCCCACTTGGCATTCCATTTGAGCATGTGGACTTCCTCCTCCCCTCTTCAGATATTCTTTAACTGCTTCTTGTCTGCCATGATGACTCAGAGGTCTGCACAAATTATGACAAAAAGTCTTTTAATTAGCTACTGAGTCAGAATGCCATATATATGTGAGTGTATGCATATGTATATGTGCTGTTATATGCATGTGTATGCATGTATATATGTATGAATATGTATTTGTGTATATTTGTAAATATGTGTACTCAAAGGATGATCCAACTCCAGAACTCCATACATACATGCACACACACACACACACACACACACACACACACACACAAATATGTATATGTATGTGTGTGTGTGTGTGGTGTGTGTGTGATTATGCTTACATATGTATGGATATACATTCAAGGAGTGACTTGATCCTCAGCACTCCTCTGTGTGATGACAAGAAGTCTTTTGATTTGCTGCTGAGCCAGAACCTATTTATACACACATATGTACATGCATGTATATATGAATGTGCATATCCTCAAGGGTGACCCAACCCTTGGCACTCCTCTTTCTTGAGGATTTGAAAGAGTTGCAACCTGGGAGAGCCTTAATCCCACCTGGCTCTCTACAGCTGTGAACGTCTCACCTAGACCAGGCTGTGCCTCAGATGCGGCCACCTCTCTATCAAGTCTTTTTCTTTGCAGCTGGCCCTGGGAGATCACAAAAGGCAACTTACATTTCCCCCACTCCCATCTCCACCCCAACCCCATTCCCTGGCACCAGAGCATCAGACATTGGTCAGAGCAAGATCAGCAAAAGAGAAACCACCAGATAGATGACCCTATCTGGTTGTTTGATCAGAGGTAGCCAGTGCAGAGATGAAATGTAAAATGATTAATTATTTTTCTAAAATTTTATTTTTTCAAACTACATGTAAAAACAATTTTTAGCATTCTCTTTAAAAATTTTGAGTTCCAAATTCTTTCACTCCTCTAGATCCTGAGACAGCAAGCAATTTGATATAGGTTATACATGTATAGTCATGCAAAACATATTTCCATATTAATCATGTTGTGAAAGAAAACACATACTAAAAAAACCTACAAAAAATAAAGTAAAAAATAGTATGATTTGATTGGCATTCAGACTCCGTCAATTCTTTCTCTGGAGATGGATACCATTTTTCATCATAAGTCCTTAAGAAATGTCTTGGATCTTTGTATTGTCGAAAATAGCTAAGTCCTTCACAGTTGATCATTGTACAATATTGCTGTTACTGTTTACAATGTTCTCCTGGTTCTGCTCATTTCATTTTGCATCAGTTCTTGTAAAACTTTCCAAATTTTTTTGAAACCACCATGCTTATCATTTCTTATAGCATAATAGTATTCCATCATAATCACATACCACAACTTGTTCAATTGATGGGCATCCCCTCAATTTCCAACTCTTTGCCACTACAAAAAGAAGCCAATATAAATATTTTACATACATACATATATATATACACATATATATATATATATATATATACAGAGAGAGAGAGAGAGAGAGAGAGAGAGAGAGAGAGAGAGAGAGGAGGAGAGAGAGAGAGAGGTTCTTTCCTATTTTTTGTAATCTCTTTGGGATGCAGACCTAGTAGTGATATTGCTGAGTCAAAGAGTATGCACAGTTTGATTGCCCTTTGGGCATAATTCCAAATTGCTCTCCAGAATGGTTGGATCAGTTCACAACTTTACCAATAGTGCATTAATATCCCAATTTTCCCACATTCCCTCCAACATTTGTTATATTAGCCATTCTGATAAATGTGAGGGGATGACTCAGAATTGTTTTAATTTGCATTTTGATAATCAGTAGTTATTCTGGGCATTTTTTATATGAATGACTATAGATAGCTTTCATTTCTTCATCCAAAAACTGCCTGTTCATATACTTTGACCATTTATCAATTGAGGAATGACTCATTCTTATAAACTTAACTCAGTTTGCTATATATTTGTGAAATTAAGTCTTTATCAGGGAAACTTCTATAAAAAAAAATTTCCCCCAGAGTTCTGCTTTCCTTCTGATCTTGGTTGCATTGGTTTTGTTTTTGCAAAACCTTTTTAATTTAATGTAATCAAAATTATCCATTTTACTTTCTGTTATGCATTTATCAAACACTAGATTACTTTGGTCATTACATACTATGTATTGTGTACCCAATCTATTCCACTGATCACCACTCTGTCTCTTAATCAGTACCAGCTTGTTTTGATGATTACTACTTTATAATACAGTTTGAGATCTGGTATCCTTCCTTTTATTCTTCCAGATGAATTTTTTAAATTATTTTTTTCTAGCTCTATAAAATAAATATTTGGTAGTTTGATTAACATGGCATTAAATAAGTAAATTAATTTAGGTAGAATTGTCATCTTTATTATACTGGCTCAGCCCATCAAGGAGCAAAAATTTTCCAGTTGTTTAGATCTGACTTTATTTGTGTGAAAAGAGTTTTGTAATTGTGTTCATTTAGTTCTTGGGGTTTTTTTTGGCAGATAGACTTCCAAGTATTTTATATTGTCTACAGTTATTTTAAAAGAAAGTTATCATTCTGTCTCTTGCTACTGACTTCGTTGGTAATATATAAAAATGCTGATGACTTATGTGCCTTTATTTTATATCCTGAAACTTTCCTAAAGTTCATTATTTCAACTTGTTTTTTTAGTTGATTCCCTAGGATTCTCCAGCGTACCATCATATCGCCTGTAAAGAGAAATAGTTTTGTTTCCTCATTGCCTATTCTAATCCCTTCCGTTTCTTTTTCTTCTCTTATTGCTATAGCTAGCATTTCTCGTCCAATATTGAATAATAGTGATGATAATGGGCATCCTGGCTTCATGATCTTATTGGGAAGGCTTCTAGCTTATCTTCATTACAGATAATGCTTGCTGGTGATTTTAGATAACTACTACTTCTCATTTTAAGGAAAAAAGCTTCATTTGGTCCTATACTTTCTAGTGTTTTTTTTAATAGGAATGAGTGTTGTTGCATTTTGTCAAAAGCTTTTTCTACATCTATTGAGATAATCATATGATTTTTGTAGGCTTTTTATTGATATGGTCAATTATGCTGATAGTTTTCCTGATATTGAAGCAGTCCTGCATTACTGGCAAAAATCCCACCTGGTCATAGTGTATGATCCTTGTGATGTATTGCTGTAATTTCCTTGCTAGTATTTTATTTAAAATATTTATTAGGTATGGAAACGTTTTACATGATCACACATTTATTTTATCAGATTGCTTACCATCTCAGAGAGGAGGGAGGGGAGAGGAGAGAAGGATAGAATTTGGAACTCAAAACTTTTTAAAAAAACAACGAATTTTTTAAATTGTTTTTACATGTAATTGAAAAATAAAATACTAGTTAAAATATTCATTAGGGAAATGAGTCTATAGTTTCCTTTCTCTGTTTTTGTTCTTCCTGGTTTAGGTATCAGCACCATCCTTATGTCATAAAAGGAATTTGGTGGAACTCTTTTTTTGCCTACTTTTCCAAATAGTTTATACAGCATTGGAATTAATTGTTCTTTAAATGTTTGGTAGAATTCACTTGTGTATCCATCTGGTCCTGGGGATTTTTTCTTAGGGAGCTCATTGATGGCTTGTTCAATTTCTTTTTCTAAAATAGGGTTATTTAAGTATTCTACTTCTGTTAATCTGAACAATTTATGTTTATGTAAATATTCATCCATTTCACTTAGATTGTTGGGTTTATTGGCATGTAATTGGGCAAAATAGTTCCTAATGATTGCTTTAATTTCATCTTCATTGGTGGTGAAGATGAAATTTTCATTTTTGGTACTAGTAGTTTGGTTTTCTTCTTTTTTAAAAATCAAATTAACCAATGGATTGTCTATTTTATTGGGTTTTTCATAAAACCAGCTCCTACTTTTACTTATTAGTTCAATGGTGTTGTTACTTTCAATTTTATTAATCTCTCCTTTGATTTTTCAGGGAAAATTGGTACATTAATGCTCCAACTGTTTTGGAGAGTAATTTGAACTATGCTCAAAGCACAATCAAAATGTGTATATTCTTTGGCCCAGCAATACCACTACTAGGTCAGTGTCCCAAAGGGATCATAAAAAAAGGGGGAAGGGATCCATACGTACAAAAATATCCAAAATGGCTCTTTTCCTGGTGGCAAAGAATTGGAAGTTAAGGGGATGCCCATCAATTGGGGAATGACTTAACAAGTTGTGGTATATAAATGTAATGGAATACTACTGTGCTACAAGAAATGATGAGCAGGTAGATTTTAGAAAAACTTAAAAAGGTTTACATGAACTTCAAATTGAAGTGGGCAGACCCAGGAGAACATGGTACACTGTAATAAATGTTGTACGATGATCAACTATGAAGGACTTAGCTATTTCAGCAATAGAATTATCCAAGACAATTCCAAAGGACTCATAATGAAAATGGCTATCCACATCTAGAAAAAGAACTGTTGGAGCCTGAATGCAGATTGAAGCATACTATTTTCACTTTTTAAAATTTTTTTGTGTTTTTTTTTTGGTCTGCTTCTTCTTTCACACCATGATTAATATGTTTTACGTGATTGCACGTATATAAACTATATTAAATTGCTTACCATCTTGAGAGAGGGAAAAAATTTGGAACTCAAAAAAAAATTTTTTTAATGAATGTTAAAATTTGTTATTACATTTAATTGGAAAAAACAAAATACCATTAAGAAATATAATTCTGTTCATTTCCTTAACTTCTTTATTTTTTGGTTAGACTTACCTAGTTCTGAGAGGAGAAAGTTGAGATCCTCCACTAATAGTTTTATTGTCTGTTTCCTCCTGAAAACTTATTTAACTTTTCCTTTAAGAATTTGGATTCTATTCCATTTGGTGCATATATGTTTAGTATTGATATTATCTACAGTACCTTTTAGCAAGATGTAGTTTCCTTACTGATCTCTTTTAATTAGATCTATTTTTACTTTTGCTTTGTCTGAGATGATGATTGCTGCCCCTGCTTTTGTCTTCTCTTTTCTTCAGGTGAAGCAAATAGATTTTGCTCTAGCCCCTTACCTTTACTTTGTGTGTCTCTCTCTCTTTCAAGTGTTAGAAAACATATGTTGGATTCTGGTTTTTAATCTATTTGGCTACCCACTTCTTTTTTATAGGTGAATTCATCCCATTCATATTCACAGTTGTGATTATTAACTATGTATTTCCCTCCAGCCTATTTTTTTCCCTGTTTATCAGACTCTCTCTCTCTCTTCAGCCTGTTCATTCTCAAACATGTCTTGTTTCTGACTACTACCTCCCCCAATCTGCCTTCCCTCCTATCAATCCCCCCAATTCTCTTATCTTCCTCTCTTCCTACTTCCCTGTAAGATAAGATAGATTTTTTATACCCAACTGAGCTATGCGTATTATTCCCTCTTTCAGCCAATTCTGATGAGAGTAAGGCTCAAGTGTTGGCCATACCCTCCATCTTCCCCTCCACTATAAAATCTCTTTTCTGCTTCTTTTATTTCACATAATTTACTGCATTCTACCTCTATCTTCCCCCATCTTCCAGTGCATTCCTCTTTCTTACCCCTTAATTTTGTTTTATTTTTTTGGGGGGGACATCATCCCATTATAGTCAACTCACACCCATGTCCTCTCTCTATGTATATTCCTTCTAAATGCCCTAATAATAAGAAAGTTCTTAGGAATTACAAGTATAATCTTCCTTTGTACTAATGTAAACAGTTTAACCTTATTGAATCCCATATGATTTCTCTTTCATGTTTATAGTTTTATGCTTCTCTTGAGTCTTATATGTGAAAATCAAAATTTCTATTCAGCTCTGGTCTTTTCATCAGGAATGCTTAAAAGTTCTCTATTTAATTAAATATCAATTTTTTTCTCTGAGGCATTGCACTCAGTTAATGATAGGTTACAGTTCATTGTAATCCTAGTTCCTTTGCCTTCCAGATTAACACTTTCCAAGCCCTACAATCTTTTAACGTAGAAGCTGCTAAATCCTATGTTATCCTGGCTATAGCTTGTAGTATTTTTCCCTTGACCTGAAAGCTCTGGGATTTGGCCACAATATTCCTGGGAGTTTTCATTTGGGGATCTCTATCAGGAGGTGATTGGTAAATTCTTTCAATTTCTATTTTTCCTTCTGGTTCTAGGATATTAGGGAAGTTTTCTTTAATTATTTCTTGAAATACGATATCTCTGCCCTGTTTTTGATCATGGCTTTCAAATAGTCCAATAATCCTTAAATTGTCTCTCCTGGATTCATTTTCCAGGTCAGTTATTTTTCTAATGAGATACTTTACATTTTCTTCTAATTTTTTCATGCTTTTGACTTTGTTTTATTGTTTCTTGATATTTCATGAGATCATTAACTTCCACTTGCCCAATTCTAATTTTTAAAGAATTATTTTCTTCAGTGAGCTTTTGTGCCTCCTTTTCCATTTAGCCAATTCTACTTTTTAAGAAATTGTTTTCTTCAGTGAATGTTTGTACAATATTTTCCATTTTTTGTGCTTCCTTTTACCAAGTTCTTGACTCTCTTTTTCCATGATTCTCTTCCATCCCTCTCATTTCTTTTCCAAACTTTTTTTTCTCTACCTGTCTCATTTGATTTTTGAAATCTCTTTTGAGCTCTTCCAGGAATTCTTTTGGGGCCTGCCACCAATTGACATTTTTTTCTTTGAAGCTTTTCATGTAGCTATTTTGACATTGATGTCCTCTTCTGAGTTTGTATTTTGATCTTCCTTGTGACCACAGTAACTTTCTATGGTCAGGTTTGGTTTTTGTTTTTGGTTTTTTTTTTCATCATTTGCTCATTTTTCCAGACTATTTCTTAACTTTTTAAACTTTGTGTAAAAATTGTGCTCTGTTCCTGGGGTAGAGGGGGCACTGTCTAAAGCTTCAAATTTTTTGTGCTTCAGATTTTTCAGAGCTAATTCTGGGGACCTACAAGTTTTCAGTTCTTCCAGGGTAGGATAATCTAAGGAGGGATGTGGTCATTGTTCTCTTGGTCTAACCTCTGATCTGTGAGTAACCAAAAGCTGTCTTTTCTGTCCTGGAACTGTGACCAGCTCTACTGTGCTAGCACTCCTCCTTACCCAGGAACTTCAACCTGGTTCTACAACCTGTATTTCCATTTGTGCAATGCAACAGAGTCCTGCATCCAGTGCCAGTGAAGTGTGTTCAGTAATCTCCAGAAGTCACTGCTGCTGATTTAGTCACCCTCAAGGCGTGCAGTAGACTGTGCTCCAATCTCACCGAAGTGAGACAGACCTCTCCTGTCAACATTCTAAGTTGTCTTGAGCCTACACCTGTCCTTACTGTTGGTTTTGCTGCTTCAGAATTGGTTTCAAGGTGTTATTTTAAAGTTGTTCAGAAGGAAATGTGGGATAGCTCAGGCAAGTCCCTGCCTTTAATCCACCATCTTGGATCCATCTCTTAAAATGGTTAATTAGCAGTATTAAAGACACTGTTCCAATGAAGCTTCCCAGTTAAATTCCCAGTTGATCATACCAACAGCATTAAAGTAGCTAGATTCTATTCTAATCATTATATAATTCTTTTTGCTTAACATTCCTTTTTTTGTAGGGGGCATAAACTAACCATTCCATATCTGATTCATGTTTGTATATTGAGTACCTTCTTTTACCTTCCCATTTGAGGGGAAGCTCTAGGCTAGAGTCAAAGATGGATTTGTTCCAAGGAAGAGAGGAAGGAAAAAAAAAACCAAGCATTTGTTAAGCACTTACTATATGCCAAGCACTGTGCTATGTACTTTACAAATAATAACTCATTTGACCCTTAGAACAACCCTGGGAGGTAGATGCTATTATTTGAAGTAGACACAAGTTAAGTGATTTGCCCAGGGTCACATAGCTAGGAAGTATCCCCGAGTCCAGATTTAAACTCAGGTTCTCCTGACTTCAGGCTAATTGCTGTATCCACTGGGACATCCAGTAGGATGAACAGAGCATTTGGGGACCTCTTTCTCATATTGATGTGACAGAAAGCGCCCAGAGAAATGAACCTTGGGCAAACCATAGGCAAAAGACCGGGATTGATGTAGTGAGGTCCTGTGGCCTCAGCCAAGCAGTACCTAGCTATCTATGTAATTTGGTTTTTTAAAGTTTATATTCTACATTGCTATTCACTTAAATTCTATAAGCCAATAGTAAGAGCGCTGTGATTAACTCAAGCCCTTATTGATCTGAATATATTGAAATGTGCTTAAGGATAGTTGTAAATGAGGTTACGATCAGCTACACAGAAGGCAGGCAAGAAGCTTTCATTTCTAAATTGCCAGTCCGGGACGGTGGTTATCCAGTGAGGGGCTCAAAATGAGCAAGAGATTTTACTGATAGAGTATTATAACTCCCCCAAAGTAGGGAACAGTTTAAGCCACCTAAAAGTGGACACACAAGGGTTCTCCTGGGCAAAGAAGAAGCTAAGCAGCGGTGTGGTGGGCACACTTGGTAAATAGGGAGACACTGGAATCACTTTCCTGGGAGGCAGTGGCTTATTTGGTCTCGGAAAGATCTCCTTCCTATTCTATTTCCTACTCCAAGTTCTTTGGCCCCAAGCACGTGACCTACTCCTGAATTCCCCTGAGTGGAGTGAATGAAGTCATTGACTAAAAGGAAAGTCACACCCACAGGGACTGAAGTGGAAAGTGACTCCACCCACATACGGGTGGGGCCCATCTAAAAGGGAGTAGAGAGCCCTCCTGCTAAACCAAACAACTACAGCCCCCAATCCCTGTTACATATGATTCATGCTTACTTAGTACACATTATATACAGAGTTGACATAGAATTAAAATATCGTCATTAGTAATTATGGGGAGGTTTCAGCTATCCAGATAACTGGACAAAGTTTCATTCTGCTAAAAACAGAACATCTGGTAAATTCTTAACTTGTCTAGCTGACATTTTTACTGCTCAGAAAGTAGAGGAAGTAACAAGGGGTATTGCTTCTCTGAACCTTATCCTGACCAAGAAAGCTAATCAAAATAAAAATTTAATTATAGCTAACATTTTGGTGCCTACTATGTGCCAGGCACTGTGCTAAGCACTTAACAATTATAACGACCCTAAAAAGTAGATGCTATTATTATCTTCATTTTACGGATAAGGAAACTGTGGCAAAGGTAGAGGCTGAATTTGTACTCGGATCTTCCTGGCACCAGGCTCAGCACTCAATCCACTTCACCACCTAAGCTGACTATGAAATAGAAGCAATAGCAAACTCGAGAGAAAGTGACCATGTGACTTCCTTTCCAACCTGGTCCCGGGCAGGATGGCTCCCGAAAAGAAAGGTGGAGAGAAAAAGAAGGGACGTTCTGGCATCAATGAGGTGGTGACCAGAGAGTATGACATCAACATTCACAAGAGGATTCATGGGGTAGGCTTCAAAAAGTGAGCTCCTCGGGCTCTAAAGGAAACCCGAAAATTTGCCATGAAAGAAATGGGAACTCCAGATGTACGCATTGACACCAGACTCAACGAAGCTGTTTGGGCCAAAGGAATAAGGAATGTCCGATTCGGTATCCGAGTGCGTTTGTCTAGGAAACGCAATGAGGATGAAGATGCAGCAAACAAGCTGTGTACGTTGGTTACTTACGTGCCTGTCGCCACTTTCAAAAGTTTACAGACAGTCAATGTGGATGAAAACTAAATTGAACTTCATTTAAATAAAGTTATAAAATCTCAAAAAAAAAAAGTGACCATGTCACTTAATAGCGAAAGAAGAGAATACTGGAGGAAGAGTCAGATATATGCTATAGGTTTGAGGGAAAACGTCTTCAAAAAATTCCAGCCACAACTGCAAAGAATCCTGATGAGAAAGAAAAGATGTTTAAAGAAACCAATCTGGCTGCAGAAAGATCCTTCTGATGAGCCCTGATTTGAAAAGGACATATATAGAAGATGGAATAGTTCATTTTGGAAGGGCTGTAGAAAGTCAGATATACTAACACACTGTTGATAGACCTGTGAATTAGTCCAACCATTCTGGAAAGTAATTTGGAATTATGCTTTTTAAAAAATGTGACTACTTTTCCTACTCTTTGAGCCAGAGATCCTATGGCTAATCATATTCCCCAAGGAGGTCAAAGACAGAAAGAAGCATGCTACATACACCAAAATGTTCACAGTGGCACTTTTATGTGGTAGCAAAGAACTAGAAACAAATATGCCCACGAATTTGGGAATGGTTAGACAAATGGTGATGCATTAATAAATATATACAATGCCAACAACAAAATCAAAACTGAATGCTCTGCAATTACTATAACCAAGCTTGGCCATAGTGAAAGTTTAAGAAAATGTACTTCCCTTCACTACAGAGACTGAAAAGGTCAATAATGTACTATGTATGTAACCCTACTGACAGACATGGTTGATGCATTTGCTGGTTTGGCTGAACTTATTTTGCTTACTTTTGTTTTTTCAAATCTTTGTTATAAGTGATGGCTTTCTGGGTAAGGGGGGATATATGTGTGGGTTATATTTAAAAATTAAGGTGAACTATAACCAAAATATATCAATAAAAAATGTGAGGACATACATGAAAGACAGAAGGATCAGCACATAAGCAGAGGTCAACACAAAAGAATTTTTAGGAAGGCTAAAGTTTTTTTTTTTGCTAGGCAATTGGGGTTAAGTGACTTGCCCGAGGTCACACAGCTACAGCTAGTATGTGTAGTGTGTCTGAGACTGGATTTGAACTCAGGTCCTCCTGACTTCAAGGCCAGGGCTCTATCCACTGTACCACCTACCTGCCCCCTAAAGTCTTAAAAAAAAGGGGGGGTGTATGGTATAGTGGATAGACTGCCAGGGGACGTGGTTCAGATCCTAGCTTTGTGATTCTTGTGTGATCTTAGTTAAGTTAGACAATTTCATCTTTGAAAGCCATCTTTGAGATAACTTCTCAGGTCCCTTCCAGTTCTAAATCTGTGATCCTGTGATAAGGAGTGGAGGCTCAAGAAAACCTCTGCTGTATTAGAAGCAAAAAGATGAACACGGAGTAGTTAGGTCTTGTGCTGAGGAAGACGGTGTGATGCTAACAATCACACAAAATACAGGTGACTATACCCTTGCTTTTTCCTCATTTTCTCCACTAAGAAATTTAATCTTCAAACTGGGAAAGGCAGAATAAACATCATTAAGACAGAATTGAAACCCAAGATTATAGAAATGTTAGAGAGTGAACTTAAATGAATTAAAGTGGATGGGTTTGGACAAATTATGTCCCATGATACTAAAAGAACCACTATCTACAATCATTGGGAATTCATGGGGAAGGGAAAAGTCAAAAGGCTGGAGACAGATAAATGTCACATCACAATTTTTAAAAGGGAGAAATGTAGACTATAGAAATTGTAGATGAGGATAACCAGAATAATGAAGGAATTCAAAACATCTTTTATGAACATTCTCGGTTCTGGTTTATCAGCCAGTTAGGGTTTTTGGTCATCAAGAAGTAAGCCAACAGGAAATAGATGATGCCTCAGGCAGGGAAGGAAAGAACTTCTCTAGCATTTTCTGAAGCAGGTTCATCAAACCTCCATGATTGGTAGCAGACAAATTATATTGAACATGCTCAAAGGACTGAGCTTTCACTGGAAGAACTCGTTATATTGACATCAAGTCCAGAGGTCATTTGGGGCAAATAAATAATATTAATACATTTATATGCCACCCTTTAGAGTCTACAAAGTACTTACGTGAGACAAGCAGTTTCATTTTATCCACACAACAACCCTGTGATCTGAATAGTCAATATTTTTATCCTCATTATTTTTTAAACAAAGTTCTGAAAGTTTGACAAGTTCATCAAATATCCATTTTTTTTTTCATTCAGGACTATGCTCAGCTTTGCTGGGTGTGATATTTTCGGCCAGAACTCCAGTTCTTTTACTCTTTGATATATAGTGTTCCAAGACCTGAGGTCTTTTAATGTCACAGCTTCTACGTCTTATGTGATTCTAATTCAGAAGTATGCCCTGTAAGAAATGGAGGATGTTTAACCTATAGGATAATTAATAACAACCTTTTATTTTCTCCCAAATCCTGTCCATCCTGCCTCTATGCTCAGGCACATTCACAAGTATACATCCTTAATGTGTAAAGCTAATTTTCTACTCCTCTCAGATCTTTCACATTTGGGGGGGGGGAGGGGACTAGGCAATAGGTTAAGTGACTTGCCCAGGGTCACATAGCTAATAAGTGTCAAGTGCCTGAGGCCAGATTTGAACTCATGTCCTCCTGATTCCAGGGCAGGTGCTCTATTTACTGCACCACCTAGCTGCCCCACTCTTTCAACATTTTGAGCAAGGTATATATACTTTCATTGGTATATTTATACAGGTGGGTCAGTTACCAAGAAATCAAATAGATTGTCATATGTTTAACCTGGTTTGATCATTGAAATAACCAAAAATAACCAGAATTTCGATCTGGTTATTTCTATTATCATAAAGACTGAGTTGGATTGATTCTAAAACAAAGGATTGTCCATTAGTTATTTATAATAGCTGAAAAATATTAATGCATTATAATTTGATCAATTGATCCAAGCCACATAGAAGTGGCCTTGGTACCATGAAATTTTTTCAGGTAAAATTGCATTGGTCACCTAAATAGGGACAGATATCTTGGGCAGCTTCCCCCCGCCCCCATCCTCTTTTTTTTAGAGAATAGTTTCAAGCTTAGCCTGAATCATTCTTGTGGAAAGAGTTGAAGTGATTGTACCTTCTCTGATGGCACCATGGCTAAAATTTATTTTGCAATGGATGCCTTGTTGCTCAGGTGCATAAATGTCAAAATAATGAAATTTACACTTAAAAATTTATAATAGTAAAACCACTCAGTTCCCTGTGGAATATTTAACTGTACAAAATGACCACATTCCTTTGGAGTATGGGTAATGTGTTAATAGTCTTAGCTGGCTTAAAACCCAAGAAATACCTCTGACATCTAGATTGGCTATGTTTCTTGGTGGATCTGCCAAAAATTCCTCAGATATCCAAATCTAGGATTTATGTACTGAGGGCACCATGTTATTTCAAAGACTCAAAATTAGCTAGTATTTGTACATGTTTTACAAACTAATATAAAGATAATGAGTGCTGTAGTGAGAGTGGAGGCCTGCAAAATGGACCAGACTGACCTAGAAATCTTCTATAGGCATAGCCAGGCAAAGGCCCAAATAGCAATACCATCTGACTCACAATTGTTGGATATCCCATGGCTTCAAAGAGGAAAGCTCATTTCAAGGTGAACATTAAGACTTAAAGTTTAGCTCCATACTGAGATTATCAGGAAATTACTACAGCAATCATCAACATAATCAAATGCTGAATCTGTGAAATCCTGGGACCTCTCAGCGTGAGAATTTCCACCAAAGAAATGGACCAACATGGACCAGTGGATCAACAACTCATCTCTAACTTTATAGAGAAGTAAATATTAGAGATTTGCCTAAGGCATATAGAAATTAAATGATTTACCTGAGGTCACAGAGCTAGAAAGTATAGTTATCCCTTCCACATCACAACTTTCCCCATTGTGGTTTCATAAGAAATTAATGGGAATTGTGGGGGAGTTCTGAGGAAGTTGCAGATGACATGGGAAGGCCAGCAGATGACACAGAAAAAGTTTAGAAACTCAAAGGCATAAAATAGATGTAAAGTATTGTATATCAGCATATTTTATCTTTTAATACCATAAATATATATAATTTCTTTTTTAAAGTTAAAATAAGTAAAAAGTTGAAGTTGGCAAAAAGAAGGTGAAAGCAACTTGATGAAACACAAAGGCTAGAAATAGACATCTTAAAATGTTTAGTAACTCATAAATGCATAAAATGTATGTACTGTTATATATAATATTACCTATATAGTATGTATCTTACTGTTTAATCACATAAATGAACTTCACAATTTTTTTTCCTTAAAATTAAATTTGTAGGAAAAGGTTCTATGCACTGGTTTGGGGATGCTAAGTGTGTTTACAGCAATCTCTCACATGACATCTCGTGATCTCGAGGTGATTTTTGCATCTTGAGTTTCTCATATCTTGTGTTGTTTAAATTGTGAGTTGTAAAAAAAATTTTTTTTTACATGGATTTTCCAGATCACAGGAGTGTTGTGCCCCTGATCTCCACAATGTGGAAGGGATAATTATGTTTGGATTCAGATCTTCCTGAGGGATTTGAACACAAGTCTTCCTGATTCCAACAAAAGTATTCTAGCCATTTATGATATTGCCTATATATGTCCAGGATCATATGCTTCACTAAAGTTCTATTCTAATCCGTCATTATGTGGTGGACAGTGACCCTGTTTTCTCAAAGGCTATGCCAGCCAAGCATAATGTCTTTCAGGTCCTACAAAGCTGCAGAGTTTTTAAGTGTTTTTAAATGTTAAAATGTATGTCTGCTGAGCTAGTCCTTGGTAGACTGCAAGGTGATGAGTTTTTCAGCCACAGAAAATGTATTTTTTTAAAAATGTTTTATTGGGTTTTGAGTTTTGTATCAGTTAGATATAATCCTCTACCACCACCACCGCCACCACCCTGAGCTAACCCTACCTTGTAACGAGGAAAACAGTTAATGGATATCCAGACAGACTGATCATATCTAACTGGGCACACCACAATTAAGCACCAATACTCATCCAGCTGTCTATCAAAAGGAGAGACTCAGGTTTTTTATTTATTCTCTAGGACCACAACTGATAGTTACAATTACTTGGAATTCAATTTTCTACTAGTGATTTTAAATTTACATTATTGTAGTCTATGTATATTTCTCTCTTGTTTATGGTTATTTCATTCAGCATCAGATCATATAAATATTCTCATGTTTCTTTGAGTTCCTATATTTTCCATTTCTTATGGAACAATTATTTTTATTTATTTGTTTGTTTGTTTTTGGGTGAGGTAATTGGGGTTAAGTGACTTGCCCAGAGTCACAAAGCTAGTGAGTGTTATGTGTCTGAGGCCACATTTGAACTCAGGTCCTCCTGACTTCAGCACCGATGCTCTATCCACGGTGCCACCTACCTGCCCCTGGAACAATTATTTTCCATTACAATCATATGCCCTAACTTGTTCATCCATTCCTCTGTTGATGGTCATCAAATTCATTTCTAGTGTTTTGCTACCACTTGAATTCTACTATGAGTATTTTGGTATATATGAAAGCTTCCTCTCCTTTCCTTGACTCTTTGGATTTTATGCCCAGTGGTGAGACTGCTGGATCAATGAGTATAAACAGTTTCATTACCTTTCCCCCATAATTACAATTTTTTCCTAGAACAGTTGAACCAATTTAAAGCTCTGTATATTCTCATGCCCATGGTTCTACAGCTCCTCCAACAAGAACTATGACCTTTTTTTATATCTTTGCCAATTTGATGAGTATGAAGGAGAAACTTACAATTGTTTTAATTGACAGCAAATCTCAAAGATCATCCACTAAGTTATCTAGGGGTTGTGATCTCTCATGGTAGAGGAAAAGCCCACCCTGCTTAAATCACTAATCCTTCAAGTATTAAAAAATCATGACCCAGCCAGATAGATTTACAAGTAAGTTCTGTTAAACGTTTAAAAAAAATACGTTCTAATAATACATAAACTGATTCAAAAAATATGAAAAGTAAAGAGCTTGCAAAATTCACCCTCTGGTACAAAGATAGCCTTGATATTTAGATCATGGAAAAAGAAGTGAAAGAAAACTATAAACCAATATGCCTAATAAATATCAGTACAAAAATGTTTTTCATATTATAAAATAGATTTTATTTTTTTATTTTTAATTTGTGGAATAAAACAAGCATGCCCATAATACAGTACAATAAAAAGAAATAATTATACATGAAATTGAAAATCTACTATGCACAACTTGCTATTCCTTTCAAATATACAACAAAATTATCATGTAAATTTCTTTTTTTTCTTCCTTCCCCCACTCCCACCCTAGAGATGACTACCATTAGACACAAATAGGCATATATATGTGAAATTATTCTGTACATACTTGTATTTATCAGTTCTTTCTCTGGATGCAGAAAGTGTTCTTTATAGTTAACTTGGGTATTTATAATAGACAAAATAACTTATTTGCTCAAAGCTTGTTTAAAATAATATTGCTGTTACTGTGTACAGTGTTCTCTTGGTTCTGCTCATTTTGCTCTTCATTATTTTGTGCAAGTCTTTCCATGTTTTTCTGAAAATCGTTGAGCTCATTTCATATAGCACAGTAGTATTCTATCATAATCATATACACAACTTCTTCAGCCATTCTCCAATTCATTTCCCGTTCACATTCAAACTTATAATTGCTGTTTGTGAATTTTCCTCCATCTTGTTTTTACTATTTTCCTTCTCAGCCTCTCTTTTCACCCTATCCTTGTTACCTTATTTTCTCCCCTTGCCTTCTTATTCCTTGTTTTACCCTTAGGCCTAAAACTTCTGCCCTAATCTATTTACCCCCCCCACCCCACTAATCTTAATATAACCTTCTAAAAGTTCCTCCCTCAGAAATCCCCCAGTTTTCTCGCCTCTCCAGAAATTCAGAAGACTTCTAAACCTCTTCAGATATATATATGTTGTTTCCTCTTAAACCAGATGAGACTAAGGTTCCAATATTACCAGCCCTCCACCCCCTCTGTATTAGTTCTTCCTTTCATACTGTTTTTATGAGATAAGTTTTCCATTTAACCTTTTCCTACCCAATTTTATATTTTAGAATCAATTCATCATACACAGCTCAGCTCAACTCTTCTTTCAAACTACCTTAGTAATGATAACAATTTAAAGAAAACTATTACTAATAATAACTAATAATTATTAAATTTAATAGCATTTTCATATGTCATAATTAAACAGTTTGACCTTAATAAATGCCTTCTAATTAGTCTATAAGATTTCCTTATATTTTTTCTGTATCTTTTATATAGAATTTTCCACTGCATTCTGGTCTTTTTGTTACAAATATCCGAAAGTCTTTCAGTTCATCAAATATCCATTTTTTTTATTCAGGATTATACTCGACTTTGCTGGATGAATTATTCTTGGATGCAACCTCAAAGCATTTGCTCTTCTAAATATAATGTTCCAAGACCTACGGTCTTTTAGTGTAGAAGCTACTAGTTCTTGTGAAATCCTGATTGCTTTTCCATAATATTTAAATTTGTTTTTTTTGTTGCTTGCAATATTTTCTCTTTAACTTGGGAATTTTGAAACTTTGCTATGGCATTCCTGTAAGTTTTTTCTTCCCCCTAGGATCTCTTTCAGGTGGTGATTGGTGGATTCTTTCTATTCTACTTTGCCTTCTTGTTCTAGAAATTCAGGGCAATTTTCCTTAATACTGTCTTGTAATATTGTATCCAGATTCTTTTTCTGATCATAACTTCCAGGTAGTCCAACAATTCTTATATTGTCTCTCCTCAATCTGTTCTCCAGATCAGTTGTTTTTCTGAGGTGTTCCAGATTCTCTTCTGTCTTTTTCTAGCATTATCATCTCTTGGTATCTTACAACGTCATTCAATTACGCTTGCCTAATTCTAATTTTCAAGGAGTTATTTTTTCCATTAAGATTTAGTTTCTCTTTTTTTCTAATTGGTTAGCTTTCTTTACATAATTTTATTGGATTTTTTTTCTAATTTTTCCTCTTTTTTCTCATTTGATTTTTGAATTCCTTTTTTATTTTCTTCCTTAAGATTTTGTATCTCTTTTTCCAATTGGTTAACTATCTTTTCATATTCTTGAATTGCTTTTTTTTTTCCTATTTTTTTTCTCATTCTCTCTTATTTGATTTTTGAATTCCTCTTGAAGTTCTTCCAGAATTTCTTTTGGGGCTTCTGATCATTTGATATTATTCTTTAGGGTAGTAGTGGCTTTTTTTTTTAACCTCACTATCTTCCTCTGAACATAAACCCAGATCTTCTTTTACATGAAAAGTAGCTATCAATGGTCAGGTTCTTTTTCCTTTGCTCACTCATTTTTATTGTTAATTTGTCTTATTTTATTTTTTTAGCACCTTAATATTATTATTATCAAGTTTTAGTCCTGAGTGGTGGCTAATGTCCTAGGCCAAAGGTCCTTCTGACCGTGGTTTCCTGAATTCTGTCTGGGGGCTCAACCTCAGGGACTCCTCTCTCCCTCCCCTGAGCCCCAACCACATTGTCCCAGAAATGTTCTTGCTCCCTGAGGTATTGCAGTCACTGGACTTGTGTTCACTTCTTTGCAGGGGCTGCAGCTACAGTTTGGGATCACTAGGCCTGGCTTCAGGAAACAGCAGAGGGTCCTTCAATCTTCCCTCACTCAGCCCTGTGCTGTTACTTCAAATGAAAGTTTGTGGGGTAAAATTCCTGAGGTGAAATTTCTTAAGGCCTAGTCTGTGGCCTTAGGGCCTACTGTTTATTGATTCAGTGGAGTCAGCCTACAGGTGTTTACACACCAAACCTCAGCTCCTTCTCTGAGGTTCTCTCAAAATGTCTTAGGAGGGCAATAGCTTTACCCCTTTCGGGCTCTATGTTAATTTCATGGTGATTTTCTTTCTGTTTATGGAGGAAATGTGGAGAGCCTGGAAATTTCTGACCTACTCCACCATCTTTCCAGAATGCCAATACAAAAATTTTGAATAAAATATTAGAAAAGAAGCTACAGCAACATATCAAAAAGAATGCACATTATGAAGCAGTTAGGTGGCACAGGGTTGGAGTGATAGGCTTGGACTCAGGATGATCTGAGTTCAAATCCATCTTCAGTCAATTACTAGCTGTGTGACTCTGAGCAGATCACTTTACCTCTGTTTGCCTCAGCTGCCTCAATGGCAAAATGACTATAATATGTCTATAATATATAATAATAACTATAAAATGCCTATGTGGCAGGGTGGTGGTGAGGATCAAATGTTTGTAAAGTGCTTAGCATCCCTGGCATGCAGTTGGCACTCTATAATTGCTTATTCCCTTTCCTACCCCCTATGACCAGGGAGGATTTAAGCTAGGAATGCAAGGTTGCTTTGATATTATAACCATACACACACACATATATAAAACCCAACCATAATATACCTTATTAATAGGAAAAAACAATAAAATCACATGATTACATCAATAGATACAGAAAATCTTTTGATAAAATTTAAAACCCATTTCTAATTTTTTAAAAATGTATTAGAATAAATGGATCTTTCCTTAATGTGGTAAAAAGAGTCTATCTAAAACCAAGAGCCAGCCTTTTCAATAAGATTGGGATAAAGCAAGGATGCCCATTATCACCACTATAATTTGACGCAGTTATAAAAATGCTAGCTTTAATAAAAGAAAAAGAAATTTAAGGAATAATCTTAGGCAAAGAAGAAACAAAATTATTGCTTTTTCAGATGTTCTGATGATTGACACAGAGAACCCTAGAGACTCAACTAAAATTAATCAAAAAAATTAATATCAACAAAATAGCAGGATATAAAATAAACCCATAAAAATAATCAGTCTTTCTATAAATTACCAACAAAATACAGCAGGAAAAATAGAGAAATTTATTTGAAATTACAAAATGTATAACATATTTTGCAGTCCATCTACCAATGTATACACAAGAACAATAAGAACACAATTACAAAGCACTCTTTACAGAAACAAAAATAATATTTAGAGAAATATTCTTTGGATCATGGTTAGACCATGCCAATATAATAAAAATCAAAATTTTACAAAAATTAATTCACTTATTCTGTGGTAAACCAAACTTCCAAAAAAAATAGAGTACTAGAAAAAAACATAACAAAATTCATTTGAAGAAAGGTCAAGAATTTCAAGGGAAATAATGGAAAAAAGTGGGAAGGAAGGAGGTCTTAAAATGCCAAATCTCAAAATTACAGTACAAAGCAGGATGTTTCAAAACTAAAAAATAGAGAAGTCAATCAGATTAGGCACACAACTATAAAAGCCAAAAAATATAGTTACATAATGTTCACTAAATCCAATAACTGCAAATACTGGGATAAGGACTCACAATTTGACAAGAACTTCTGAGAAAACTAGAAAGTCTGGTGGAAATTAAATATAGATCAGCATTTATGTTACAGAAAGCTCTAAATGGATGCATGACCTACATGTAAAAGATCAGGAAAAAAAATTAGAGAAGCAAGAAAAATACCTTTTTACATCTATGAGCAGGGGAAATTAATGGCTAGACAAAGTACAGAGAGGATCAGGGGAGATAAAATTAACAATTTTAATCACATAAAATTGAAAAGGTTTTGCATAGACAAAATCAGTGCAAATAAAATTAGATGAGAAGCAGTAACCTGGGGGGAAAAATCTTTGAAGAAAATTAATCTGATAAAGACTCATGTCTAACATATAAGGAACTGATTCAAATTGATAAGAACAAAAATAATTCTCCAATAAATAAGTGGTCAAAGGATATGAACAGGCTGTTAATTTTCAAAGGAAGATATATAGGCTATCAGTAGCCATATTAAAGAAAAATCTTAATCACTAGTAATTAGAGAAGTGCTGATCAAAACAGATCTGAGACTCTACTTCACACTCATCAAATTGGCAAAGCTGACAAAAAGGGAAAATGAAGGGATCTGTTTCAGTGAATCTTGAGAAGACTCATGGACTAATGTAAAGTGAGCAGAATAAAGAGAACAATTTATACAATAATAACAATACTGCAAAACACAACTTTGACAGATCTAAGAACTCTGATCAATGCGATGATCAATGATGACTTCAGAGAACCAATGATTAAGCATGCTGTCCAACCCCTGACAGAAGGGGTAAAGCACTTGGAGAGAATGAGGTATAGATACACTTTTAGACATGATAAATGTCTAAAGCATCGAATGTTTTGCTTAACTATGCTTATTTGTTGCAAGGATTGTATTTTTTTTTATGTGGAAGGTTTGGGGAGAGAGAGAGAGGAAGTGGTCATAGTGTTGCCATGAAAAGGAAGGAAAAAAAAGTCATTGGAGCATTTCTTTAAATGCACAAAACAGAACACAAGGAAATTCAGAGAGAAATACAGATACACGGTACAGCTTTGAAACCAAAATATATTTATTATACATTTTTTAAAAGTAAGTTTACATAGTAGAGTTACAGTTTTGCTTTGTACATGGAAATATCAACTTGGGTGGATGTTTACTAAGTTTGGAATAAATTTTTTTTTAAATCATGATTATTTCATTGTCACGACCATTGATTCATATGGACTAAAGACCTACAAAAAAATACAAGTATAAGCTCAGACTTTGTCATTGAAAAGAAGAAAGAAAAAGGCATAGGGAGGGTTCTGGGTTTTAGATTGCTCTTGCTTTGTTTTTAAATTTTTCCACAGAGGATTAGTAATATTTTGCTACCAAGGGAAAATTCCCTCTGACACTGTGCCAGAAAGGCTAGAGAAAGTATAATTACGAAATATCCATTGGAATTGTGGGTATCCATTTGGTAAATTCAAATTTAAAAAAGATTAAAAGAAATATAGCAAGGCTACCCCCCCAACAAGTAGAATGGTGTTTTGTGTCTCAAAGGGAGGCAAAATAGACATCTCTAGCCTCTTCTCTCCTCTTCCCTTCCTTTTTTTCCAAGGCAGACTTTAATTCCTATCAGGAGGGGAAATAGGAGGTTTCGACCAGAAGCTTGGCCACTCTGCTCCCCTACTTCAGAGAGGAGGGATGAGGCTAGATTTTCTCTCTCTACTCCCTTGCATATTGTTAGTCTTTGTTGTTCAGTTGTGTCTCACTCTTCATGACTCCATTTGGGGTTTTCTTGGCAGAGATACTGGAGTGGTTTGCCATTCCCTTCTCCAGCTCATTTTACCGATGAGGAACTGAGGCAAACAGGATTAAGTGACTTGTCCAGGGTCACACATCTAGTAAGTGTCTGAGGCTGGGTTTGAACTGGTGAAGATGAGTCTTCCTAATTCTAAGCTCCACGCTCTATCCACTGTGCCACCTAGCTGCTAGTTCAAGCTAAATTTCTGATCACTTCATTAACGAGGAAAGGAGGGCCCAAGCTTTATATCCAAGGCTTAATCCCCTTCCCACTCCAGTTCCACAATGGAAACACATAGCCTATAGCAAAGAAACTCATTTATCCAAGGTGATAGCAAAACAGAAATCAGAGAAAGTAAATATAGGAGAATATATAAAACCGATAATACAGAATGAAGGAGTTATTAACAGATAACACAAAATAAAGTTCTCCCATTGGGATTGAGTTAACTTGGTTCAATTGAGAGTCTTAGATCTCACCCAAAGAGAAGTTCCCCATAGCCTCTAGAGTAGCAAGTTGGGAATAAGGACGTGATGGAGACTGCCAGTTCTTCTCATGTTGGCTTTTTCCCAGACTTTTCCTTCAGAAGCCTGAAGCAGGGTGGGCACCGTCCATTTTCTCTCTAGAATCTGGAAGCCAGAAGTGCCTGAAGAGACCAAAGAGACTTGAAAAACTGACAGTCTCCTTTCTCCTGCTCTTCTCCACCCCACCATACCCCTCAAGCAGGCACTGATCTCCCCAATGAGGAAAGAGTCCCATATCAAGGGACTTTTGGATTTAGGATTATTTCATTATCATAACTATTGAGTCATATGGACTAAAGACCCACAGATAAACACAGGTGTAAGTCCAGGCTTTGTCATGTAAAAGAGGAAAGACAAAGGCAAAGAGAGAGTTCTGGTTTTTAGAGTATTCTCATTTTATTTTATTTTTAACCAGGTAGAGAATTAGTGTATTTTGGTATCTAGGGGAAATTTCTTCTATCACTGTCAGAGGATCTAGAGAAAGCATGACTTAAGATGGTATGAAAGGTAAGGTAGGATTTTTAAAAACCTGATTGGAAGTACTAACACTGAGCCTACCAATTTGTTTAAGAGCTAACTAATATCAAGGGTCAAAAGAATGGAGCACAACCCAAAATTAGAGAATTCCCACCACAAGATGGAAGTCCCCTAATCCTTGTATCCCTAGCCAAAAACATTCCCTACTGGTAGGGTCATAGGATTATAGATGTAGAGATAAAAGGAATTTTAAAGGCTAGACAATCCAGTCCCTTCTTTTGACAGATGAAACTGAGGCCCACAGAAGTTTAATACTTTATGTTCACACAGATACAAAGTAACCTTGACAGATAGGGTTTGAACACAAGTCCTCTGATTCTGATTTTTCCCACTATATCATGCTGCCTCTGTAGTGTTTAAGTTGTAAACACTGGCAGGGTATTGCTAATTTGGATTAAAAAAAACAACAATACCACATTACACATATGCACAGTATGAAAAGCATTATATTATTAAATTATTAGTATTAAATATAATATTAAAGCAACAACAAAAATTTAAACACATGGAAATTTTAATTATAATTCCTAACACAGGAAATTACATATATGAGAGAGTGGGGCAAGGGCTAGCTAAATTTAGAAGCATGGAAAAATTGATAGTATCCCTTCTAACTCTATGTAAATACCCTATGGCAGGTGGCAGGAAATATCTGTAGGATGTGGGGGTGACTAGGTGGGCAGGCCCCACTTGCAGTTGCTGTAGCCTAGGGAAGAAGGTGAGTTTTCTTCTCTGGCAATGGCACTCTTTCAGAAGTCATTTCTTCCAGCTGAAGAAATATTTCAAATGGGGGAGGGGTGTGTGGAAGGAGCAGGAGAGGTTGCAGTTGGGTAGGAGAAGGGGAGGAGGGAGGGACATTTCTATGAAAAGTATTGTGCTCTCCCTACACAGTGCCTGTAAACAAGAGGAAGGGTGGAGTAGTGATTTGGATTTGTTCTTGGAGTGTAGCCACCTCCTGCAGGCCTGACTGAAGGACCAGAGGGGTGATGGGACAAAGGTATAAAAAGAGAGTTTGATGAGAGGCTGAAGGAAAATATTTCAGTACTTTCTCTCCTGCAGTTCACACCATGCTCCACCATTTTCACAGAATCCAGCTCACTCACTTCAAGTACCATTGGTCCTGGAAGTTAGAGAACAGAAGCACCACTCAGTTGTAGGAATCAGCCCCTCTAGTACGGCCTTCATTCATCATTAGTTGGTTTGGACGGTCCAAAGTAGCCAGAGAATGCAGTAGAGACAAGAGCAGGCCCCACCCCTGCCACATTCCTAAGAATAGTTGAGGTCTCTCAATACCCCAGAAACACCCTATGATTTCTAAATCAACACCAGACACTATAGGGAGCAAGAGGTCTGTTCTCACATCCAACTGTGACTCCATTTCTTCGGCCAAGTGAATTAGGTTAATGTAAACCAAGTGTTCACCAGGATAATCCTTGTTCTTCTCTGTAGAGGGCTTTGAGATCAGCTTAGAAAGGGGATAAATAAATCCAAAACAGCTACTTGGATAGAAAAGTGATAGCAGGAGATACAGAAATATGCAAGAGTGATTTTGGTTCCATTCCAGCAGTGATTTCCCTTTTCCCACTGAAGTTAGTGAAGTAAATGCCAGGGGTCATGTAGCCCTACCTATTTTGTATATTCTCAAAGATGGCCTGAGATCAGGAACAGACTTGGGATTTTAATTGACTCTTGTGCATTCCTCAGAGACTCTTTCTCCATAAGAGCAGCCTGGGCTCCACAGTCTGGGACCATAGACCTCAGGAAGCTACACAGATGCTTAATCAGGAAAGCCCTTGGGCCCAGGAGTTTTTTTTTTTTCCTGTGAGCCATTCTGATTTAGGTCCAGGCACATTCCTTTCCCACAATGTCCTTAGCACAAAGAATGACCACTAACGTCCTGTGGTCAGAGGCCCCAGCTTTCTTCAAGGGCCCTTGTCTTTGGAACTCCCTTCCCTTTGCAGTCTGACAGGCTCCAAACCTGTTGACATTGAGGGCTTTGTGCCAGAGCCATCTTCTTAGTTAAGCACCATTCTGGAATACTGTGAAGATGTGGACACAGATATTTATTTGTCTTGGGCTGCTCTGACCACATACGTGTGTGTGCTCAAATACCATAGCAAAGGATTTGTTTTTACATACAGAAAAATGAGAGAAGAAGGAAATGCTGTCTGGCAATGAAAAATCAGGATTTGTTTGAATGGTTGCTGTTTAGAGTGGTACCTTTTTTTATTTCCTGATTTGATGTAGGATATAAATATGCAATTTGGTACGTATGCCATGCTGAACATGCAGAGAAATATGTTACCAACATCCTTAAGACATTTCTTTAAGGGAGCAGTTGCTATGCAGGGTTAGTCACCACTTCCCAAAGTTAAACATCTCAGCTATTTAAATTCTCTCACAAAGTATGAAAAGCAAATTTGAAACCTTATCATGAGCTGATCAGTGAGATCAGAAAAATTAAGAAAGTAGATTTTTGCTAATGGGAAAGAGTCAGAGGATGGAAGGATATGATTCTTCATCTGCAGATGAATTTTTATAGCTGTTAAACACAACTTAAAACAGGGCAAGTTGTACCACAAATAGATCATCAATTAGAATAGCTTTGCTTAATGCCAGCTATCAAATCAACAAATACTTAATTGAGCTCCTGCCGGGCAGAAAAATCGCTAGAGTGCTGAGGGGTGAGTTGGGGTAGGAGGGGTGAGGAGGGCATGGAATGCACAGATGTTCTGGACGGGTTCAGGAGGCAAAAGAGATTTTATTTTGACCTTTTTGTGAGTGAAGAGCAGAATCTTCTCTGACAAGCTACTAGGGAAGTTGAATGGCAGGACGTTACAGCCAATCTGTTTCAACCAGAGAGATTTGTCTGATGCGCAGACATTTTAACAGTAGTGGTATGATAAGCCACATACTCAAACAGAAAAGAAAGATTTGCTAGCTTCTTTCCTGAGTAGGGAAAGTCAGGTTTTCAGGTCAACCTGGATCCACCCTGAATATACATTTTGTTTTATTTGTCAACGTGTTTCCTGATTTTTTCTTATTCAACCTTTCAATGTTAGCTAAGCAGACTGGGTAGGTTCAGTAAATTCTGTCCCAGCTGATCAGATAGGCAGCTATTTTTTCATGATTTTGAAGCACAATTTACTACTTTAGCAATTAGATTGGGGGTGGGGGACATTGGAGGGAGGGGACAAGGTTTCTTGTCCTGACACAATCTCATCTATTGGAGAAAGGAAGCAATGTGGTGTAGTGGAAAGAGTTGTCAGACCTGGGTTCAAATCCCAGCTCTCCTACTTACTATCCGTGTGACTTTAGGCAAGTTATTTACATCTCTAGGTTTCAGTTGCATCTTCAGCAAAATAAAAGGGTTGGACTTCTTAGAAGCTTCTTAAGATGTCTCCCAGCTCTAAGTCTATGATCCTAACACTAATTTTTTGAAGAGTATTATATAATAAGAATGTAAAAAACCCAGCTTTAAATAATGAATGGATCTGCTATCTTGCTATCTGATGATGCTTTTCATTGGAACAAACTGAGTTAAGATACAAAAACAAAGGGGGCAGCTAGGTGGCACAGTGGATAGAGCACTGGCCCTGGAGTCAGGAGGACTTGAGTTCAAATCTGGCCTCAGACACTTGATTCTTACTAGCTATGTGACCCTGGGCAACTCACTTAACCCCATTGCCTAGCCAAAAAAAAAAAAGAGAGAGAGAGATGAAAAGGAAAAAAAAAAGATGAAATTCAGTGTTATCAGGGTGGCAGGGAAATAAGAACTCTGCTATATTGATAATGAAACAAAGTTTTTGAAGAGCAATCTGGCAATAAATAATAGTAGACACAAAATAAGATCATACCCTTTGATCTAGCAATCCCATGGCTGGGCTTTATTCTAATGATTTAAAGAAACACATTTACATGCATATGGTTTCGATAATATGGGACTCTTCCCACAAATGGCAGCTCATACCCCAGCCATGACTTCTTATCTCCACAATTCTTATTCATGTTCTCTCATGAATCCTCCATAGATAATCTATGGCAGACTGCTTCTGGGTCTTCTTTCACATTTCATGGGTACCAATGCAGTACTTAAGTTCATTTGATCATATCTCTCAATCCCCAACCCCTTTTGGCAGGTAGGTGGGACAGTGAATCAAGAAGACTCACCTTTATGAGTTCAAATCTGGCCTCAGATATTTACTAGCTGTATGACCCAGAGTAAGTCACTTAGCCCTGTTTGCCTCAACTTTCTCATCAGGAAAATTAGCTGGAGAAGGAAATATCAAACCACTCCAGTATGTTTGCTAAGAAAATTCCAAATGGCATCGTGAAGGGTCAGACACAACTGAAACAACTGAACAACAATACCCCTTTCTATTTCCATGATTTTTTACATCACTTCTTCCATGAAAATAATCATGGACTATATGCTGTAATCTATTTATATCCACCATGAATCTCTCCATTGTCTTTAGCCATTAATAATTTTGATTCTTTGGAAATCACAGTGTTTCAAACTCAGACAGTAAGATTATACTCACTTTAAAATAGATTTTCTTCTTTTTCACCTCTATATTTTCAGCATGTGAAATATACTGAAAGTATACTTTTTTTTTACTTTCTTCCTTTTTTCTTTTTTTCAGCTAGGCAATGGGGTGAAGTGACTTGCCCAGGGTCACACAGCTAGTAAGTGTCAAGTGTTTGGTCTGAGGCCGGATTTGAACTCAGGTACTCCTGACTTCAGGACTGGTGCTCTATCCACTGTGCCACCTACTGCCCCTACCTTTTTTTTTCTTAACAAAAAGCACTCACACTCTATGTCTTCATCTACAACTTTGATTTACTGGAGTGTGTGGTGCTCCAAGCTTTATAACTGTGCCATACTTCCAGAGAACATTTGGGCACGATTTTTTAAAATGGGATTTTGCACTTAAAGGTAATTTAGGATCACTAAAAACACTGCACAATTTCCCAAATGCAATTCCGCCCACTCTTTTCCTTCTATTCAATTCTGGCCCCAGCTGACTGTCCATTTGTAGTGCTTATATCAGGCACATGTATTGATGGACTAATTAGAAACACTCACAAGTGCGGTCCATTTTCTATTTGTTGTCCTGGTGCCAGTTTAATTTGTTAATGTCCTTGGGGTGATCTGGCTGAGTTGGATCTCTTGCCAAAATTTCGGTAGACTGGTTTTCACTTCTTCTAAGGTGCTACTAATGACAATCTTCTGCCATCCTCCTCTGAAGCATTTTACAAAGAAATGTATAGGAAAAAATCACCACCACCACCACCATTTGTGGCTGCCTTCTCTCTCCATTGGAAAGGTGATCAAATATCTGCTGACTAAGGTTTTTTCTAGCCTTAGGTCTCTTCAGTTAAGTTTGTAAGACTAGTGATAATCAAAGAATGATCTTTGCCTTTTTCTATTTCCCATTTTTTGGCTCATTTGAACAAGGTTGAAAATTGTAAAACCGTTTGTGGTATTGCTTTCTAATCTTTAGCCTTCCTTTCGATCTGATGTTCATTTCAAGCTTTGCTCCAAGATAAGTCAATGGTGTGACCATACAGAGACAGTTGATTCTGGCTTGACTCTCATAGCATTGCCTATCTGTGTGGTGTTATCATTTTTATGATGTCATTCTGTCATAATTTCCAACTCTGTTCATGAGAAAGTTTTTATGATTTAGAGAGGGAAGTTTTCTAAATAAACTACAAACATTTGACCTCTTGTTTCTCAAATATAAGCCATCTCTTCAAACATAATCTCCTCTGTGACCACCTTTGCATTGAAACCCCTGAGTACTGAAGTTTGTTGACTTGGTATGGAGGATCTTATTGAGTTCTACGTTGAATTTTTCCTTCTCTTCATTTCTGCAACCGGTATTGGCACATAAGCTGCAATTTTTTTTCATGGTGATTATTTTGCCTATGCTCTTCATGATTACTACAAGACAATATTCCATGAAATTAAGCTTCTTGTTACCTTTAGGCATAAAATGAAACCATTTCCACCAGCCATGAACCATCTTCCCAGTTAGCTTTAACTTCTTTTTGCCTTTTGGTTTTATTTTAAGAATATCAATATTGATTGACTTTGTTTCTTCCAACAGCACATTTGTTCGGACTTTGGATAACAATCTCACATTTAAAGTACCTAAAGTTAAATTAACATTAAAGACAATCTATAAAATGTGTGATTCTTAGCACCCTGTCCCCTTTTCTGCCACTCTATTAACTATAGTCCTTGTGAAAGTGGTAAAGAACCATACAGGACTCATTTTAAAGGTCATTTAATTTTTTTCCTCATTATCTCGTGCCTGGACTATTGCGAAAGTCTTTTGGATAATCTTCCAGCCTCAAATCTCTGCTGACTCCAGCCCATCCTCCACTCAGATGCCAAAGAAGTTTTCCTAAAGTACAAGTTAGATCATGACCCCACCCCCAATAAATTCCAGTGCCTCACAATTGCCTCTGGGATCAAATATAAAATCTTCTGTTTGGCTTTTAAAGCCATTCACCTGGCCCTTTCCCACCTTTTCAACCTTCTTACTATTTACTCCCCTCCATGATCTCTATTGCCCAGCAACACTGGCTTTTTTGCTTCTTGCACACAATACTATTTCCAGATTCCTGAGACTTTTCACTAGCTGTCCCCCTACACAGAATTCTTCCCTCTCACCTATGCCTCCTGACTCCCTCAGCTTCATTGGCTTCCTTTAAGACTCAACACAAATCCTACCTTCTGAAGGAGTCCTTTTCCAGTCTTTCCCACCCACCCACTGCTAATGCCTTCCTTTTGAAATTACATTCCATTTCTACTGTATATGTCTTGTATATAAATTCTGTGTGTGTTTTCTCCATTATTAAAAATGTGAGTTCCCTGACAGGAGGAACCATGTCTTGGTCATTCTTTGTATCCCTAAGGGTTAGCAGGACACACTCATAGTAAGTGCTTAACAGATGCTTGTTGATTGATTGAGAAAAGAAAATACTTTTAAACTATAGTCCAGACACCTAGCTTTGCCTTCAAAACTACTATATTTCCTCTCTACATCCACCCTTCAAGCCAATTAATTAAATTTTTCACCTTTAAGTATATGATTGTTGCCACTTTACAAGTTTGGAATTCCGGTCTCAACTGGTACTAGATAACACATTGTTATTTATTATTTCTAGCTTTACACTAGTATATATAAAGAGAAGCTGAGGTCCACAGTGACTACTAACCTATATGCCTATTTTCTCATCTATATAAAACCTAAGAGTTTTTCCATGCCTTTGATACCCCCCAATAGCTCATGAATGGATTCCCTAATCCTCACGATTGTGCTCGCTTCAACATGGATTTCTTCTATATTTGCTTTATCTACTATAGCTGTCTTTCCTATCATTGTTTTCTTAATGCCATTTCTATCTACTCTATGAGCACATTTTATATTGTTATGTTAAAGTAAAAGTGTGATGGCTCCACTGTTCCTATTGACAAAAAGTGTTTGTTGTAAAAAAATCTTTGCAGATTTTTTCCATCTTTCTTTCCTGTTCTTATCCTCCTAGATTTATCCAGGGGTGTGCTGGCAAATGTTTAACAATCAACTCTTGGGGGGGGAAGGAATGTACATACAACACACTTTCAAGTTTAATTTGCATTATTGACATTTTCTCCCTCACTTTAAGTCTAGACAATCAACAGCAAAAAAATCAGTCCCTGATTTGTATAATTTGCTAATTTTTAAGGTACAAATGTTCCCAACAAAAATTTAATAATCAGTTCTCTAGAGCCAGTTCAGATTGGCTCCAGCATACTTTTTTCTTTATATGCTCTCAGGGTACCTTAATTTACTCAGGTCTCTCACCAAGATCTTTCACCAAAGTTTCTCTAAACTGATTTTGTTTTTCCCTGCTTCTTTCTGTTTTGTGAAATAATATCAATCATAATTTTCTACCATCATTCTCCATAAGATTTTACAAGTGATTTTATATTCTAAACCTTTGTTGACCTCTTTGTTTGAAAAATACGTCAAATGTTGTAGAATAAGATGCTTATTAGGTTCTTTTGGTCTCCTTACTATGTCAATATATATTTTAGTGATAAATTTTCCATATGATATCATTGTAGTCCATATGTCTTTTTCCTTTCTTCTGTCCATATTTGACTTTTCAGCATCAACATCTTGTTTAAATAGGTTTTAATTGTATGCAGCATCTTTTTCTTATTTGTATTCTTTCTTGTAGCTTTGCGTCATCTTTGATCTTTGCTCTAACAAATTGGTGGATTGAGTTTACACAGACCATTGATTCAGCAATGACTCCCAAATCAGTAAAGTATCATTTCCTATCTTTAAATTGTAATCAGTTTCATGTTTTGTGGTTTTTTTGCTTCATGCCTTTTCTACTGCCTTCTGATTCTTTTCTCAAAAAGAAGTATTTGTGAAATATAGGAATGAGGCTTGTGTAGATTACAAGTCTTTGGCTTCTTTCTTTATTCCTGATCAGCATTTTCCAATGTTTTTCACCTTCTTTGCCTATTCCTACCATGGCATTAAAATCATGTAGTATTATACTCTGTATTGAGTTCATTTGGAGGGTCTTATAGAATTCTTTGTAGAATATCTTTAACTCATCATACTCTGCAACAGCTTTGTGGAATAGATGGCAGTTATTTTCATGATGGTTATTTTGTTATACTTATCATAAGCACTGCAACATGAGATGACTAAATAATCCATAAAATGACATTTCTTATTGCCTTTGAAAGCATGATGAAACCAACTTTGACAATTCCTTTACTTGTCTCTCCAAGATGAACTTGTGGGCCAATATTTCATTTAACTTCAACATCTTTCTGTCTTCTAATTTTTTGTGTAGCAAGAATGTCAAGATTAACGCAATTCATTTTCTCCCATAGTATGTTCACTTGTTTGTCAATGGACAAGGATATCACATTTAAGGTACCAGTAGCTAAGTTAAGTTTTGTAGACAGTCCAAAAATGGTCTCAGCATCCACCCCACTCTTTTCCATGACTTTTCCAATATCACTTTAGAGATGGAAAGGGGCAATATTGGACTTTTCTTTATTTTAAGGATTGCTATGGCCAAAGAATTTATTACAAGTGACCACCATATCAATGATGACCTTCCCAATCAATTCTTAGGTAGATGTCCTCAGAAAGCAGGAAGTCTGTTACCAGGACCATATTTGAAGGTCATTCCAACATAGCACCTTCATCAGCAGCAGCAGCAGCATCATCATAGCTGGCATTTACATAAATATTTAAGTTTTGCAAAGTACTTTACAAATATTATCTCATTTTATTCTCACAACTCTGGGAAGGAGATGCTATTGTTACCTGTATTTTATAGATGAGGAAATAAACACTTCATATGCCATATACACATATATGGCACAAATTACATGTGCCATAAAAATACAAATATAAATAACACAAATATAGAAGGATCTATATAAAGTGAAACAAACTGAGATAAGAATTTGAGGAACAGCATGTACTTTGCCTGAAACTAAATAAAAATTGAAGCCCAAAGTTAATAGTGCTTTATAAGTATACAGATGGATTTGGAAAAGGACTCAGATCAAATGAATTTTTATGATGTTTAAATGCATAGCATTACTTTTTTCTCATATATATATAGATATATATAGATATAGATATATGTAGATATATATATACGTACATACATATAGTTTAATTTTTGTGTGAATTATTTGGAGACTAACTCCATATTTGGGTTTATTCTTTGTTTCCTAATGTTCATTGTAAACATTAAAACTTTGGTTTTTGTCTATGTGTCCCCAACCCCTAACATAGTCACTGGCATCTAGAAGGTAATTAATAAATGCTAACTAAATTGAAGTGAGTAAAAAAAATGTAAAGAAAAACACGGCTTTTCTTTGAGAACTTTTTTTTAATAGAAATTTATTTATTTTTAGTTTTCAATATTCACTTCCACAAGTTTTTGAGTTCCAAATTTCTCACCCCTCCCCCCACCCCAAGATGGCATGCATTCTGAATACCCCTTCCCCTAGTCTGCCTTCTCTTCTATCTCTCCCCCCTCCCTTCTCTTATCCCCTTCCCCTTCTATTTTCCTGTAGAGCAGGATAGACTTCTGTACCCCATTTCCTGTATTTCTTATTTCCCAGTTGCATGTGAAAACATTTTTTTAAACATGTGTTTTTAAAACTTTGAGTTCCAAAGTTTCTCCCTTCCTCCCTCCCCACCCACCCTCATTGAAAAGGCAAGCAACTCAATAGGTTGTACATGTGCAGTTATGCAAAACACTTCCTTAGTAGACATGTGAAAAACTAGCTCTGTTTCCCTTAATCCTATCCTGCCCTCCCATTTATTCTATTCTTTCTTTTGACCCTGTCCCTCCTCAGAAGTATTTGCTTCTGATTACCCCTTTCCCAATCTGCCCTCCTCTCTATCACCCCCTGCTTCTTGTCCCCTTCTCCCCCTATTTTCCTGTAGGGTAAGACAGATTTCCATACCCAATTGAATGTGTATGTTATTCTCTCCTTAAGCCAAATCCTATGAGAATAAGATTCACTCATTCCCTCTCACCTTCCCCTGTTTCCCCTCCACTGTGAGAGACTTTTCTTTTCTGTTTTTTTGTGAGATAATTTACCCCATTCTACCTCTCCCTTTCTTCTCCGAGTATAATCCTCTCTCATCCCTTAATTTTATTCTCCAGATATGACCCCTTAATCTTCAACTCACCCTGTGCCCTCTATCTATCTATATATACATACATACAATTTTTTTCCTTCAACTACCCTAATACTGACAAAGTTCTCATGAGTTACAAATATCATCTTTCCATGCAGGAATGTAAACAGTTCAATCTTAATAAGTCTCTTATGATTTCTCTTTCCTGTTTACCTCTTCATGTTCCACTGGAGTCCTGTATTTGAAAGTCAAATTTTCTGTTTAGCTCTGGTCTTTTCATCAGAATGCTTGAAAGTCCTCTATTTCACTGAATGACCATTTTTTCCCCTGAAGGATTATACTCAGTTTTGCTGGGTAGGTGATTCTTGGTTGTAATCCTATCTCCTTTGCCCTCTGGAATATTATATTCCATGCCCTGCGTCCTTTAATGTAGAAGCTGCTAAATCTTGTGTTATCCTGATTGTGTTTCCACAGTACTTGAATTGTTTCCTTCTGGCAGCTTGTAATATTTTCCCTTGACCTGGGAACTCTGGAATTTGGCTATTCCTAGGAGTTTTCCTTTGGGGATCTCTTTCAGGAGGAGATCTGTGGATTCTTTCAATTTCTATTTTGCCCTCTGGTTCTAAAATCAGGGCAGTTTTCCTTGATAATTTCTTGAAAGATGATGTCTAGGCTCTTTTTTTATCATGGCTTTCAGATAGTCCAATAATTTTTAAATTCTCTCTCCTGGATCTATTTTCCAGGTCAGTTGTTTTTCCAATGAGATATTTCACATTGTTTTCTAATTTTTCATTCTTTTGGATTTGTTTTACAGTGTCTTGATTTCTCATAAAGTCACTGTCTTCCAATTGCTCTATTCTAATTTTTAAGGAAGTATTTTCTTCAGTAATCTTTTGGACTTCCTTTTCCATTTGGCCAATTTTTCTTTTTAGGGCATTTTTCTCCTCATTGGCTTTTTGGACCTCTTTTGCCATTTGGGTTAGGCTGTTTTTTAAGGTGTTATTTTCTTCAGTATTTTTTTGGGTCTCCTTTAGCAAGCTGTTGACTTGTTTTTCATGATTTTCTTGCATCACTCTCATTTCTCTTCCCAGTTTTTCCTCTACTTCCCTTACTTGCTTCTCAAAATCCCTTTTGAGCTCTTCCAAGGCCTGGGACTGATTCATATTTTTCTTGGAGGCTTTGGATGTAGGAGCTTTGATTTTGTTGTCTTCTTCTGGTTGTATATTTTGATCTTCTTTTTCACCAAAGTAAGATAATATAGTCTGACTCTTTTTGCTGCTTGCTCATGATCCCAGCCAATTACTTGAGTTTTAAACTCTTTGTTAAGGTAAGAGTCTGCTTCCAATGTGGAGAGTGTACTGTCCCAAGCTTCAGGGGTTTGTGTAGCTGTTTTCAGAGATACTTGTAGGGACCTGTAAATTTTCAGTTCTTCCAAGGTGGTATGATAAGGGGCGAGGTGTTTACTCCTTTCCTGGCCTGTGACCACAAGTATTCCTTTCTGTCCTGTAACTGTGAGGAGGGGTTTCTCTCCACAGCCACTCCAAGCTCCACCACGCCAGCGTTCCTCCTCACCCCAGCACTGCTGCCCAGAACTGTGACGCAGATCCACACACAGGCAAAGCAAGAGATTCCTGCCTCAGCACTGGCAAAGAGATCCCTGCAGTCCCTCTCTGATCAGCCACTGGATTCCCCCTCAGTCTGTGGGCCGGAAGCTCGGGAAGCAGCTGCTCCGCCCAGGGCCAGGCTCTTGGGGAATGGAGCTGAGACTCTGCCTTCCTCTCTGACCACCGACAGAAACAGACTTTTCCCACTGACTTTCTAAGTTGTCTTTGGCATTTGGTGGATTGAGGAGTCTGGAAACCTCCACAGCTGCCCGCGATTCAGTCCTCTGAGGCCTGCTTCAGGCTTGCTGCAGCCTGCGCGCCCATGCTGCGCTGCGCTGCGCTCCCAGCCCAGCGCGATACACCTTTCTGATCAATCATCCGGGTTGTCTTGGGCTGGAAATTTGTTTCACTCTGTCTTTTTGTGGGTTCTGCTGCTTCAGAATTTGTTTAGGGCCATTTTTTATGAGTATTTGGAGGGGTTTGGGGGAGAGCTCAAGTAAGTCAGTGCTTTCACTCCACCATCTTGGCTCCTCTTCCCTTTGAGAACTTCTTAGAGTTAATATTAGTTTCCCTTACCCATCTTCTTTTCCCTATAATTCTGAGCATTCTTACTAACCTGTCACCCAATTCTCTCTTCAACCCTTCCTTCCTCTTTCTTTTTTCTTCACTTTATCATCCATTTCCTTTTACATCCATTTACAGCTTTTCACCATTGAGACCCACTGTAATGGGAGAAAATTCCTCAAATATGAAAGGAATGATATAATTAGAATGACAATATTTAGATGATGTCTGCCACTTTTGTTTTTAACAAAAACATTTTACCAATCTATTTAATTTCTCCAATCTATTTAATCTGCTTATACTTTGCATGGTTCTTACCCATATGTCTGCCTGTGACTGCATTTGTCGCTGGCTGTAAATACAACTTACAGAATCAAGACAACTCCTTCAGTCCTTTAAAAATTTAAAAATTTGTTCAGTTCTTTAGACTAAACAGTCATCTAAATTGTTCCCCTTTCAGTGATATTTTTAACCCAGTTTTTTAACTACAAAGGACAGACACTCATAAAGTAAAAATCTCATGTTTCTTGATAATGGTTCCATCTCTTTCTTTAATCTGTGAGCCTGGAAGAATAATGTTTATTTCTTGATAGGATTAAGACAAGTATACCAATTTTCATCTGAAAGCCTAAAAAGAGGAACCAGTTTACATTCTTGCCACATTACGGTTCTAAAGACACATATTCTAACTCCCTCAAAGTAATATGTCCAAACTTGTATGAATCAAGACTGAAAACATCCCCCCAATCTGTCTATACATATAATTTGACAGTGTCAGAAATAGAATGTTCTTTTATTCTTACTCTCCATTCACTCATCACTGCAACTGAAAGAGAAAAAAAATAAATTTACTTGGAAGCTAGAGAACAGAATGAAACCAGAGGCAAAAGGAAATTAAGAAAGAATTCAACTCAAAAACAATTTTTAGAGTGCCTATTACTGGGCATGGAAGATATTGTACTAGGTAATGGGGATACAACAACAAAAAGGAAACCACCCCTGTCCTCAGAGGACTTACATTCTACTGGAGGAACACAGCATATACACAGTTAAGAATACATACACACATTCTCACACACACACCCCATACATATGTACGTATATGGGTTTTATATGTATGTATAACATAGTAAGGAGTGAAGCAGGAAAGAGGAAAATGCAACAATGTGTTTTTAAAAAATCTGAGAAGGGAGTGAGCACTAACAATGGTTGGAGAAAAAGGATGGAGATCAGTGAAGACTTTATAGAAGACATAGCAACTGAGCTGGTCCTTGACAGAAGATAAGGATTCTGAAAGGCTAAATGAGGAAAGAGAGTATTCTAGCATGGAAAAGACTAATGCAAATGCATGGAGAAAGAAGATGCAAATGTCAAGTTGAGGAAATGGTCCAGTTTGCATGAAAAAGAGTAAATTAATGGGAATAATGTAAAATGAGTGAAAAGGTAATTGTAGTCACATTGTGAAGATCCTTAAATATTAAGGATTTATATTTTGTCCTAAGAGCAATGGGGTACCACCAAAGGTGTTTGAAGAAAGAGATGAGATGATTAATTCCTTAAAATTATTTTGGCAGCAGCATGGAAGATGAATTAGAGCAGAGAAGAGACATGGTGATCTCATTGGCTTCTATGGTTTCAAATATAATCTCTGTGTAGTTGACTCTCAACTCTATTTGTCCTGCCCTCCAGACTTGCATCTCCAACTGCCTATTAAACATCTCAAACTGGACGTCCTATAGACATCTTAAATTCAGTATGTCCAGAACTGAATTCATTATCTTTCCTCCAAAATCCTCCTCTCTTCTTAACTTCTCTCTTTCAGTTGAGGGAAATACTATCCTCCCTCCAAGTTTGCAACCTAATCTCATCCTCAACTCCTCACTCTCCCTCCCTCCCTCTGCCATTTCCAATCAATTATTAGGTCCTGTTGTTTTAAATTCTAACAACTCTCATATACACTCTCTTCTCATTTTGCTCAACCACTTTACCGCAGACTCTTATTACCTCATGGCTGGTCTATTGGAATAGCCTATTGATTGAAATCCCTGCTTTAAGATTCTCCCAACTCCCAACTCCAGACAGTTCTCCAACTCAGCTGTCAAGTTTATCACCCTAAATTCAGGTCTGAACATATAACCATCGCCTTCCCACCTACCCCCCCCCCATTCAATAGACTCTAGTTTTATTTACCTCTAGGATCTGATATAAAATCTTTTGTTTGGCTTTTAAAGTGCTCCATAACCTGGCCCCTTCCTACAATCCAGTCTTTTTACACCTTATGCCTCGCCACACACTCTGTGATCCGGTGACACTGGCCTCCTTGCTATTCCTAGCACGACACTCCATTTCCCAACTCTACACTTTTACTGGCTGTTCCTCATGCCTGGAATTCTTTCCCTACTCATCTCCACCTCATGGCTTCTCTGGCTTCCTTCAAATCTCAGCTAAAGTCCCACACTTTTCAAGAAGTCTTCACCAGTCCTCATCAATCTTAATGCCTTCCCTCTGAGATGGTCCCCAGTTTATTCTGTTTATATCTTGTTTGCAAGTTATCTCTACATTAGACTATGAGCTCCTTGAGAGCAGGGACTGTTTTGGGCCTTTCTGTTCCCAGTTTTTAGTATAGTTGCTTAGCACCTAGCAGGCACTTAATAAATGCTAGTTGTCTTGCTGACTGACTAGAGGTAGGAATACCAATTAGAAGAATGATGTAGCCTAGCCAAGACAAAATGGAAACCTCTGCTAGAGTAGTAGCTGTATTAATGGAAATGAAATGAGTGTAAGAGATACACTGAAGGTAGAATATGGGGGAGTCTTTTGGGGAAGGTAGAAGGAAGAGTTAAAGATGACTCAAAGTTTGCAAGTTAATCAATCACCAAGCATGTATCTAGGAGCTATTATGTGTACAACACTGAGTCTGCTGTTTGTATCTTTGTAGCAATTAAGAGTGTATCTGGTACAACTAATTAAGTAACATGTCATCTTAATGCCAAGCACAAAGCATTTCATGAAATTTAGCTGAGGTCTTTTATGAAGTACTTGGAAAACAGAAATGGCTTTGACAACATTGAACACTACTCACCATCATTATCAGTTTGAAGACCCACTGACTCTGAATTTTTCTATTCATGAGATATGGGCAATCCCTTTTAATGAATCCAAATTGATTATGGTAGAGATACTGAGAAATACACCAGAAGAAAAACTGAAAAAAAACATTGAACTTACATAATTTCTGGTTGGAGAGATGTCCAAGAATGGGACTTATAACTGGCTAAAGCACTTACAATAAAACTGTGTGCCTTGTAAGTCCCTAGTGAATATTAATAGTTCAAATTTCTGTGCCAGTCCAGGATTTACAAAGCACTTCTGTCATAATAATTCTGTGTGAGAGGTAATATGAGTTATTGTTATCCTGATATGAAAGAAGAGGAATCTGAAATTCAGAGAAGTTAAGTGACTTGCCTATGTATCACATAGTTGGTAAGTGTCTGAACCAGGATTCAAACCCAGTCTCTTCTGTCTTTAATTCTATTATAGCATTCTTTCCAGTCTTCCATGCTGTCTCCTAGAGACTAAATGATGCAAGTGGCAGTCATCCAAGCAAAAACAGAGTCTACAATCTGAAGTTACTATTTTAATCAGACCTTCCAGGCACCTTACCATAGTGAGAAATTCTAATCTATGAACATAAAACTCTTCATACCACTCCAGAGACATCTGGGTTTACCTATAGCTTTCTGTAGTGTCTCCTGCTGTGGAACCATTTCTGTTTCTACCTCACTGCCCATTAAATTACAGGAATCCACTAAACGTTTATGCATGTAACAGGCATGAATCTATAGGGGTCAAAGCAACAATTCTCTTCTTCTGTACAAAATTGAAAGAAAGCCCCAAAGTAGTCAATGCTGGAGGGACTTGAGGAATGCAGGCATGCAAATACACTATTGGTGGAGCTTTAAATTGGTCTAAACATTCTGGAAAAAATTTGAAATTACACTAAAAAAAAATATGAAAATGCCCATACCCTTGGATCGTGAGTTTCCACCGCTGGCATATACCCCAAGGAGGTCAAAGAAAGAAAATTTCCACAAAAACCAAAATATTTATAGTAGCTCTTTTTGTGGCAGCAAAAAACTAGAAACAGGAATGTCCATTGATTGGGAACAGGCTAAACAAATTGTAGTATTTGAATGTAATTGAATATTACTATTCCATAAGAAATGATGAATAGAGGCATATGTTAGAGACAGTTTGGGTTTGGTTCTAGACCACTGCAATAAAGCAAATATTGCAATAAAGTAAGTCACAAAATTTTTGATTTCCCAGTGTGTGTAAAAGTCATGTTTACACTATACTGTAGTCTGTTAAGTGTATAATAGTATTATGCACTTACCTTAATTAAAATGTACTTTATTGCCAAAAAAAAAGTACTAACTGAACCTTCAGTGAGTCATAATCTTTTTGCTGGTGGAAGGTCTTGCCTCAGTGTTGATGGCTGCTGACTGATCAGGTGGCCTAGTTTTTGGCCTAGCTTGGCTTTTGACATGCCTTCCTCATTAAGCTTAATTATTTCTAGTTTTTGATTTGAAGTGAGAGATGTGGGAATCTTCCTTTCACTTGAACACTTAGAGGCCATTGTAGGATTATTCTGTTCAGTCCTTTCAGTTGCATCCACCTCTTCATGACCCCATTGGGGTTTTCTTGGCAAAGATACTGGAGTGGTTTGCCATTTCCTTCTCCAGCTCATTTTACAGATGAGGAAACTGAAGCATAAAGAGTTAAATGACTTGCCCAGGGTCACAGAGCTAGATTTGAACTCAGGTCTTCCTGACTCTAGGCCTGGAACTCTATCCACTGTGCCATCTAACTGCTCCATTATAGGGTTATTAATTGGCTTAATTTCAATATTGTATCTCAGGGGATAGGGAAGCCCAAGGAGAAGGAGAGAGACTAGCAGTCAAACACATACTTGCTGACTAAGTTCAGTCTTATATGGGTATGGTTCATGGCACCCCAAAACAATTACAATAGTAGCATCAAAGATCACTAATCACTGATCACAGATCACCATAACAGATGTAATAATAATGAAAAAGTTTGACCCATTAGAGAATTACCAAAATGTGACATAGAGACATGATGTGAGCGCATGATGTTGGAAAAATGGCATGAACAGATTTGCTTGACATAGGGTTGCCACTAACCTTCAATTTGTAAAAAACACAATATCTGCAAAGTTCAATAAAGCAAAGTGCAGTGAAGCAAGGTATGCCTGTATAAAGAATTCGGAGAAATGTGGAAGGATTTATATGAACTAACACAGATTGAAGTAATAAGAACCAGGAAATAATATGCACAATGATTACAACAATGTAAGTTGAAAAAAGGATAAAACAATGAATAACAAATAATCATAATGGTCCCAGGGAAGAGATGAGAGATGTCCCTCTGTCCTTTCATTGGAGAAGTGGAGGAACTGTAGATATGGAATTCTTCGTATGCTCTCTGATATGGTCAATGCACTGATAAGTATTGCTATTTTTTTTCTTTTAAAATCTTTGTTCTAAGGGAAAGGGGGGGTGGGGATAGTACCTGGAAATAGCTATGATATAAAAGCAAGAACCATCACATTAAAAAAAAAGGTGGGGAGAAGGAATCCCATATCTAGAGGAAAATGTTATATATTTGATGCTTTTGTTAGCTTCGTTGCTTTCAGGGGGCTCAAAGTTCCTGTGGAGAGTGGCCACAAGCAACATGGAGTCAGATGAAGGAAGTAACTTTGCTTCCAGGCAAATGCCAGGAAGTTCCAGGTACAAGACAGAAGCTATAGAAATCATAATGAGTAGTGATGCTTTGCAAAGTGTGGTGGAGGTTGCAGGACTGTGTTGAGAGATAGTATTGAAGACTGAAAGAGTGAAAGAGTGACAGTAGGCATGGAGATGCTAGATTCAGGGAGTATGTATACCCCACAGTGTAGTAGATGAGCCAATGGGACCTGAAGTAACAGCATAAGACTGAGGCTTCACAAACTGAATTGTAAACGAACTATAAACTAACCGAACTATTAACTAACTATAGTTAGTTAGTTAAACTATTAACTAACTATCAATTTGCAGGATCTGTGAAAACCTCTGGAGGTAAGAGAACTGGAACTCATCGGAAAAGCTATAGTTGTTGTTGTTGTTCAGTTGCTCAGTTGTGACAACTCTTTGTGACCCCCATGGACAATAGCATGCCAGGCCCTTCTATCTTCCAATATCTCTCAAAGTCTGTCCAAGTTCATTTTCAATATTTCTGTGACACTTTCCATCCATTTAATCCTCTGCCTTCCCCTTCTCCTTTTGCCTTCAATCTTTCCAAATATCAGGGTGTCTCCCAATGAGTCCCACCTTCTCATTATGTGGCCGAAGCATTTAAGTTTCAGCTCCAGTATTTAACCTCCCAGTGAATAGCCTGAATTAATTTCTTTAAGTATTGACTGATTTGATCTCCTTGATGTCTAAAGGTGTCTCAAAAGTCTTCTCTAGCACCATAATTCAAAAGCATCAATGCTGTGGTGCTCAGCTTTCCTTATAGTTCTACTCTCACAGCCATACATCACTATTGAAAAAACCATAGCTTTGACTATATAGTCCTTTGTCAGCGAGGTGATGTCTTGCTTTTTAGTATACTGTCTAGATTTGCCACAGCTTTTCTTCCAAGGAGCAAGTGTCTTTTAATTTCATGGCTGCAGTCACTGTCTGTAGTAATCTTTGAGCCCAGGAATGTTATATTATATGTTATGTTATGTTATGTTATGTTATGTTATGTTATGTTATGTTATGTTATGTTATGTTATGTTATACTATATTATATTATACTATACTAATATATTATTCATGACATAATAGCTATAGCTGTTCTCTCATTAAAAGGGCTAGTATAATGAAAGCACATGTATAAACTATATCAAACTGCCTACCATTTTCAAAAGAGGGGAGGGGAGAGAGAGAGAGACAGAGAAAAATTTGGAACTCAAAATCTTGTAAAAATGAAGGCTAAAAATTGTTCTTAATATGTAATTGGGGGAAAAACAAAATAGTATTTAAATTAAAAAAAATTTTTTAAAAGGTCTAGTATACCAGTCCCTTCTTTGTTCTTTAATAGACCTATTCTACAGCTAAGACATTTGTTAGCCTCAGTGCACTCAAGGGACTCAGAGCCCTTTGAGAGACATGGGCAAAGTGAGTCACAGAAATCATTATTAAAGAAAACATCCCAAGACTAAGTCCAGTCCTCCTATAAGGGATCAGGGTCAGGGCTCATGTCTAGTTCTTAGGCTATATTTAGGAACACAAAAGAAGTATCTTTTAGGGGATGAGTCTATCCTTACCAAAATTGTCAATAGAGTAAGATTCCAATAATCTCATTTCCAGTTTGCCTGATCTAAATTGTAGGCTTTCCCTTTCAGGGCAGGCCCTGTTTTTTGGACTTGTGCCTAAATTCCAAGAAGTCTCTATTACATAAAGTCATTGAACTTTAGACCTAGAAGAGATCTTAGAGATCATCTAGTCCAAACCATATTCCTGCTCCCCATCTTACAAATAAGGAAACAGACCCAGGGAAATTATGTGATTTGTTCCAGGTCATAGCAAGTTAATGGAAGAGCTGGGAGAAGAACCCAAGTTCTCTTGACTGCCTAGTGCTCTAGCCACTTCACCATTACGATTGTTGGATATGCTGAATGCCAGCAGTGAGCTCGGTATGATGGTTATCATACTGGCCTCTCCTGAAATTTTGCAAGGACAGAGATTTAATACTTCAGGTAGAATTGCATTAAGAACAGCAAGCAACATGAAGCCTCCAACTTATGATACAGTCAGACTGCAGGGAACACAAAGAGCCAAGACTTGCCCTTTGCTTGACTTTTGATTACGTAAGAAAGCACTAGGAATTGGAGCCAGCATTTTTTTTTTCTTTAAGGGGGGAAAACAGCACAAAAAGCAAATCTGCTGCTTATGAAAGATGATGGATTGGTAACAGAGGAGACTAAAGTCCTTTGTTTATCCACTGCATGAATAACATTTGCCTCAGAGTGTATTGCTACACTTTTAGTAGGCCTCAAACCATTTTGATGGAGAAGAGAAAAAATGAGGTCCTGTATGGTTTATTTGTTTGTCTGTTTTTCTAAGATCTGGATCAAGACACAGAAATCTATGTCACCTGCCCAAGTACATAGATGTCCCCCAAATAATGTAGCTGTCCCCAAAAATATATATAGACTTTGGCTGTTAATAATTGCTACATTTATTTTGGGGAGGGGAAAGATGTTATAGTTACGAGCTAATAAGGTGTACATATAGGTTGGGGGGGATATATATGTGTGTGTATGTGTACGTATATCTATGTATTATGTACATATGTATGTTGGGAGAACATCTAAAGCTTCTGCACCTTGTAATATTAATCCTATCTCTAAGCAGAAACCTAAACTCTGTGACCTGAAGAAAACTGAAAGGCCCTGACACATAAAACTCTTTCCTCGTGTTACCTGCCTTAATTTCTGAAATTCTCAGAGCCAGTCTTTGGGTTAGGAATGGGATTTCCAATTGTTTTTGTTGTGAGGAGATGTTCTGCTTCCCCACGATTGACTTAGGGATAGGGAGAGACAAGCTAATGGGAAAATTGTCATCCAAGGAGAGCAGGTACTTCAGACATGGGACACAGTAGAAAGAAAGGATATGCTGGCATCTTCCAGGATTCCAATATTATGGTTTTAAGCTATGCTCATCTTCCAACAACTAATGTTAAGGAACTGTAGAAGAAAAGTACATGGCTGGGGGTGGGGCATTAAAGCCTTCATTTTAGAAGGACTGTTAAAATAGATGTTTCTGGGGGTGGGTAAATGAGTAACAATAACACATTAGCCCCCCCTTACCACATTTGCACTTATTTATTTATTGTGGCCAGCACCTATAACAGAGAGCTAATACCCAAGGGGATGGAATGAAGAACTAACAAACTGCTATTTGAGGAACACAGTTGGGAAAGGTTGAGAACTGAACAGTACATAATTAATAAAGGCGGTGGTGTTTTTGTAAATAGGTTTTAAAATTTTCACTAATATGAGACGGGGGTGGTGAGGCTAGAGAGCAGTTCCTCTGAAAAATATTTGGGGATTTTAGTGGACTGCAATCTCCATATGAAGTAACAGTAATCTATGGTAGCCAAAAAAAAAAAAATCTAATAGAGTCTTAAAGAGAAACACAAAGTGTTCAGGATGAGGAAGTTAATAATTGCACCATATATATTCTGCCCTATTCAGAATAGATTACAGTTTTTCAGCTCTGGGCGCCACATTTTAGAAAGGCTTCTGGTAAGCTAGAAAGAGTGTAGAGAAGGACAAACAGGTTAGGGAAGGCCTCAAGACCGTGCTCTATGGAAAACTGATTGAAGGAATTGGAGCTGTTGATCCCAGAGAAGAGAAGACTTAGGGGAAACATGATGGTTGTTTAAATTGATCTGAGTATTTTAAGTACTATCACTTGAAGGAGGATTTAGACTTGTCCTCCATGGCTTCAGAGGGCCAGACTAGATTTAATCATTGGAAATTTCAGAAAGGCATGTTTGGACTCAATGTGAAAAAAAACCCCTCCTAACAGAATTCTCTAGAAGTGAAAGAGGCAGCTTTGGAAGGGAGTAGTTTCCTTTCAGGAGAGGCCTTCAAATACAGGCTGGATGACCACTTGTTCAGTTTATTGTAGAGGAAATTCATATTCATGAACAAGCTAGATGAAGTGGCCTCTGAGGTCCTTTCTCACCGGGAGATTCTGTGTGGCCCAGATAGTAAATAGAATGAAAATTGAGAGAACTGGACACCCAGGGGTGTATGATTCATCAAGGAAGGCATCATAGGAAAGCTGAGAATTGAATTAGACCTTGAAAATGTAGAATTTGGATAGCCAAAAAGAAGGTGGACGGCCCTTTCAGGCAGTAGGAATAACATTAGCAAAGACTGGAAAGTGTAATGTGTGGTAGGGCAAAAATAAGCACATGGGTGCTTGATTGATTTTTTCCATTTGGAATTGTAACCAAAGCTTCAGACCCATTTGCCTAAGATTCTACTGATTGGTGGAAAATGATTGCTCAATGCTCTGTGCCTACATGAGGAAGGGAGTTGTTTAAAACTTGGAAGAGGAGAGATCCTTCTTCTAGATTCTGGCTTCAAGACAATTCTTCAGAGAGAAGTCTCTGGAGGGGGAGAAAAACTGGAAAGAACCTGAAATATAGAGAAGCCAGTATATCAAAGATACCCCTGTTCCCAGCTTACCATTCTAAAGACTTGGGGGAAATTTCTCCACGAGTGAGATTGGGATATCTCTGTCTGTCTCTGTCTCTGTGTCTCTGTCTCTGTGTCTCTGTCTCTATCTCTCTGTCTGTCTCTGTCTGTCTGTCTGTCCCTTTCTCTCTCTCTCTCTCTTCCTCCCTCTCTCCCTCCCTCTCTTGCTGAAATATCTCACTCCCAGTGGGAGAGCTTACTAGTTCTGTGTTTTGTCTAGTATATTCTAATTTGTATAACTTCTCCAATTTCTGTCTGCTATTGGTTTGAATAAAACAGGTTTATTTGCTATTATCTATGTGTCATGGTCTTTGTGTAACTGGCATTTGATGAGAAGGGAGTCAAGCCTTTGGATATATAGCTCGGGGTGTTCCTTTCCTGTTAAGAGTTAACAATCAAGAGAGTGGATTGAACCTAAATATTATTCCCCCATTCCCCATAGTAGGAATATTTAGGGGGTCAGATAGGTGTAATTTTAGCCTGGTACCCCTTCTCTGAGGAAAACAGTGGCTAATCTCATGGTCCTAATTTCCCCCTCCCTATCTGGCAAGAACCAAAGTCTTTCTTGAAAAAAATGTGGAAATATCATTCATACCTCCCTGGAACACACATCTAGATAAATCCATGTGGACATATACAACCTACAGGAGCAACACAGACGCACACCTCGCATAATCATTTATTCAGATTGTACCATAGGATCATAGATTTAGGGCTTGAAGGGACCTTAAAAGTCACCAAGGTCAACCCCCTCATTTTACAGATGAGAAAACGGAGGCAAACAGAGGTTAAGTGAAGTATCCAGGGTCACCCCTTTGGTGTCTGAGGTAGGATTCCACTCCAGGTCTTCCTTATTCTAAATCCAGAATTCTATCCCCTACGTCATGCTGCCTCTCAAGAACAAGAGCAGGAGTGACTCCCTGCAGTATAAATAGATGTGATTTATTTTGGTGGTATCACAGCCCCGATGATCATTCCTAAGCAAAAATCATGCACGAGTTGATGATCCGCTGTGACTTCAGCTGTGCAGCACCTACCACAAACGTGGAAGAAATGATCCCAGAACATGACGATGATTTAAAGCTCCATATGGAGATTTTGTAGAAGTCTCCTTTCCCAAACCAGTGTGTGTGTGTGTGTGTGTGTGTGTGTGTGTGTGTGTGTAATTAGCTTTCTCTCGGTCTCTTTCTCCTTCTACCTCCCAGATTTGTTCCCCATTTGCTATGCAAAGCGCCTAAAGCCTCAGATGACATACCATGGGATATGAAAGAACTAGAATAGAATCAGAGAGATAAAGAGACCGGAGTACTAAGTAAGGGATGAAGTCATCTATCCAAAGTCACATTGTGGGTGGCCTTGGGATTACAATTCAGGATCCCTTTGTCACCAAATTTCTCTTAACATAAGGACCCCACCTGCTTCTTTCCCCTTTGAAACTTTCAAAATTCTGGAGTCCATAATCCTCAAATTCAAGACCCTTTAAACATTAAGCCATTAAACAATATTCCTAGCCTTGAGAAATGTCCCAATGCAAATATGCAGTGTTCAGGGAAAAAAGGATATGTGTCATTGTCAGAAGGGTGAGAAGTAGAAGATTAGTGATAGGCTTGTATTGTGGTCTATTTATTTTACTTATCATTCTCATGTTGTTTCATAATGCAATTTCAGCCATTATTGCATTATTATATCATATTATTATATCCCTATTCTCTGGGGAATATGGTAGATTCTTAAAATTCCTTTTATTTATTATATTACGCTGGAGTTCTGGGGCAGCTAGGTGCTATGGTGGATAGAGTACTGGGCTTAGAGTCAAGAAAACTCATCTTCCTGAGTTCAAATCTGATCTCAGACATTTACTAGTGTTATGGTGCTAGGCAAGTCACTTAACCTGTTTGCCCCAGTTTCCTTATCTGTAAAATGAACTGGAGAAAAAAATGGCAAACTACTCTAACCCTTTTGCCACTAAAACCCCAAGTTGGGTCACAAAAAATCAGACACAACTGAAACAACTGAACAACAAGCCTGTTTCTTAAAGACTTTGGATGGTGGATGGTGAGAAACGGACTAATTTTCCTAAACTCTTTGCCCTCCAATCACTTTATAACTGAAAACAGAATGTGTGGAAAGGTCTTAGCATTTCATTCCAAACCCTGAATGATTATTAGGTCTCAGTGATAGCAATAACATAAACCATCATAAGATTGTGGGGAAACCAATGTGGGGAGGAGGGGAAGCTCTTGTACCTGAAAACACATTCTCCAAGACTAAGGAATATAGCTGCTACCACGGATATTTTGGGGGAGAGTTTGAAATTATAGCTACAAAAATAGTGGCATAATTAAGAATTATGGGAATGAGGGGACCAATAACTTTTTTTCACCCAAACCCTAAATAATCCTACCTAGTCTGATGAAAAGGTTATTTTGTGGTCAAATAAAGCCACAGATGGCATTCTTTGGGCTTCTGTTTGAGGTTACATTTGGGCTTCCAGAATAAAAAAGAAGTCTTCCCACATCTTACCATACGCAGTAACAATGTGGCTTCAAGGAATGACCTTTGACAGGCAGAATAAGTGGCAAATTACAAAACTGAATTTCATAAAGTTGATTAACAGATTGAAGGGAGCTAGGGATTCCAAAAGACAGATGTAAGGAGGAAGAGCATTCCAGATATTAGGAATAACCTGTGCTAAGGCAGAGGTGAGAGACAGAATGTGATGCAGTGGAAGGAGTAGGCCAGTTTGGCTGGTCACAGCATAAAGTGAATTAAGAGGAATATTTAATCAGCCTGGACAGATAGTCTGGAACCAGACTGTGAAGGGCTTCAAATACTAAAGAGAAGAGTTCGTATTTTTATCCTAAGGGCAATGGAGAGCCACTGAAGTTTCTTGGCCATGAGAGTGGCATGATTAGACCTGTACTTCAGAAATATAAATTTGACAGGAAAGCTTTCCTAGTCCCCTTTCCAACCTCCACCCACACACACTATTGGTACCTTCTCTATTCTCTGTCTCTTCTTCCCCTCCCCTCCCCATTAAGAAGGCCAGAAAAACAAACCCATTACAAATATGAAACCATGCAAAACAAATTTCCCCATTGGCCATAGTCTGCCCCCCAAAAAAAAGGTAAGAAAAAGAAAGAAAAAAATGCTCCAGTCTGTACTCTGAGTCTGTCTCTACATGGAAGGGGATAGTATGTTTCATCATGAGTTCTTTGAAATTATGGTTGGAGAAATCATGGTTTTTTTCCTCTCTTTGTATCCTCAGGTTATAGCACAGTGCCAGGCATGAAGTAAGTGCTTAATGAGTGCTTGCTAATGAACTGACTACTGACTGACTGACTGGCAGCTATATGTAGGATGGGTTGGAGAGAAGAGACACTAGATGCAGGAAGACCAATTAGGAAGCTATTGAAAGAGTCGAGTTGAAGGGCAGCTAGGCTGCACAGTGGTTAGAGCACAGGCCCTGAAGTCAGGAGGACCTGAATTCAAATCCGGCCTCAGACTAAACACTTGACACTTACTAGCGGTGCTGGGCAAGTCACTTAACCCAAATTGCCTTGCAAAAAAACAAGTTAAAAAAAAAAAGAAAGAGTCAAGTTGAGAGGTGATGAGGACCTGGTCAAGGGGGTTTTGGTATGGTATATGAGTAAAGAGAAGGGGACTTTGTGAGACATTCTTGGAAAATTAAATTGACAGGATTTAACAATGTGCTTGGACAGAGCTAGGCTGTCATGAAAGAGACTGAAGAATCAAAGGTTACCTAGGTCACAAACCTGGGTAACTGGTACAATAGTGGTGATTTTGACAGAAATAGAAAGGTTCTAGAATTTTGCCTGGAAAAAAATCAAATTCATAAGCCCATGGTTTGAAAACTACCCTTTTCAGTTATTTGAAAATTAGTTCAGCACTTGCCCATTACCAATTCATCAATACCATTACCATTGCCTATGATACTTTTAAAATGTTTTATTATTTATTTCTTTTGAACATTCTTTTCTTTTTAAATTTTTAGTTCCAAATTCTCTCCCTCCCTCCCACACCCCACTGAGAAGGTAAGCAATATATCAATTATACATATGAAGTCATGAAAAATATTTCCACATTAGCCATTTTGAAATAAAAAAGCACAAAAAAAGTAAGAAAATTATACTTCAATTTGGACTCAGAGTTCATCAGCTCTTTCTCTGGAGGTGGATAGTATTCTTTCATCATGAGTCCTTTGAAATTGTCTTGAATCACTGTATTGATCAAAGTAGCCAAGTCTTTCACAGTTGATCATAATTACAACATTGCTATTACTGCATACAATGGATCTAACAGTTTTTCTCACTTCACTTTGCATTAGTTCACATAGTTCTTGCCATGTTTTTCTGAAACCACACCCTTGTCAGGTCTTATAGCACAATAGTAGTCCATCACATCATATGCCACAACTTGTTCAACCATTCCCCAAGTCATGAGCATCCCCTAGATTTCCAATTATTTGCCACCACGAAAAGAATTGCTATAAATGTTTTGTACATATATGTCCTTTTCCTTTGTCTTTGATTTCTTTTGGATACAGACCTAGTAGTGGTATGGCTGAGTCAAAGGGTAAGCACAGTTTTATAGCCCTTTGGAAATAGTTCCAAATTGTTTTCCAAAATGATCAAACCAATTCACTACTCCACCAGCAGTTCATTAGTGTACCTATTTTCCCTCATCCCCTCCAGCATTTGTCATTTATGATAGGTGTCAGGTGGTACCTCAGAGTTGTTTTAATTTGTTTTTCTACTATCAATGGTGATTTGGAGCATTTTTATGTGACTATAGATAGCTTCTACTTCTGAAAACTACCTGTTCATATCTTTGACTGTTTATCAATTTGGGAATGGCTCTTGTTTTTATGAATTTGGCTTAGTTCTCTATATAGTTGAGAAATGAGGCCTTTATCAAAGAAAGTTGCAGTAAAATTTTTAAATTTTACTTCATTGCCTATGGTATCTTCTAGCAAAGTGTAGTTTTCCTGATGATCCTTTTAATCAGGTCTATTTTTGCTTTTGCTTTGTCTGAGATCATGATTGCTACTCCTGCATTTTTACTTTAATTGAAGCATATTAGATTCAGCTTCAACCCTTTATTTTAACTTTGTGTGTGTCTTTCTGTGTCAAGTGTGTCTCTTGTAAACAATACATTGTTGGATTCTGGCTTCTAATCCATTCTGCTGTTCACTTTAGTTTATGAGTTAGCTCATCCTATTCATATGCACAATTATGATTACTCACTGTGTATTTCCCTCCATCTTATTGTCTTCTGTTTCTTTTTCTTTCTTTCCTTTATCCACTCTCTCCTCAAATGTCTATTTTGCTTCTAAATACTGCCTCCCTTAATCCACCCTCCCTTTTATCATCCTCTTCCTCTTATCCCTTTGCCATCCTATTTCTCTATTGAATAATCCAGGTAAGAGGTGATGAAGATGCTGGCTGTGTGTTCAGAGAAATGGGAACTGAAGTAAGATATGTTGTAGAAATAGAAATAGTTTTTGTCAAGTGCTTGGATATATGGAGTGAGTTAAAGTGGAATCAAGGAGGAGACCTAGGTTCTATACCTGGGATATGAGCAGGATGCTTGTGACCTCTATATAAACAGGGAAGTTTGGAGAAGAGTGGGTTTGGGAGGAAAGATAATGTAATGAGATCAGTGATGTAGACAGAAGCCCATCCACACCTGCTTATCCTGTATAAAATCACTATCTTGCCTAAAAGGAAAAAGGGTGATGGGATGGAGGTCTTATTCATCAAGCACTGCCCTGAAACGCAGTTCTCAAAGGGAGTGTGTAGCTGCACCTATAGGTCCCAAGATGGTGCTTCCAGCAGAAGGGGAAATATTGGGAGCTTGGGGAAGGTTTGGAATGAATGAGTGTTGGGCTGAAATGGGTAGAAGGTAGGTGTGGGTGTGTTGAAGACAAGCTCCATGACAGGAAATCACAGAAACTATGGGACGTAACCCATGTTCTCACACTCTGATTGGTTGATCACATACTACTTACGGTTATACCACAACCCAGGTGGGGGCTGTGGCCTCTGTTTTGGAGACCACCAATTTGTACTAATTAAATGACTCAATCCTGTGAGTCAGAGACAATATTATTATCCCTATTTTACAGCTAAGGAAACTAAGGATCATAGTGAATGTTTCACATAAAGTCCAACCACCCTAAGGGCTTCAATCGTAACCAATTTTATGAATCTCAAGTCTGATTAAAATACTGCCAGCAGAGAATTCAATCTTATACATATTGCTCTTCTTAATACCTTGCCCCACAGCCTTTTACTATCTTACATGTGATTTCCTTGTGTTGTTTTAGCCCTAGAGAGTCCTCACTGGAGAGAATCTTAGAATTGTAAATTATTTGCAGCTGAGAAAGGCACACCCCTAGCATGCATGCACTGTCCTACGACTGCATTAAAGTACAACATGCTCCCTCACTTGCTCCCAGGGAAGCCTTCAGAAGAAGTTTTCAAAGGAAACCTCATCAAAAAAATAAAAACACAACCTACTACCATCCCCTTTCCCTCCAAAAACAACAATACTGCTTTGTGCACCAGAGGGGAATTTTTATATTTAAAAAACTCTTTTCTTACCCAAAATTGGCAGCACTTAATAAGGAGCAGATAACTTTCAAGTCAAATGAGCTTTCTTTGAAACATAAGCACCCACTCACTTTAAAAAAAAAAGGATCTACAATACTACAATCCGTATTTTTAAGTCTTTCATCTAAAAATTCTATTTTGTGAACTTTTTATTAAAGCTATGTTAGTATAAAAGGTGTTTTTTCATCCACAGTTCAAGTACACATTTTTGGCCTTGTAGCCAATTGGTTTAATTTCTTGGATTCCAATTCTTGAATTCTTTGGGGAATGGCTAAAGTAATATATGTATGTGTATCTGTATATGTATATGTATGTGTATATGTATATGTATATGTATATGTATATGTATATGTATATGTATATGTATATGTATATGTATATGTGTGTATATGTATATGTACATATATGTGTGTGTGTTAACTCACTAGGTGAGTCTCTAGTAATTAGATTTTGGCATATTTTTTCTCTTATTACTGGAAAGTTTTCTAAAGCAGTCCAATTATTACCTAAAATAGAGAGCTTATTGGTGTAAACTCTGCTCCCCTCACAAACCAAAAAAAAAGGAATAATTGAGTAACTTATTTTGCTTTGGCTTGCTTAAACTCTGTGAAGAAGAAAGGAAAGAAAAGAAAATAGCAACCTGAAAGACACTTGGTGAAAGTAAAGAATTTCCTTCATAGTCAGAGAAATAAATGAACATTAAATGTTTATGCTGACCCATTTTTGTTGAGCACTTTTCTTCTCTAGTGCAAATATAAATTCTTAAGATCTTGTTTATGGTTTAATCATGCATCTACTCTAAGAACATAGGATAAGATTTCATGCTATCTTTTCCCAACATGGAACAGTTGTTTGGGGTTAAAAAGTTACCAAGATTTAGTGAAATAAGCCCATCAGAAGGTCTTCTCCTCAAGAAAGCTGAATTTTATACTTTCTAGAGTTCTGAGTGGTCAAGTTCTATTTAATTTCTTTTTTGCCCATCAACCTATGAATTTTGATGATTCCTTGACTGTCCTTCCAGCAATAAACCTAGCTCATCTCTGGATTCCTTTAAGTAATAATAATAATAATAATAATAATAATAATAATAATAATAATAATAAATAATAAATAGCTAGCATTTATACAACTCCTACTTTACAAATATTATCTCATTCGATCCTCACAACAACCCAGGGAGGTAAGCACTATCCTCAGTTTGCAAACCTAGTTTGTAGTTGAGGGAACTGAGACAAACAGAGGTTAAATGACTTTCCTAAGATCACACATCAAAAGCTGGTACCAAATGCTTAGAAAAATGTCCTTAGGGCAATAGCACTCAACCTTTCAAAACCAGATTCATTTTGGACTTCAAATTAAGTCAGCAGAAAATCACTAAGCTTTTGTAATAGCAGGTTGGGGATATCAATATTATCTGTCTAGTTAGGAAACTACTTAAGGAGCTCAGAGTACAGAATCTTGATTCAGTCTTGACACTACCATGTGGTGGGGTTCCTGCTTCTTTGAAAGGACAGAGTGTGTATGTGTGTGTAATGGAATACTATTAAGTTATAAGAAATGATGAATATGAAGAATTCAGAGAGCTAGGATATAGGAAGATTTATTAGAAGAACCATCGATTATTATTTGTTGTTCAGTTGTTTCAGTTGTGTCTGATTTTTCATGAACCCATTTGGGGTTTTCTTGGCAAAGATACTGGGATGGTTTGCCATTTCCTTCTTCAGCTCATTTTATAGATGAGGAAACTGAGGCAAGCAGGTTTGAGTGACTTGCCCAGGGTCACACAGCTAAGAAGTGTCTGAGGCCAGATCTGAACTCAGGAAGATCATTCTTTCTGATTCCAGGCCCAGCACTCTATCCACTGCACCTAACCTAGAATCACCGATCAGGGAAAGGCAATTAGGACTTTGTCACAGAGTGCCAAAGTTTAGAGGGAACCAAAAACTCTCTTCCATTGCTTATAGTCAAAGACAAACTTCTATTTCCATTGGAGAAGAAAAATACAGACGTAAAATGAATTGGCACAAACACTAAATAGTCATTTAATCCTCTGTCTGTAAAGCAGTTATAATTCTATTCTTTCTCCTAGTATTCCAGGCCCCATTTCTCTCTTCCCGGTGGCCACAGCCCAGCTGATCTTCCCTCTTCTGCCCTCCTCTTGCCCTAAATACTACAATTCCCAGTTATAGTTCTTCTTATAAGATGAAAACAAGCAAAACAACCTACACCTTGACTACCACCAATTAGTTAAATATGATAACAGCAAACCCTCATGACATTCACATGGAAAAGAAAATGAAAATTAATCATGAAAACAGGAACAATGTTGTTACTACTATAGTAAAGTTAATGCAGACATGTTTGGGATGGCTTAATGATCAGTAAATCGTTGATGGTTGATTTTACAAACATCTGTCATGTGAATGTCTCAGGGTTTGTTGGTTGGGTAGTTCTAATAAGGGAGACAATATGTAAACAACAAAGATACCTAAGAGGTCATCTCAGAAGAAAGGCATTAGCAAGTGGGGAGGTGGGGAATGACTTCTTGCAAAAGGTAGAATTTGAGCTGAGTCCTTAAGAAAGCCAGCAAAGCCAGGAGGCTGAGATGAAGACAGAACATTTCAAGCATAGGGGACAGCCAGCATAAAGATATGAAATTGAGAGATGGAGTATCTTGTGCAAGGAATAGAAATTCAATCTGTGTTACTGGATGAAAAATAAGTAGTGTGGTGTGAGGGTGGGAGGGGGAAGAATAAAGTTTAAGAAGACTGGAAAGGTAAGAGGGGGGCAAGCTTTAAAGGGTTTTAAAAGCCTCACAGAAGGTTTTTCTGTTTGATCCTGGAGCGACTGGAGTTTATCAAGAAGGGCGGTTAATGTGGCTAAATATGTGCTCTAACAAAATAATTAAGGCAAATAAATGAAAGATGGATTGAATGAAGAGAGAGTTGAGTCCAAGAGATCAATTGGCAGTTTATTGCAGTAATCCAGGCTTGAGGTAATGTGGATTTACACCAAGGTAACTACTGCATGAGTAGAAAAAAAGGGATGTATGCTAGAGATGTTGTGAAGGTAGAAACAAGGCTTGGCAATAGATTGGATATGTGGGTTGAGTGGGAGTGAGGAATAGAGGATGACATGAGGGTTGCAAGCCTGGATGACTAAGAGGATGGTGGTCCCCTTGACAGTAATAGGAAAGTTTGGAAGAGGGAAAGGTTTTTGGGAAAATACGAATTCTATTTTGGACATATTGAGTTTAAGGTATCTATCAGATATCCATTTTGAGATATCAGTAGGCAGTAGGAGATCTAAGACTGGAAATTAGGGAAAGAGGTTAGAGTTGCATAAATAGATCCAAGAATCATCTTAGATATAACTGAATCCATAGGAGCTAATGAGGTCACCAAGTGACATAGTACAGAATAGGTATTGGCAAACTACCTGGACCAAATCTAGCCCAGGTATAGCTCACAAGCTAAGAATGTTTTTTGGGTTTTTTTGCATTTTAAAAAACAATAAAGCTTTATTTAAATAGGTAAAAATCATTCTTAGCTGGTGGGCCAGATTTGACTCCTAGCCTGCAATGTGGCTACCATTGGTATAGAAGGACAAGAGGAAAGGGCCCAGGACAGAGCCTTGGCAGTTGGTGGTCATGACCTGGATGAAGATCCAAGAAAGAAGACTGAAAAGGAGCAACCAGGAAGATAGAAGAGAATCAGGAAAGAAGAGTGTCGAAAAAACCTAGAGAGGAGATAATATCCAGAAAGAGAGAGCGACTGACAGTGTCAAATTTGCAGAGGTCAAGAAGAATGAGGGCTGTGAAAAGGCCAATAAACTAATTATATATTGCAACCATTTATTAAGGGCTTACTTACAAAGCACAAGGTACTGTAACAAGAAGACATGTTTCCAACCCTCAAGGAGGTTCTGCTGGGGTATACAAGAAATAACAGATAAGTAGACACAAAAGCATATACAAAGTAATTCAAAGTAGTTTCAAGAGTATATTAACCTCAGTGGAACCAGAAAAGATAACAGTACCTGCAATTATATATTGCACAGACATACTGGATTTTCAATAAATAATCATTGAGTGAAAAGGGGAATTTCAGGCTGATTTTTTTCTTCTTTTTTTTCTCTCCAAATCTGTTCCCCATCTGAAGAGGCTTGGTAGCTCTTTCACTTATACTCACTTATTTGATTTTCATTGAGCAATCTGCCTATTGACCTGACAGTATATGAAATTATCATCCCAATGGTATTCCAATATCTGAGTTAAATAAGGCCACTTAAAAGCTCTTTATTAGAGGTACATCTAGAGTTATTAAAAAGTATGTGATAGAGAAATTATATTTAAAATAATTTCAGACAATATTAAATACTTGGGGATCTACCTGTCAAAACAAACCCAGGAACCGTATGGACATAATTAAAAATACTTTTCACATGAATAAAGTCATATCTAAGCAACTGGAGAAATATTAATTGCTCATGGGTAGGCTGAACCAATATAATAAAAATGACAATTCTATCTAAATTAATTTACTTATTCAGCACCATACTAAACAAATTACCAAAAAAATATTTTATAGAGCTAGAAAACACAATAACAAAATTCATCTGGAAGAACAAAAGGTCCAGAATACCAAGGGAACTAATGAAAAGAAATGCAAGGGAAGGTGGCCTAGCTGTACCAGATCTTAAATTGTATTATAAAGCAGCAATCTTCAAAACTGCTTGGTACTGGCTAAGAAATAGAGTGGTGGATCAGTGGAATAGGTTAGCTATGTAAGACACAACAGTCAATGATTATGCTAACCTACTATTTGTTAAATCCAAAGACTTCAGCTTTTGGGATAAGAAATCACTATTTAACAAAAAATACTGGGAAAACTGGAAAATAGCATGGCAGAAACTGGGCATAGACCCACATCTTACACCCTATACCAAGATGAAGTCAAAATGAGTATAGGATTTAGATGTAGAGACTGATACTATAAACAAACTAGGAGAGCAAGAAATAGTTTACCTTTCAGATCTATGAAGAAGGGAAGAATTTATGACCAAACAACAGATAGAGAACATTATGAAATGAAAAATGGATAATTTTTATTACATTAAATTGAAAAGTTTTTGCACAAACAAAGCCAATGCACCCAAAATTAGGAGGGAAGCAGAAAACTGGGAAAGAATTTTTATAACCAGTATCTCTGATAAAGGCCTCATTTCTAAAATATATAGAGAACTGAGTCAAATTTATAAGAATACAGGTCATTCCCCAATTGCTAAATGGTCAAAGGATATGAACAGGCAGTTTTCAGAGGAAGAAACTAAAGCTATCTATAGTCATATGAAAAAAATGTTCTAAAAACACATGTTAAAAAAATTGTTTTCACATGCAACTGGAAATACAGGAAATGGGGTATAGAAATATAGCCTGTCCTACAGGAAAATAGAAGGGGAAGGGGATAAGAGAAGGTGGGGAAGAGATAGAAGGGAGGGCAGATTAGGGGAAGGGGTATTCAGAATGCATGCCATCTTGGGGTAGGGGTAGGGGTGAGATACGTAGAAAATTTGGAACTCAAAATCTTGTGGAAGTGAATGTTGAAAACTAAAAATAAATAAAATTTTAAAAAATTCGAAATCACTATTGATTAGCCTCAGACACATAATACTTCCTAGCTGTGTGACTATGGGCAAGTCACTTAACCCCAATTGCCTCACCAAAAAAAAAAAAAAGAAAAGAAAAGAAAAAAAAATCACTATTGATTAGAGAAATGCAAATCAAAATGACTCTGAGGTACCACATCACATCTATCAGATTAGCTAACATGACAAAACAGGACAATGATAAATATTGGAGAAGATTTAGGAAAATTGAATGCGAATGCACTGTTGGTGGAGTTGTGAACTGATCCAACCATTCTGGAGAGCAATTTGCAACTATGCCCAAAGGGCTGTAAAATTATGCATATCCTTTAACCCAGCAATACCACTTCTAGTGGGAAAAGGATCCACACGTACAAAAATATTTATAGCAGCTCTTTTTGTGGTGGCAAAGAATTGGAAATTGAGGGGATGCCCATCAATTGGGGAATGGCTGAACAAGTTGTGGTATATAAATATAATGGAATACTATTGTGCTATAAGAAATGATGAGCAGGCAGACTTCAGAAAAACCTGGAAAGTCTTATATGAACTGATGCTGAGGGAAATGAGCAGAACCAAGAGAATATTGTACACAGTTAACAGCCACACCATTCAATGACTGACTTTGATAAACTTGGCTCTTCTCAGCAATGCAAGTATCTAAGACAATTCCAATAGACTCGTGATGGAAAATGCTATCCACATCTAAAGAAAGAACTATGAAGTCTGAATGCATACGGAAACATACTATTTGCTCTCCTTTTCCTTTGTTTTGTTTTATTGCTTCATCTCATGATTCCTCCCATTAGTTTTAATTGTTCTTTACATCATGACTAATGGGAAAATATACTTAATATGAATGTCTAAGTAGAGCCTATATCAGATTGATGCTGTCTTGGTGGGGAGAGGAGAGTGAGGGGAAGAAAATTTAAAACTCAAAATCTTATGGAAGTCAATGTTGACATCTAAAAATAAATTAGTTAATTATTAAAAAGGGAAAAAATGAATTAATTTACTTATTCAGTGCCATACCAATCAAATTACCAAAAAATTATTTTATAGAGTTAGAAAAAATAACAAAATCTATCTGGAAGAACAAAATGTCAAGAATATCAATGGGAATCAGTGAAAAAAAAGATGGACTAGCAGTATCAAATCTCAAACTGTTTACAAAGTAGCAATCATCAAAACAATTTGATACTGGCTAAGAAATAGAGTGGTAGATCACTGGAACAAGTTAGGTATACAAAACATAGTAGTAAATGACCATAGTAATCCAGTGTTTGATAAACCCAAAGATCTATGCTTTTGGGACAAGACATCACTATTTGACAAAAACTTCTGGGGAAACTGGAAAGTAGTTTGGTACAGACATAGGTATAGACCAACATCTCACACTGTGAGATAAGGTATACCAAGACATGGTCAAAATGGATACATGATTTAGACATAAATTAAGTGAGCATGAAATGGTTTATCTGTTAGATCTACCGATAAGAAAAGAATTTTTGACCAAACAAGAGACAGAACACATTACAAGATGCAAAATGGATAATTTTGATTAAATCAAATTTAAAAGGTTTTGCACAAAGAAAACCAATGCAGCCAAGATTAAAAGGAAAGCAGAAAACTGGGGGGGGGGGGAATTTTTGACGGCAAATGTCTCTGATAAAAGGCCTCATTTCTCAAAAAGGGAACTGAGCCAATTTATTTTAAAAAAAAAGAGCCATTCTCCTGTTGATAAATGGCCAAAGGATATGAATAGGCAGTTTTCAGATGAAGAAATCAAAACTACCAATAATCATATTAAAATGTTCTAAATCACTACTGATTAGAGAAATACAAATTAAAACAACTCAGACATACCCTCATACCTATCAGATTGGCTATATGACAGAAAACGAAAATGACAAGTGCTGGAGGGGATGCAGGAAAATTGGGACACTAAAACATTGTTGATGAAGTTGTGAGCTGATCCAACCATTTTGGAAAGCAATTTGGAACAACCCCCAAAAGGCTATAAAACTGTGCATACCCTTTGACCCAGCAATACCACTTTAAGTCTGTACCCCAAAGAGATCAAAGAAAAAGGATCTATTTGTACAAAAATATAACGGCTCTTTTTGTGGTGGCAAAGAATTGGAAATTGAGGGGTTGCCCATCAATTATTGAATGGTTGAACAAGTTGTGGTATATGATTGTAAAGGAATCCTATTGTGCTATAAGAAATGAAAAGCAGAATGCTTTCAGAAAAACCTGGGAAGACTTACATGAAGTAATGCAAAGTGAAATAAGGAAAAGGAGGAGAACATTGTACACCATATCAGCAACATTGTAATGACGATCAACTGTGAAAGACTCAGCTATTCTCAGCAATGCAATGATAGAAGACAATCTGGAAGGACTTATAATGAAAAATGCTATCTACCTCCAGAGAAAAAAAAACTAATGTAGTCTGAATGCAGATTGAAGCATTTTTTAAACTTTCTATATTATTCGTAGAGGTGCTTTTTTTGGGGGGGGGGACAGGGTGTTATTTTTGGTCTGTGTTTTCTTTTGCACCAAAGCTAGTATGGAAATGTTTTGTATGACTATATATATATATATATATATATATATATATATATATATATATATATATATATATATATAAATCTATATCAAATTGCTTGCCTTCTCAAGAAGGGGCATAGGAAAGGAGGGGAAGAATCTGGAACTCAAAATTTAAAAAAACAAATGTTAAAAAAAATTCTTATTTATATGTAATTGAGAAAAACTAAATAAAAATTAAATGTAAAACTATGTAATATAAAAAGTATTTGATGTTTCAGGAATCTAGATTCAGATTCAAGAAAAAAGGGGCAGCTAGGTAATGTAACAGAAAGAGCACTGGCCCTGAAGTCAGGGGGACCTGAGTTCAAATCCAGCCTCAGATCAAACACTTGACACTAGTTGTGTGACCCTGGGCAAGTCACTTAACTCCAATTGCCTAAAAATTAAAAAAAAATTGAATTAAATTAAAAAAGCAAACAGATTCAAGAAAAAAAATGTGAAGCACAATCTAAAGTTCAAAATCTGTAAATCCTAGAATCTCAGAATCTGAAGGGACATCATTTAATTTAAGCCTTATGTGAGGGGTGGGCCTGACTCGGGACAGTATTCTGATAGTATAGGCTTAATGTTGCTACCTCTTCTTCTTGGTTAAACATTCTCAGTTCTTCAGCTGATTCTTATATGGCCTGGGTTTCCATTCTTCCTGTAAATAAAGATTTTTCTTTGGAGTAGCTGAAAGATTAGTCATATAATTGGTGAGTAGTGAGAAATACTAATGAATTAATGAACATTTATTAAGCACTTCCTTTGTGCCTGGCACTGCACTAAATTTGAAAGATACAAAGATAAGGCACCTGCCCTCAAAAAGCTTACATTCTACTGGGGGATGCAATATGTCCACAGATAAGTAAATATAAACTACACACACACACACACACACACACACACGTATGTACGTACGTAGAGTAATTAGGAACTACAAACTGGGGAAATAAGAAAAGGTCTTTTGAATGAGGTGGCACTCAAGAAAATCCAAGGGATCTGCTCTGTCATATAATTAGGCAGTTAGATGCCAAAGTGGATAGAGTGCTGGGCCAGCAGTCAGGAAAACCTGAGTTCAAATCCAGCCTCAGATACTTATTGGCTATGTGTTCCTGGGCGAGTTACTTAACCTCTATTTGTCTCAGTTTCCCAATCTGTAAAATGAGGATAATAATAACACCTAGCTCCCAGTGTGGTTGTGAGGATCAAATGAGGTAATTATTGTAAAATGCTTAGCACAGTGCCTGGCACATTGTAAGTACTACATAAATGTTAGCTATTATTAATTAGAATAGAATTTTGTAAGACCTCAAATTTATATTTCCCACTATACCATTATTGGTTGTGCATATAGCAGGGACTTAATAAATACATTTTTTTTTTACTGATTCAGACCATTTTTGGTTTGGAGAGGTTTAGGAAAATAGGGATGGTCTTATAAGCAAGCCACCCATGTAAAAGGATTTCAACAGTACTGAGAATATTTTTCCTTTCCCAAAATATTCTGATTCACTAAGTGAAAATACATGATAAGGAATTTCATTCCTCCCCCTTATACTAAACAGTGGTCTTATTCCTCTTATTTCTAATATAAACAACACTAATAATAAATCTGCCAGTCATTTATACCATAGTGCAAATAAGCTTTTCATAGGAGAAAGGGTTGAGAAAATATTAAGACATTCAGTATGTTGAGGGAAAGCCTTCCTGAGGGGAGGAATGATGATAATAGTTAGCTTTTATATAGCACTTTAAGGTGTGCAAAGTGCTTTAAATATTAACTCATTTGATCCTCACAACAATCCTGTGAAGTAGGTTCCATTAGTATTCCCATTTTATAGATAAGGAAACTGAGGCACAGAGAGATTAAATTATTAAGTGTCTTAAGACCTCAAACTCAGATCTTCCATCCACTGTGCCACTTAGCTTCCTAAAAAGAGGAAGTAGGGAAAGAATGGGGGCAAACTTTAATTACTTCCAAATTTCATCTGGAACTACCCCTACTGAGTAGCAATGCAGCATCAGTGGATTCCCTGGTCAACCAAAGAAACAATTGAGGAAAAGAAGAGATTGAGTCTAAAATTTCAAAGTATCCTTGCAGTAGATAGCCTGTGGGAAGCAAACAGGAAAAAGAAAAGAAAAAAAAACCTCAAAGATCAAACATCAACAGGTTTGGCACACTGGGATCACTGTTTACTTAAAGGAATCTAACAATCATCATCCAGGCCGTATTTGTATTATTCTTATTCAAGGCTGATTTTTCTTTTTAACCATTTCATTTTATGGTTTTTACTTAGCTTCTTCTTAAAATGTTGTTTTAACAATTAGAGGTTCATAGGCGTAAATTCACCTGTCATAGTCTGTCCTTTTTGCCTTTTAAAATATAATTAAATATGAATATCTTGCCTAAAGATTTTTAAGGGAAAAGAAGTTTAATGAGAAAGGAATCACAGAGTAAAGTATTTCTTTAGTTTTATTCATTACAATATACTAAATGTTGAACATGAAAAGTTTTTTGTAAAAACCAAAATTTTCCTAATAGCCATTATTATGATTATTATTAATCCAGGATCAAAATTATTTCTATTAATAATAATAATCATTTACTCTCTGAATTTGACTCATTTTCAATGTTGAACCTAAACTAATTTCCCATTACACTGGAAGTATTCCATTTTAGGGTGTTCCTTCATTAGCTATGACTAATGACTAATTAAATGACTAGTGACTATTTATATAGTCTGAATCTGTTAATTCCTATTAGTTTTTATTGATTGCTAATAATGTATTAGATGCTAGATAAAATAATTTGAAGATAAAGTCCCAGCTCTCTAATAGGACCTTTCTCAATTTCTGAATTTAAAAAGTTTTCCTTATGTCCTACAATAAAACTTTAAATCAGTAGCCCTCACATTGTGAATTTCGGAATCATTCTTAACAAGCTATTAAAGTTGGTAAATTCTTACAGTCTCAGGTACAATGCCATATAACCTGGAAGGCTCAGGGAACATGTTGCCTTCTCTGAGGGAGAAAGCATAAAATGACTTGGGTTGGGGATAGGATATGTTCTATACTGGAGCTAGCCAAAAGAAGATTAACCAGTCTAGTGGTGGAGAGATAAAGAAAATATTTTAAGACCACTCCTAAAAATAACTTTGGAAGTGTTTAAGCAATTTATTTCCCCAGTGACTCTATTTTGTGTGTGTGTGTATTTCATTAACTTTGAAAAGAGCAAAAACTCAGTTGTCAGGCTCAGAGTTCATTTCCAGTGTGCTATTTTCCCTGTGCTTACCTTTATGATGTTTTCATGTTTTTGTTTTGATTGATTGATCTGATGGCCTTCCTGAAAAACGCTTTATTTATTTCCTTCAACTTCTGAAACACTGAAGTATAACATGTGAAAATATTTATTTTACTCATGAAAAGCTAAATGACTGATTTTTTTGACCCTTAGGTCCCTTTCCTTCTAAACTGAAAATGTTCAGAATTAAAATTATTTACCAGTATCACAGGATACTACCAATTTTAAAGCTTTTAAAAATGTTTATCTAATTCAATCAACCGACAAACATTTATTAAGCACTTACTATGTGCCAAACACCATGAAAGAAAACAACATATACATATACAATTATAAATAGAATATAAAAATGAATGCAGGGTAGGTTTGGAACTCAAAAGGCATTATAAAGGGAAGAAAAAAGAGAATGTTTATAACTTAATCACTTTTTATGTGTTTTCAACATTACAATTTTTTGTTTCTACTTTGAAGCCTTAGGCCATCTAAATTGAGACCCTGACTTTTGGGGTAGACAGCATTCTGAGTAGGGTGATTAGGTATATTAGGCAAGAAATAACTTTTGGTTAATTTTTATGAGCATACATGCGCATGTGTATGTGCATGTTAACCATAGTTGCCAGTTCAAATTTCTGCATTTTTAGAAAAACACGGTATTCATCTGTAAACAGTTTAAAAGAAAAAAAACCCAACTAAATATACTAGGTCTTAGAGCTATTGCCTTGAAATAGCTGCACATCAGCGATGAGGTTCTCGAACCTTTCTAGGTCAGTTTTTGTTTTAAGGTTTGGGGGATCCTTCAGAAGAAAAAGTTCAACAGTTCTCTTGAGCATAAATAATTAAAAAAAGTGTATAGTGCTCACGTTTTCCTTAGATCTGGGCTAGTAACCACAACTTTTGTAGGAGCTTACTTTCAAAAGCTCAGATTTCTAGCTAATGTAAATAAGTTTTGATGAGATCCTTGGCTGGTCAATTACTGAATAGTGACTGACAGCTTGTTAGCCTGGAGGAACATTTTATCTCAAAAGGGTGGCGGGGGCCATTCGGGTATGCTTGCCTCAGGGCTAAAAGGCTGGAGTTCGAGTACCTAGGTAGAAAGGGTTAAAAGAACTCACAAAGGAAGAACTTGACCCAGAGAATTGAGAAACTTTAAAAAAAAAAAGGCGCCCAACAGCGATGTCGCCTTTCTCTAATCTAAGCAGAAACCTACAAGCATTACCTTCTAGATTTAAAACAAAAACAAGTAACCCACCCACTTAAAACCCCCAAACCCAGAAAACAAACTTTGTCCATTGTTACAAAATGAAAAACAGAGAGGAAGAAAAGAGACTGAGCGAAGTCACGGTCAGAATTAGACTGCCCCTTTCCATGGTGATAATCGAATTAGTCTTCAATTAAACGTGAAATTGGCCCTCTTGGGCGGTGGGGACAAAGCCCCCATTGTCCCTGGCGCTCCCTCTCCTCCTGAGGCGGCAGTGGCCCCAATCGGGGTGCCAGGCTTCCAGGCCCAGACTTGGGGGCTGAGGATAGGAAAGCAGGAATGCGGAGGGAGGTGAATATGCAAGCGCACTTGTTTATCAGCTCCAGCCAAGAGAAGGCGCTAGCTGCAGGTAGCTGGGAGGAGGCCGGGGGCGGGGGGAGGGGAGGGGGCTAGGGGCTGGAGAAGCGCTGGGGAGAAGACGGACAGAGGGCGGTGGGTACTCTCACAGAGGGAGAGGGAAACTGTTTGTGTGGTGGCGGTGGGGAGCGCGAGCGAGAGGGAGGAGGAGGAGGAGAGGTTTGTGGGTGGGTGTCTGTGCAGCATCCATCTCCCCGCCCCCTCTCTCCCACCCCTCCCCAGCTCCCGCCCTCCCTCCCGCCTGCCTCCTGAATCAGTGCAGCTGTTGCTGTGTGGGCTGCGGATTCCTCCAGTCCCTCCCTTCCCTTCATCTCCTCCGGGAGCGCAGCGCTGCACTGCACAGCGCCCGGTCCTGTCCTGTGAGCCCCGACCCCCACGGCGGCTGCCAGCACCGACGAGCCGCCTCTCACCCTACCCAGCTGCCCAGGAGGAGGACGGGACCCCGGCGCCCCCCACCCCCCCCACCCTCTCCATCTCCCCGGACCCCGAAGAGGTAAGGGCCCTGAGGCTGCGGTTGTCGTTCTGCGGACAAGATGCCAACTCACTGAACGCCTCCTTTGCCTTCCCAACCCCCGGGCTAGGTGGGTAGGAGAGGATTGCGAGAGGGGGCGGCACAGGGTTCGGGGCGGGGGGCTGTGGACCTTAAGGTGTTATGCCAGGACGACAACGAGGAGGAATCACGCTGACCCTTTCCCAGCGCTGAGGTTGGAAGGAGGGGGGGAGGGGAGGCTGCAGAAACCGGGAGGGAGGGAGGGGCAGCAGGGGTGAGTAGGGGATTGCAGGGCTGGAGACCCACTCTTTAAAACACTTTAAAAAAGTGTTTCTATTATTATTGCAGGGCAGTGGGCGAGAAAAAGGGCGCTTGGGGCTGGATTCAGGGCCTAGGGAATGAGCAAGACGGAGAGAAGGCAGCAGGCAGGCTCTGCAGTCTGGCAGCTGCAGACATGGTAGTGTGTGACTGTTGCAGAGGCTCCATCATTAGGTTGCAGTAGACATCCCTCCTCCCCTTTGCCTTTCTCCTTTAAGCTGTGTGCTTCATTTTCCCAGTTTTTTTCCTGGGGGGGCATTAAAGAGAGAAGGGGTACTGAGGCTCTCGAGCGCATATTTTAGTGAGTTTCACAAAAAGAAAGAAAGAAAGAAAAAAATCCACCTTTGGCTGCTTGGATTGGGGTGTGTGTGTGCGCCTGTCTGTGTATGTGTAAAGGAGGATCAGAAAGGTAGGAGAGAGGGCACCTGGGTGAGTGGATGGAAATGACAGGGGTCGCTTGCAGTGCTTGGTGACCTAGGTTGCTGGATGTAACGGTACAAGAGATGCAACCAGGCGTGGTCCTGAGCTGCTCTGCTGCTGCTGAGCTGGAGGCGGCGGGAGCAGCAGCAGCTCCTGCTGCTGCTGCTGCTCCCGCCTCCTTTTCCTTCCCTCCTCCTCCTTCTCCTCTTTCTCCTCCTCTTCATTTCCCACTCTCTCTGGACTGGGCGTGAGCAGCCACGGTGCTGGGAACAGGCTGCTTTTTCGGTCTTCGGTGTTCTTCAACAGGTTTGTAGAGACCCAGTCATCTCTCTGTTCTGGCCCCCTAGAGGTGTGCTGGTTTGGGAACCCTTCTTCCTCCCTGCTCCCACACCCTATTTTCTTGCGTTTGGTCGTTCTCTTAGCTTTTGTGATGGGAAAAGTGTCAATCTGCTGCAATCAGATTTACAGTTGTTCCCCCTCCCTCCTCCTTTCTCCATATTGGGAAGAGAGCCTCATATGATTGCAGGCTTTGCAAACCGTCTTGAATTTTAAGAAGAAAAAACCGAAAACAGGTGAGAAAAGTATCTGAAGATGGGCCTCAGGGAAGGAAGAATCAATGCCTTGGATTAGTTCGGTTTTTTTAAGTATATTTAATCATGATCTGGCAGGAGTGGGATGATGCAGCACAATGCAGCTAGATGTATGACAACCTTATTTTGTTCTTGGTGGCTCTGCTTTGCATAGCAACTCATTGCCCTCTGCTCTTTCCCAACCCCACCCAGTTGAAAGCTTTTTTTTCCCCCCAGAGCCTGGGGCTGGCTGTCCTCTGTCATACTGTTTCAGCTGGATATGGCTTCAAAAGAAACAGGTCACCTAGGTGTGAAAGGAGAAAGATACATTTTGGCGGGGGGGGGTAGTGGGGGAGGAGAGAGGAGGGAATGGGTGAAGTAGTGGTAAAGGGACCCTCCCTGCTTGGTTGCTGTTAGATTGTACTGTAATGAAAAGGAGTTATGCGATTGCAGTTCTAATGCGGTCTGATGGAGCCCAGGCTGCGGCTGTGGACATTAATCCGATACTATCAAAGTACTGTAGGAGCATTAGGGAGGGGCGACAGGAACAATGATATTGTAAATGTGAGGAACTGGTGCATGTTGTATGTGAGTAGTCGTAGGATATAGTATTTAGATCGCTGATTATGACAGGTAATCTTTCAATACAGCTGGCTCCTAAATATATCAGAAGTTGATGTCAGTAATAAATTGACATTTAGCAGCTTAAGGCACCCAGTATTAAGAATATAGGTTTTTAGCTATAAAAAAATTATATGCGTTTAGAAAAATTAAAGAAATTAAATGTTTTTAGTTCCTTGGGCCTCAAAAGTGTATAAAGATGTTAGAATTTGACATATTATTTTTTAAATTGCTGTTTAATGGTTGGTAATAGTGGGTTTTTTAATTGCTTTGGGTTTAGTCAAGGTTTTTTTTTCCCCCTCTTTAAACTGAAACTATTTGGAAACTAAATTCATGCCTTGAGATAACAAATGAGGTTTATATTTAATAGAAATCAAACATTTTCAGAATTTTTTTGATTTAGGTAGAAAAGTTGGCTCTACATATAAGATTATTTCAGTAGAGGCATCATTAAGATGATTGTAGCTGAAATTAACCACACTTACTTAAATTTCACATCTTTTCTCTATGTGTTTTCTTCCTAATGTGATTTGGGAAGATTTTCATGAAATGATTTTTTTTCTTCTTATGGCTTTCATTGTCTCATAGCATTAAATCAAGTGGTTGGCTATCTACTCAATCGGTATGAAAGTGATTTTAACTCTCTCTTTAGATAGCAAATATCATTTACAAATGGCTTTCCCATAGTTCTCTTAGATACTTGTATTTGGAGTAACAAATGGAAGTTAGTGCATAATGCCATTCTAGATTTTGGTTTTGAGGAAGTGTCACCTAAATTAGGTAAAGATGTAATATCTCAATAGTTAAATATTTCAAAGCCAAGAATTACCAGTTGATAATCATATTTTTGTGTAATGCATAATAAAATTTAATGTAAATTGAGCTTTAGATGACAGCTTGATGATTTACATATTTTTAAAACTCAATAGGATTATTAAAACATGAAACATATTGAATTGAGTTTCATTTTTGCTTTCCTGTGTAAATCTGTCACAAAATCTTAATCTTATTCCCATGGATTATCAAGACACTTTCAGTTTTCTTCATTATAAAGAATAGTTAAATGTTGATGTCATAAGATTTAGTAGATGTGATTTATCAGCTACAGAATTCTGATAAGACTCTGGAGCACTGCCACTGGAGCAATAAGGATGATTACTTGATTAGATTATTTAGTTTCAATTAATTGTTAATCTATGATTCTATGGACCTTTACTGAATTTAATTTTTATTGCATTATGGTCCAAAAGAACATTTAATATTTCTGATTTTCTGCATTTGTTGTGAGGTTTTTAGGGACCATCGCATGAGCAGTCTAGAAGAGAGGATCAAAATTAGTGGGGCAGTCAAAAAAAAAAAAGCTGTCAGCCTATTGCTTCTTGTTAAGGCATTCCATACTTGTCAAGATCTATTGGGTAAGACATTATTAACAGCTATTATAACTCAGTTGTAGATTAGGAAACCTGAGTGGTCGAGATATTATTAAAGCAGGGAGACATTTGTTTGTGATACAACCAGAAGGGAGACTGGACCAACACTTAGCACAGTTTCTAGCACATAGTAGGTGCTTGTTGATTGATTGACCTGGACAAAGACCAAGTTTCTAGATGAAATAGTTAACTTACATTTATGTCTAATTTTGTTAAGAGATAGAAAAAGTTCAGAAAAAGTTCATTTCTAAATATTATTTTTTAATATAGATTTTTTCATACAATGAGTGGCAACTATTTACTATAAATTCTATGAAAACATTCTCATCCATTTATAGTTTGGGGGAGGGCATACACCCACTTAAAGATTTTTATAGTTCTATTTTTTGTTCTAATGCAGTGCTAAATATTCATTTTAGTTCTGCTGGATCCCAAACAACATTTTTTTTGGGTAGTAGTTACAAAAGTTCCATGGACTTCTCTATGACATCCACAGTTTCCTTCTTGAATACTATTGGAAGATTAAAGCATTAAAGAAAGGTATAGGTCTCTTGCTAGAAAATCTAGTCAGAGTTTGGTATATGTAACATCACATGGATTTTTGGTGAAGAAAACCATCCCTGTTGCTTGTACTTGAAGCATTCTTCTTCTGACAATCAAAGTTATTAGACTAGGAAGCAAGGTACCTAATACCCAAGGTTCTGCCATCTTTAATAAGGGAATGGCAACATCCATTTCTTCCTTAGCTTGTAGGTACAATGAAACTATGAGATAATCATGAAAGTAACTGGTTGGAAGTAAAGTTCCAAAAATAATCTATCCTCTTTTATTTTCTTCTGCATGGACTGTACCTAATCTGTCCAGTCTTCCATTTTTAAACATCTTCAGGGCCGGAAGCCATCCATTAACAATTCCCATTGCCAGAAAGTTCTTATCTGCCACAAGCCCTTTTTGCTGCAACATTGGCCTATTTCCTTTTGTTCTTTCATCGAGTGACAGCTAAGAAGAGTTAGTGATCCACTATAAATACTTTGCTTTATATATCAAAATTCTTTTTAGAATTCTCCCTGAATATTGAAGCTGGGTAAGCCTATTTCCTTTAGACTTTGGAGTTCCTACATTCCAAACTTATTCATCATTTGGACTTTTTTTTACCTGAAGCATCTTTAAGATCTACACTTACTTAAATTGGGGGACCTCTTTGCTCTGGAAAACTAGAAAGTAGGCACCCTGTAATGTGCGTGTGATTTTAAAAAATGTCATAAGAATCCAATAATTTGGAGTTACCTGATCCATATTAGGGAATTTTTTTTATCATTTAACATTTTATATAATAAAACATACTTTGTAGAGGTGTGTGTAATATGTAAATAAACTCTACAAAATTATATCTTTTTCTCAGAAGTATTAGTTACTAATGTTTAAAATGTTGATTTTTTCATTGATGTTAAAGCCAATTGTATGGGTAATGAACTGAAAGAATAAATTATTTAAGAATTTTACGTTGTTTATATCAATGGTTCTCAAAAGGTGTGACTTAAATTTAGGTTAGATATGTTGAACTTAAACTCGCAATTGCATACCCGTGCACAAGTGTGCTGGGATTCTTTGTAAGATTTTAAAAAATGCTGTTTTGTAAGTTTAAAAATGGGATCATTATAAATGATATATAGGCTGAAGCTGCTAATTGCAAATGATTCTTATCAGTTCATTAAAACAGACCTTGTAGAACTTCTTTTTGAAGAATGTTTCATGGATGGAGCACCAGCCCTGAAGTCAGGAGGACCTGAGTTCAAATCTGGTCTCAGACCAAACACTTGACACTAGCTATGTGACCCTGGTTAAGTCACTTAACCTCAATTGCCTAAAAAACCCCCAAAAAACAAACAAAAAAAACTGGGGGAAAAAAGGGCCTCTAACATTTGTACTCTACATATAGCTTAATAGATAATTAACTGATCTAATGACACCCTGAGTATAATTCTCATGTGATAGAGTTGTTTTTATATATTTTTGTGTGATCCAAGGGACAGGTTCCATCTTTAGGGAATGTGGTCCAAGGATTTGTTTTAGGATTTTTCCCTCCTGTGGTGGGTTTCTAACCCGTTAAATTCACTGGTTCATAGATTAAGTTCCGAAACAGATCTTAAAGGTCATCTAGTCCCACCCATCATTTCATATATAAGAAAACTGAGGTTCCAAAGGATAAGATTATTTTTCCAAGGTCATAAAGGCTGTAAGTAGCAGAATAGGAATTCAAACCCAAACCACCTGACCCAAACCCAATGCTCCTTTGTTGTTTAACATGAATTATTTATTACCATCAACTTGTGTAATCTGTTACTTTGGAGCTCCACATTTTACAAACAAGGAAGTTAAGGCTCTGGAAAGAGAAGGAATTTGCCTAGGGTCATATAGCTAGTTAGTATCAAAGCTGTAATTTCGGTGCAGGTCGCAATGTCAAATCCAGGGCTCTTTTCATTATATCACATTGCCTCTCACTACTCAAGCAACAAAATTCATACTATACATAATTGCAAATTGTACTCTTTGTATAGTTTATATGGAGAGTGATCAATAAGAAAATCTATTCTTTTTAGGCTACATTCAGTTTTTAGGCATCCAAATCAAATCTCCCCTCTCCATTAAAAACAAAACAAAGCAAAGCACAACCTTAAACCAAACTTGATTTTCAAATTTTGTACTAACCCCGAATCTGGCTGCAAAACCATGGTATTATGTACAGTGAGTTGATGATTGAGTTTATAGTTTGTGTATCACACACTCTGGACATTCAAGGAAAAACTGGAATTTCTGAGTTAGATTCCATTCCCCCTCCCTGGTACCTTTGCATTTCATTAATTTCATAGAATGTGGGAAAGGATGTTAGAGGCAGGCCAAAGGGTGCCTAAACAAAAAAAGTCATCCAAGAGAATATGAAATCCTCTCATCTGTATTGCCTTTGGCCTTGGATAAAGTTTCTTGTTTCCCTACTCCACTGGTAGCTGATTTAAGAAAAATTTTTGTCCTGGTGTGCTTGCCCTAAAATCAAATCAAAGTTACGATATTCATATTTTTTGAACATTTTTGTGTGTGTGGGGGTGTCTATACTCCCACTTCTCTATGTAGATTTTAGAGTTGGATAATGAATGGTAACTAATAGACCTTCATAAATTTCTTCTTTTTCTTTTTCTTTACACATGTACATTTTTTATTACCTACAGTCCTGGTTTTTAAGAAGAGTAAGAAATAGGTTCGAAGTTATGGTGTTTATTTTTTTTCCTGAATTCACAACAGTTTTCAGAATCCAACTATGTCTGTTAACTAAGAAAAATATACCACATTTTATTAGGATACATATGCATAATATCCACAATTGATCATTTGCAACCACATCTTGTTTCTTTTAAAACTGTCCAAATTAGAGTTATGCAGTAGTTTTAAAACCAAGCCAATTTCAATGTTCATATGATGTGAATTTATTCTTCTAGTGAATTCTAGGAATAATATAACAAAGTAAGAAAATCTTCATTTTATTAATTAGGAAATCAAATACTAGAAAGGTAAAGTGACTTGTCCACGATGATGTAGGTATTAATTGGTAGGGCTTATTACTAGTAATTTTGAAGATCACTTAGTAGCAACAAATATCTGTTGCTATGTGCTCTTTTAAAACTCATTTGATAAAAAGTAAACAGCTAATGAAAGAGCCCGACACTTGTGTAATTACTGTAGCTAGTTTCCTTATCTGGGCACAATCCATGTGCAGTGGAAAAATACCAGAAATGAAATTCTAAGTAGGTAATTTTTTTTGTTTTCCTTTGTTTTGAAAGAACTCCCATCAGAATTGCATCAATTCTCTTGAGATACATCTCTTTGTATGCTCTGGACTATACCTTGTTTCCCACTGTTGTCAATCCAATGATACTTGGTACAAGTAACCTGTATTTCCCTGCAACATACTGGCCACAAATTGAGAAAGAATAATTTACCATTGCTGATTTTATGGATCAATGTTTTTGAAGTACAAATATGATTGAGCTAACCTACTGGCCATCATTACAAGAAATTTGCTTTGGGGATAGCCCATGGGAGTCTTAATCAAATTCAAAATGGCTCTATACTGCCTGACACATATTAGGCATATGTTGGTTAGATCAAAGCAATAGGTTTGTTGACTTGAAAAGCAGCTCACATTTCTTTCTTGGGTTAGAACTATTGGAATCAAGAAAAAAAAGTCAAAAGTTAGCATCTGATATAACCTAGTTTTCCAAACCAAACCCTAGAGAACTTTTGAGCATGAAGAGTGATGCCACTCTTTGGCAAGCCTCCCAGTCTACTCAATTCCAATAATACTTTGGCCTCACTCTGTTTCCTAATGAAGAAACCTAGAAAGAGTCTTTCTCCATATGCTGGGGAGGAGGGGAAAAAAAGGAGCAGATGCTGTGCCACCAACAGTGCTTAAAGAGGGGGAGAAAAAAGGAAGAATGTTTAAGGAACCTGAAAACCAAAATCAATCTTTTTTTTTGTGGAGGAAATGGGGTTAAGTGACTTGCCTAGGTTCACACAACTAGTAAGCATCTGTTAAGCTGGATTTGAAGCCACCTGATTCCACAGGCTGGTGCTCTGTGCCACCTAGCTTTCCCTAAAATCAGTCTTTTGGGCAATAACTTTCTCTAAAGCAGTGTTTCCCAAGCCAGTCTATATTGTGAACCTGAAAAATATTTAACCTGTCTACTCCTTATTGCTTTCATACCCTCAGCAATGGTGGCCTTTGATGAGCTTTGGGAGAGCCAGAGACTGAAGGAACAGGTTCGAAGGAATATAAAAAATTTTTTATAGTATAAATTTCTATTGACTGATACACATTCGTTTTATGCCAGTGGTGGGGAAACTTTCCAAGAGGTAGGAGGATGGTTTCTGGCCCTCCTGAAAAGAAATGTTAGTAAATTATTTCATTCTACCCTGCTTCAAACAATAGCTACCAAAGATGCATTTTTAGAGAGAACACATAGCACCATGGGCATTACTAGGCTAGTTCACTTTGAATAGTTAATTCCCACTGTCATGTAGGGGCAAAATCTATGTATACTCATGATTTGGTGGGAGAAAACAGCTCTATTTTGGAGCTGCTACTACCATGTCAGTCAAAATACCTTTTTCCCTCCTTCCAGGCCTTTCTAATGACTAAAGAGCATGGTTCCTGGCTTAAATGCTAAGGAGCTGCAAACCTAGGGAGTTTCCCTCTTTAGAAGGAAGAATGCCAGAAAGAGACAAGATGGGAGCAGCGAGTGGTTGGGGGAGGAGTCAGAGTGAGATTGATTGCCCTCCAGCTCTGGGCCGCGGAAGTGAATCTGTGACCTAATTAGCTCACCTGTCTTTTTTTGAGGAGAACAGAATGATTGTCAAGTGATTTGCCTGAGAAGGTGCCTGGTCCTTTTCACTGACAGTTCCAATGACTCTGTTGACAACTGTGTTCTGTTGATTGCCCTTAAATGCCCAATCCATACCTGAGTGAAAAGCACCCCAGCAGCTGAAACAAGTGAGATTTGTACGACATTTTGAGAAAGGGAAAAATGACATCTCATTTTGTTGGCTTATTTTTAAAAATTATTATTATAAAGTGTTGGGTTTTTTTAAAATCACCTAGCACGAGGGAATTCTTTCCAGTCATCCTGATATAATAGGATGATTTCTCATTTGGCAAATCTGTTTCTGTCGGAAGCACGTCTAATTGCATTAAAGACACTGGCGTTTCTTTTCATCTGACTTGCTGCGTTATTAGAATGAGTTCTGGGTTCTGTGGTCAATGATATATCTAGATGTTATGCCTTATTCAGCACCAAATAAGAGAAACCTTTGAGTTACTAAGGGTAAAAACTAACTAGAAAGGAGAGTAATTTATGGTATTTGCAACTATTTGTGTTTTGTGTCAACCAATTGAATTTTTTTCCAGCTGTGAAATACCATTTTGTTCATCTTGCGTGAATATTATATATTTAATTGTCTCCATGGGTGGTGTTCCACTTAAATTAAAATCTACTCTATCTCAAATAAAATATAATGCATAAGGCATTCTTTTTATCTTGGACCATAATTGAGAGAATTGCTTCAAACTCTTCTGTTGACTTTTAGAACAAACTGATATTTAATTAAAAAATATAGATAGCTAGTCTATCTCTGGAATGCTGTGTGAAGCTTGGGGATCAAGTGATCTAATTAAATATACATTTGTAGCAACAATGGAATGCAGCATGTGGTTAGCCATTCTGGTTTGTTCTTGAAAGAGGCAGCTTATTTGCCAAATATTAACAAGTTATAGATTGTACTGTGATGACTTTTAGAGAACATATTGTCATGTTATATTTGTTGTTTTTAAACTTTAAAAAAAATTCCAATAAATAATGTTACGAGAGGGCCCTCCAGGGGTTGGATAGTTGTCAGTGGGAATTGGCAGTGATGAAAAGAAAAGATCATTAAAAAAAAAAACCAACAACCCAGCATGGATGGGTAGAAGTATTTTAAGCATTTATAAAATAGAAAATCTTTTAACTGCCCTTTCCTATTCTGCTATTGTTGATTTAAAATTTATTTGAAAGTTAGGGTGCCTGGCCATCTTCCCCCTCCCTACACTCCTCAGTTTCAGGATCATTTTGGCATGGTTTTAAAGCCTACCTGAATTGTCCATCTGTTTTAGACTAAGCTGGTTATAACTAGAAGGTGTTCAGATTTTTAAAAGTCATCGTACACAATTTTGGCCTAATTTTAATAAAAGGTGAGTTAGTAGTATAATACTGGGACATTTTAGTGTATCTTAGAGATAAATAACTATTCTAACTAGATTCTAACTAGAACTGTGCATTAAAAATTGGAATGTGCTGGAGGCCTGCCAAGAGATTGGGAGAAAAGCTATGTGACAGGCACTTAGGCAGGCCCTGCTATACCTTAAAATAGCCTTTGGCTTAACAAACAGTCTTGAAAGTTGTCACTTGTTTCACTTGAACAAAAATTCCTCTCCAAAATGTATGGTAGATCCAGTTGGTAGGTTTTAACAGTGTCTGGTGGTTTTTTGTGTGTGTTTTTAAACCGGTCTTGGAAAACGTTAGAACTTCACGCAGGGATGCAGTGCCATAAAATAACTATGTGTAACATCTAGTCATGCACAGTTTTACCTTGACAAGGATTTATTGCATTAGCCTAAAAATAAGGTAATTTCCCCCAACTGCAGAGTGCACAGTCTTGCAGATTTGGGAAAGGACTAGGGATGATTTAAAAGCAGGTTAGGTTTACTTATCTCCTGTGTTTTTTTCATATTTGATAAATGTTTGGACATGAACTATGGGTGTTTGAACATGAAGGACAAAAAGGATCAGAGGACATTGGTTTACTCTTCTGTGGAATCATGTTTTTCTTAAAGGTTAAAATTAGCTTATTCAGATGTTAGACTTTGTATTGAGTCCATCAGCAGTTTGGATTGTGGCAGATCATTCTGGTAATTTCTCTCTACCTGTTGACTTTCAGCTGTGTTTAGAGATTGACTTAGAATGGCTTTCTTTCTAAGTAAACGGATTGGAAAATACAAAGAAGGGTCTTTGGGAACAATTTTGCAAATTTGAGTCATAATGTGGTGCTGGTCAGCGTTGGCAGAGACCTGCTGTAAACTTGGAAATAAAACAGCCATTCTGTTAATCCAAGTTTGTGTTACTGTGGGGACCAGATCAAAAAATCCAGTAATTGGATGAGTGAGTGAAAATAAAATGGGAACAAAAAGGATTTAGAATTTAAAATTTCATGTAAATAGCGAACTTTATCTTGTAAAAATTTTTGGAACTTCCAAATTTGAATTCCCAGTATCACAAGTTTCTTGTCCTCTCAATTTAAATCTGTGGTATTTGTGGATGAAAAAAAAATCCTCAATTGTTCTGTAACCAAAAGTATTTGAAGTCTGAAATCAGGCTAACTGCAGTAGTCGTATAGCCTCAAGAGAGGAGGAAAATTATTCTGAATTTTGTTTCTAGCTTTAAATATGCTTTGTAAGGGACTGTCAGGGTGCCTACCCATATTTAGGAGATTTATTTCTTGACATACTTAAATGCATTTTTAAGGAGTTAGAACTTATATATCATTAGACCTAGTTAGAACAGTCTAACTAGAGTTTGGGTTATTCATTAAACTTGTTTGGGCAATTTGAATATGTGTTAAATTTTGTATATACATATATATGTGTGTGTGTGTGTGTGTGTATATAGATAGATGTACATATACATACACATCTCCTTTCTTGGTATCAACAAAGAATTGTCTTAGGAGAAACATTGTAAAGGATAGCAATAGGGTGATGTATGACCACAAAAGCATGTGGGCTTGTCATGTATTAAGAGAAAGGGACAACCTGTAGGTAGCCCTCATGTCCATTGGGTTCTATGCAGTATCAAGAGATGTAGAGGAAGGCTCCTTGAATGTTGGGCGGAGCTCAAACTCTCAGGGACAATTTATGGAAGGATAGGATTGAAAGGTTTGGATAGGGGTCTATTCTACACCTGGTAGAGATAGTCCCAACATCAGTGGGGTCACAGGTCTGATCTATCTAAACAGGAAGTAAATACCCTTACCATGTAGAAAAGATGAGAAAAGACCTTTTAATCATGAAATGTGCATCTTTGGGCCTATTGACACTCCCACGTTTTTGGTCAGTAACTTCTCTATAGGCTTGTTACTGTTTTAGGGGGGAAATTTTTTTTTCTGTAATATAGATGTGACTTCCAGGTTTTGATTTATTGACTACACTATAGAGTTTACACATGAAACAAGACAGTAAATAAGTCACTTTCTAATTTTTTGTCTAAATGTCTTGTGGACCATGTAGCATAAAAGCATGGTTTTAATTTTAAATGACTGCTATTGCAAGGTATACAAGCAGATGGAAACATTATAGAAGTCTATTACAGATGACAGTGGACTGGACAGGTGAAAGCCACATGGAATTACATACCAGGAGGAGGAGGACACATGGTGTGTGAAATGCTAGCCATTTTAGAGATGTTTCCACAGCTGTGTCTTTGAGCTGAAAATAATACCGTTTGGTTGGAATTATGAGAGCTCAGTTGGCTGAAAAAGTTCGAGTGAAACTGTGCCTAAGATTCCAAACACAGTAACTTAAAGAGAAATTTGTTAAGTACTGCATATTGTCCAAGAGCTTATTCAACAGTGGTTCAGACAGGACAGCTGCTTTCATTTTTTTAATTTCTGGCTGCTGTGAGCCTTGGGTTAGGCGTCTAGAAGCAGAGAGGAGATTTGGAATTGAATTTTGTTTTAAACAAGTTTTGTATTTTATTGAAATGCTGTCTGTTTACATTAAAAGCACAATTTAATTAAAGCATTAGGTGTTGGTTACCCCTATTCAAAGTTTGAATATCAAAGAAGTAATTCCTTATTATCAGTGTCTTTCAAAATTGTTATAAAAATGTATAGTTTTTATAAAATGCTAAATATTAAAAATAACTTAAGTAGTTTCACTTTAAACTCCATAATTCATGTTTTTTATAATGGTATAACAAATTCAGACCTACAAGGAAACTTAGAAGTCTGTAAATCCAAGCCTATCATTTTACAGGTGTGAAAGTTGAGGACCGGAAAGATTGTCATTTGCCCAGGTATATTCAGGTAGTAAATTGCACAGCTTGGATTCTAATTGGGTGTCCTGCATTCCAAATTCAATTGTTTTTCCTCTGCATCGAAATACCTGTTTAATATACTTAAGGAGTTTCTTTTGTGTTTTAAGAACTACCTGTTCCCATGCAAATGATATGCTAATTATAAATATTTTATTTATTCATTAAAACAGATCTCTTAGAGGCTTCTTCTTGGCAACTGTTTGAATAAATTTGCTTAGTCAAGTTCGTCACTGAATAATAATGGCTTACTTTGGACATCTTAGAACATTTTCACATACTTTCTTGAGACACTTGATAGGAACAAAACTGCCATTGCAAATGCCTGAGCTGCTCCACTAGCTCCCACTCACATTGGTGGTCAGCAGAGGGTGGCTGATTATTTCTACTCTCAGAGTACCCTAGGAACAGTCCAGAAGGCTGCTAGGGGTTTCTAATACTGTTGCTTCTCAGCTTCTTTCGGCATTCTTTTCATTGCTTATCAGCCAGCAGGCTCAATTAACTTTTTCCGAAAATGTATTTACTAAGGTGGTACAGTAAGAACAGCTGGCACGACACATTCTCCAAAGAGCATTAATGGAAGGAAGGAAACAAACATTTATCAGATACTTACGAGGAGGCATTGTGCTAAGTGCTTTACAAAATACAATTTCATTTGATCCTCACAACAATGCTGGAAGATAGGTACTAATATCCCCATTTTACAGTTGAGAGAACTGAGGTACACATGTTAAATGACAGCATAACACAGCTAGCTCTGGAAAGCAGGGTGTCTCATAATAGTAAACAGAGGAGTAAAAAGAGAGGGGTAGTCTTGGCATGGGGATCCTGACACTATTTTTTTTTGTATCTACCTATGTTCCTCTTTGTCCTCTATATGTCTCTCTGCTTCGGCTAAATGTGTTGTCTCTCCAGTGATATGATCGGTGGTGGAAGAGTGTAGTCCTTTCATCTGATCTCATTCTGATACAGGAGCAAAGATGAGCCTCCTCTGCCGTGGGACTCAGTAACTGCTGAAATTGCTCTGCTAAATTAAAATTCTCAGAAGTTTTGTCAGCTTGTTTAGTTAGTCAATCACAGTAGTCCCTCCTTGACCAAATCAAAGAGATTTATACCTCAAAGGGATCACAGGGTGTCAGCCATCCTGTTCACATATTTAAAATAATGTTGCTGTCCTTACTCAGATTATGTTACATTAATTGAGATGATTCTTTTACACTGGAATTCTTTTTCAAAATTTCACTAACTGAAAGTAAGCTTCCCTGCAAGTTAAGTTCAAATCAGTGAGGTTTTAAAAGTATTTATTTTCAGTTTACTGGTCCACAATACTTGCTTTAAGATTACACAGGCCAAACCTGCCCAGTGGGACTTTGAAAACTATCAGCTAAGACTTACTTTGATAGCTTAATAAAATATCCTAAATTGCTGTTGGCTATATGTGAATATGTGCTACTGTTCTTACTTTCTGGTGACTGATTTTTTTTTAAATGAGGCAGTGGGGTTAAGTGACTTGCCCAGGGTCACACGGCTAGTGAGTGTAATGTGTCTGAGGTCATATTTGAACTCAGGTCTCCCTGACTCCAAGGCCCTGGAGCTCTATGCACTGCGCCTCCTAGCTGCCCCTTGGTGACCGATTTTTTAAAAGCCAACAATTAAATCCAAAAACTAAGTCTACCGGCATTCATTAAGCGCCTGCTATGTGCCGGGTCCTGTGCTATGTACTAAAACTCTTTAACTTTGAGGATCTCTTGTGACCAGCAAAGATAAGGAAGTTTAGAACCAAAGTTCTGTTGTTGTCATTTCATTTTTGTGCTCTGTGTTTCAGAGATAGTGATACAGACTGTTGCCTAGGATTCTAAATATCTTCAGTGCTTCCAAGGTGGAGCTCAATGAGTGTCAAACTCAGCTAGAAATCCACAGGAAATCAGCTGTGTTGTAAGACATGAAGCGATGAAAGCATATACTTCCAGCCATCCCAGGGGAGGTGGGTATCACTTTATTTTGCCAAGTTTTATGGATTGCTGAAGTGTTTGGTAATGCTTATATAGCAAGTGACCAAATCTCAATTCTTTTGAAACTTGGCATAGATAACCACCTGGAAGTTATTATAATGATAATAAGAATAAGAAGAATGTTACTGCTGCTACTAATAATTATCTCTTTAATAATATGGCTCTAAAGTTTGCAAAGTGGTTTACAAATATTATCTCTCATTTTGTTCTCAACACCCATGGGAGGTAAGTGCTATTATTTTCTGCATTTTACAAATGAAGAAGCTCAGGCAGACAGAAGTCAGGGGACTTGTTCAGGGTTACACAGCTAGTAAGTGTCCGAGGCCAGATGTGAACTAAAGTCTTTCCAGATTCTTTTAAAAGAAACATGATTTGGTGGGCTAACATCAATTATAGATGGGATTTTTTTTTTGTTATTGTTTTTCCAAGGTAGGTATAAGGCCCTTCTTATTCTCTTTCTGCATGTTTGTGTGCACATACGTGCACACTCCCTGGAATGTGTGCCTGTATTTAATCACAAAAATATTGTTTACTTTTCATTTAAATGTGACTGTAAATGTGGTGCAGTAAAATTCTGGGTAAAATCCTGTAACTGCATGCCATTGCTAAGTTAGTTCAGTCATAAAATTATAAACTTTGAGAGATGGAGGGCACATGAGAAATTGTTAAGACCGACTCCTTCATTTTGTGTGTGAAGAAGCTGACACCAGAAACCTCAGGTGACAAATGTGGGATTTGAATTTCAGGTCTCTGCATTACATTCATGATATTTCATGCTTTTTTTTTTTTGGTGAGGCAGTTGGGGTTAAGTGACTTGCCCCGGGTCACAGAGCTAGTCAAGTCAAGTGTCTGAGGTCAAATTTGAACTCAGGTCCTCCTGACTCCAAGGCCAGAATTCTATCCACTGTGCCACCTAGCTGCCCCTCATGATATTTCATGGCACTGGAATTCTGTCATCATTAGAATTTCGTTTTTAAAAATCTCTTTCCTGGAGATAAAAACAAGCTTGGGGATTTAGGTAATTTTTTTTCTGTTGATGATATTGAGGTGTTGGAAGTAGAAAGGGGAGAATGGTGATAGCTTGGCAGAAAATGGTAGGGAAAAAAAAGATTTAAAGAGGGACTTCCAAGGAACAAGCTTAGCTCTCGTTTTTCCCCTATTATAAATGCTGCCCAACTGGTACTATACTTTGACTTCAGAGAGCAACTGCTACACAGACATCTGGGACCTTCTTTTGCAGGAGAAAATTGCTGTGTAGAGGATTCATAGAATCAGAATTTTATAGCATGTTTAAGAGATTCATCTTAATCATCAACTAATCCAAAATCCTGATCTTACAAAGGAAAATGATGCCAGTTGGGCAGCTAGCCCAGAGAAGTAACTTACCTATGGTCATATTGATAATTTTTGCCAGGAACAAATTCATTGTAATCAAATAAACAGAGCACTGTTACTATGGACCATCCACTGGGAAATGGAAACATTTTGTCACAAAGAACCTTTCTTTGAAATAGTACTCACTGTTGTGGCATGCTTTCCATGGTGAGATGCCAAAATGGTCTGCCTACCAGGAGTACTTAAAAATTATAAAGCTTAAATTTAGGATCATAGATGGAAAACATACAAGATTTGGAGTTGGGAGGACCTGGATGTGAAGTCCAGCTTTACTACTTAATACCTATGTAATGCTAGGGAAATGACTTTACCTTCCTGAGCCTCAGTTTCTCACCTGTAAAATGAGAGGATGCAATTAAATGACCTCAAAGGCTTTTTATACCTTTAATTTATGATCCTGTGAGCTTGTGTATGTGAAAGTCACATTGTTCAAACCTCTCATCTTAGTAACAAAGAGAAGTGACTTCCCCAATATCACATAGGTAGTAAGTGACAAAGGCAGGATTCAAACCCTAATCATTTAAATTCCAAATTTGAAAAAGAGTTAAAATAACAATAGCATCAGTTTCTGAAAGCAAGAAATTATGAGGATAATTTCAGGTTGGGAAAAAAAGATTTTTAAATTAAAAAAAATTCCTTTAAGACTATTTTATATTTTTTAAACTTACTGATTTTTTAACTTCATATCACAGTCTGCATATGCTTCCTCCCAAATGATTTCCTTTTCAACAAAAACTATTTAAACAGATACATTAAACAGATCCATATTCTATATTCATAATCCCCCATGTCCCCACCAAAAGGAAGGAGATGCTTCCTTGTCTTTTCTTCAGGAACAAGATTGATCATTTCAATTACTTAGCATTCTGCTTCCTTTTAGTATTTTTAAATTTACATTATTATAGACTGATTGTTTATGTCAAATTAATAGCCTTGTATATTTGAAGAAAATCAATAGATGTGATAATTACTTGTGTGTATATATACTCCATTATCTGTAGAAAGATCTCTAGTTTTATTTTTCTGTAGCAAAATCTTGCTTTCAGGTTATTGATAGTAACTTTAGGCATATTCTACTTATCACAGTTAATTGGTTCTATGAAAATGCTACATTAGACAAAGTAACATTAAAGGAAAAAATGATATAGTCATTATGATAAGGACCTATGGTTTCCTGAGTTGCAGGAACTCCAATTATTAACACAGACTTTCTACAATAGACAGTTTTAGACATGTAGGACAAATGATATAAATAGGAGATAATATATTAGGTGGCTAAAAATCAAACCATGAAAACCTAAAATATTTCTTTACAGAGACCTGGTATATACTCTTCATGGTGGTACTATTGACTTTCTTTTCTCCATAATTTTTCCCTTCTGCTGCCTAAGGGTTCTTACTTTGTGGGTGGCACAGAGGGAATCACCCCACAAATGCCCCTCTGTGCCTGAAACAGATCCTAAGACAGAGATGTATTTGATACTGGGGTACCATCCCCCCCAAAAAAATAAATTTCTTTACATTATATGACTCAGTACAGTATGTTATCTCTACCTCCATATATCACCACTTCAGCCATTCCACTCCCCAACTAGTGGGGAGGAGAGAAGAAAGGCTTCTTAAAGGAAATGAGGTGTCTCACTGAACAGAATGCAAAGAAAAGAAGAGAACTTGCCATAGATGTTCCTTAGAAATTGTTGGTCCCCTTCCCTTCCCTCCACTGTGCAGTTACACAGAAGGCCTACTTTGGAATTGCTTCTCAAACAATTAATGATTAGGTGACGTTGGGCAAATAAATCACTCAAGCTCTCTTATTTTTTTTTCTTTATTTATTAAATAAATCATCTGAACTTTCCTAAGCAGCTGATGGTGCAGTGGATAGAGTCCTGGAGTCAGGAAGACCTAGGTTCAAATCCAGCCCTAGATACTTACTAGCTATGTGACCCTGGGCAAGTCATCCTCTGTTTGCCTTGATCCACTGGATAAAGAAATGGCCAACTACTCTAGCTGTGTTTGCTAAGAAAGCCCTCTGAACCCTGTTGGCAGGTTGTGGTGCAAGACTCGATCAACAACTACAACAAAAGCTCCCCTAACTTGTTTCCTCATCTTTAAAGTGGAAATCATAAGTTGATGTTGGGATCAAATGAGATAATGTATATTGACTGTTATTCCTAATTCTCTTGTACTTTCAGAGGATCATCAGGATTTGCATCTCAATATCATTGCATTTCAGTGGTATTACAGGATGTAGAATCTCCTTTGGTATTTGATATTTGTTTGGAGCAAGGTTATTATGAGTACCCCAATTAGTATGTAATACTCTAATTTGTTTCTCAGTTGACATTTTAAACTTTTCTCCTTTGATTAGTACCTGTCCTGATTGAGTTCTCTGATTTCCTTCTTTACTCTCTAATTTGGTCAAAGCCAGCAAACTTCTCAGCAGAGAAGCTATTGGAAACTTAATATATGACCAGTGTCTCTATTTTGGGGATGGTTGGAAGAAGGCAGCTCTGCTTGGGCTGGTTTCTTATATAGGGTCCTTTAATATATAGCCTTTTTGGAGAATGGAGTGTGGAGGATAGCTCCCCTTGAATTAGAAATTCACAGTGTAGCTTCCCGATTTGATTTAAAGTAAAATTTTAGAACATCTGATATACTCTTATTTATTTAAATGTAAAAATGTATATCAGAGCCAATTAAGAATTATTTGGGGATTATGCCCATATCTACTACTCTCCAGGGCAGCTGGTTGATATAATGGATAGAATGCTAAGCCTGGAGTCAGGAAGACTCATCTTCCTGAGTTCAAATCTAGCCTCAGCAGTTACTAGTTGTGTGACCCTGGGCAAGTCATTTAACCCTATTTGCCTCAGTTTCCTCATTTGTGAAATGATCTGGAGAAGGAAATGGCAAACTCCAGTGTCTATGCCAAGAAAACCTCAAATGAGGTCATGGAGAGTAGGACATGACTGAAATGACTGAACAATAACATCACTATTGTCTAGTAAAGTGGATATATCAAATGTTACCATAGATTGGATGGCTAATGAGATAATTCATTTGTATAGTGCTTTCAAGTTTATAAAGTGTTTTTCTCATTGCTAGCATTTATATAGTGATTTAAGGTTTGTGAAGTGATTGTGCAAACATTTAATTTTATCCTCAGCAACCTAGGAGGTAGGTACTATTATTATCCCTATTTCACAAAAGAGGAAACTGAAGAAGGCAGAGATTAAATGACTTGCCCCCGATCATGTCACTAAACAGTGTCTGAGGCTGAATTTGAACTCACGTCTTCCCTTTCCCAGTCCAGTGCTCCATCCACACTGCAACTCAGCTGCTTCACCCTACAAATAACAGTAAAAGTGTGGGGATCCCCATTTGACAAAGGAGGAAACTGACTTTCAAAAATTGTGGCTTGTACATGATCACACAGCTAGTAAATATCTGAGGTGTGATTTGAACCCAGGCCTCTTGACTTTTGAGTCCAGAACTCTGTTTACTAGGCTAAGCTGTATATTTGCTTCTGATCTCTTCATATTCCCTAAAACTAGAACAACTCAATTAGGTGGTGGGGAAGATAGAAAATTGAAATGAGGAATTAAATCAATTCTACTAAAGCAAGAGAGATTAGTTTAGATGTTAGGGTGAATTTACTGTCCATGAATATAGATAATTGATTAGATGTGAAGAAGGGACTTTAGAATAAATCTACTCCAACCCCCTTATTTTACTGATGAGGAAACTGAAGTTCACTGATTTGCCCACATAGCTAGTAAATATTAGAGCCCAGTGTTTCTCAGGGGTACATTTTCTCCTATTTGAACTAAAGCACAAATAGAAGTCCCACTCATGACTGAATTCTTTAAGACAGTTTTTAAAACATGTTCAATGAGAACACTTAATTTGTTTGACTATGGCCTTTCTTGTGTTTTGAGAGGGAATTGGAAATGTGATTCCCCTCAATCTGCAGTTCCTGTTTTTAATTTTCAGTTTCTCTTTCCTAGAAAATGCTGGTAATGTTTTTGCATCAGCACTGAACTCTGTCCACAGTCAATCTGAAGGGCAATGGGGAAAGATGATTAGGAGATGAGAGTGTGCTGAAACCTGGGTGTCTGTTTGCATTTTTAACCTTGCCTCTCAAGGCAGGAAAAGCTGCATCATTTCTATAAGTAAACTAGGTAAATAATACATTAGATTAAATAATCTGGTTGAGTCAAGTTGAGAGCTGTGTGTGTTGTAGAATATGTAGATGATTTTCCATTTTTAGAAACAATAGCTGTAATTTTAAAGGTTCAAAATGCAAAATAAAGAAGATACACTGTTATCCTTAGGCACAGGGCTGAGACTAGCATCATAAGCACAGATAGTGTGTGGTTGAGCTAGCAAAGAAAAAAAAATTAAAGTTGTTCAGTTTGAAGAGTTATATTTAGGAATGAGTATTATTTTAGGTAAATGGATAGATGTGTAATAGTAAATTATTTTTAAAAAAAGCTCAACAATAACTATTTTTAATGCCATTATGGAAAAACTAGTTGTTTCAATAACTGGCATAGCTCAGTTTCTATTACCCCTCTCCTTTTATTCACTTCCCTCCATCTTCCATTTGCATTCCTATTTCTTCTACCTGCCTATTCCCATTGCTTGAACATAATTTTGCTTTTGATAAGACTGAATTTTGGACTGCTGAATGATTTGGTAAAGTGTAATAGGATTGATTTGCATGATCTGTGTCATAATTGGCTTAATTAGTAACAACATTCAATCTGAAAGCATCTTGGTTGGGGTTTTCCAAGAGGAATAAGAACTTTTATGGATCATTCTAGAATCTCTAATTTCAGAATTAAGGCTACAGGCTATCTGTAAGACGTCAAGAGAACGGAGGAGGCATTGTAATTTGAGAAGGCTAAGACAGGAAGGACAGGATTGGCAGAAGACTGATCCAGCCTTTCCTGCCAATAGAGTTAGTTAGTTACATGGCCAGCTTTTTAAGCAGACTTTTTCCCCATTATCCTTTTTTTCTTTGGCACCTGAAGCCCCACAGCAGTTGGTGCAATGTATTAGGTGTTATATCTACAGAGAGGCCCCATTTAATTCCGTTTGGCTTCAAATGAGGTAATATAGGGAGCCTGGAACCAGTGAATATTTTATCCAGTTTTCCTTCTGCAGAGTTAAGAAATGCTAATTGAGAAATGGAAGTAAAACTATTGAATATAAAATTAGGAGAGAAGTAATTTATTCTTTCTGATATGGAAAAACAGTTATGTCATGAGTTTACTTAGTTTGGCCTGCCTGCAGTTCGAAGTAGGAAGCAGTGAGTGCCAGATACATCTTTCTTGTGAAATCAGTCAGTAACAAGCATTTATTAAATGCTTACTATATACCAGATATTGCACTAAGAGAGGAAGATACAAAGAAAAATGAAAACACAGTCCCTGCCTCAAGAAGCTCACACTCTAATGAGAGAGACAATATGGAAACAGCTAAGCACGTAAGTACATAGCTCTCTATAGTATAAATGCAAGGTCATCTCAGAGGGAAGCTGGATAGGGAGAAGGGTGGTTGGTAAGGCCTTCTGTGGAGGGTGTGGTTTCATCTGAGTCTTGAAGGAAGCCAGGGAAGTTGGGAGGCAGAGTTGAAGAGGGAGAGCATTTCAGGCATGAAGGATAGTCAAGGAAAAGAGAGAGTTGGGAGATGGGAATGTAAGAAAGATCAGCAACCAGGCCAATGTTATTGGAGGGTAGAAGACATGGAGGGGGGAGCAAAATGTAAAAAGACTGGAAGAGACTGGAAAAGAACCAGGCAATAAAGTGCTAGAAAAGCCAAACCAGGAATTTTATATACTAGGTGGCATTGGAGTTTATTAAGTAGGAGGTGATATTGTTAGACCTTAGCTTCGGTTAAATCATTTTGCTGGATCAATAGAGAATGGATTGTCATGAAGGGAGACCTGAGGTAAGGAGACCTAACCAGAAGGCTATTGCAGTATTTATGAAAGAAGATCCAAATTGCTCAATTTAAAAATTTTGGGGTGGGGATAACTAAATTATAAATTGTCAGGCAGGCATTATGTAATAAGATCATTGCATAAAAATACAAATAAACAGGGAAAGCTATTTTGCTTAATGACAATTTAAAAAAATTTGGCAGCCGTAGTCATGGGTTCTTATTTGGGTTTCACCTCTTGCAGAAATGGGTCCTCTTGCAGTGACCAAATACTCCTGTTAATGCATATCCCATTTATGAATAATTCATAGTCCTTTCTTTCTCCTACTCTTTGTCTCTGTTTAACTGTTCACTAGAATCTCTACCAAGAATAGAACCTAGTCCTTGGGAGGAAAACAAAGCAGTCTTAATAAACTAGGGAAGAAGGAGGGAACAGAAATTATAGATGGTGAGATCCTGGCCAGCCTGAGGCCAGGTGACATGGAGGCCTATACACTGACAGGGTCTATGAGTCATTTAAAAGTGCTTTTCCCCCCCCTACATCATGTCATTGTCCTCTATTCATCTGTACCATGGCTCAAAATATAGGAATGATGACATCTTGTCTGGTAATGGAATTACCTCATGACAACTGACTATTTGCTTTGGAATCAAGGGCTTTGAATTGAAAGGAAAGGAGCAGGAGAAAATTACCTGTTTCTCCAATGTGCTAGATAACTTAAAGAATATCTACAAAGTAGAGAGAGCAGTAGATTAATAGGGGAGAAAAATTCAAGAAGGGAGTTGGCAATAAAACCCATGGCATCAGATGGCTGTACACAAATGAACAAAATATGGGTTGTAAGCAAAGTGAGTTATAGATGACAAGGAAGAAAATTCAAATTTAGAGGCATTATGGAAACCCATTTGGATGGAAACCCAAGATTGGAATGTGGCTCTGGAAGGGAATGACTAATTCAAAATGAACAGGATAGATAAAACGAGAGGAGAAATAGTATTATATATTGAGAAGATATAATTTGGGAACCAGAGTAAGGAGGGGAACAGAGGGAGACTGTTTGGATAAAGATCAGTGGAGACAGAAACAAAAGTGATATTGTCAATAGCACATAGTATGGTCCACCTGGACAGAAAGAGGTAGTATATAAGGAGTCTGGAAAACAGATTACAAACCTGTAACAGAAGCATGTGATAGTAGTAATGAAGCACTTCAGTTATTCAGACATCTTCTAGAGCTCTCCTTTTGTCAAAAGCAGAATGGCAAATGATTTCTTGACTTCATGATCTCATCTTTCAAAAAATGGAAGATCTAATGAGGAGAATTTCTATTGTATATCTGATTCTTACCAACAAGAAAGAAATGATTCCTGGGATGGAAATGATGAGAATCTTGGAAAGAGAAGGGAGCAGTGACTATTCTGTCTTAGAATTTATGACAGAGAAAGAAAGGAAAGTTGAACATATAGTCTGATATGTACCTTAGACTTCTACAGAACAGATTTCAGAAGGTTCAGAGCAGGTAGGTAGGATCCCATGAAATAAAATTCTGTATATAAAAGGGAGGTGGGACAGGACAGATGGGAAGCTCTAAGAATAGTATTCTGAAGATGCAGAAAAATTCAACAATGAGGAGAAAAAAAGAGCTATCTAGAGCTTGACATGCCCAGGGAATTCATCAGCCAACTTAGATTTTTAAAAGACTTGTGTAGAAGATGGAAGCAAGGTTTGTTAAGAGAAGATGAATATGTAAGTGTAGCATAATCCTGTAAGAATATCATCAGAAAGGACAAAGGTTGGCATTGGAAGTGAAGAACAACAAAAGGATATGTGGAGTTAGCTTTGTCAGGGAAAAGAGGGAGGATTAAAGGAGGTGAGAACCATTGCTTGGAGGTGGGTAAGACAATGATAACAGACAATATTGAAATCCATTTTCTCTACCAAGGAGTGTTCTTTGAAATGGAAAGGAGAAAACAAAGATAGCTAATATTATACCCAAGATAAATAGGGAGATAGAAAGTAGGTAGATGCCCTTGAAGAATTTTAAGTTAGCAAGATTTGATGAATTAAATTCTCTGGTACTTAAAACATTGTTAGATGTAATTGGCAAGTTACTTTTAATGAGCTTAGAAAATCTTGAAGAATGAGACACCTGCCACAGGATTGGAGGAAGATAATCGTCTTGATTTTCTGAAAAGGGATACGAATGGGGTTTGCAAGCTCTAAGCCCTTACTTTTGACTTTGATTGCTGGCAAAATCCTGTAATACATTTTGAAAAAAATTTAATTCATTTTGGGTGTCACAGTAATTTCCCAATAAACTTCCTGGTATTGAAGAAAAATGATGAAGCAAAACTAATGAAATTACTCTGACAGGAGATGCAGTATTCTATTTCTGTTACCCCCACCCCTACTCTGTCTCCCGAGAGAAGGAAAGTATGTTTCATCATCTTTTCTGTAGCATCCTTGAGTATTATTTTCATTTACATCATGATAGATTTGTATCTTATTCCTCCTGATTCTGCTTACTTCGTTCTAAATCAGTTCATACATGTTCCTTCGAAATTCTTTGTTGATGTTTCTAATAGATAGCACCATAGTAGTATATTATATTATATTAATATACTATAGACCAGCCATTTTCCAATATATGTGTGCCTTTTGTTTTAGAACATTGTTAAAGGACTGGTTACTGAATATCTAGAAGGAAGGAAGGGAACAAAAATTTATTAAGCACCTAATTTGTGCCAAGCACAGTGCTAAGTGCTTTACAAATTTTATTTCATTTAATCTTCATGATAACCTCAGGAGGTAGGTGCTGTTATTATCCCCATTTTACAGTTGAGGAAACTGAGGCAGACAGAAGTGATCATACTGGCTCTATGTAGGCCAGACTAATCCTTTTTCCTTTTTAACAGAATTTCCAGATGGTTGGTCAGAGGAATATTGTAGATATACTTGACCTGGATTTTAACAAAATATTTGACATGCCTACAAGAATAGCACGAAAGACTAATGTGGAAACACACGAGCAACCCCTTCATCCCCAGGACAGTACTTTAGTCTAAAACCTTTCGGTCCTATCTGAATGACAATCCTTATCACTTTTTCTTTAACTTTGTTCTGAAACAAAGTCCTACATTGAAATCTTTCAACATCATTTTTATTGAAGGCCTAACCAGTGTCTAACCCACCCCCTGGGTTCCTTGCTTCTGGTCGGTATAGGAAGGACTCTTCCCTGAAATAATTAGGGTAGTGATCAGGCTAAGAGAAGGAAGAAGTCTTTAATTACTTCAGTTACTAGAAGTATCACCTTTGACTAGGTAGAAAGGAGACTATGTAGGAGTGGTTGAAAAGAGATTGAATGATGGACTGCCTTGTTCCACAAGAAGTGAATGATTGGGTGGGAGAAGGAAGAAGAATATAATCAGATGTGAAGGTGATGTAAAAACAAAGCTATCAATTAAAAAATATGTGAAGAAAAGGTATTGAATGGTTTAAGAAAATCATTCTCTAGGGTGCTATACCATTCTAAGTTACTATTGTTCTGAGACTGCTCTGATTACTTGTTTAATGTTGACTGTGGAATTTTGTCTATTGTTTTCTTGTAATTCCAAAATCATTTGTGGATCTCTCTCTCTTTTTCTCTTTCTCTCTCTCTCCTTCTTCCCCTCTTTCCCTGTCTCTCTCTCTCCCCTTCTCTCCTTTTTTCTCTCCTCCTTTTCATCCTCTCCTCTTTCCTTTCCTTCTTCCTTCCCTCCCTCCATCCTTCAACCTCCCCCATATGCTTAGATTAGAATAATTTAATGAAATTATTCCAGGCAAGACTGTGCCTAAAATGTAGAATGCGCAGTTTTCTTCCACACTCAGAGAGATGGAGAGAAAGAGCAAAATTAAGTGGTTTCAGAATGTGTTGAATGGTCAAACCCATAAAGTCAATGCTTGGAAATCAGTTTGTAAGGAGGTCTCAGTTGGAATGCTGAAGTTGTATATTGCTGTCTCTGTGCTGTTTAACATTTTTATCGGTGACTTGGATAAAGGCATAGACAACAGGCAGATGTCACAAAGCTAGGAGGCATAGCTAACAACCTGGATGACAGCCAGGATCCAGAAAGGTCTTAACAGGTTAGAAAACTAGGCCAAATTTAATAGAGATAAATATAAAGTCTGAACACTTCAAAAAATCAACTTTGCCAGTCTAGGATGGGGGAACAGTGGCAAGACAACATTTCATTTTAAAAAGAGAAGGGAAGGGAAGATACCTTTCACAATTGTAGCTTATACTCAAACAAGGGGTAGAGCGATTATACAAGATGAAACATAATTTTGATTACATGAAATATTGTTTCATAAGCAAAATTGCTATAACAAATATAAGAAAGGAAGTGATTAATTAGGGGGAAATATTTGCACCAAATGTCTCTAATAAGGGTCTGATATCCAAGATATGTAGGGAAACTAATATAAATATAAGAGTAAGAGCTATTCCCCTGTTGGATATATGGATAAAGAATACTTATGAGCAGACAGTTTTCAAAAGAATTGCAAAGTATAAACAACCATGTCAACTGTAAGTGTTAGTTTATAGAAGTTAGACTAGATGGCCTCTCCCTAAGGTTCCTTTCAAATTTAAATGATGATCTTATGTACGTATGAAAAGATGCTCGAAATCACTACAATCATACAAAAAATGCACGTCAGAATAAGAAGTTTCACCTCATATGCAGCAACGCTGGCAAATTTCTCCCAGCAAAAGGATGGAATAGTCATTATGGAACTGATTGTTGTGGAAGACGGGTACTTTAACACATTGTTAATACATTTCTAAGGATAAGGATAAACTAGAAAGTACAATCATCTGATTAGTGAGAGTACTGAATTCTCCTGGAAGTGATTGTATTTTTTGAATTTGCATGGCATATTTCCATTGGGCTAGAACCAATTACCTCATTTACATAATTATAATTTCAAGTAGTGCAAATTTGAATAAAGGTGACCACTTCTGGGGATTCATCATTTGAATTAATCAAGGCTTAGCCATAACCATCCAAAGCAGATAAAACTAGTAGGGTGACAATGATAGCATATGAGCATCAGTTGAATGAACCAGTGATATTTGCCTTAGAGAAGAGAAGATAGAAGTTAAGAGGGACAACTACCTCTACTGCTACTACTACTATTACTACTACTACTACTTTAGCCTAGAGAAGATAGGAGGTAGAAGGGGACTGCTACTGCTTCTGTTACTACTACTACTACCACCACCACCACCACCACCACCACCACCATCACTACTACTAGCTAATATTTATATAGTGCTTTAAGGTTTGCCAAGTGTTTTACAAATTTTATCACATCTGAGCCTCCTAACAACCTTGTGAAATGGGTACTGTTGTTATCCTGATTTTCTGGGTGAAGAAATTGAGGCTAAGGAAAGATTAAATGAACTTATCATGAAGAAATGATAGGTGTCTTTCATCATTTGAAGGGCTATCTAGCAAAAGAGCAATTAGAGTCGCTCTTCCAAGACCTTTATGGATGGAACTAGGAGCAATGTGTGAAAGTGGAAAAGAGACAAATTTAAGCTTTTGTAAAGAATAACTTCTTAAACATTAAGGCTATCCCAAAGTGTAATTGGCTGCTTTGGAAGATAATATTTATAAAGCACTTAGCATGTGCTTGGCACATAGTAGCCACTTAATAAATGTGTCTTCCCTTCCCTTACCCCCAGTACATAGACCTCATAGTAAGTCTTCAAGCAGAGGATTGTGGGATCACAGATCTCGAGCTGGCAGTGACCACAAAAGCCATCTAGTTTAACCCTCTTATTTTATGGGAAAAGACGTTAAAGCCCAGAGAAGTTAAGTGATTTGCCCAGTGTCATTCAGCTAACAACAGTTACAGGTGGGATTTGACTCCTGACTATAACCAGGGCTTACTCCACTTTACTTTGTTGCCTGGATGACCACTTGCCAGGAATATATTGGAAGGGATTTTTTGTCATCATTCAGATATGGAATATTTGACCTCTGAGGTCCCTTCCGGCTCTGAAGTCTGAAGTGATTCATCTGGTTTGGAGTTTAAGAGCCCTATTGCTGTGACTTATTTCCTGGCTTTGTTAGGCCTTGTTGCATTTATATTCATAATAATGAATCTAAATAATTTTGTCATCTGCAAGTTTTGGAAGAATACTGTTTTCTTCCTGTCCCAGAGGACTAATAAGTCATCTGGACCCAGCCCTCTTGACTTTCTGTTAAGAACTAGACTCAACCCTCTTGAATTGTTTATATTTTGCTATTCTTTGCTGCTTATCTGTTAACCCTGTTTTTAGTAGATAACTTAATTCTTTCCTTTTAAAATTAGTATCTTTTCCTTTGTATCTTGTATAATATATAGCATCTGTAGTTTCATCACTGTGGGTACTTCCACCAGGTCACAAACCTTCCCCATCTTAGAAATAGTCTTCACAGAAAGTCTCAGGAGAGGATGCGTGGTGTGATGGAGAATTGGTCTTGGAACCAGGAATATTCAAGTGCAAGGCTTGCCTTTGTCACATACTAACTGTGTGCCCCTGGGCAAGTCACAATCTCTTAGTGATGTGGCAGAGAAGATGCCAACTTGTATCTAAGACTAGAAGTGGCAGAGAAGATGCCAACTTGTATCGGTAAAAAGAATTTCATTATCCAAAATAATCAACTGAGTGAGATTAAATTACAGTGACCAAACTTGACATTGTGGAAGAAGAAAAGAAAAGCCTACTCTGCTCCAGGCACTGTGCTAAGTACTTTACAAATATTATTTTATTTGATCCTCACAGAAACCTTGGGAGGTAGGTGCTATTATTATCTTCATATTACAGTTGAGGAAACTAAGGTAGATAGGTTAAGTGACTTGCCCAGGGTCACATAGTTTCTAAGAATTTGAACTCAGGTCTTTCTGACTCCAGGCCCAGTGTCTTATTCACAGGTTACCCAGCTGCGTCTGAAGAGATATGAGGAGGTACCTACTCTACTCTACTGTTTACTGAGATGGGGTACTGTGGGAATGGCATTCTTCATATATACAATTTTTTGAATGCGTTGATTAGTTTTGTTAAATGGTTAATTTTTTTTTCTCTTTTAAAAAATTTCTTATAAGGAGTATAGGTATAGCTTGTTGGTATGGAAAGGAGGGATACATTGGATGACATCAGAAGAAAACATATTAACTTTCTCACATTCTCTCTCTATATACACATAGGTATAATTTATATAAATATATATGTGTGCATATATATATATATATATATACACACACACACACACACAGATACACATATATTTCTTATGGAAGTACTTTAGCCAAAGAAAATTAAACAATTGGTGGTCAACCCTCTGGGCAGTAGCTTTATATTGCTTTTCATATGCCTGTAGGAATTCAATCACTTCATGTTACAGTGAGGTATCAGGGTAAGGACTTAATTTTAACAAATTGTATGAACTTCAACTTATCATTTGGAGATTTACCCAGTGCTTTCAAATGTGTATTTTACCCAAGAGTAATAACTTGGCTCTGGACTCAGAAGACTTGGGTTCATATCTCATTAGATGCTAACTCCTAACATGACCTCGGGCAATACACAACCTCGGTGGAGCCTCAGTTTCCTCCTCTGTAAAATGAGTGGATTGGACTAGGTAACCTCTGAGATCCCCTTTAGCTGCACAGCTATGATTTGATTATTCGTAAAACAGCCTTTCAATTTGCTTTTCTATGAACAAAGTCTGTTAGCCGGAGCTATAACTAGCAATATATTGTTGCCTGAGGCAAGGAACAGGAAATGGAGCAAAAATAATAAAATCAACTCTGTAATTCAGGGTGTGAAAATAACGAGTAGTTCAGGTCTCTGCTAGTTCTACATTTGTGACTCTGTGATCCTAGTTTTTGATGGCATTTTTCAGTCAACAAATATCGGAGGGTGCAATTTTCAGGGCTAATTGCTGAAGAGATGTAAATAAGATATAATCCCTGCCCTCAAGGAGCTTATCAAAGAGCTTAGAATACTATTTTTGAAAGTTTTTAACTTACCTTGAAAATAGGGAGAGCAAAAAAAGTGAATAGAAGGGCCTTGAACCAAGGAGAGCCAAAACCATATCAAGTCAACTGGTGTCTGTTAGGTTACTACTATGTACATTGTGGCATTATGCTAGGCACTGAGGTTACAAAGAAAGGCAAAAACTGTCTCCAGCCTCAAAGACCTCACAATCTAATGGGAAGAAGCACATATATGTGACTGTGTTTAAAAGATTCATCCCTTCCTTTCTTCAAGAAGCTTCTCTTAACTGCTTAGTGTGTGCTGAACACTGTGTTAGATACTAAGTGAGATCAAAGAAGAAACTAAGACATGGTCCCTGCTCTCAAAGACCTCATAATTTTGTAGAGAAGTTAAACCAGAGTATATATGAGAAAAATAGAGGGCTTTGCAAAATCTGTTTTTAAAAAATAGGTTTCCCAACACTGAAGACAGAAGGAAAATTAAGTTTTCTTTTAGAGATACTACTGATTCACTTTCAGGAGTACAAGGAGGACCTTCACCCAATTTTGGATCTACAATATTGGATTCAGGGCTACCACTAGGCCCTCTGGAGTAGAAAGAGAACTGAACTGGAGATTAGGAGATCAGAGGTCTGAACTCACTAGTTATCATTTTTCCTCTGGGCCTCAGGATTTCTGACCTGTAAAGGTCCAGCTCAAAAACCATATGTTGCCTCAGATAAGATGAACTGTTTGTTTTTGTACTTACAAATTCAATTTTATTTTATTTTCAGATACATATTCTACCCCTCCACCCCACCTCCTACCCCCAATGAGAAAGTAAGAAAAACAAAGTCCTTTGTAAACATGTATAGTCAAAGAAAACAAATTCCCCTATTGGCCATGTCCAAAAGAAAAAAGAGGCTTCAAACTGTACTCTTCATCCATCACCTCTCTATTAGATGGACTGTTCTAATTGTTCTTATAGTCTAAACCTCACAGATCTTTGCATTTTATTTTTTCCCCTGTTATTGAATCAGATTTTGCTTATGTATTGCTCTTAGAACATTTTTTCTTATTCCATTTCATAGGATGATATTAAATTCTCTTGACCAAAAAAGCTTACAACTCTTTGGAATGGTGGGCTAACTGGTCGTTGTTTCCTTTAGACCCCAATACCAAGTACCATCTCATTCTAGCAGTTTCACTGTCCATTAAGTGTTTCTCTTTTCTCCTCACTTAAAAGAAAACGAACTCCCCTCACCCCCAACCCTCAGTGTATTTTTGGCATTGGAATGCCCTCAGCCAGATGGCAGGTTTTGTTAAAAGAAAAAAAATCACAGAGAAGATTTCACACCCTTCCCAGCACTTGTTTTCTAGTTCTAATTTGAATAAAATTGTATATGCCGTCCCCCACACACTTTTTATACAGGGAATGAGGATTAATACTGTATTTGCCTGTGATATCCATTTTAATCCACTGAACAAACTATGACAGTATATAATTACCATCAGAGGAAAATAATAAATCTGGATTTAGTAGAATGCATTCACTTAGAAAAACATTTCATGTGTAACTGAGTTTTCATATAAGGTCAGGTCATTTAACATAAAAATGTTCATTATTAGATTGTGAGCTCCTTAAGGGAATTGTCTATTTTCAGTTTTGTTTGTAAACCACCTTCTTTCTCTCTCTCCACTTCTCCCCTCCTCCCTGCCCCATCCCATCCCCACCAGTGCTTAGCACAGTTCTTGACACAAACGAGAAGCTTCATAAATGCTTTTTGACTTCATGGGAAAATAAAGTGATGAAGTTTGATGAAATGATATAATATACATGGAAAAATTAGAAAAGTATACAATGCAGTCTAAATATAGTATGTTACCACAATGATTTCAGTGAAGTAGCTATTTCTAATGACTTGAGATGTCAAAGTGACATGGTAGTGTAAAAGGGAAAAAAATGTATCTTTAAATCCCTGAAATAAGAGCTCTTAAAAAAACTTTTATCAAATAACACATATGTATACAGAAATTTTGACTTAGGGAATATGCTCCACAAAAAATAACCAAAATACACCTATCCTCGGAGTTTATATTTTTTATTTCAGTGATACCTAATCTTTTAGGGAAGGATTTTAACCTTTTAACTTCCCTTTTTTTAAACACCCCCCCAAAAAAATCACAGTCATACATGAATGGAGTATTGTTTTTGGTAGTGTTGTTTTTATTACTGTTTTCAAAGCCAGAGTTAGGGAAGTTGGGGGAGAAGAGTTTGTAGGCATTGGCATGAAGATAGTGAGAGAATAATAAGGTGGGCATGAGTTTGGGCTAGATATGGTGAATGGTGACTCATCAGAAGCCCCGGATCCCAAGGCAGACTCTGGGAGTGCCCAGTGAAAGGTATAGGACAGAGCACAAAAGCATTGCTGAGAAGGCTGGGTCTGGGCCACACATGATAGCAATTTGTGTTTTATTAATCAACAACATCAATAAGCATTTAAAAAAAAAGAAATGTTTATATGTATGAAACATATTTATTTTAGTCTCCAAAGATGTATTTGTTTATTATACTGTCATGCTGTGTATTTTGTTGGTGCTAAATAAAGATCAAAATGATGTTTGGTATACATATAGATTCATGGACACCTTGAAATAATTACACTTCCCCAAAGGGTCTGTAGCCCACAAGTTGGAAACTATCATTTTAAAGAATTCCTTTTACTTTCTAGTATTCTTTTTGGTGGTATATTTTTTTTCTGGATAGAGGAGCCCAATGGCTTTTTGCTTGTCTAAAGTGCAAGATTTATTCATGGAAAGAATATTGGGTTTGGATTTAGAAAACCTGGGTTTGAAACCTAACCTTACTACTTGTTAATTGTGTGAATGACCTTGAGTAATATACTCTTTGAAATGTAATTAACCTCTCTCAGCTGGGAAAACATTACCTCCAATAGTTGATCTTATAAAACTACTCCAATTCTTGATCACAGTGCAAAGGGCTTGGTCTGGCCAGGGAATTAGTGGAATATGAGCTTTGGAAGGTCAGACAAAGCTGCAAAGGTTTTAAGTTTGGACTCACTGACTAGCTTGGACTATCTCATGTAAGGATGAGTCTAGCTAATTTCAGAGAGGCCCATCGCCACATTTACCGAAGGGTGATGGATGTTTTTGGCCATACCAATTCTGAGGCCATCTGTTAAGCCTTAGAAAGATTGTAGTCTGTACCAGTGACAAAGGCATACACACAAGATCAGAGCTCTTTGTGTAGTCAAGCAAACTATTTTTTTATTTATATATAGAATGGAGCCTGAGTGCTACTAGTTCATATTATTGCAGAGTTCTCCATATTATTTATTGATTTCTTGGGAAAGGAGAGAAGTCATTCCTTGATTTTCTAGCTCAGGGGTTCTTAACCTTGTTTGTGTACGTAACAGATCTTTGGGCAGTCTGATGGACTCTATAGACCCCTTCAAAGAATGCTTTTAAATGCATAAAATAAAATACATAGGATTACAAAGGAAAGGAGAGGTTTAGTGAAAGTAAGGGTGCAATTTTTTTCCCCTATTCTAGTTCAAAGGCTTTCTGAAATCTATCCATGGAACCCTGGTTAAGAATGCCTGTTATAAATAAACCCAGTATTTCAAAAACTATATATGCTAAAGTTTTACTGGGTAGTGGACCCTGTCATTGACACTGTTATGAAACAAAAATGTACAGATGAGTCATTATTTGGATAAACTGGGCAATGTAAAGAGTAAAAAAAGAATCCAGTTTTCCCTTCATGGCAGGAAATGGATATGTAAGTGTTGAGAGTCCATCCCTTCAGTTAAACTAACCTAAATAATACTTAATTTTCTACTATACCCAAATAGATAGTTTCATGCTCTTTTAGTTACAATCTAAATTGCTGTGCAGTGGTAAGATGCCCCAAAATGATCTTTGTTGTCCAGAGAAATGGGTGACATGTTAACTTATAATTGACAGACTAAATAGGTATGGAATATAGTATCCCTAGAGCTTATGAGGACTTTAAAAAGAAAGAAATTTTGCCTCCCTCCCCATCTTTCCTTTTTACTTTGTGAATCTATGAGTGTCATATATTTTCATTTTGAAATTAGATATCAAACTATCTCTACAAAAAAGAAATTAGGAAATATAGATTCAAATGTCTGTAATGATTGCCATTTTAGTAAAGAAATGATAAAGAATTACTTGGTATTATACACTTATAATTCACTTTCTGGAATAAACCTGTTCCTAAAAAGTTGCACTAAAGAAATATGGATTTTTTTAAAGGTAGTTCTATTTGGAAACATTTTATAGTATGCAGAATCCTGTTTGTAAAGTAAATATTCACCATTCCCATGCTGTCTTTTATGTCAATCAAAGTTTTCGTGTTTGCCTAAAGTAAGGCACGCCTGCTGGCCCATGCTTATTAATAATACCTCATTTACATGTAGCATTTAAGATTATAAGTGGGATTTAGAACTGGTTTAACTTTGGAGATAATGGAGTTCACTGCCTCATTTTACTGCTGTTTATTGCCTGTGTGACTTCTTACTATTTAGTCCTCTCCGGCTGTCAAGCAAGATTCAAATCCCAAACTTCTGACAGAAAATTTCACTGCCTATTCTAAACGTTGTGGAGTTTAGTTCCTTCGATGTTAGTATTTTTTGTTTACACAGTCTACTTTTTAAATGTAAAATTTATTGGCATTAAGTTTAACACTTCCATTTTGTTGTTAAAGCATTTAGGGCGTAAATTAAATTCCATTTACACAGTCATGCAACCAGCATATTTTAGAATTAGAACAACTCCTAATTCTTTGGACTGGAACTATAACATGCCCCTAATTAAGCCACTTATCAATTTATGTAAAACATAAAAAAAATTTAGTTAGAATAAGGTTATTAATATGTACTTGTTTGACAAATGAGTAGTATTGTAAGTGACTAGGTAAATGTTTTAAAGTCATGTCTCCAATTATTTACATCATACTTTTTACACATCATCATTTCACCAGTCCATATTTAAATACTGAACTTGCTTCCAAGGTAAAACTCCACAGAGTTTGGTCTTTTTGTTGTTGTTGTTGTTGTTTTTTAACTAGAAAAACTGTTTTTGTGACAGCCACATACAATGCAATGTGCTAGATGATAAAGATGCTTGAAGATACCATTTAAATGAGGCAAGATACCCTAAGTCTCCTAGAAACTTAACTGATATATGGGAAGTTTCCTTTCCTTTAATGGTGGATGTGAATCAAATTTATTAGGTTGTGTGATAGGAGAGCAGAGAAATTAATAAAAATAATAAAAATTATTGGACTCTATTTGTATTATACTTTTATATCCATATGCTTATAAAACTGCACTATCACTATATTTAGAAAATTGATTTATAGTTTAGTGCTTCTACAGATGGAATAAAATTTCTTTCCTTCAAATCCTAGCTTATGAAAACCAGATTACCAGAGCATTTTTGAATATTTTCAATTTTCTTGTAATTTTCTATGTTCTTGGGTTGCTTTTTCTTTCATTTTCTATGAACCAGATTAAAAATCATAGCATTTGGGACCCTTCCCACCCCTGGCAATTTTGAGTGATCTTTACAGAATTAGATCTTTTATGGTTTTTCTTCCTAGCCTTTATTTCCCTCTTAATGACAGCTTTTATTATTCAGAGACCCTAATTTCCTCGATGTGTATGTTTTAACAGGAGGGATCCCTGAGGATGATTGAGTTGGAGCCAGGTATAGAAAACTAATAACTCCCCCAAAGTCACATACTTATTGCTGTCATTGCTTAGAACTCTGACAACTGTTGGGCCATCTTTTGTCTCAACATTTACTCTTTATCTGTTGTCAAAAGACCAGCCTAACTAAATCTGAAGAAGAGGCTCATTACCAGAAAGTTGACCACTAGGTGATGCATGTTTCTATGTCACAGCAATTCATTGATGAAAATGAGGTGAGGTTGCAGACTGTCATTGAGAGAAGTACCCATACTAGTGAAATAGTGTATTTTTAGAAGTCTTGGAAGTATATTTTAAAATAATAGTGACGTTTAGTTGGAATTTGGGGGTAACGACTTTATTTTTATTAATAACATATTTGCTTCTGAATGTATTTCTTTCCTCTCCACCCTCCCTGTTGCCTCAACAAAGTATCCTTTGTAATGAAGATTGTTAAAGGAAAAGGAAAAAGGCATTTGAACAAAAATAACTAACACATTATGACTGGCAGTATATTCAGTATTCCATCCCCATAGTGTCCTTCATCTCTGCAGTGAAAAGAGGGAATCACGTTTTCTCACTTTTTCTGGGGCTGAGTTTGATCGTGATGGTGATGGTGGTGGTGTGGTAGAGGAGGAGGAGGAGCAGGAGCAGCTAGCATTTATTTAGCACTTTGTTTTGCTGAACGTTTAACATGTTATTTCATATGATCCTTACTCCAACCCTGTTCTATAGATGCTATGGTTATCCCCATTTTATAAGTGAGGAAACTGACATTGAAAGAGGTCAAGTGATATGCCCAGTGTCACACAGTATCTGAGGCAGGATTTGAACTCAGATGTTTCTGATTCCAGATCTAGTGCTCTATCCTTTATATCAACTAGCATCCCCAGTTTCTTTGTTGTTGTTTTCTTCCTCTAGCATCATATATGTTCGTGCTTCTACTTAACTCTGCATCAATTCATTAAAGCCTTCTCATGCTTCTCTGAATTCATCATGTTCAACATTTCTTATGCAGTAATATTCCATTACATTCATGTGCCACAGCTTGGTTGGCCATTCTCCAGACAATGGGCATTTAATTTGTTTAGAGCTCTTAGAAGTTCTCTGTTGTAGTAATAGTGGTAGTAGTGGTGGTGGTGGTGGTGATAGTAGTAGTAGTAAATATTTTAATGTACATAGGACCTTTCTGACTTCAACATACAGGAATGTCTATTGAATAAATTGAAATCTAATTTTGCTGAGCTTCTGTTACTATTTAATATTAATCTGACACGAAGAGTAGAATATTAATTTAATATTTTATTAGATTTGTGATTTCCCTTTTGTGGACATTCTACTCACTGATATGGATTGACAATCTGTCACATCTTCTCATCTTTTGTGATCCATGCCAAAAACCTTTCCATTGATTTATCCAACATATTGGAGGTCTTGCTCAGATTCTTTTAATATTTCATCAATGCCGATGCATAACATAGTTGAATCAGTGATAGAATCTATCTTGGGGATTTGGGCATTGGCTGATATGAGACAAAATGCTTACAATGCCATTTAAATCTACAGTTCTTTGCAATTAATTGTAAAAAAAAGTGCAATTCATGTGATGTTATAAGATGTTTCAGTCTTTCAGTCCTTTTCCTCTGAATCATATCCTAAGATATTTATTTTAAAATCTCTAACCCTGGATTGTGTAAAAATAAACACAGATTAAAAGTGCTTGAAGAATTTGCCTTCCAAGCAAACTATTAGTTAATATATGATCCTTTAGCAACATTTTCTTTGTCCAATGTTTGAAAATAGGGAATTCAGTCCCTTTGACAATTTATATTTTAAACATATTTCTGGAAAAATGCATTCTATATTTGTATAAATATGGCATATGACATGATCCATGCTTTCCAGAAACTCATGATCATGTTGGGAAAATGATATAGACATATGAAAGAATTATAATTAGCTATGGCCCCTGCCCAACGCTAGAAGGACAAAAGTAGTGGGCATCTTAGGGGTCTGAGTCTACTTTCTGAATCTAGATTTGCTCCCTTAGAGAAGGGAAAGAAATAAGCATTTATATAGCACCTATTTGCCAGGTGCTAAACACTTTTACAAATATTATCTCAGTTGATCCTCATAACGACAGTGTGAGGTAGGTGCTATTATTATCCCCATTTTACTTTTGAAGAAACTGAGGCAGACAGAGGGTAAGAGATTTACCACACAGATAGTAAATGTCTGAAGGCACATTTGAACTTGTGTCTTCCTGACCCCAGGCCCAGCACTCTATCCACTGTGCTACCTGTTGCCTCCTGCGCAGTGACTTAGAAAATTTGCTTTCTATGTCTGGGACCCAAGTTTAGCATCTGCAAGCTAAGGTTAAAGCAGGTAATTAATTTAATTTCTAATGTTCTGTGAATCACTGAAGTTGATGGAGAAATTGAGGGAGCCTGGTCAGTGAAGGGCTTTGAATTTAAAGGTGGGATCTAGCAGCTCAGGACTGAGCAGGGAAGTCATAAGCTTCCTTTCCTTCAAAGGAAGCAGAAGCCAAACTTCTTGCCAGGTCCAGAGGAATAACTTGACCTCTTCTGCCTGGGTTTTCTGATCTATAGGCTTTAAAGAACTGACTCTGTTGTTCCTTTACAGGCTTCCTGGACGCTACCTCCCACCTTTGGACTAAGTAAAAGTTGTCACTCTTTGCCCTTGACCAGCTCCCCTGGGTGATGGGGAACTGAGGCAGACTCCCTGACTATTATGGCATTTACCCATCATAGCCCAGAACAAAGGAAGGCGATAGCTAGACCCTGAAGGAAGATTAAGATTTAGATAGGCAGAGGGGAAAAAGGATGGGCATTTCAAACAGGTAGAAAAGCCAGACCAGAGGCTTAGAGGTGGTATTGAGGAAATGCTTGGAGTGGTAGGTTCATGTTGGAGGGCACTGGGGAATAAGGTCAGAAGAATAGGATAGAGAGCCTTAAATGCCAAACTTGGCATTTCCAATGCAGAAGTAATTTGACAAGTTTCTCTTAAGACTCACATTCAAAGAAAGAAAGTGAACCTTGTCAAGGTCTCTTTGACATGGAAAAGAATCATTCCTTCAGATAAGACTTCCCCTTATCTGTCAACTTTTCTTCTTCCCCTTTGCCTTTTATTGGTGAAGAGTTGAGAGTGGACTTCTCATAGGTAGTCAGGGGCCCTAGTTTTATTTTTAGAGGAGACTTTTCAATCAATCCATGAGGCTTTTTAAAAACTGTTCTGAACTCTGTGGATACAATAAAAGAAGAGAGAGGAAAGAGTTCCTGCCCCAAGAACTTAGATTTTAATGGAGATTACAAGTACATAAATACATATGGAACACAGAATAGATACACCTCCATCAGGAAATGCTATAATTTTGATCAAATTTTGAGTGTTTCCTCCGTGGTTCCATGTATGTGTGTGTGTGTGTGTGTGTGTGTGTATGGCAGGGAATGTCACACAGTATTAAAGGAGATTCCTATTGAAAGAATATGTGAGGATTTCTTTCCTTTCAAATCTATTTAATAAAATTGACTTTAAGTTAAGTGAGAAATTTAGCAAATGTTCTGCTTTTACGAGCTTGGGACATTGCATGTACTTCTCAACATAACACATTTGATATTAATTTAGTCTTATTCTTGTTCAAACCATGTACCCTAAAACATAACCCAAAAGCTGGATGTGAAATAGTTTAAGAATAAGGGGATTAGCCCCACCCTTGACACTGTTATATGATTTTCTGCATTTACTACAAGAAGCCCTGCTTTTTGGAAATAATTGCACACTATATCAGAGTCTCTCGTGTTTTAAATCATAGACTTTAGATCTGGAGTGCATCTCTGAAAGCATCTATTTCAAACTGGTCTCATTCTACAGACTGAGGGAAAATGAAGCCCAGAGAGTTCATATAAGCCTTCTGCAATGACATAGTTAGAAGCAGTTCTTGAACACAGACCTCCTCCCTCTGAATCCAAAGTAATCTCTTTAGACACAGTTGGGTTCCCTTTTGTTGGCAATTTTTTTTTGTCACTAGTATGGCTAGAATAATCATTAAACTTCTAGGAAAGCAGAATCGAGAAGATCTATTGCCTGTGCAACCCCATGAAGTATATATATAGAGCTCATGTGCGTGGCCAGCCTTGGGCATACTTGTGGAATAGATCAAGTTTATGGGCCTTGTCCTTTCTGCACCCTCACAATAGACACTTTAGTATGACTCTGGACCCAAGCATCACTAGTGTTTGAGCTCTTATTTTCCTCTTTCAAAATTGACTTGTCCCAATGCTGTGTCTTATTCCTCTCAAAGCCCTCTAGATGATAGTTGCTAATCAGAAATTAATTTGAGCTACAGCTGATGATGACTTTACTATATGACCCTTTCCAGATAAATGAATTTCATCAGAGATCTTCTATGCTTTTACTCAAAGGAGTGACTAATGTGCAGATGTCAGGTGCTGGGTTAGTTCAGGGCTTTCTGGAACTCCTCAAATTATACCACATAGGTAACTTGCTTTCTCATAAAGCCGTCTCTCATAGCCATAGAACGGCTGTAGAAGGTGAAGCTTTCTCTAGAATCAAGGAAGAAAAGATAGGGCCTATCCTGACATCTTTATATAAACCTCTTCCTTACCTTTTCTTGGTAGTTTGAAATATTCCTCTAAGGTCATTTGGATACTTTTTGATAACTTTTATCTTTTATGTGTCATAAGAAAAGCCAGGGTTTGTGCTTTATGTTGGGAAAATAACTCAGATATTTTGGGAAATGAATTTTTAGAAGAGAGACACTCTGGCTGAACCCAGTTTACAAAATCTGTAAATAACAGTGTGTCAACTTCTGACAATGGGACAGGTGCAAACATGTCGCAGTGAAATAACTACTTGCTAATGTTGTGTGTAAGCTTTGCTCCTGGCATCTTACCAAAAGAAGATTGTAGAGCACAAAGGAAGAAAGGTTTCCAGTTGACATTGTCTTTGAAAAGGTGTCAGTTCAGAGCCTAGAAGGCAACATGGTGCAGATATTAAGAATGCTGAGCCTGGAGTGGAGAATTGGGTTCCAATTGACACTAGGTTACCTCATCTATGAAATGAGGGGATAATAATACCTATAGGAAGATCAAAGTAAGGAAAGTTCTACAAACCCTGAAGCACTATATGTATTTTTGTGTTTATATTCTTAATATTTTACACAGAGCCTGGAACATAAAAAGCTACTTAACAAAGGCTTGTTAACGGATCATATCTCAGCTATGATTATTATCAGGCAGTTGTTAATTTATATTTATAAGCTTTTGTCCAGTTTCTGTGGCATTAACACTTTTTTGATTGTATAATAACCCAGAACTTTAATCCCAGTTTCAATGCTGGGATGAGGCCTGGAGGTGATGGAGAAGACCTAGTTTAAGACTTTCTGCCATGGAAAGTTTTGCTTTTGTGGAAACAAGAAACCTTCCTTTCTCCTTTAAGATTTTTAAGAAAACATTTTAAAATTATCTTAGTCTAAAGCCTTTGGATTTCTCTAAAAAAGAAATCTTGTTCAGTTTTTCTTTAATTATCAACTAAAAAATAGTGCTCTGCTTTTCTCACCCTAGGTTAGCCCAAGAAGGATTGCTCCCTGAAATAATTTTAGGGCACTGACTGTGTGAGGGCAGGGGCCTTGTGATTGATCTACCTTGACCAGATTATAGTAATATCTACCCAAGAAAAAGAAGTATCTGATTACTTTAGTTAATGAAAATTAACTAAAGAGAGAATCCTTGGAAGAAGTGGTCAAAAGGTTGAATGATTTTACAAAAATGATTCTTCAAGAGTGTGCCCTATATAGTTTTTGTTTTTGTTGTTGTTGTTGAAGCGAACTGGTAATTATTGAACTGTCACCTCAAAACTGAATCCCAACTATTCCTTGTTCAAGAATCATAGAAATTGGGACTTTAAAATGACAAGAATGAGAGAGAGAGAGAGAGAGACAGACAGACAGACAGACAGACTAAGGGTATAAGATGACTATTGATTTGTACCTTATCTTAGCAGAAATGCTTAGTCTAGAAAAGTGATAAATTAATCTAAATAATTCTAGTAGACTTTTTCTTACCATGCAGAGTACAGTATTATAGCTTTCTCATTTTCAAAGAATTCCTAGAAATTGGGAGGGGGTGGGAATTAGCAGTGAGGTTCTAGGAAATGCAGTTTAAGTGCCTGAAGTAACACATAGATCAGAAATGTCAGAATTTATTAATAAAACACGTAGCTGGTTTAATAGTTTTATTTAATAGTCATAGAAATGCTAGAGCTAAAAGATATCTTTGAGATCATCTGTTCCAACCCCATAATTTTTCTAAAATAAATTTTATTACTATCTTTTATTATTACATCAGCCACATTTTCCATTGTATCCCACTCCCTTTTCCAGAGAATGATCTCTTATGAATAAAAATCATTTATTAAATGCAGTGTGGCAAGGATTGGAAATAGAAATGTATGATCCTTGCCCTCAATGAACTTATATTCTAAGGTGGGGGCGGGGAGACTACACATGTAGGGAAGTGGTGGCTAAAGAAAGAAGTTATGATCTGACAGGCATAATGATCATGAGTGTAGCAATAGAGCAAACAGATTTTTTAAGAAGAGGTGGGAAAATTTGTTCAGCAAAACTAATCAACACATTGAAAAAGTCTGACATTATCTGTAGTGTTCTATAGCCCCTCACTTCTGGTAAGAAGAGGAGATATCTTTTCATATGCCTTCTTTGGGGTTAAGCTTGGTCATTATAATTTCACAATATTCAGTTTTAATTGTTTAATTCTTTTGATTTACATTGTTGTCATTATGTTTATTGTTTTTCTAATTATGTTTATTTCATTCTGCATCTGTTCATATCCATCTTTCTAATCTTCTCTATTCATTATCATAATTTCTTACAATATTACCATATTTCATTACATTCACATACCACAACCTGTTCAGTCATTTTTCAATTGATATTGTCTAGCTTGGTTTTGATTCTTTGCACACAAAGTGCTGCTAAAGATATTTGGTTTAAGACAGTTTAAATTCTACCTTCTATAGGTGTCTTTTGTTCTCTTCCCTCAATTGCTTTCCTCCTAGAGACAATATTCCAGAATATATCTTGTATTTACTTTGTTATTTATGTAATTTTTGTCTTCCCCCGTCAGAATGTAAGCTGTTTAATTTAAGGGCAGAGACTGTTTTGGGCCTTTCTTATATCCCCAGATCTGAGGTTAGGCTCCCAGTAAGTACTCACTAAGTGACTGACTCCTTGTATATGAGACCTTTCTTTTTGGCATTGATCCCCTTCAGGCATTTTCTTTAGCTGGGAATTTCTAGGTGATAGTGTGTGGACATTTTAGTTACCTTTTTGGTATAATTCCAAGCTTTTTGGATAAATTCATAGCTCCACCAGTGTTGCTTTAGTCTCCTTAGCTTTCCTTAACCTCTCCAACAATGAGTTTGGGCATCTTTGCCAGTTTGTTGGATGTCAACTGAAACCTCAGAATTGTTTTGATTTACATTTCTCATTTTAGTGATTTGGAGCATTTTTCGTAGGGTTGTTAATAGTTTGCACTTCTTTTGACAATTACTTGTTTATATCCTTTAACTACTTATCTATTGGGAAATGGCTTTCTTTTAAAAGAAATATTTGATTGAAAGTCCTCCCCCCCCCCACAGTTGACCACTTCCCTTTAGATTCTAATTGCATAAATTTTGTTCACACAAAAGGCTTTTCAAATTCACTTAATAGAAATTATATGCATGTATACATAATCTTTTCCAATCATTGCAATCTCATTTGGTTAAGAATTCACTCCTAAGCCATGGGTGTGAAAGGTACTTTTTCTGGTTCTCTTCTGATTTTTTAATGGTTATGACTTTAGGTCATGCATTCATTTTGAGTTTATTGTGCTTCATGAAGTTAGATGTTTTGTTAGATCTAATTTCTGTTGGACAGCTTGTTTGATTTACATGGGAAATACGTAAAAAGGCAAAACTGGACTGTTTTTTGTAGGAATGTAGTTGAATCTTTTTTTCTACATAACTGTCAGACTGAAAACTTAGCTTATGTAGTTAGGTTAAAATCAAATTGAAATTCCTTTATTTTATTTTCTTTTAATTTTTATTCCCTTGCCTTCCCCTGCCAGAGAAAAGCAACCATCTTTTGGGGCATCCTGGCATTCTTATGCTTTTGCCTTTGGTTATATAAATTGTCTTTATTGGGTTGGATTTGTTTGAAGCCTTTTTCCTGTGGTTTTAGTTAACCAAATATAAGCATTTAAATAAGGATTGTTTTTCATTTGTTGTGTATGTTACCTCATTTGTCAGCTGAAGGTTTATTTTTTCAGTAATTGAGGTTAATTTTTTAGAAAGTAAAGTTTCTTTATTAAAAGATAAGCAGCACTAGTAATAGACTAGATGGGAAAGGAGGAGTCTAGTGAGCATTTTATCTACTGCCTCTCATAGGAAAAGATTGTTTTCCCTGAATTCTTCTTTCTTGGTTCAGACTGACCCTGCTGAAAATCATAGCAATCTCTCATCATCTAGTTTGTATCCCCAGCACATAGCACAGCACCTGACATATAAGAAGTACTTAATAAATGCATGTTCTTTGTTGATTATGACCTATTACTCCTTTTCATAATAAAGTGCTCAATGTGCTTTTAACCTGTATGTTTCCAAAATCTTATTCATCCTGTTGGTTTTCTTATGTCCTAATCCTCCCCAACTCTACCAGTCTTTTCTTTTTAGTTGGATTTGGTTATATAGTTATCTAGTTGGATAAAGGAGGAAGGAAACAAACATTTATTAAATGCCTACTTTGTGCCAGGCACTGTGCTAAGTACTTTTCAAACATCTCATTTAATTCTCCAAATGATCCTGAGAGGTAGATGCTATTATTATCTCCTTTTTGCAGATGAAGAAACCAAGGTAGAGAGAATTCAAGTAACTTGCCCAGAGTCACACAACTAGTAAGTTTTCTGAGCTGGAGTTTAAGGTCTTTCATGCCCAGTGCCCAGTCTACTTTTCCTATCTTGCTGTATGTTACTTTTCAGTTTAGCCAAATGGTCCTAATTGCTTCCCTCCCCCTGCCCCCAAACACACCCACACACCCACACCCACACACACACACACACACACACACACACACACACACACACACACACACACACACACACACACACACACACACCCTCCCTTCTCTCTGAGCTTTTATATAGGTTATGCCTTATGCCTGGAAAGCATTCTCTCCTTACCTCTTTGAATCTCTCATTTCCTTCAAAGTTTAACTTAAGTATCACCTACATGAAGCCTTTTCTGATTCCCCCCAACTCCTAAGATCCATCCATTATTGTGTGTGTGTGTGTGTGTGTGTGTGTGTGTGTGTGTATGTATACACACATATGTATGTATGTGTATTTTGTATATATTTTCTCTCTGGAAAGATTGTTCACTCCTTGAGGGCAGAGACTGCTTCTCTTTTTGGTCTCTGTATCCCCAGTGCATGACGCAGTGCCTGGCACATAGTAGCTGAGTAATATAATTACTTGTTGATTGATTGAATTTATGTGGGTGGAGGAAAAAAAGAATGAAAATATCCCAATGGAGGACAGTCAGAGTGGGAATATAGGCAGCTCTTAGTATCTTATGCTTTGCCCTGATGTCCATTCAAAGGTGAATTCAGCCCCCCCCCGAAAAAAAAAAGACAAGAAAAAGAAGGGAAGCAACCCTTCTTCTTTTCCTGACATCCCTATTTCTGTTCATGTCATTGTCATTTTCCCTTGTGTGGATACACAGTGATTCAACCCAGACCCTCCACAGTCCTTTCCATTCTGCTTTCAGAAGCCCTCCTCCTCTGTCCCTTTCTATTTCTACTTTATTTCAGAGTACTCCTCTTCCGATATTTCATGCTTTGGTCAGTTTTGACTACTTGTAGGTCCCTGAACATGTCCTGTATTTTGCCTTGTGATTTCATGACCTTTTTTTGTTATTGCTGGAGTCTTCTTCTTAAGCCCCTTTTTTCATTCCCCCCAATAATTGCCTGTTAAAAACCTTCAAGGTCAGTCCAAGGTGCTGACCCCTCCATTAAACCTTCCAGACTCCCTTCCCCCAGTCAGATGTTATCTTTCCTTTCAATGCCCTGAATGTTGCAATTCTTTTTCAACTGGACTTGTCATTTTATTGGCATTGGGAACCACTTCTACCTATGAAAGTCAGCAACTGATGTAGAATAAGGAAATCCACCTCTATCAAAGTACAGCAGTACCCATACCTGCAATTTATCATCTTAGAAAGATAGCATGGTAAGTGTAGGAAAATGCCTTAGTACTATGGAAGACAACCTGGGTTCAAGTCTTGGCTCAGGCCCATGTTGGCTGTGTGACTTTTGGCAAGTTATTTGTTAAGTTATTCAATAAGTACCTACTAAGGTCTTTCCTTAGTATATGCTTAACAAATGTTTCTGAAGCTGAATTGAACTGCCATTCTGTACTTTGTACTCTGATTCTTTTATCACACTTTCCTCTGAGGTCTATTTCTTTCTTTCTGTGACTGTCTTATCTTTCCTATTAGATTGAAAGCTAGTAAAGGACTGAGATTTTATCTGTTGTTGTTTTTTTGATCTTTATAGCCCTAGTGGCTAGCACATAATAGCGCTTCTTAAATTTTGATATGAAGGAACTAACGAACAGTAGAATTTCTGGATTAAGTTATTTACATGATTTCTGAAATTATGTAGTATAGATAATTACTGGCATATTTGGGGACATATTTGATAACAAAAACATTTTCAGTGTAAGAAGAACACAAAATTCATTTTAAATTTCTCTAGGTCATTTCCATTTCTATTTTCCATTCCCCAACTTCCTTCTCTTTCTAATCCATAACCCATCAGTCTTCTCTTCTCCAAATCTTGAACACTGTGTATATTTTTCTTTTCAGGCTGCCCATCAAAGAGTGGAGTTATTATTATTTTGACCACTCATTTGACTTTGAAATGATACCAGATCTCTTCTTTCTTACTTTCCCATGAAATGAGACTTTGAGTGGGGCATGGGGGGAGACAGGAGGGGAGGAATGGGGAGGAAGCCTTTTAGCAACCATAGGGAATTGACTTACTGTGGTTGACAGTGCTTATTTATTTTTTTCTTCCTCCCTCTGTTCCATAGTTTTACCCCAACATCATCTGGAAGGTGATGGTGAAAGGTTTGTTAGTTTTGTCAGTAGCTGGTTTAAAAAAAAAAGGGGTTAAGAATGTAGAAAGTAATCTGCAGCTGGTGTCAATTTTAGAGCCTTGGGCATGGCCAAACCTAGCAGATCAGACTAGCTTTACCTGTCATATTCCTCTGTGAGGGATGGGTTTACATTTGAAGAGGCTACTCCTGACATAGTTGTCTATTTTTGGCACCAGGAGGCGACAGCAGAGATGGGAGATACATGCCACTTGCCCTTTTTGCAGAGGAAGATGAAATGAATATCTACCTTTTGAGAATATGTTTTTTGCAGTTGGAGTGTATGAGTCAGTGTGTGCATGTGCCTGTGTGTTAGCGAATTCCTGCCTGCTTTTCTTACAGGATTCTGTATGTAGGTAGTAGCTGATTTGGGCCGAAGTTTAGTGATAACAACAACAAAAAGATGCTAAGAAAACTCTTCCTCATTGGAAAAGAAAGGTGATATTTCTGTCATAGTTCTTTGCTTAGACCAAACAACTGAATTAGAATCTCTAGAGTGTGTGGGTGGTTGCAGGCTTAACATTCCTGGATGGGGAGGGCCAGGCATTGTTCAGTCCACTCTTAATAAGTGTGTGTGTGTGTGTGTGTGTGTGTGTGTGTGTGTGTGTGTGTGTGAGAGCGTGCCCGCGAGCACCATGCTTGAACAAACTCTGGCAAGAAAAGGAAAAAACCCATCCTTTCTAGCCTTGATATCTGCCCTAGGGCAGTAATCACTCTGAGGTCTTTAGTTCAGAAAGGTCTTGACCAGAAGGTACATTCTTAGACATAAATGCAGGAACCCTTGTGTTGTTTATTTTACTTTTTAAAATCTTTTTGTCACGTGCATCGTGTTTTATTGAACTCATTAAAAAGGCATGTTTGGCCCTTGTTCATCCATTCTCACTTGTCCCCAGAACAGGTGTCTCCATCCTGATATGTTACTTGATTTCCTTGCTCACTGCAATAGGAGATGGAGACAAGGATCTTGTGGGAAGCCAGCCAGTCTTTCAACTTATTTTCTAAGTAAACAGTCTCCTCATTTGCGTTGGGCCCTGGAGAACCCAACCTGAGTCGGCTCTTTGCTCACGTGTATCCATGCCTCTATACCCAGAGAACTGAGTTTAGCACCTTGTGTGTATGTCCCAAAAGAGGGATTTTTGTCACTAACAGTTGATCTGCTTCTGTCTAGATTTACCTTCTTTCTTGTTGTCTTCATTGGAAGTTAGTGACATTAAAGCTCATCTTTTAAACTGATTCCAGATGGCCCATGGATTTTCAGCAGTGCAGTAGGCATGTCAGAACACTAAAGTGCTGCTAGAATAGTCTTAAGTGAAGGTCTAACCATGTAACACCCTTATTCAATAAACTTCTGCGGTTCTCTACTGCATTTAAGAGAAAATATAAACTTCTTCCCTTGGTTTTTAAAGCCCTTCACAACCTGGCCCCAACCTACCTTGCCTGCCTCATTATATATTTTTTCTCTTTCCATACTTAATGGTCTGACCAAACTGACTTCTTGCTGTTCTTCATACATTACACTCCATCACCCCTCTCTGTGCCTTTCTGTTAGGCCCCCAGTGTCTAAAATGTGCTCCCTACTCTCTTTGAGTCCCTAATTTCCTTTAAGACTTAGCTGAAACACTGCCTTCTATAAGAACCTTTTCCTGATTTCTCTAACTGCTAATGCGTTCCTCCCCACACTTAAAAATATCAGTCTTGTGCTTATTTTGCATATATTGTGTGCAGTTTAGGAAGGACATTGATAATGTGTACTATATCCCAAGGAGGGCAGTCAGAATGGTAAAGATCATGCCATGTGAGGATTGGCTGACGGAACTAGAGATGCTCATCCTTAAGAAGAGAAGACTTGGGGGAGGGGTGAAGGGGACATCATAACTGTCTTCAAGTATTTGGAAAAGGGATTTGATGCATTTTACTTGGCCCCAGAGAGCAAATGTAACCTCCCTAAGGGAAATGGATTTAGGGGTGATCCAAAAGGGGAATAGGTGACCTTGAGATCCTGTGAGTTCTCTCTCACTAGAGATCTTCAAGCAAAGACCAAATGACCCTTTGTTACAGTATAGGAGTAGATTCTTGTTCAGATACAGGTTAGATAGACTAGGTGGAATCTGAGATCCTTTTCATCTCTGAGATTCAGTGATTCTGGGTTGCTGCTTGGGTTTTGAGGATAGATTTCAGCAGGTCCATGAACATGGATAGGGGGAAAAAATTTTCTTTTTAATTTTCATTGACCTCTAACAGAAATTCAGCATTTCCTTCAATAATTTAAAAACATTATTTTGAGAAGAGGTCGATAGGTTTAGCTAGACTGTGCCAGGAGTCCATGACACAAAAGGGATCAATAACTTTTGGGATAAAAGGATCAAAGAAAAGACCTGCCCTCTGAGATAAGTGTTTAAAAAATAACTGCTTTACCTTTCTTATATAATTCTTTAAAGTCTTAAGAAACAAGCCCAGACAGACATGAATTCACCCAATATGTCTGTGAGAAATGTGAAAGAGAGTCCAGAGCTCCTATAAGATCATAGGCTTGAGCTGGAAGGGGCCTCAGAAGGCATTTAGTCCAACCCCCTTATTTTACAATTGAGAAAATAGACCCAGAGAAGTGAAGGAATTTGCCCAAAGTCACATGGCAGCAATGGGTTTCCAATGCAAGGTTACTGATTCAGGGTAGGTTTTTTTTAACCCCTTGATTTTTTTAGGCAGCTGTTCTACAGACTTACAGGAGCCCAATCAATCAATCACTGAATCAACAAGAATTTATTAAGTGCCTACTGTGTGCCAGGCACTGCACTTTGTATCTTGGGGGTACAAAGGAAAAATGAAATAGTCCTTTCAAGGAGCTGACAATCTATACCTCTCCCCCATTCCACTAGGGCCAAAACTAGTTTGGGGAAAGTAAGGGAATCTTTACTTACGTAGAAATGATTTGGAAGCTGCCTGAAATCTCAGATCTGAGAGATTTTAATGGGGCAAAAGAATGCTCTCCTAATTTTTCATTTCTATCTTTGTGGCAAGAACATTGTCTAACTCAGATTCACTATATAAGCTTACCTCCTTATTTAAAACTCAACATAGGTAATATTAAGAATTTTCAAAGTGCTTCTTAATCTTTATTCTTGAATTCCCAACCCCAGGTAGCATTCAAACAGAAAGGCTCAATGACCATTTGTCAAGCAGCATGGTACAGAGAAAAAAGTGATGGATTGTGAGTCTAAAGCTCTGCATTCAGCATCTACACCTGACATTTACTAGTTGCATTACCTTGGTCAAGTCATAATCCTGTCTCAGTTTCAGTTTCATCCTCTATATTTTTGCTTCCTCCCTTGTCAGGGTCGTTATGAAGATCAGATGAGATAATGCATGTAAAGTGCCCTAAGCTCTATAAAAATGTTAGCTGTTGATTGATAGAGCTATATAGAATGTGCACATGTAGTGCATATAGCTGAGTCAAAGTCAGTAGAAACCAAAACATTTTCCATTCTGACTTAATACAACATGCCTCAAGATCAAACCCAAAGTTTTCAACCATTAGTTTATATAGATAATAAGAGGATCCCCACGTGGAGAGAACCAAAGACACTGGATAACTTGCCTTAGATGATGCCGAAGGTCACACTATTAGCCAGCATTTCCTATATAAAATGTTTTTTCCCCAAAAACAAATATTGTGATTGGTGCCTTCTTAAGAGGGAAACTGTTCAATTTTTGAAAAGAAAACATTTGTTTTGTTAGATATTTTCAAAGGTACATATGAAACAAATATTTTAACCTGTTCTGTAAGAACATTTTAAGTTTCAAAGCACTGTACTATTTTAATACTAATCAAGGGAAGCTTACATGCATTCACACAAAATATTTCTTTAGTTAAAGCAACACTTCATTAATTTTTTTCCAAAGATTTTCTTGGCATAAAGTAATCCAATGGTGAGAAAAAGGGAACAGAATCATAAACTTAGAACAAGAAAAGACTTAATAGGTCATATATAAGAAAACTGATGGCTACCCAGGGAGGTCAAGTGAATTGCCCAAAGTCATACAAGTAGCAAGTGACAGAACTGGGATTTGAACTCAAGTCTTCTGAGTCCAAACCAACACACTTTTTGGTACACACATTACCTCCTATTTGTAAGAGAAGTAATATGCTGTTAAGAGATTCAGTTGGAAATTGAGAAATCCCCATTGAGTTCTTCATCCAAGAGGCCCAGAGAAGACATGTAACCTTCCCAAGAGCAAATGGTGGACACTCTTTAATTGGTAGAAGGCTTTTTATTATATTGAGTTGAGGTTTGACTTAACTTTCACACAGTTGCTCTTGGTTTTGTTTTTTGAAGATATTTGATATGGCTTCTGTAAGATGTCTTTCCCAGCATTCATTAGTATTAGTATCTTGTCTCTGAGATTATCTCCAATGTATAGCTCTTGTTTGAACATAGTTGCTTTTATGTTGTGTTCCCCCCAGGCTCTCTCCCCAAATGGATTATGACGGCACTGGGGATAATGGTTTTTTTGCCTCTCTTGGTGTCCCTGGAGTACAGTCCCTTTACCTTGTTGCCTTAGTATACCTCCTACATCATCTGCTCTGTAGAATAAACAACTGTTCCTGGTCTGATTGATATAGTGGTTGTGAGACCTTCACTGCCTCAGATGCCATGTTTTGCTTTCTAGTTTGTCAGTGATTTTCTTAAAATGACTCCAGAACTAAATGTTAAACTCCCGTTGTGGTTTGACTAGTGTAGAGTTAAGCAGACCTGTTATTTCCCTTGTCCTAAATACTAATACTTTTACTAATGCATCCTTTAGTATCTGTCTCATTACATTGAATTTAAAAAGAGCTAAAATTTTGTTTTTTCTCACACATTGTTGTTAGGCTGTCACCTATCATTTGTGCATTGATTAACTTTTAAAAATCTGATTATAGGTCCTAAAATTTATACCTGTTGAATTTTATCCATTTTAGTTTTATCCCAATATTCTAGCTTGTCTAAACCTATCATTTCATGTATTTGCTATCCCTCCTAGTTTTGTGTCATTTCCAGTCTTGATATGCATGCCTTCTGTGTCTTCAAGTAATTTTGATAAGGATGTTAATCAGGAACCAGGTCCTGGAAAAAACCTTGCCGCATGCCATTAGAGATTTCTCTCCAGGTTGACCTTAATCTATTAATTAACATTTGGGAGTATGATTGTTCAGCTAAGGATTATAGCCAGTTTTGGTCTAATTGTTGTTAAGCATTTAGTGCCATGGGAATTAGTCTCTGTAATTCTTACACAGCTGGTATCCATGTGCCTCCTGACTTTTCAATGTGCATTTAGTTAAATGTTATAGATTAATGAATTAAAGTTTTGGCTTTTTAAAAAATAGCAAGTCTGATAAAATATAAAATACAATTAATTCTCAATAATTTGGAAGTTGGCTTTAGTTCACTGGTCTTCCAAATCCTTCAGTGTTTCCTCCCCCTCTATTAGAAAACTTTCAGTGGCTTTCCATTCTTATACTGGCATTTAGGACCCTCGACAATCTAACTCTAAGCTCTCTTTTCTAGCCATATTTCAGTTACTCCTCTTTCTATCGTCTTTATTGCAGCCAAATGGGTGTACTCAACCATACTCTTTTCTCGTCCTGCTAGTTTTTGTCTTTATGCCTTTACTGGCATCGACTCCCATATTTGAAATGGACTCTTCTCCCCCCGCAAATCCATGTTTGTTGATTTCCCTCCCTTCTTTGAAGGTCCAACTTAGATATGACTTTTTTTTTTTTGGTGAGGCAATTGGGGTTAAGTGACTTGCCCGTAGTTACACAGCTAGTAAGTATTATGTGTCTGAGGCCAAATTTGAACTCAAGTCTCCCTGACTCCATGGTCGGTGCTCTATCTACTGCGGATACCACTTTTCTATAAAACCTTTCATGACCTGTACCTCCACTCCCAAACACTTTCCTTTGCAAAGAAAATGAGCTTTTCCCATTCTGATTTTCCATAACACTCTGTTGGTTTGGACATTTACTTCCTATATTCTGCTATGCCTTGTATTCTATATATTTCTGAACATATCTGGTTCTCCATCCCATCCTACCTCTTCTAATTATATAGTAAGCTCTTTGAGAGCAAGGATCGTGCCCTATTTATCTTTATATCCTCAGCAAGCACCAGGTTTTACACAAGGTAGGGAAGATGGTTTGACTCCAAGAGGTTGTTATCTGATCCAAGAGGATACCTGATGAACCAATAAGAAGGCGAGAAGATGGGTTACATCCTACCAAGTGTCTGTAACAACCATGCCCACTGTTATCTCTCAACACTTCCCACACTCCATCCCTCTTTTCACTATGCGGGTTCCCAATTTCCTTCCTTCTGGACCAGGAATTCAGCCCTCATATAGTTATAATCCAAGTACTACCCCAATATCCATAGTGACAGCTTGGCAGGTGCCATTGGGAACATTCTGCCTCCACCCTCACCCAAATATATTCACCACCTCTCCCACAGTTCACCTTGTGGCTTTGGCAGGGCCCTTCAGAGGACAGGCTGTAGCTTTGGGGTAGTGGCAAGTGAGTAAGAGCCCTTTTGAGCAGAATAGAGGGATTCAAACAGTATGATTAGATATGGATGATTTGCAATATACATGTATTGCAGATGTACTACATTGTCTTTTTCTTCCAACCTTCTCCTTTCATGATCTTCTCTCTTCCTGTAGCAGGCACTGACATCCTGCCAGACAGGCAGGTTATTTAGGCTCCTCATTCTCCCTTACACCATATGGTCAGTAAACTTTTATTAATTGTCTATTTTGCATCAGGCACTGTGCAAAGCGCTGGAGATTACAAGAAAGGCTCTGCTATCAGGGAGCTTACAGTCTAATGTGGAAGACTACTTGTAAACAAATATGTATAAATAAGATCTATCCAGGATAAATTGGAAATAACAAAGAGAAGATGCTAGAATCAAGGAGGATTGAGAAAGGCTTCCTACAGAAGGAAGGATTTTAATTGGGACTTTAAAAATGTCAAGAAAGCCAGGAGGCAGAGATAAGAAGGGAGAACATTCTAGGCATAGGAATCAGTCAAAGAAAATACTCAGTGAAGAGATGGAGTATCTTTTTTGTTGAACAGCAAAGAGGCAAATGTTACTAGATCAAAGGGTATATAGGGTGGCAGCGGTGGGGTGAGGTGGGGGGGAGGAAGGTGTAAGGGCTAACAAGCCTGGAAAGGTAGTGACAGCCAGATTTTGCCCACTGTTGTCCTTTCCACCTCTGCATCTCTTCCATCAGTGTCCTTTCTAGTCAACACAGCTATTACCCCACTTCACATCCTTATCACCTCTTGAGTACAATAGCTTGCTAATTGATCTCCCTGTCTCAAGTCTTTCCATTCTCCAATCTGTCCTCCACACAGCTGCCAAAGTGATTTTCCTAAGGCAAATATCACACCATGTCCTTTTCCTATTCAGCAAGTTCTAGTGGCTCCCTATTGACTGTAGGATGAAATATTAGTTCATCTTAATTTCATGCTTTAAAAATAATTATATCTTTTATATAAGCTTTATAGCATAAATAGCAATATAAAGAACTCATCTAGAGTGAGGATCACCCCTCAGAGTACTAGGGATACTCACGAGGAGTTGAGGTGTCTTTAATGTTATTGATTTGAGCCCTTCTGACATGCTCCCCACATAAACTGTTATCCTCAACAATTAATGTCTCAGGTTCATTTAACCACTTAGCATCAATTAGCTTTTACAAAAGGGGTGTTTATTTCCAAGGTATAGCAAGGAAATAAGTACAAACACCTTCCTTTACCCCCAAACATCTGAGGGGAGGGGACACTCTCCTCTATACCACCTCAATTTCAGGAGAAGAATTGGCCCTGATAACACAGTTTTTACATTGCATTTCCTCCACCATGTTCGCTTCCAAACAGCATTTCTACTTGAACTGGGCCCCAAAGGTTGGTCCTCAAGGACTTGTTGGATTGGTTGGCCACAAAACCCAGCATAGACTTTTGTCCTGGACCTCCTTATGGTTCATTTCCTTGACCTTTCAAAGCTCATAACATCATAGCCATCTCCATTCTCCTTTTCCAAAAAAGAGAAAGAATAGACACAACAGAGATAGAAGCAATAGCAGTAGAGCTGTGTATGTGCTCATGGGTCACATAGTGATGGCCTTGGTGGGGAGATAGAAATCCAAGGTTTCTCTCCTTATTAACAACTTAGTCCTTATCTCTTCACTTGAGTATGCCAGTCAGGAAAAAGACAGACCAAGGGATGGGCCCTTGCTGACTAATGCCTTTTGAATGGAGCCCAATTCCTGCTCCTTAGGCAATCAAAGAGGCTCCTCTTCACCTTTTAGTTAGTGGACTAGTACCAGTTACAGAATGCCTTTACAGTTTTCAAAATCCATGTAGGAATCACATTCACTCATTCAGTAATTTATTAAGCACTTACTATGTGCAAGCCCTTGTGCTAAGTCTTGAGGATGCAGTAATAATCTCCTGGCATCAGCCAAGTATTCTGAGAATGCTTCTAACAATAGGGCTCAATAGTCCAATACCCCATCCCATGTCCATGATAGTACATTTATAAATTGTTCAGTTGTTTGGGGTTTTCTTGGCAAAAATCCTGGAGTGGTTTGCCATTTCCTTCTTTAGCTCATTTTACAGATGAGGAACTGAGGCAAAGAGGACTGAGTGACTTGCTATGGGTCACACAGCTAGTAAGTGTCAGAGGCCAGATTTGAACTCATGAAGATGAGTCTTCATGATTCAAAGCTGCCTACATTTATAAATAGATGTTTATAATTTATACCATATTTATAATTTGTGATTTATAAATAAACATATATATTGGGGTAATTTACATCTGTTATCCATATTCCCTAAGATCACATGTAATTGAACATGACTGATCATGAACAGCTACTTCCTTGTACTTTGTAGTTAATGTGATTAAAAACCTTCCTTAATTACATGTTCATCTGGTTTGGCCTTTGATTTTTGATGGCACAAAGGACAACTTTGAGTTGATTCATATTCTACTCAGAATTCAAGAACTAGGTGGTAAGCCTCTGATTTTCACTCCTGACTATAACCATGAAAGAAATTGGTTCTTTGGAAGCGCATTAATTTTCCGTACTCTCCAGCTCAATCTTTGTCATCGTTGCAGTCAACTTTCACACAGGAAGCAGCTTAATGCTTTGAAAGATTTTGGGGGTAAGGAAAACAAAGCCCCTATTGTTGTTGTCTTGTAGGCATTTTGGAAAAGAGAATGTTGGTATATTAGCACATTTTAAGTAGAAGGATAGATGTCTTTCATCTTGTACTTAATCAAGAAAACTTTATAAATACTCAATTATGAGAATGTGCATTCTTTTTTATATATGGAACTTTTTAAAGATCCCTCCAAAAATAATTTAAAATTTCAGGTTGAATTGGTCCTGTTGCACAAGTATGAGTTTTTTGACTTTGTCAAGAACAATAACAACAAAAAAAGATGCTCATTTCCTTTGCTGTGTAACCTAATTGACAGCCTGACTACTTAATAGCAGGAGTGGAAATCAACTGGTTTCCTGTTGAAGTTGAGAAGAAGCCTGGCAAATTCTAATCTCAGGTCTTCTACAACATGGCCTCAAAATTCCCAATGACTTTGTGTACTTACTTTCTTCTTCTATAAAATAAGCTGGGTAGAATGGGGATGTAGTGAAGGGAGGGTAGAGTCTGTATAAAAAAAGGTTTTCTCCAATCTGAATATGTGAGCAATTATAGTAGCTTAGTAAGTTACATAAAGCATAGTGCTAATTAAATCAAAGATTGATTCCAGCATGAGCCATTTATCTTTACACACACACACACACACACACACACACCACACACACACACACACACAAAACCCATCCCACCAACAAGCTGTTTTATATATATATATATATATGCTTTTAGTCACAAAGGATATTGAGAAGTGTGGCTATCTCAATGCAAACAGTGAGTCCCCATTCCAGGAAAAAACAAGTCAGGGTACATCTAACATTACTGACTGGGAAAGCAGCATCTTCGTTTTCCTTCATGTGAAAGATCACATACACATTGCTTATCTTATGAAGAGTTGTTTAGGGTAGGCTTTGAATTTGGAGAAAGGGCTTTTATAAATGTATCATATCGTTATTATAATTCTTATATTTTCTTTTTACCATCACACAGATATGGATTTTCCAGTAAGGAACGCTTTTCTCTTCCTTAATATAAAATGTCAGTGAGGTTTTAAAAACCACGAATAATTTTATCTGAATCTTCTGAGACTGCCTTGTTACCTGGCTTTTGATGATGGTCATGACTAATATTACTCAACTTTTATGTGAAATTGAATGTTTTTATTTTTCAAGATGATGAGATTTTAACTAGTCACAAGAGTATGAGCTTCTAAACCTGTTGAAATGAGGTATTGTTCTTGGAAGGTAATGGTTCTTCCTTGACAAGTCCCTCAAGTCCAGCTTCCTATTGCTTTGAAAAGGTTCAGATTTTAGATTGATTTTTGGTAAATATCAACCCACATCTAGCGTTGTTATAGTTTGTCCCTTAAGTGTTAACTCAGGCAATGGAAATAGTTTGAATTGCCATTCAGAGGCAGGTTATGTCTCCAGATTTAGATTTCTGGGTAATATTTTGAGTAACATGAGACAGCCTAGAGATTAGTACATTTATAAGAGGAAATGAATTATTTAAAAGTAAATATTTCACATTCAAAATAAATACAAACGTTATGAAGCAAAGCCAGATGTGATTATGAGAAAATTATGGTGAAGGTTCTCTTTATGCCTATATAAATATGACCCCATATTTATTTAACAGGCAGTTGAAAATGAATTTCTTAGAGGCATTCCTCCTTTGCTAAAATTGGTCTGGATAAAAAGCTGCTTGCCATTTATTCTGCTGTAAAAATTCACCTTCTCCCCCAAACCCAACCCATCCCTAAATTCTCTGTCAATGGAACACTTTATTTTATAGTTTTAAAAAATGTAATCTTCATGTCATGGTTTTACATATTTCTATACTGAATTATATTTTTTCAAATGCTATAAAATCCCTTTTTTTCTTTAAATCCTCATAATTATCCAACTTTTGAAATAGGCAGATTAGGTGGCATTAATCCTCTTTGGACAAATGCACAAACAAAGAATTCTCCTGGACATGTTTAAGAGACTAGTTTTAGTCATGGGTGTGGGCCAATTTCTACATTTAAAGTACAGTATTACTGTGCCACACTAGTAGGGCACATGAAACTGTCTTTTGCAACTTCACAAAGAATGAGGCACTACAACACTAAACATAGCCCAAGATTGACATTCTGGGAGCAACACTGACAGAATTGAAATTTCATGTAATAGAGAACAGTCTGGGAATGATGTTTGAGTCCCCAGTGATCATAAGTGAGTGAGAGACTCCCATGTGGGGCACTGAAGACCTTCAACGGTGCTAAGCCTGTCTTGAGTTAGTTTATCGCATTAAAGTTAGTCTTCTTTATAAATGGAGGTGACAAGAGATTGCTTTTAACTGTGAAGACAGCCATGCATTTAATGGTGAATGGTATTTAAGCATTTAGCTCTGGCCAATTAGGTGGTGATAAGACATAAATTAAACAATCAACTCGATGACTTTTTTTCCCCATAGACTTAGACCTCACAGATGCAGGGCACAGCATTTAAATTCACACCTAAAGTTTAGAGATATAAAGGCATACAGATTGACTTTTTTGTTGTTGCTTTATATCATTTTAAAAATGCGGTTTAGAATATAGACTCTTGAGACGGTAGAAGTTAGAAGAACCTTAGTAGATCTAGTAAAATCCCTTCATTTGAGCTGAATAAACAGAAGCCCAGAGAAGTTAAAATGATGATAATCTAAACTATAAGATATATGGTACTTCGGTGGGGGAAAAGGCAAAACAATGTAGCTTTTCTTGGGTAAATTCCACTGATGCTTAAATGTGTATCACTTGGCAGGATGAGGTTTGTCAAGAGAGTTTATGCCTCTGTTTATCTCAGTTTGTAACAGTGTAGTTCTATGATCCATATTTATTTATGATCTCCGTTTATTGTTCAGTTGTGTCTGACTCTTTGTGATCCCATTTGGGGTTTTCTTGGCAGATGCTGGAGTGCTATGCCATTTCCTTCTCCAGGTCATTTTACAGATGAGGAACTGAAGCAAAGAGGATTAAGTGACTTGCCCAGGGTCACATGGCTAGGAAGTGTTTGAAGCCAGGTTTGAACTCAGGAAGATAAGTCTTCCTGACTCCAGGCTCAGCACTCCATCCATTGTGCCACCTAGCTGCCCCATGATTTTCATATGTAACTAAAACTTTAAAGTGGCATGGGGTCATAGCTAATTGCCTTGCACACAGTAGGCACTTAGTAAATGGTTGCTGAATTTAATTGCCTTACTTTTATTTCCCCAACAGATATTTTTTTCCTTTGGTATCGAAATTTATTCTAGGTCATCCATGCTATAAATCAGCATGTGTTGTATTGGACTTGTGTCTGCCATGATAAATGTGAAAAAGAATGTTATTTCAAAACTGTGTAGTACAATTCAATTAATTTCATCAGCCATTAAGAGTCCACTACATATGTGTTTAAGGTACTCTGCTGGGTACTGGCAAAGCCCAAAGACAGACAGACATGCGCGCGCACGCGCGCGGCACACACACACACAGAGTTTCTACCTTTAGGGAGCTTATATTCTATTAAGGGGGTACAACATGAATACATATAGATGCAAAGCATATGCAGAGTAATTTCAAGAGGGGACAGAATGCTAATAATTGGACAGTGAAAGGCTAGAGGTTAAGGGAAGAACTTTTGTAGAGTATACCTAAGCTGAGCTTTGTAGGATAACTAACAATTCTATAAAGTAGGAATGGGAGGGGGTGTAGTCCAAACCAGAAGTGCCCCTTTTCAAAAGGTATGGGAGTATGAGAAAGAATGACCTTTATAGGGAAGAATAAGCAGTCACTTTTGAACTGGAATTGGGAGCAGGGAGAATATGTGTAGAGAAGTAATATGAAATAATATTTAGAAAATGAATACTTTTCATTGTTTTCATACTGCTTGCCTTTTTAAAATTTGCTTCCTTTTCAGTAAAAGTTATTTTTGCTGTTTAGGAGGGGGTAGAGACTGATTGTAATTTGCTCTATTAAAGAAAAACAAAGTGAAATAAGAAAACACACAAAATACTTGTCCCTGGAGTATTTGCTGTTTTTAAAGTTGAGAGTAAAGCTTGTGACAGTTTCTTTTATTATTGGAGCAGAAATGTCATATAAGGATGTTTAGGAAAGAAAGTTTATAGCATTGGGCTATGTTTAGTCTTTGAATGTAAACACATAACCAAGAACAAAAAACAACAAAACCTTTCATAGCTTTTGCCACCCACACCCTAAAGGAAGCATCCAATTTATTGTTCAATAGATACGTGAAGAGGAGCTCACTGTAAAATATTTTCATGCAAGGCTCAAGGCAAGATGAACAGAAATTTACATGGATATGAGAGTCACTCATAATCAAGAAATATAAGAGATGAAAGGGACCAGAGAAATACAGTCCAAATTCCTCCCTCCCAAACTCTATTTAAAGATGAGGAAACTGAGACCTAGAGGGATGAAGTGACCTACCCAAGGTCACACAGCTAAGAAATATCAGAGCCAGGGACTCCAACCTAAGTTTTCTTATTTAAAAACCAGTTCTTTTTCACCATCACCATTCTGTGTTCTAATTCTTCAGCTTGAAGAAATGGGTTATGTAGCAATCCAAGCCTAAGGCAACAACTTCTCCCAAGTCTTCTTTTACTTAATGGAGATGAGCGTGCCTCTTTTGAGCTAGATGGAGCCCAGTGGGGCTTGGTGAGCCTTGTCCCTAGGCAGGGGAGAGGTTGCTGCCCTCTCAGTAATTAACCTTAATTAACCCATGTGTTATAAAAACTTGGGTGTGTGATAAAAGTTGTATCATGAATATCAATACGCATTAGAGGTTTCAGAACCATTCAGCTCTCTACATTTTATATAGAAAGTATTCTCAAGATTCAGTGTTGATAATCCAAGTTCCTAACTGTTCTCATATCTGTAATTGTGTGACTTGGGGAAGTTATTGTCTCTATACCCAAGTGTGCTTATTTTTATAATGAGGAGGCTGGAGAAAAGAATGATCTCCAGGGCTCCTTCCAGCTCTCACTATCTATCATCCTATGAACTCTCTATACAGATGCACCTTTATATAGCAGATGTGTTCTGAATGGTGAATGTAAATGGAATCCTCTTCTCAGTAAATAGAAGGGCCTAATTATTCAAAGTAATCCTTTTTTTTAAGTGAACAATCCTTTTGTAAAATGGACTGTGAAAATTTGGATTTTTGTTAGCTTTTCTTAAAGCCAAGATGCACTTGGACAAGGTCTTTGCAGATAAATTTTGGTGTTTTGTATACTGAAACTTCACAATGAGAAGGATCAGAATTTTACTCCATTTAAATCAAATGAACTTGAACAATAGCAGGACTGTAGTCCCTAGTCACATGCAGGTCATGGTACCCTTCTTAAGCACATGCTGTGGTTACAAATTCTGTTATCTATGGAAATTTTTTCTGCTTTCTAATATTTTATACATGGAAAGATAGTGTGGTTTAGTGGTTAGATGACAGCTCTGGAGTAAGAAAGTCACGGGCTCAAATTATGCCCTTGACACATACCAATAGTATCTCTATGGGCAAGTCATTTAAACTCTCATTACTCCAGCTGGCTGTCTAAGAGTGAGAGCCTGGTTGTCCAGTCTGCATTGGTGGAATGAAAATCTAAATCAGGAATGTCCCACATTGAATGAACTCAGAGGTCTAGAATTTTTTAAAAATTCTATGTGACCTAGGAATGTGGCAGCAAGCAAATGACAAACAAATATGTCAGTCTGAAGGGGAGTCAGTGATTTTAGACTGAGAGTGACATGGTAGCTGGAGAAGATAGAAAAAACAATATAATTATTTCCTGCTTTCCACTTCCTAAAAAGTTGAATAGATTGGGGTGGGACTCAGATTTCTGACTGATTTTGTTAAGAAGGTGGGTCTTTTGAAGTAAAGACTGATTAAAATAGCAAGCCAGGGGCAGCTACGTGGCAAAGTAGAGAGAGATTCAGCCTTAGAGTCAGGAGGACCTGAGTTCAAATCCAGCCTCAGACACTTGAAATTTACTAGCTGTGTGACCCAGGTCACTTATCCCCAGTTGCTTCACCAAAAAAAAAAGATAGTAAGCCAGCAGCCAAGTACATACATCTTCCTAGCTTTTATGTGTAGAATGGGAGGATTTTAAGTGTTAGCAGAACATTTGGGACTGTGAATTCTGTGAAAGTAATTGTTGACATATGGTTTCCCTCCTCAAAAAGGACCAATAGAAGTTGGTCACCTTCATCTTAATCTCTTACCAGCTTTTGAAGGGAACTGAATATCTAGGCAAGTTGCCTGACTTCCCTGGACCTCAGTTTCCTCATCTTTAAAAAGAGGGGGTTAGGCTAAATGAGCCTCCCTTCTGAAAGCTCTAAATCTATGAGCATACAATCAAGAAGTGTCTTTTTTATTTTAAAAAAATGCCGTTTTCAGGAGAAGAAAAGATTGACCAATTTTTATACTTGATTTAGTTTTATCTTGATTCCTTCCCTCTCTCTAGCTTAGCCAAAATAAGGCATGTAAATAACATTACTAAACTAAATTTAAAACACACACACACACACACACACACACACACACACACACACACACACACATAAAAACTAGATTTTAAAAAGCTTTTTGAAGATTTGTATACAAGATGTAAGTCTGTCCCTGTACGGTTTCCTCTAGTAAGAATATAAGCTCCCTGGAAACAGAAGAACATGTCTTTTTTAGCTCCTTAGAACACTTAGCAGAGCATATTCTCTAACAAAAGCTGTAAATAAATAGCTATGATTAGGGTGGCACCTGCTATTACTCATGTCCCAATATTGCTTGATCCTCTTGCCTGTTTTCATGGCTCTACCTTGGCTATGCTTCTTCAGTAGTGATGCCTTATGCTAGTCATTCAGTAAAAGATGGAGATAGAGACAAAAGGGATGGCTTGATGAAAATAGCATAGAATTGTAGATCGGTAATTTGGGGAATGGAAAGGAAAGACAAAAAGCTTGGTTTCAGTAGTAGAAAGAGCTATGGATATGGAATAAGAAAACCTGTCTTCAGATTTACCAGTTGTATGACCGTGAGCATCTTATTTAATTTTTCTAGGTCTCAGTTTCCTTACCTGTAAAATTAGAGAGGAAGGTTAGATCACCTCAGAGGCTCCTTTGGGTTCTAAATCTGTTTTTCCTAAGATTGCATTTTTATGTTTACCTTTGCTGTATCATGTATGGACTAAAGATGGTACATTTGATTTATGTGCCCTTTTCAAAATGTGTCAGTCTGAAGGGGAGTCAGTGATTTTGAATTGAGAGTGACATGGTAGCCAGAGAAAATAGAACAGAATGATTTTTTTAAATGAATGGTAAAATACCAGTTAGGGCAGCTAGGCAGTACCCTGGATAGAGTACCAGGCCTGGAGTCAGGAAGACTTCTCTTCCTGAGTTTGAACCTGGCTTCAGGCACTTACTAACTGTATGACCCTGGGCAAGTCTCTTAACCTTCTTTGCCTCAGTTTCCTCATCTGTAAAATGAGTTGGAGAAGAAAATAGCAAACCACTCCAGTATCTTTGCCAAGAAAACCCCAAATGGGGTCACAAAGAATCAGACATGACTGAAAAACAACTCAACATTCAGTCAAAATACTAGTCAATTTCCTAATGTTATGACTTAGTCAACACTTTTGGCCCCAGTCGCAGAAGTCTTTCTGCCTTGTTAGGCTAAGATTAAAATTGTGTCGTCTACCTCTATCTTGGTCCATCTGTTTGGAGAAATAAAATTAGTGTTGGCTTGTTGAAGCAGGAAACGATATTGCTTTTTCATAATTCTTTGTTCCTCTTGGAAACTGCATGTTCAAAGAAAATGTGATTGAGCAGGAATGATAAAAATGGGCTTCTCAGCCTTTTGCGGTTTGCATTATATGTATCTTGATATTACCCTGTGTGCACAGTATGATATAGATGGATGGGAAAGGAAGGAATATAATGATGATTAAATTTAGGTGAAACAGACTCCACAAAGCACTGGAAAAAAGAACATAGGAATTTCTGTACTAGGTCACACCCCTGGTCTACTGGGCCTAAAACTGCATTGTCAACAAAGGCCCCAAAGATGTGTTTCAGTTGCTGCAGATATCTCCCTCATCTATAAGTTGCTTAGTTCTCTCCATTATGCATTTGAAATGCCTTCTATCCATCTCCTCCGTCTGTTTGCATTACCACTACCCTATTTTAGACCCTCATTACCTCTAATCTGGGCCATTATAATATTTTCTGCTCCCTCAATCTTCACACCACTGCCCTAATACACAGTTCTGATCATATCACTAACCCTGCCTCCTCGAACCTTTCAGTGGCTCCCCATTAGCTACTGAATAAAATATAATCTCCTTCACCAAAATTCAGGGTCCCCCAAGTCTGACCCTAGCCTACCTTTCTGGACTTCCTTATGTTCTAAAGATTATCGTTGTAGAGATGGAAGAGACTTCATAGGTTATTTAGGTCAACCCCTTCACTTTGCACATCAGGAAACTTAGGCCCATAGGTGAAGTAACTTGCCCAATGTTACACAAGCAGTAAGCTCAGAGATGGAATCTGATCCTGGTTCCTATGACTGCAAAGCCAATTTTTTCCTCCATTGTACCACACTACTCCCTCCCCTTCAGTAAATCTGTTTTCCAGCTAAATAGTACCATTTGCTGTCCTTCCTGTCCTCTTCCAATGCCATTTACTCTATCTTTCAGTTTTAAAAGATTCCCCCTACCATCTGTTTGTTGAATTTCTTTTCTTTCCAACTGCAGCTGAAGTGCCACTCCATCTACTTTGATACCCCCATCCGCGTAGATAGACAAATAGTTATTGAATTGAATCGAATTCCTTCCTTCTTGAATGCTGATCTTTCCTAGGCACAGAATCAATTCATAGTTTGTATTTTAGTCATTTGTCTCCTCTCTTTTCTAGACTGCAAATTCTTTAAGTATAGGGACTACATTTTTACCACAGCATATAGATTTCTTTAATTCTGAAATCACTAGGCAATGAGTTTTTAACCTTCCCTTACCAAGCTATCTTATTTCTCAACACCATGTGGAAAGTGCAGATTAACCTTCAGACTATTAAAGCAAATTTCTGACATGTTCATTTGGGACAGTTCACCTAGAAAAGACAACCCTGTCTGTCCATCTTTATAACTGGTTACGAATTAAATAGGCCCTTCAGGAGAAAAGGCTATCCTCTGTTAAGTGGTAAACAGCTCTTACAGAACCTATGAGACAGTATATGGAAAGTACTTTGCTAAATCTAAAGCCCTATAGAAAGCCAGTTAGGATGCTGACACATGCCTGGAGCCCAGAGGAGTGTGTGATATTCACAGAATAGAATTTTAGAGCTGTAGAGCCTTAGTGGTCACCTAGTATAATGCTCTCACCTTACAGATAAGGAGACTGTGACTTAAAAAAACTAAAGTCATTTGTACCAGGCCACTGAACTAGAACTAGTTGAAGAAACAAAAATAGAACAAACCTTCCAATTCTTCATTCAGTGAGCTTCTTACTGTACCATGTTGTTCTTTTCCTAATCTCCCTATTCCATAAGCTGCCTAGTCTACCATCAGATACTTTTACTCCTACATACCTAGAAACTGTGTTATTATCTGAGATTGCCAATCACCTGTGCATCTTTGATGGCAGCAATCAGGCCGAGACATTTTGGAGAGGAAGAAGGTCAATCTGAAAGTTTTCCACGTGATTCTTTTAGACTAACACAAAGGTTTAATGTCATGCAGAAAAGACAGTGGCCAGTGATTATGTGAGTTATTTTGGCCAGGAGTGAAAACAGACTCAGGTGGGAAAACGCCTTAATGTGTCTTAGCCAACCATATGGGACATCTCAGCCATTGCAGAGAGGTGTTAGGACAGTAGGTTGGTTAAGGAGCACTTGCTGAGGGTGTAACATGGTCTGTTTTCCTCTATCACCAGGTGGCACCAAATAGCTGAAACAAATCACGGCAGGAGTTTTTCTGTTACTTTCATTTCAAGTTGGGTTTGGCAGAGTTGCCCGTGTTTGTCCAAACAAGTTTGCTATTAGCTCTGAGTTTAAATAGTTCTTTTAGGATATGTGGGTTTGGAGTCTCCTTTGTTTGTTCTTGACCATTGGGAAATGTGGCGTCATGGAGATGGAATATCCTTGAGTTCAATTGGTACATACAAATTGATGCACGTACCTACCAGACTCAGGAGGGAGTCAGGAAAGCTAAAACTGAGGCCCTATCACTAACTACCAGTGTGAATTTACATGTATTTTCACCTTTCTAGGTTTCAGGTTCCTGGTGCATAAAATGATGGGGGTTGGAATAAGACATCTCTACTATTCCTTTGACCTCTAAAAATACTGACTTGGTTTAAAATTGACTTATCAATAAAACTAGAAAGTTGGATTTCATTTAAAATTGATTCTCTCTGTACATCTACAGTTCAGGGCTCTGACTCTCCCCTGCCAATAAGCTGAGAAAAGACTGGAACCAGGCATTGAGCTTCTCTGACACATTTGCAAGGAGGGAGGCCTAGATCTCGTGATGTCCTTCACTAGGGCTGTTGTGAAGAACTGTGTTAGTGTCAGCAATGTGCCGGGAGGATGTGTGGGAGAGTACTTTAAACACAAAAAGACAAGGAGCCACATGTCTCTTGAATAGAAAGAAGCTGGGTGTGCTTGTCACCAATTATGTGTAATAAATTTAGGTACAAATCTTCTTTTTAAGTATAATTGCTTTACTGGGGAAACCTGGCTATGGTGGACACCAAATATGGTGTGATATGTCTAAATATGAAATAATTTGCATTGTTTTATTTTTGGTAAGAAAGAAGAAAGCTGGATCTTTTTCACATGCATGGCTTGTTGCTTTTTGATTTATTTTCTTGTTTTTAGGAGAAAAATAGCTATCATTCATATAATGCTTTAAGGTTTTCAAAGCACTTTACAAATATTTTCATTTTGTCCTCACAACACTGGGAGGAGGTAGGTGCTATTATTAGCCCTATTTTACAGATGAGGAAACTGAGGTGGATAGAAGTTAAGTGACTTGCCCAGAGTCACAGAGCTAGCAAGAGTCCAGAACTGAACACAATTAGACTGCAAGTCCCATTTCTATTCATTGTCCCACCTATCTGAAATGGTTAATTCCTTTCACAGTAACTGGAAGGAAGAAGGATGGTTGATAAAACCCATGGCATGTGGAAGTGGTTGTTTTGTTGTTTGCTGTCAGTATGGTATAGTAGAAAAAAGTACTGAACTAGGCATCGTGGGGACCCAGGTTGAAGTGTCACTTCTGACTCTGAGACCTTGAGCAAGTCACTTCTCTTATCTTGGTTTCAGTTTCCTCATCAATGGAATGACCAAGTAAGGGGGTGGTACAAAGTGATCTCTTAAGTTCCCTCGTAGCCCTAAATCTTTGGTTCCCATTTGGTACATAAAGAAGCTGTGATATAGATGAGTTGAGGGACTGAGTTGCATCCTAAAATCACTGGTAGAAAGGGACAAGGACCCACGTCTCTTTACTCCCAGGATAATGCTATTTCCCCACTCAACTTTGATGCATTTTCACTAAATGAGAATCCAGGTAAATTCTCAGTAACAGTGTCAGGCAATCAGCTTTTCTAATAAAAGGAACAAAAAAAGTTCTTATTCTTTTACCTCGCAGGAAAAAAGGAGCAGTTTTCTTCTTTTGAGAGAGTTGATATGACATAGTGGATAGAAAGTAAGCCTTAGGTCTAGAAAGACCTTGTGGCACAGTGAAGAGAACACTGGAACTGGAATAAGAGAGTCCTGAGTTCAAATTTCAGAAACATCCTGGCTGTATGACCCTGAGCAAGTCACTTTTAACTTCTGTGTGCCTCAGTTTCTTCAACTGTAAAATGGGGATAACAATAGTACTTACCTCTCAGGTTGTTGTGATGATCAAATGAAATAGTAATCATAAGCACTTAGCATAGTACCTGGCACCTAGTAGATGCTTAATAACTGCAAGTTCCCGTCCCTTCTCTTGTGACCCTAGGCAAGTGCCCTAGATGGGTCTCTAAAACTACAAATTGTAGAGAATATAGTGACCTGCATTAACAGAGGACACATCTTTATGGGAGTTCCCTAGACCAGTGTAATCACAGGGCCAGTCCCTATCTCTTTCTTCTTGTGATCATGTTGAACAACATATGTAGTACCCATGAAAGCTACTCATTTAGAATATTCACCAACATTTGGTATTGTTCCATTATTTTATCCCAAGACCCCATTCTTTGATAACCATTACCTCAATGAGAATGCTGATTGTGCCTGGATCTCTGTTATGAAATTCAAGGTGTGTGGGAAATCCAACAGATTATAATGCTGTTTACATATGAGTACTAATTGATTGAGGAAGGTAGCCTTACTCAAAACAAATTATTGGCTTTGATATTAGAAAGGATAGTGTGGTAAAAGAACGGTGAACTGGATGTCTCAACTCCGCTATTAACTAGCTGTCTTTGGGCAAATCATTTAACTTCTGGAGGCTTCCATTTCTTTGCCTGTTAAATGTGGAAGGTCTATCTGAGAGGTTTCATTGTGACTTAGACATTTCTTGTTTTCTCTGTGAAAAGCTAAATATACGTTGTTTTCCTCACAGACCTTTGTAAGAAGAAGCTGATGCCTAAGGGCGGTTGAGAAGGTTCAATATGACGACCACAGTAGCCACAGACTATGACAACATTGAGATCCAACAACAGTACAGCGATGTCAACAACCGCTGGGACGTGGATGACTGGGACAACGAAAACAGCTCAGCAAGGCTGTTTGAGCGCTCTCGCATCAAGGCTCTAGCAGGTAACACATCTCAATATCTATAATCATAAAAGCCCAGCGTAAGAAGGGAATTGGAGGTCGGTTGGTACGGCCTTCTAGCCTGTGCAGTGATCTTTATAGTTTTTCAGACAGGTGCATATTCTGATTTTTCTTAAGCACTTTGACTAAGAGGGAACTTAAAACCTCACTAAACAGCACATTCTGTTTTGGGGAAGCTTTAATGATCACTTGTAACCTCTTAACTGACAAAAACCAAAACAGTGAGATATGATTGAAGATGTGTTCTCACTACTGCTGAGGTTGGAAAAGTCAATTATCACCTGGACGTATAAGTGTGTTTGTATGTGAGTATGTGTAATATTTCAAGAATCCATGTTTCATTAGTTTCCGTTAACATAGATTGCAATTCCCGAGGGCTTTAGATAGCTTATGTGGAAATTCGTCCCTTGGTAAAAAGCTTCTCCTGGGAATAAGCTTTGTTGGGTTTTTTTTTTTTTTTGCTGATCCTATGCTTGAAACCCTTCCAGCTTGGTAGAGTCTTTTAGACCTTGTGTTCTGTTCACTTGGCCTTTGAGAACCGAAGGACACCTCCATGCTGCAAGGAAGCATTGATGAGTTGGTTGCCAGTGAAGGATACATACTCACATGTATATATGTATAATGTGAGTAAATCTGACTGCCTGTATCAGAAGATATTATGAAGAAGAGTTCAAGGTCGCTGTTGCCCATTAATATAGCTACCACCCAGGCATTTTATATGATATATAATACTTGACAATTGTAAAGATATCCCCTTTAACCCCAACTTAGATATTTATTTTTATAATTTTATTGTAAGAATTCATATTATTTTCCTATCTATTATGAATTACATTATAATATGTTATAAATCTTATCTTCTTATAAGTTTAACTTGGATAAAATAATATATTAAAGTACTTTGAAAATCAGGAAGTGCAATGTAAATACTAGCTATTATTATTCAAGTAAACTCTGTGCAAAATTCTCATAATTATTTGAAGATTTTAAGTTAATATTATACTTTGTGTTCATTGAACACAAAATTAAATGTAAACTAGTGTTTGATGTAACTGTAAAATTAAATGTAAACCAAGTTAGAATTTATCTTGAAATTGATGGTGTTTATATTTATAAGCTTTTTTTTTCACTTTGAGAAGTCAAAATGAAATAAGAATGATGTCACATATTTTTGGTATAAAAAGAGAAGGATTTTGGTTTTCTCATGGAATCCTTAATTGTAATGTGTGTGTTATAGTCTTGGTTTAAACAGGTAAGTTTATTGTTAACAATGAAAACATACTTCCTGTATTTTGTACAGATCTCAGCATGTTATACTGGAACTTGACCTTGAGAATGTTGGGTTTTAATGGTAGTGAATGAATGGACTTTCCTTGTTCATTTATGTACTATCAGAGAGTGACCCATTAATCAAAAACCTGGCACTACATTTTGTGACTACTCCCTTAATCATGAGCCCTTAGTGGTGAATTATGATCCTGGATCTGTCTTTTGAAGGACTCAGACCTTTATACCTTTTTGAAATATTTATTAAATCATTCTGACAAATCTAGTTAATGATGCCCTATCCACCATTTTCTTGAACTTGTTAATCTCCATTAGCCAAAGCAAAATCCCATTTCCTTTTCAAAGTATAATTTTACCAATCTGTAGGGCAGAAAGAAGGGTCTTAGTAGTCCAGCCTTCTACCTCTAAAGGGATTTCCATAATCTCTCCTCAAATCCCAGAGATTCCTTAGCTGCCTCTAGAAATTTAATATATTTTCTTGATGTATAGCCTAATAATGGTGTTGACAATTGCAATATCTTGCTGAGTTCATGGTGAAAATGAAATGATTCTAAGATCTTGAATGGCCAGTGTCTTTAGAAGGTGGAATACTGTATTCTCCAGTCTAACAGAAATTCATTTCAACCCAGCATATATTTACTAAGCACTTACTATGTGCAAGGCATTATTCTAGGAACTGGAAATGAAATGAAGAAAAATTAGGAGGTCTTCCATTTGAGCTTACCATCTAATAGGGAGGATAAAATATGTATGGCACAAGGCAGACTATGATAATAACAAAAGACAGGGCTAGACAAAGTATTGTGAGAAATTTAAGAAAAGAGATATCGGGGGATTTTCGTGGGAAAGGTGGCATTAGAGTCAGATCTTGAATTAAGGGATTTGACAAGTTGGAGATAGGGATGCGAGAGGTCCTTTCCAGTCATGAGAGAAAGTATGCACAAAAACTGGAGAAAGAAACTGTGGGAACATATATTCCAGTTTAACTGGAATATGGAGTACCATGAAGTAAAGCTAGAAAAGTCAATTGGACCACATCTCAGAAGGCCTTGAATGCTAGGTTAAGGAGTGAATACTTAAGTTAGTGGGCATTAAATATTTTTCAGTAGAGAGGTGATGAAATCCCAAGAGTACATTCAGAAGATTATTACACAAGGAATTGTAATTATACCATGAGAAGATGAAGGCTCTTGATTCCATGATATTTTGAAAATACTGTCAGTGAATTAAAGAGAAGACACAAAATAATCCAAAATTTCTAAATCTCTTCAACATAGTTGATAATTTTGCCTGACTGGTCTCTGGGACTGTTCTTTGAGTCCTGTGGACTTGTGCTGAATATGAGAAATGACTAAGAGCAGGTCCATATAAGGTCTTAAGTTGTTTGGTTCAGGATTTTTAAGAAGAAAAATAAGAATTATTTGGGATTAAAGAAGAAATAGAGAGTCCTTCCATCTAGCCTGGATAAGTTCTATATAAGAAATAATTTCATGTATTATAAATCATCTAAAGAATCAGCTTAGAGATTGGGCTATTCAGTTTGGCAGGGAAGATAGAACCCTGGACTTCAAGTCAAGATATGGTTTCAATTCCCACTCTTGGCATTAGTTGTATGAACATAAGCAAATCGAGATAACAGTACCTGTAGTACAGCTCCCCCCCCCCGACTTGTGGAATGAATGCATGAAGCATTTGTTAAGTGCTTACTGTATGTGAAAAACTGTGCTAAACTGGGTATATAAGATGCTCCTTCATCTAAAGGAGTTCACATTCTAATGTGCCCTATGCCAATGAAATCAAAGATTGAACTTCCTCTTCCCCCTCAAAAGAAGAAAAAATTTACTATAATCATTATGTTGAAAAGCTGAAAATGTTCCCTGGACACTAGGACTGTTTTCTGTGGAAGAAAAGAATGGTTACTTCCTATTTCAGTCCAGAAGTAAAATATCTGTTATTGGTAGCCCCTCTGTTTCCAGGACAAGAGCTAAAGAGTAGAATCTCTAGTTAGATAGGCAGAAATGAACATTCCTTGCTATCTTATATACTTGTATAACAAGGCCTTCTACCGTATAGTAGCAAAATTGGTTTCTATTGATTTTTCCCCCCTGTTTCCCTGGCTCCTTTATTATTATTATTATTATTATTATTATTTAGAAATTGTTTTTAGTGTAGTGGGATTTTGGTAACTCAAAGAGAAGGTGGCTTCTCTGTAATTGTGTAGAAAACCCCCCCAATATTTTTAAAGTCAGAAATTAGTCCTAGATCAATTGTGAAAGGCCATTTTTGTGGTCATAAATGCAGTTAGACACTATTAGCTGCTTAGAAACTTTTGAGCTTGAAAAGTAATCACTTTGATTCCTATCTCTGCCAACTCACTCAAGTAGCCAGAAACATAAGTCTTAAGATTCTAAGTGGGGGACAGGAGAGAGGGTGGGGGTGGGGTGAGGAGTTCAAGGTCAGCATACTCTCTGTTTCATAATTTCCCAATAGGATATTAAATAGTGGAATTTCCTCAAAGTGGGGAAAAATTTCATCTGATACATACTGTTCTTGAATGCTAAGGACTAAATACTGGGTAAGATAAGACCCACAGCATTGTAGAGATCTTTTTCTAACTAAAACTAATGCAGGACTTGGGGGGGGGTTGGAGAAGGGAGGGGAAAGAAACACTGAAGTTAAGTGTGTTTGAGTAGCAGAGAGATTATGTCATGTTCATTCAACCTTGAGGCAATATGCTGCTAAGTCATTTTGATGCATTCTGTAAATGATTTCCCGCACCCCGTGGTAGCATGGCCACATTCCTGACCTCTGAACAAAATGCCACAGTTGTGTGGGACATACTGTGTTGGGGAAAGCAGCTTAGAACGCATTGAGCTATTTGCTTATTAGAACTTCATTTGGAAAGAAAAGTATATAGAACTTTGATCTCTTAAGACGTGTCAAGAGCAAAAGTTGCCTATGTAAATGATGTCTTTTTATGAATGTGAACTGTTTTCCTTCCAGAGGTTAACACAGTACAATGGAAAAAGTACTGGGTGTCAAGGTTCAAATCCAGGGTCTGTACTTACTACTTTATGGGACTGGATGTAGTCTGACTGGATAATATCCAGGGTCCTCCCCAGCTTTGAAATCCTATGATCCTATTTCCTGGGTTCAAATTCTAACTTTATTTCTTATTACTAGTCTTACCCTGGCTAAGTCATTTAATTTCTCTGAGCTTCATTTCCCTAAGTTTGTAAATGAGAAAGTGGGACTAGATGATATTTAAGGGATCTTCTTACTCGAAATCCTCTGGAGTTATTTGGCTGAAAAGGACATGTGTGAAATGGTCCACAGAGTTTCAAAAGCTTTTTTAGAAAATATTTAACTTGATTCAAATTGATTGTTTTAAGGGAATTTGCATTCATAGCTGAATAGCTCATTTTATGTTCAAAATTCTAGGTGGAATATTTATTTTCCCCAGAAGAGAGAGGTTTTAGGAGGGAGAATGTTAGTGGAGGAATTGGGATAACAAAATTCACTATAATTTAAAACAGAAGATGACTCTGGGAGTTGTTGGTTATCAATATTTATGAGCTCTCATTTTGTGCTGGAGTACTCTTCTAGGCTATAGGGAGCGGCAAAGGCAATTGTAGACATGATGCCTGACCTTGAGGAGCTTATAATGTTATAGGGAAGTTAAGAAAGACTGTACTGCCAAGAGAAAACTACCTAAGAATACTTAAAATGGTGTGCTGTCAGAGACAGACGTAGGCCCTGGTCCAACTCTGCCACTACTGACCTGTTTGCCTAGGTATCCCACATCACTTTTCTGGGCCTCAAAATAAAGGGATTGGACTAGGCCTGGCTGGTTTCTGAAGCCTCTTCATGATCTGATTTTCTAATTGTAATATTTATAATATGAATGTAAGTAGTAGAGCTTTGGAGCTGGCACATCTGGATTCAAATACTGGCCCTGCTGTTTATCTGTCTGACTGCTGGCAATCTGGTTAACTTCTGTGGGCCTCAGTTTCTACTACTGTAAAACTGCATATGAAAATAAATGTTTTATCTCTATGTAGATAGATTAGGTAAAAAGATAGACTTTACATGAAATGCCAGAATGAAATGCACAGACAAAATATATTGAACTTGTCAGACAAAGTTCTAAAGCAAATGAAAATAAGAAATATGTATTTAAACATGTGCACACATACAACTTAGCATTCCTTTGAAGATGACCATTTAGATCAGTATTCTAAAACAATATTTAATAAATTAGTGCAGAGATTTCATTTATATATCTGGATTCTTTGAAAATATATTTTTCCTAGAGTCAAAATGAAAGTTCTAAAAAGCTGCGGAAGCAGATCTAAAGATTTTGTCATATGCCAGTTAAACCTCTACATATATTTTAAGGAGTCACTAAATGGCTATTTTAACCATGTGAACATTTAAATTCTAATGAGTATCTAAAAAAAGGTCGCAGGATTTTTGTTGTTATTGTTTTTCCCTTTAGGCCCTGCCTTGAACATTGGATAAATAGCTTGCCTCTTGATGCTGATGAATCTGGGCTTTAAAAAAATAAGCATCTTTTCCCTCTCCTAGTTAGTCAGTTCAGTCAAATATCTAAGGCAACTGTGTGAAGAGGTTGAACTCTGCATATACTTGAAAGAGAACATTCTCTAAAACTGAAATTGGACATCTTTGCATGTTTTCAAGCAGGGAAATGACATGGATGAAAGTTTTTGCCTGCAAGGAACTGATAGTCTAATTGATTTATATAAGATCATCTAATCATTGCCTACATAATCAGTGTGAAAAAGATGACATTATAGATGTCCCAAGAGTCTTAGTGCAGTTTTAAACTTAAATAATATCTCAAGACTTCTTCTGTCCTTTTGCCCCAGCCCATGGCCTTCAATCTTAATCTCCTTAGTACATATCTGTTCTGAAGGGCCCATAATAAGTTAGATTTATATGGGGTGGGAGGTGGGGCTTAAAATGACAGAAAAGGATTTTTTCAAGAGGCATCTATGGGAAGTTGAGGGGTTAATGAGCTCTATCTTTGGATATATGGATTAAAATGAATTATAGATGAAGAAAATGGCTGCATAAATATGGCGAGAGTAAAGCTGGTGTGACTTTTGTCATACCTGTGGAAATATCTGCAGGCCCCTTAGATTTCTTGAGCCTGTATGTCAAACTGCCTTTTTAGTCATAAGATTGTGTCTGACCGGCTTAAAATGGAAAGAAAGGCCCCAAGAGACTCATTACTAGCAGCTTGAAGTTCCTTCTCTGTGTCGTTTCTTATTGAATAGCTCTGAAATTTTTCACGGGGCAATGATATTCACAAAAGTTAATTGATATCTGCCCTCTTCATCCTCCTTCTCTCCACCACCTACTCATCCTTCCATTTCCAACTCAGTTTGAACCTGTTAATAAAACCTCCCTTACTAGGTTGTTCCAGTCCACATACATGAAGTACTTTGCTCAACACCTTCAATATATTTTGTCTGTGCATTTCATTTTGGCATTTCATGTAAACGTCTATCTTTCTACCTATTTTATCTACACAGATATAGAAATAGATGGACACACACCAATATACATCTATATACACACCCATACAAGCACATATGTGTGTACATATATGTATGTGTAATTACCTGTATATATGTCTGTGCCGGAATTGTAGTTAGACTTGGGTTTGAATTCCACCTCTGATGCTTAATAACTATATGCTCATAGGTAGGTCACTTAACCATTCTGTGGCTCAGTTTCCTCAACTGTAACTTGAAGGAGTAGGATTGAATGACTTCTGAGGGCCCTTCCATCTTTAAAACTGTGATTCTCTGACATAAGTTGAGGTTGGAAACATATAATGGAACCAGATTTGGGAGACCTTGAATATCAGTTAAGAGGTTTATGTTTTGTTCAGTGGGCAGTGAGGAGACATCCAAAAAAAAATGGAGATGATAATACCAGTATTACTTAACTTTCAGTATGGTCATGAAACTCAAAAAGAAAACAATCTGTGTAAAACTGTTTTAGACTTTAAAGCGCTACATTAATGTCAATGACCATTAACTCTGAATCCCAGAATTGGGTTTTGAAGGGACCTCAATAGCCATCTGGTCTAATCCATAAACCAAAGTAGTCTCCACTATAACAAATCTGACACGTCATTGTACGGCCTCCGCCTGAAGGCCGCTAAGAAGTGGAAACCCACCACCTCTTGAGGCAACCTCTTCCACTTTGGGGCAGTGTTAATTTTTGGAAAGTATTTCCTGATTACAAGCCTTACTTGACTTCTTTAAAACTTTTTTTGGTCTGTTTTTTTGAGGCAATCGAGCTTAAGTGACTTGCCCGGAGTCCCACAGCTAGTAAATGTCTGAGGCCAGATTTGAACTCAGGTCCTCTTGACTCTAACGCCACCTACCTGCCCCGACTTCTTGAAAACTTCTACTCATTTCTCCTAGTTCTGCCCTCTTGCCCAAAAAGTCTAATCCAGGGGTGAGGAAACTGCAGCCTCAAGGCCAGGTCCTCAAGTGCTGTCCTTTGACTGAATCCATACCTGTGAAGTTTACATTCAGTTGAAGGATGGCACTTGAGGACCTAGAGGGTCACATATGGCCTCAAGGCTGCAGGTTCCCCACCTCTGGACTCTAATCCTTCTTCCAGTGACAGGCCCTCAAAGACAGTGCTGATGTTCCTTGAATCTTCTTTTCTCCAAGGTAAATAGGCCCATTTCCTTCAATGGATCCTAATACGTCATGAACTCAAGTCCTTTCACCCTCCTGGTTGCTGTCCTTAAGGTACTTTTCCTTGTCAGTGTCCTTCTTAAGCTGTAGTGTCCAGATTTTACCGCAGTACTCCAGGTGAGACATGAGGGCAGATTATAATGGAACTATCACCGTCCTGTTCCCTGTTAATACAGCCCAAGAGCACATTGGCTTTTTTAGCTGCCACGTCACACTGCTGATTCATTTTGAGATTGAAGTCCACTAAAACTAAAAATCTTTTTCAGAACTACTATAGATAATATAGATTTGCATTTAGTTAGCTTTCAATACTCATTCAGCAAAACTTTGTTGAGCTATGTGTAAGGCCATGTAATAGGTTCTCTGGGAAATGAAAAGATAAGACATGGCACTTCTCCAGGAAGGGGAAGGGGAAAGGAATAAGCATTTATATAGCACCTACAGCATGCTAGGTACTATGCTAAGTGCTTTACAAATATTATCACATTTAGTATTTAAGGAGATTTTGAATACAGTTGAGATAAGATAATAGGAATTTGAGAACTGGACGGCATCATGTGATTTGTAGCTCACAGGGAGCTACATCCTCTCAGCCTTGAGAGCAGTTTGAGACTGTCTTCATCTTTGATGCCAAAGGTAGAATTATTTATTAAAGAGTTACTAATGAGATACCATTGGTGTGAGAAGAAGAGGGACCTCAAGAACTGAGTCAGAAAAGTTTAGGGTTCCAGGAGCAATGGTTAAAAAGAGGGGAAAAAAAGATGAACTAAGAGGTGACAGAGGAAGGAAAGCTGTAGGAGAGCTGTCGGTCCCTATAGGCATTTTTCATAGCAGAAGACTTCAATTGAAGCTACCAGTTATGCGGGCCTCTTCAATTCCTTAGGGAAGTTCCAAGAAGAGGTGTGCTATCCTGCTTACTTCCTCTGCTGCTGTCTGTCTATTAACAGACATGATAACAATTTGCATGTTTCTTTACCCCAGTGTTTCTGGAAACCTGAATTTTTCCTTTAATCATAAAGCTTCTAGGAGTTAGTTATAGATCAGCATGCATTTAAATTAGGGCTCAGTGCTAACTCTCTGCTTAAATGTTAGGAATTTTCCTAGCTGAGGGCTTTGAGCTATTGTAATTGTACTCCTAATTTTTAATTTAACAACAATGTAGCATACCCTCTGGGGTTACTTTCCCATTTCCCATTCCCATAAGTTGTGTCCCAAGAAGGCAGCTGACTATTACCTTGCTTAAGATTCTAGGAGTTAAAAAAAAAAAGATTCTAGGAGTAATCCTGAGGAGTTAGGATTGGGTTAGAGATGGAAAATTTAAAGGAACTTTAAAGAATAAGTATTTTTGTAATTAAGCGTTTTGTAAACATGTGCAACACTTGCTTTGTTCATGCGTATGAACAAAGTTTGAAAAATATCGTGTTGTCCTCTTGGTTTAAAAGTCAAATGTATATATATGTGCGTGTATGTGTGTGTATATCTATCTATCTATATCTATATATAAAATTACTGTCTCCGTCCTCTTGCTATTTACTCCCTTTCTTTCCCCTCTTGGAGAACTGTAGTCTTCACAAGTAGCCAATTAGTATTCAAATATTCATGAACTTGGTCTTTGGGGTCTCATAAGACCCCATTTGATGTATTCTCCCAAATATTGATAAATGAGTTAATATCCCCCCCCAAATTAACCAATTAATATCAAGTAGCTTTTACAAAAGGATATTTACTGAGAAAATATAGCAAGGACAGAAGTACAGCAACATTCTCTGCCCCCCCCAGCTGCCCCAAACTCATAGGTACACTTTCCCCTCTATACAGCCATGTCCATCTCTCTTTTTATTAATTAATTTATTTTTAGTTTTCAACAATCACTTCCATAAGCGTTTGAGTTTAAATTTTTCTCCCTCTCCTTCCCCGCCTCCCTCCCCAAGAAGGCTTCCATGAAATCTGATATAGGCTCTACATATACATTCCTATTAAACATATTTTCATATTAGGCAGGTTGTAAGGAAGAATTAGAACCAAAAGGAGGAACCACAAGAAAGAGGAAACAAAACAAAACAGAAGGAAAAAAAAAGAGCAAATAGTATGCTTCGATCTGCATTCAAACTCCATAGTTCTTTCTCTGGATGTGGATAGCATTTTCCATCATGAGACTTTTGGAGATGTCTTAGATCCTTGCATTGCTGAAAGAGCTAAGTCTATCAAAGTAAGTCATCTCACAATGTGGTTGTTATTGTGTACAATGTTCTCCTGGTTCTGCTCACTTCACTCAGCATCAGTTCACACAAGTCTTTCTAGGTTTTTCTGAAGTCTGCTTGCTCATCATTTCTTATAGTACAATAATATTCCATTACATTCATATACCACAACTTGTTCAACCATTCCTTAATTGATGGGCATCCTCTCAATTTCTAATTCTTTGCCACCACAAAAAGAGCTGCTATGAATATTTTTGTGCATATTTTTCCCATTGTTATGATCTCTTTGGGATACAGCCCTAAAAGTGTTATTGCTGGGTCAATTTTATAATCCTGTGGGCATAGTTCCAAATTACTCTCCAAAATGGTTGGATCATTTCACAACTCCGTCAACAATGCATTAGTGTTCCATTTTTCCCACATTTTCTCCAACATTTATCATTTTCCTGTTTTGTCATGCATATTCATCTCTTAACTGGTATAGCTCCTGAATCTCCTGACTACTTTTCCACCTCCACCCCAGCAGCTTCTTATGCTGGAGACACCTGCCCCTCTGCAGACTCTTCATCTGGTTGGTGAGTTCCTCCTTGGAACTTTCATTTGAGAAACTACCCACACCACCAATGTTCACTTCCAAACCAGTTCAATTCCTGACTGTCTGGGTGATTTTTTTATTTTGTCCATTCTGGGTACCTTCCTCCTCCCCTTTTCAACTTCCTTTTATGCGTTGTTTTCTTCCAGCGGCATGCAAGCTCCTTAAGGGCAAGGACTATTTTTGCCTATGTTTATATTCCCAGCATTTAGCACAGTGCCTGGCAAATTGTAAGCATTTAATAAATGCTTTATCTAATTTAATCAATACTCCCTCTTGTTGCTGGGGAGAGTAGACTTAAACGTAGAATAGTTACCATAGGGGCAGCTAGGTGGCACAGTGGATAGAGCTTTTGCTTTGGAGTCAGGAGGAGCTGAGTTCAAATCCAGCTCAAATCTGGCCTCAGAGACTTCGTACTTATTAGCTGTGTGACCCTGGGCAAGTCACTTAACCCTAATTGTTTCATTAAAAAAAATAAGAATAGTTACCATAACATATCTTCTGCTAACATAGGGAGTGGTACTTCCTAGCACAGGAAATCATTTTCTCTCTTTCCATTGTCGCCACCAAGTTCATCTCTTTTTTTTTTCTTGCTTAGCACAGTTCCTGTACATAGTAAGCATTTCATAATATCTGTTGACTGATTGTAACAGGATCAGGCTGATGAAATCCCCAGAGATAAAGGGGGGTGCAGAGGAAGGGAAAGTACCCATAATAAGCCTATGACACCTTCCACAATAATACTCACAAGCACTTTCTTGAAGGCACGACCTTTGCTTTATATTCTGTTATTCACAGGACCTGATCTAGATGTCTACTCAAATGTAAGTAGAATAATTAATTCCTTTTCTTAATTGTTAAATGTGACAATTTTATAAAAATAAAGACCATTTTTTAAGATAAGGACCTGCAGAAGCCTAAACTAGTAACAGAATCTTGGGGCTTACTCTAGCTACAAAAGAGCACCAGCCTAGAGTCTCTGTGGCAATATCTTGCTATACTGCATTGTTAGCTCAATAGAGATGCTTTTGGAAGTTGGGGGCACTCAGCACAAATCAGTGGATCAAACAGCTTTCAAACAATGAATTCAGCCAGGCAATTTCCTCTTGCTGTGATAAAACACTTGTCTGTGAAGATTTTACTCTTTGGGGTTGTAAGAATGGTAACTTGGAGAATGGAGCCTCTTTGACGCCAGCTTTCCTAAGCTTCTCCCTTCCTTGCCTCTTCAAAGTTCAGATGTATGGAGCATGAAAGGCATCTGACAGAGGACGCTTCTGTGAAATGGAGGCTTTTACCCTTAGGTCACAGTTAAGCTTTCCTATTTGTTCTTGCTTCTGTGACCATGGGTGTATGCCAGAGAGTGGACTCATATATTTTATTGGTCCGTTGAAAATTTATAAACATAGGCAACAAATTTACCTTTGTGAATAGTGTATTGTAACTTTAGGAACATAGGATACTTTGTGTCTTGATTGATACAGAGGCCAAGTGTGGCTGGGAAGGAAAGATCCCACAATTGTGCCATTTGGCTTCCAGTATTTGGCCCTTTATTTAGCTAAAACACCAAAACCATTAATCAGTCCTCAAACTGCAAAAAAGGGATGTAGTGCTCCATCATTACCACTTTGAGTTGCTTTCTTGATTGAAAAAACAAAACAACTTTTCTTCCTTGGTCAAAAAACAGGTCTCTAAACTAAAATTATATGAAGACCCATTTATAAGTGGCTACCAGAAAGTATTTCTGACTGCACTGAAGTATGTTTTCTTCATAGCCAGAGGGAAAGAAAAAGATAATTCTTTGAGCTGATATTTCTGAGATAGTTTAATTTGGTGAAATATTTGCAAAGCACTCCCAAAAGTCATTCTTACATATGATAGTATAAAATTCTGTGCCTCCAATTGAAAGCTTTAGTTTAAAAGAAAAAAAGGGATTTTCTTCCTGCTCAGAACTAGAGAGAACCAATCTACATAAGTTTCTGTCCTAAACCCTCCAATATGAAATTTTCAGCACACTATACAAATAAGTACCTTCTTTGGGGGGGAAAAAAGATGCATCTGGGAGGAGGAAAGTTGGAGTATGGCTGCTTTTAAATAATGTAGAGGCATTCAAGACTGCCTTGAGAAATGGAGGCTGGATATGAAAGATGGCTACAGGATTCACTTGATACTAAAAAGAAACTTAAAACCTCCAGCACTGAATTAGCAGGTGTATCTGTATTTCCTTCATTGTCAACTTAATCAGATGTAATCTTTAGAACTGCTGAGAAAGCCTTTTGAATTTTAAGACTCTCATACTTCTGTACCCATATGGCACTGTACTTTTAATTCCTAATTCACATTTTCCTCATAATGATTCTGTGAAGTAGATTCTGCAAATAAAATTAGCTAAATTTTACAGAAACAGAGGCATAGAGAAGGTGACACTTCCCTCTTACTCTATGTTGAATTTGAATAATGGAAATGTTTTTGGTGTTTTCAGGACTTGGGAAAAGGGGACACGGTAAGAGAACAGCACTTCTAAGATGAAGTGGTAATTCCCACCCTCACCACCAATCATCTCCCCTTTATTGATGAAAATAATAATTGTCCTCATTGGTTCCCATACCTTTTGAATGACGAAATTACCAGTAAAGTAAGTAATAACATTATTAGCCACTCTGCTTTTAACAGAGAGAAGCAGATGTAGGGATAACTAAAGTGCTCCATAACAGATAAATCATTACTTTTAAAGTCTGGCCCCTTCCTACCTTTCCATTTTTCTTGTATCTAACTCTCCATGTACTCTGCAATCCAGTGACACTGGCCTCCTTACTGTTCTTCTTACAAGGTACTCTGAGCATTTTCAGTGGCTGTCTCTCCATTCCTGAAAAGTTCTTCCTGCTCATTTCTGACTGCCAGCCTTCCTCCCTGGCTTCCTTCAAATCCCAGCTAACATCTCACTTTCTGCAAGAAGCCTCTCCCATTCCTTAATTTTAGTGCCTTCTCTCTCCAGCTGCTCCGAGTTTATCCTATATACTTGTTTGTATGTAGTTTTTGCATGTTGTGTCTCTCATTAGACTGAGCTCCCTTAGGATAAGGACCACTTTTTGCCTTTCTTTGTATTCCCAGCACTTAGCATAGTGCCTCACCCATAGTAGGTATTTAATAAATGCTAGTTGAAGTTAACTCTGTGTTAAGCTTATGGCTTCTTTCTCAAACTCCTCATTTATTTCCTTTTCCTGTCTAGGTGGTCCATACCAGAGATGTCAAACATGTGGCCCATGGACCACATGTAGCCCAACACTCTGTACTGTGGCCCAAATCAGATTAAAATGTAATTGGACAATATTTAACACAATAAATAAAAAATATATAATATTAATGTGTGGTTTGCCAAGTCAGTACGTGGCCTACAGGGATCCTTATGCATGATTTAGTATTTCTCTCTCCACCTCCCCCCACCCCATTTCATTGAGTTTGACTTCATTGGTCTGTACGATATACTAATTACAAAATAACATCTGTTTCTGTCCTCATTGATTATTCCTCCCCAAATGCTTTCTAAACCATGCTTTCTCTCTGGATCCTGGATTTCTTCACATGAGTATATCTTTTTACTATACAATGAAATAAATACTGACAGACAGACAAACAGATAATTATCATCTTTCTGGCAACAATCTTGTCCAACTTGGCTAGGCTAGTTCCCAGCCAGCAGAGACTTGTTATGTCAGCTGTTACAACTTGGTAGTACCTGATGGAGTCTATATTATTTTTTAAGTTATTAATATTTTAGAGTTCCATATCATATGTCCTCTATAGAACTCAAAGGAATTCAACTCTGGAAACACAGTATTCTTTGCCTATATAAGTTACTGAATCTTTTCATAAGTATCCAAGGCATGTTAGAGAACCTAAAGATTTAATATGATGAAACAGATTTATTAGTGAATGGACTTTGAGAACTGATAGAACTTAAAGTATGGTCCAGGGACCCCCAAAGGTCACCCCTTTTCAGGGAGTCCACAAGATCAAAATTATTTCCATAATAATAAGATGTTTTAATTTCTAATATGGTAAATATTGGTAGATATAACACAAACAAAAGCTCTTTGGAAGAAAGTCCTTAATAGTTTTTAAGAATATATAGGAATCTGGAGACCAAATGTTTGAGAACCTTGACTTGCACGTGAATTGAATTGGTCATCTAGTCTTTGCTTCCATACTTCCAATGAGAAAAAAGTCACTATTTCCAAAGACAACTATTCTATCTTCGGATAGTGAGGACCTTTCGAAAGTTATTCAAACTGATTAGATAACTAGCATTTCCTCATTCATGCTTTATTGGAGGTTGCCCACAAAGAAAGAGGAAACAAGTTTCTTCTTCATTAGATCCCACTCTAAAGCATTTCTTGACTTCTTCCTCTTTCACATTCTCTGCTTCTATCCCTCTGGCCTTCCATAATCTCAGTGTTCCCTTCTCTTTCATTTGTTCCTTTCTCCTGCTGGAAGTATAGAGTGTTTTGGAGGAACTTCTCTAACTGGAATTGAATAGGAGGAAGTGTGTCCCTGTCTCTCTCCTTCTTAATGAACTGTTCAAGACAGTTGTCACCCTTCATCTTTAGCAACAATCTTTTTTTCTTACCAGTTTTTTAGTAGTGTTTTAGAAGCAGGAGGCCACCAGGGGAAGCAATAGAGGGAAGTCACAGAATCTTTCAGTTTAAAGGGTTGCTAAAGGCCATATAGATCTGACTAAAAATTCCTGTAGGATGTACCTGAAATATCACCCCCTTTCTACTCAAGGAACCTCAGAGATAGAGAACTACTACTTCCCAGGGCACCATATTCCACTTTCAGACAGCTCTAATTCTTAGGATGCTTTCTCTTATATAAAGCCTGAACTGGCCTTTCTGCAACTTCTACCTATTTACTTCTGGGGCCAAGCAGAATGACGCCCATTCCTCTTCTTCTTGATACCCCTTGGTACTTGAAGTTAGCTATTTTATCCTTCCTATGTTTTCTCTTTGTCTGCCATTTGCTTGACCTTCCTCTGGACTGGCTTACCAACATGTATACCAAAATGTAGTGCCTAGAAACGAGTGCTATAGTCTAGATGTGGTCTGACCAGAGCAGAGTATAAAAGAATTATTTTCTTTCTAATTATATATGTTGTACCTAAAATCGAATTAGCTTTTGGTTTTTGCTTCCTCTCCTCCCCCCCAAAATTTACCTTATATATATTTTGGGGGGGGAGTGTAATGTGTAACTGGCTTGACTAGCTGGCCTTTGCAATCCCTTCCAACTCAGAGATTCTGTGATAATAAAACCTCCTGTCAGTTTCAAATGACCTCCAGGTTTGTTATTGTTGTTGTTTTTTAACTCAAACCTTTTCTTAGTGCACTTCTTGATCAGAAGACACCAGTGTGTCTGCAGTCACCCTGAAACATAAATAATTCAATGAAAAGCCTCAAGATTTGCTTCCTAGGGAATCTTATCAGAAAGTTCACTGTTTTTGTTTCTAAAATGGAGTTGAGATCCTAGAGCATTGATGTTATCTTCAGGGGCAAGGACTGGCCAGGTAAGCCACTGCTAGGGGAAAAAATAACCTATCATTGGGGAGAACTGCCATCCCATCCCAAGAAGTGACAAGGTTACATACCACTCCTTTGAGAGCCGGAGCATCCTCAACTTCTTCATCTGTTTCCAAGTTGGTATAAAACGTCCCTCTGCTCTAGAGGATTTCAGACAAAGTTGTGTATGGATGCTGTCTATATAACTATTTGGTGATCTCTTCTTACATTAAGTCTATGATCTTGGTTCTCAAGGATGCAGGAGAGGCAGGAGACAGAGGACACATGAAGCAGACATCACAACATTGCCTGAAATCCTCTGCCACCACAGGAATATTTTTTTCCTCATTCAAATAAAACAAGGCAGATATATTTCCTATGACTTTGGGTAAAGGGGCTTTGTTTTTGTTTCCAAAGAACTTGTTAAATCAAGATATATCTGTATTTGGTTAGTGTCACATCACTTTCCCCATAGATTTCACTTTTCTGCATTCTTTCACTTCTTGTCTCTCCTTATTATCTTTTCACTTCTCTTTCCATGATTCCATAAGCCATGTGTCAAACCATAGTGACACCTTGAATGTCTGTGTAGGAGGTCTTCGGAAGCCAAGGGGCAGAAAGAGCCAGGTAGCCAAATCTGAGGTTAGTGTGCAAGATCCAAGGCTCTGAAGGTAGAGGGTCCGTACCCCTAAAAAGAAAAAGGGAACTGTTTCAGGTGCTAAGAGTCCTGGGATAGCTCTCTTTCTGACTTGCTGAGCATCATATATAGGAAGACAAGCCTTCATCTTTAGAATCCTGTTTTCTCCAAGTAAATTTTACTTGAATCTTCTAAAAAGGAATTTCTCTACTCCATTCCTGAAAAGAAGACATTTATTTTAGTGCTTGTCTTTATCTGCCACCTATAATTTTGGGAGCTTTTTGACAAAGTAAGAAAGGATAGGGAGTTTAGAGGAAAGACAGGTAAAAGAAAATGAAGGCATTAACATTTTTCATTGCGTAAGAAAGAAGGTAAAGTTCTATGACTTTACTTGAGCTTGACATTTATAGATCTTCTTGATTTCCCTAGGCCCTTTTGTGAATTAATTATCTTAGAAGAATATTTTTTAAACTTACAGTTTAAAAAATTATAGGTAATGTTTTTATGTTATTCATTTCCATATATATGCACATATGTCCCTTTCACCCTCATCCCCTACCTAGAAAACTATCCCTTGTAACAAAGACGTTAAACAGGGTGAGGGGAGGCAGTTTATAAAAAACTAGCCAACATATGTACCAAGTCTGACAATAGATGCAGTATTTTACATCCATAGTCCCCCACCTCTGCAAAGAAAAGAGGGAATTATCACAGATCTTTTTTGAGACCAACCTTCATCATTATAATGATACAGTATTATTTCATTTCCTTTTTGGATCTTTCCACTTCCATTGTTTTTATTGTGTATAGTTTTCCTGACTTTCCCCCTCATTTCATTCTGAATCAGTTTATAGAAATCTTCTCTGGATTCTTAATATTTATCTGTTATATTTATGTACCATAATATATTTAACTATTTTCCAACCAGTGAGAGTCTACTTTGTTTCCAGTTCTTTGTTACTACCAAAAAAGTATTGCTCTGAATATTTTTTCTGTATTTGGGACCTTTTCTGTTCTAACTTTGACCTTCCTAATGCCAAGTCTGTCCCTATATCCACTGCGCCACCTAGCTTCCCAAAGTCTTTAAGTCTGCAAGTACTTTTTGTATTATACTTTTTTAGCACCATGGAGGGTAATAACATCCACTAATACAACCCCAAGGAATATTAAAATTAGGTGCGCTTCATAAGCAGTAAGTGTAAAGAAAGAGATTATCACAGAATCAGATCTTAGAATTGAGATACTAGTGGTATGACCCTGGGCAAGTCATTTCACTTCTGTCTGCTTCAATTTCCTCATCAGTAAAATGGGGATAACAAAAGTCCTTACCTCTTGGGTTTGTTGTGAAGACCAAATGTGACAAGAAATGTGATATTTGGTAAGTTGTTTTGCAAACCTTAAAGGACTATGTAAATACTGCCTATTATTATCTTCTTCCTCCTCCTCCTCATCTGTTAAAGAACTATCTGAAAACTGTACTCAATAAGGCCAATATGGAAATAGAAAATACTGTATTACTGCACCAATGTTGTTCAGGAAGTGGGTTTTTTAAAAAGTAATTTTGTTTTTCACACTGCCTGCAGTTGAAGAAGAGCCCAGGATATATTTGAATGGAGGGGAATACACTTACATTGGAAAAAGAAAAGCAAAATCCAGCTGACTAGATTCTTACTAGAACAAACTTTACTCCTATGTGGGGTTTATTTAGTTTGGCTTCTATGGTGCTTTTGTTGAAACAGCTATAAGGTAGCACAGCAGGATAATAAGGAAAATACTATTTCTAAATTTCTAGTGTAATTATTAATACTTAAGTATTCTAAGAAGCTGTGATTTCATTAGTGTGGGTATTTCAGTTCCTCTGTGACTTAATATAATTCTTTAAGAATTGTTGTGGCTGAAAAAAATCTGTTACCCTCCGGCCAGTGTGGTCACAAGCATATCCAAACTGAGTTGAGCTAAAGAGGAGCTGTGATGATTGCTTTTCATTCTTTTCAACCTCTGTTTGATGGAGGTCAGGTAGAAATGGTCCTAGATCCCACTATTATTGCTACTATTGTTATTTTTTTCTTTATCTTTTTTTGATAAAGTTCAGCTTGAGATGGTCCTGGGACAAGTTGCTTATTATGAGACTGGTTCTCAGATGATAGATATATGGGCCATCTTTGGCCCCAAACTTGAAACCTTGCTCAGTTGAATTTGCTAGAGCTTATACTCTGCTAGCAAAAAGTCTGAGAACGCAGAGTCACCTCCATGAGGCAAATGGGGCATTATCATCAGACAGAGCAAAAATTTGGTGAAGGGGGATTTTTAATAAATATTAAAATTTTGCCTGGCATTTTCATCTTGCAAAAATTTGTGGGAATAGTCCATAACCGTCAGAGCATTAATGTATATCAGACCCCATTTTATAGATTATAAATCTAAGACATTTAATCTGGTTAAAGTTACTTGCTTAATCTTAACTTGTTTAAAGTTACCTGTTTAATCTGGTTAAAGTTATTTTGACCTACTATAGTAGAAACAAATATTGGAAGTGCATGGCACCCAGTCCTATAATTGACACATGCTGATACACACATTTAACTCCTCATTCTCAGTCCTATTTGAAATTGCCCTTATTCTTATAAAGATTCTTTGGCTTCCACAGCATCCTCTACTACTGAAAGGAAGCAGTCTTGTCATATGAGCATATGATTTGCGTCACAGAATTGTGAAAAGTCAAATGAAGTCAACTAACATTTATTAAGTGCCTACTATGTACTAGCTTGCTGTTACTACATAAAGCAATAGGGGAAACATAAGCTTAGGAGCAGAGTTATGAATCAGATATTGAAATAGGAGTGGATTTGAGGATTAGAATTGGAGCAAACCTTTTGTTATGAACTAATACTTATCTGCTCCATCAGTGATGTGTTAGCTTTTTAAAAAACCTTTCCCAAAAGAACTAAAGAAACATTGACTCTGAATAACAGGAAGGGTAAGGAGATAATCATCAGATATCCTAAAGAGTTTATTCTCCCCTGGTCTCATATAAGATAAATGTGACCAGTCTGCTGAAAAGGGTGGAGGGCTAAATGAACTATAAATAAAAATGAAACTTTCAAGTGAGTTAGAGATTTCAGTCAGCTAGAAAATTATGACAAGTGTGAAATGCACTTGTACAGAAGATATGGAAGTTTAAAAAGTACATCAAGTTATATATTTGTAAGTTGCAATAATATTGACTATTGCAATTTTTGAAAAGGAAACAGGTGCTTCCCTGACCTCCCAGAAAGAATCAAATCAATAACAATAAAAATACTAACTAGCATTTATATAGTGTTTCATGGTTTGTAAAACACTTTACAAATATCTCCTTTGATCCTCACAACTGTTGTGGGATCTCTGTTTTACAGATGAAGTAGGATTTGAATTCAGGTCTTTTCAACTCCAGGTCTAGAGCTTTAACTGCCATGCCATCTAGTTGTTTACGATTTTTTGTTAAATTCTTCTTCCATTAAATGTTTTGTGTTAAGTGCTGTGGAGGAAAGTGCAAGATTGTTCCCTGACCTCAGAAAGTATATACCATCTAGTTGGGTACGGTAGCATATGATAGGGGCTAAATTAATGATTCCCAGTTGTAAGTGCTAAAGGAGTTCAGATTAGTTGGATAGAAATTAAATAGGTGGACAAGCTATGGCATGGAGTTGGTAGAGTATGTATCTCCTCCTCATCCCAGGGAGTATAAAATAATTTAATTTAAAGGATGATGGGATGGTTAGGATTTTTCCCTCAACAGTTGATTAAGAACATACATTTGGCAGGCATCTCTGTGGCTTCCTAGCTACTGATTTTTAGAAACACTCTGGTATTGGCCAGACACTAAATACCTCTTCCCTCTGTACTTTCTACTTTGTTTGACCTCTGTGTGAAAGTAAACCATCTTTGGACTTGCCCTGAGGAGAGAAAACCCGGCCTCTGCTCTCTTCTTTCTTATAGAACATACAATAACTTTAGTACACCACTGTTCTGATGAAGCTGTGATCTCATGAGTTGGATATTCCCTGATGTGCACTTGTATTCAAGAGAAAATCCTGCAGCTACCTATGTGTCAGGCACTGCCCTGAGTTTATAATGTGTTTTCTTGAACACACTTAGATTATCCGTGCCTACTGCTCTGTTAAAAATTATTAGAGAGGAAGAGAACCAATGTTTGGATAATTAAATCCAAGCAGAAAATGTTTTTGGAGGCAGCAAATGACATCAACTTAAACTTAGGGAGCTGATACGGATTAGTGAGAGGAGTCCTGGAGACTGGAGTTATAGTTTGCCACTTACAAGTCACTTTATGGGGCAGCTAGGTGGCACAGTGGATAGAGTACCAGCCCTGAAATCAGGAGGACCTGTGTTCAAATCCGGCCTCAGACCAAACACTTGACACTTAACTAGCTGTGTGACCCTGGGCAAGTCACTTAACCCTAATTGCCTTTTTTAAAAAAAGTCACTTTATTTATATAGGTCATCTAGTCCAATTCCCTTATTTTACAGAAGTGGAAAACTGAGGTTCCCAAAGGTTATGATTTACCCACCTGACACAAGTTGGGGAGTGGAATAGCTAAGATACAGAGTCAGGTCCTCTGATTCCAAATCCAGAGCTTTTTCCAATGTTCCATGCTGGTTTTAGACCCAGCTCTGACATGAACCAGGTTTGTGATTGCAGGCTAATCACTAACCTTCTCTGGGCCTCAGCTTCTATATATATATATATATATATCTGTTTTATAGAGAGCTTTCTAGGAAGGGTAACAAGTTAAATGTGTGTTGTCATGAAGGAATTTGGGGCTTCTTTTCCTAGTGATTTTTTGTACCCAAAGTGATTTTGACTCTATCAGTAAATGGATGGTAGCAACCTTTGTTCTTTTCTGATAAATAGTAAATGTCATGTAATTTGGACTCAAGTGATAAATCTCCCTCCTTTCTGCTTCTTCCTCTCCTCTTTCAAATGGAATGAGTCACAGAGAAAGGGAAGTCTTAAGTAGGGTGATAAACACCCAGAACTTCTATGCCATTCATTAAGAATCACTTTTAATTGCATGAATTTTTTCCTGTACAGAAATGTTTGCCAATCGCCTTCCTATAATCTGTATTGGGAAGAATATAAAAACTGATGGAGCAGACCCTGGTTCTCTTACCTGATTAGCTTTTATTGCTCCAAAATGACCATGAAGGAAGGTCTTACGTGAGTCCATAGTTCATGGATTTAGAGCAGTGGGGAACTTGGACGACATCTAGATAAATCCCTTCATTCTACAGATGAGAAAATTGAAGCCCACGGAAGTGAAGTGACTTGTCCAAGGTCATAGACAGATATACTGCAAAGAGAAAAGTTTAGCAGTGGTAATAACAAGCAAATATTTCAGAATAGAGGACAGTAGAATATCACAAAACTGGAGACTCTAGAAGACCTAGGATCATTAAAACAGCAACAGTAGTAGGACAAGTAGCTGCTGTTTGCCTCTTTATAGGGCAATTTGGTTCATTGTTGAGTTTTAAAAACAGAATATATTGCCATTGTCCAATACTTAGTTATATTGGTTTTCTTTTTGTCCTTTATGTGAGAGAAGAGACTTAATGTCAAAGATTCTATGCCCAGTAAACAGATTTTGGAGAGTCTTCAAGAAGACTCTCTTCTTGAAGAAGTCTTCAAGAAGAATTGATTAACAGAGCAGCCTGAGGCCTGGAGCACATGGACACTTTGTATTAAATAAATACTTTCTCTGCCTAGGTATGCATAAGTGTGAGACTTACAGGAGATTTAGAGTCAAAAATAGATTTATTGAGACTTTTGATGCAAAACAAAAAAAGGGAGAGGGAAAGTGAAGGTAGAGAGTAGACAAGATACCCAGAAAAGGGTGCAGAGGAAGGGGGACTTGTAACACTATATGAGCCAGGCACTATGCTAAATACTTTATAAATATTATCTGATTTTATTTCCTGACTCAGGGAGATAGATCTCATTATTATCCTCATTTTATAGTTGAGGTAACTGAGGCAAGCAGAGGTTAAATGACTTGCTTAGGGTCACATAGGAGTTGAGTATCTGAGGTTGGATTTGAACTCAGGACTTCCTAACTCCAGGCCCAGAGCTCTAATCCACTGTGCCACTAGTAGAAAGAGTGTCTTATAGAAAGTTTTAGAGTTCCCACTTTCTTACCCTGTACTGTGATCTACTGTAATGTCAATTGATTTGTTATTAGTGTCATTAAAGTAAAATACAAAGGAGACTTTTTTTTTAAATGCCATGTAATATCCTAGTATTTCTTGTATCATCTTTGTACTAATCAATCTTAACATCCTTTTTAACAAGACTGTTTTTCTTTTTGGGGGGGATGAAGTAAAGAGCAGGACTCATTAATTAGTAGGTAAGTAGTAAAGATGTGGCTAAATGTGTTTATTTGGCAGGAGATAGAATTCACCTTGTTTAAAACAAAATAAAAAAAAAAACTTTTAAAGGAGAATTGACTGATCATAAATTTAGAGCTGATTGGGACTGTTGATATCATCTAGTTCTGACCACCCTTCATTTTACAGTTGAGAAAACTGTACCCAGAGGTTCAGTGACTCTTTCAGGGTCTCATAGGTAGGAAGTCACAGAGCCAGAATTAAAACTTAAAGCCTCCAGCTCCAAATGTAATACTTTTCCCCCTGCACTCTACAATGAAAAGAAAAAATCATTCTATAATGAGTCACACTATATGAGTCACACTATAATGAGTCACACTATAATGAAAAAAAATGTAGAGGACTCTTGAGTCTTTTTGCAAACTTAAAAAAAAAAACAGCTGACCCAGGAGAGTAAGTTGATCACAATAAAAAGAGGAAGGAAGGTTGACAGACAAATATAGCAGAGGAGGAGTTTTCTCAGATTGAACTTTCAGGTGCCACACGCCCTCTGAATTGTTCTGCTGAACCAGAAGAAGTTAAGACTTAAGAAAACCCGGGAAGGTCTTCAGGCTTCTTAGCCTTTCAGCATTAACCTTGTTCAACAAACAGTATGGTGTCGCCTCTTTAGAGAGCTAGATTCCAGTGGGGTGGTGTGGGGGTGGGGGTGGGGTGGTGTGTGTGAGGGTAGGGCAGCTGGAAAGAACTTTTGGTGATTTCACACTTTGGCCCCATGACAGGTCCGGGTACCTCATGGGAAATGGTTCCAATTTCCTTTTCCTGTCACCTACAGTTGCCTTCAGGCTACTTCACAGGAATCAAAAAAAATCACTGCTAGATCCTTGTCATTGTGGGTAGTCAAAGTTTGGGGGACAGGGGCCTTAATTAAGGTGACTTTAAAACTGCTTTTCACTGAAATGAATGTCAGATCTCCCTCTCAAATATTTCTCCTTCATGTTGCCTTCCATTTCTCTTTAGGCTTTAACAATCAATAAATATTTATTGCCTGCTAAGGAATATATCCTGGTTAGGGAGACATCCAGGTGACTCATTGGATAGAGAGCTGGGCCTGAGTCAGGAAGACTAGAGTTCAAATCTGGCCTCAGACACTTACTACTGTGTGACTCTGGATAAGTCACTTAACCTCTGTTTGCTTTAATCCACTGGAGAAGGAAATGGCAACCACTCCAGTATTTTTGCCAAGAAAACCCCATGGACAGTACTGGCTTGTTACATGGTCCATGGGGTCATGAAGAGTAGGACATTACTGAACAACTGAACAATAAGAAGGGAATATACTTAGGCCTCCTTGGAGAAACACAACTAGCTCTAATTCTTGGCCCCAAGGATCTTACCTTCTAATTGGGTAAATGACGTGCACACCTAAAAGCATCACTACCAATTTAATGTTTTTTTGTTTTTGTCTGGATATGTGATTTCATGATTGGTGTAGGGTACTCCAGTGTGGAAATAGCCCCCTACTTATGCACATTAGCAACTCCCCTGTGATTTATTTAATTTAACAAGCATTTATTAAGCACCTGCTATGCTCTAAGAAGTGCATTGGAGGCTGGGATATTGGGACATAAATGCCATTGAAGAGCTTACATTTTATGTGTGGGGAAATATGAATAAGTCAATGTAAAATGTGTATAATTTCCCAGGGGGAGAGAAAGGAATACTAATAACTGAGGAGATCCAGAAAGGCTTCATGTAGGAGGAAGCACTTGAGCTGACCCTAAATGGAGATAAAAATTTCCCAGAGTCAGAGATGATAAAGGGAGAGCATTCTAGGCACAGGGGAGAGTCTATGCAAAGGCATAGATTGTATGTCCTTTGAGGGATAGGAAGCAGAATAGTTTGGCTAGAATGTAGAGTGGGGGAAGGAGCAAAGGGAAATCAATCTCAAAGGAAATTGTGACATTTTCAATGCTAAACAGAAGTGTTTGTATTTTATTCTAGAAGTGATAAAGAACCACTGAAGTTTTTAGACAGGAGGAAGGCAGGATCATTTAGATTGGTGGTGGTGGTGGTGGTGGGTGGGTGGGTGTGGTGTGGGTGTGGGGACTATTGTGTGCCTGGGTCAGGCCTTTGTTTGTAGTTTTAGAAAAAAATGACTCGGGCATTGAGGGCTCTCATGACTTGCCTATAACTGGCTCTCTAGCTATCATCATTATCATTTGTATAGCCCTTTACAGTTTTCAGAGCATTTTGCTGACAACAGTTTAGTGAATTATTAATTCAAGAATAATTACCACCATCAATAGGTGAGGAGATCAGCGTGGTAGTTGAATGACCTCTGGACTTGGGAGCCAGAAAGTCTGGGCTTCTGTCCTGGCTTTGCTACTTACCTGGTGGTGTGAACCTGGGCAAGCCAAGTCACCTCCCTGGGCCTCAGTTTCCTCATGAGTAAAATGAGGGCATTGGAATAGAAAAGGGGGACACATGTAAGTGATGATGTGAAGATAAAAAGGACAAGATTTGGAAACAGATTGGATATGTGAGGTGAAAGTGAGGAGATGAGGATGACATTAAGGTTGTATACTTGGGTGGGTGGTTGTGTTTCCAGTAGTCAAAAGGAAGTGCAAAAAAGGAGAGCAGCTTGGAGAAAAGGTAATGAGTTTGGTTTTGGACTTGTTGCCTTTGAGACTTCAGTTTTAGTTTCAAAATGTCTAGTAGGTAAATGGTGGTGGAGGTCTAAAGCTTGAGAGAGAGAGATTAGGGCTAGAGATATAGCTCTAGGAAGGTGATATGTGGTGCAGTGGATAGAGTGCCAGGCCCAGAGTCAGGAAGACTCATCTTTCACAAATATTCACAAATCCACCATTTCGTTATTCTCAGTTGCATTTTTACTTGTCCTTTGAGGAGGAGGAGGAGGAGGAGAAGTAGTAGTAGTAGTAGTAGTAGTAGTAGTAGTAGTAGTAGTAGTAGTAGTAGTAGTAGTAGTAGTAGTAGTATAGTAGTAGTAGTAGTAGTAGTAGTAAAGATCTCTGGAGCAGACTCGAATTTTGACACTGGTCTTGCATCCATTCTCCTCCAGTAAGACCCAGGGAGCTGGTTAACATGCAGCTGGTGGGCAGCTCGTAGGATGTTATGAGCCCAAGTCCTCTGAAGTGACTTGGCCATTCGCGTATTATTCAGAGGTTGTAACCAATGAGTGACTTTAGACTTTAGCACCGTCCAAAGCTGGTTGCAGCTATCTTGTTCAGAGATCAGCAAAAGCATGGATCACCTGTCAGATGAGGTCTGAGAGGAAGAAGTGGACTATATATAATACCCTGTTAACTGATTATCCTACCTTTAGTCTCTTTCCCTACCAATCTATTCTTATATGTTGTTGTTCATTCTTTTCAGTTGTGTCTGACTCCTCATGACCCTATTTGGGGTTTTCTTGGCAAAGATATTAGAGTGATTTGCCATTCCCTTCTCCATCCTATATACCATTGCCTAATTAATCTTCCTAATGCATGCTGATGCTACATTACTCTCCAGCTTCCTCAATGATTTCTCCATTGTCCATCAAATGAAGTCCAAACTCCTTAAATTGATATTTAAGACCATTCACAATCTGGTTTCCATCTGTCTTTCCAGTCTTACATAACTTCCCTTTCCAAAACCCACAAGGATAGGGATAGATATTAAGATCTGTGATTTCAGTGGTATAGGGAACTCCCGGGTGAACAACTCTCTTAACCAATAAAATCAGTAATTTCTTCACAATTTCAAGACTTAGAGAGTTGCCTAGACTCTAGAACACTCTAAGTGACTTGCCTAGGGTCACACAAGCCACCATGTGTCACGGTGAGACTTGAACCCTGGTGTTCCTGTTTATAAGGCTATCTATCCACTATATTATAACCTACAAATCTGCTGATTAACATATACTCCTACATAAACTATGCTGCAGTCACACTGTACAATTTACCATGCCTAGAACACATTCCTTTCTTTCTTGGCCCCATGTCTTTTATTATGGTATTGTCACTGCTGGAATGCCCTCCCACCAGCATCTTTCTTTTGAAATCCCATCCCTCCTTCAAGGGCCCAGCTCAGATGTTATTTTCTCTATGAAGTCTTCTTCTAACAACCTTTCCTTCCCCCAGGCTAGAAGTATCTTTTCCATTCTCTGAATTACCCCTCACATTTGTCTGTATTATATTTTACTTTCCATTACAGCTTTTGTGTGCATGTCTTTTTAAAGATTTTTCCCCAACAAGGTCTCTCTCATACATATGTTAAAATCACACAAGATCCTCTGATAAGTTCAACGACCCGGATGGCTTTTTACTATTATCCTGTTTACTATTATCAAGTGAGGGATAAAACAGGGAGCAATGCACTCACCAAAGAGGTCAGCCTCTGTCATCAAGGATAACCTGGGCAAAGTCACAGTGGAATAAGAATTCGTTATTGATAATGAGGCTCTAAAGGTACTTCTCTTTGCCAATGAACCTCCTCATTGAGATTCAGGCTACTCAAAAAGAGATGAATTTAGCAATCCACATTAGAAAAACCAAATGAGTTTTTTGTTAATGAAATTCTAACATGTAGTTTGGGCAGCTGATTCCACAAGTCCAAATAAATACCATGGACATGCACTTCAGAAGAACAGTGAGCTGGGTCCAGAAGTGAACAGAAGAGAGTAGACTGGACTGCACTAAGGAAATTGAAATGAGCCTACTTTGACAGCAAAGCTAACCTTTTTAGCCACAGTACTCTCCTCTCCCACTGTTGCTATGTGGCTGTGAACCATAGACTCTCACTATTACAGAAGAATCAATATTATAAGTGACCCCCAAAATTTAAGAGATGCATAGTGGGTGAAAAGTGGGCTGCATCACACTATAAACAATGACTTGGAACCAAAGAATAGTAAAAGCACACAATCAAGGACACATGACCAGAAAAGGATGAGAAGGCATGGAAAGATGGCAGATACTAATGAGGTCACAGATTCATTGGAGGGCTGTAGTGGACATCTCTCATTTACCCTACTGGAGCATAAAGTCCTTGATGGTAGGGATGGTGTCTCATTCATATTTATCTCCTCCTCACTCTTTCCCCAACAATATCTACTGCCTAGTTCATAATAAGTGCTTAATATTTACTGAATTAATGACAGATATGTGTATAATATATTATGGACAACGTAAGGCAGGTAGGTGGCACAGTGGATAGAGTGCTGTGCCTGGAGTTAGGAAGACTTGAATTCAAATCCAGCCTTAGAAGCTCTCTAGCAATGTGACCCCAGACAAGTCACTTAACTTTTGTCTGCCTTAGTTTACTCAAATATAAAATGGGGAAAATAATAGTACCATCTCCCAGGGTTTCTGTGAGAATCAAATGTGAAAATATTTGTAACGCTCTTTGAAAACCTTAAAGCACTATATAAATGCTATTATCTATAGTCCCATTATTATTAATATAAAACCATATTTATATTAATACATAACTATTAACATAAAGCTATATTTATGGTCCAATTATCATTTATCTAAATTGTAATAACAATCATAGGATCACAAATTCAAAGCTAGAAGAGACCTTAAAGATCACCCAGTCCAGCTTCCTCATTTTACAGCTGAGGAAATTGAGGCCCAGAGGAGTTAAATGCCTAGAGGTAGCTAGGTAGAACAGTGAATAAAATACCAAGCCTGGAGCCAGAAAGTCCTGAGTTCAGATGTTGCTGTAAACACTTAACTAGGTGTATGGACCTGGGCAAGTAAGTTAACCTCTGTCTGCCTCAGTTTTCCTTATCTGTAAAATGGGGATAATAGCACGTACCTCCCAGGGTTGTCATGAGAATCAAATGAAATAATATTTATAACTGCTTTGCAAACCTTAAAATGCTATGTAAAGGCTAACTATTATTATTATTACTATTGTCTCAAAAGCCACACAGGTAAATAAGTAACCGGATGGGTACTAGAACTAAGGTCCTCTGACCTCACATTTGTCATTTTTTCCATTGCACTACTACACTTCTGTACAATTGGGTCCTCTGCCCACCTACACTCCCGGTCTTGATTGTGTCTATAGATCTTTGGTAAGTTTTGCTGTCAAAGCCAACCAAACACTTCTAATCTGAGTTGTGGACTTTTTGTTTGGATTTATCTTTTAGGGAGTCTTTCAGAGACCAAGTCCAAGATTTATGTCACCTAGATGTTCTTGAGCCATGGTGTGAAAGTCTGTTTTTGCAAATTGGATGATTTTCAGTATATTTATTTTTAAAGGAAACATTCTAAAGAGATTAACCTCCTAAAGGATTTCCTCTACAAATTGGCCTGGTATAGAATCATAAAATTTTGAGCTATCAAGAACCTTAGATCATTTATCCCATTCCCTCATTTTAAAGATCAGGAACTAAAGAGGAGATGTGACTTGCTGGAACTAGACCCTAGATCTTCCAACTTGGTCCAGTGCCTTTTTATTTATCATTTTCTTAAAATAGGGGTATACCTTTACAGGGACATAGAAATTTCCTTTCAAATGAGGAAGTTAGTACCTGTTTTCCTTCCATTACAAGAGTGGGAAGAAAATAGTGCAAAAGCTGTTCTCCCAGACATAATGACATCCCCCCCCCTTTTTTGGTGATGGTTGTAGGAGGTGGGTAGGTAGGGTGTGGAGGATAAGACAAAACTGAATGCTAAGACACAGTAACAGAAGCAGGGATGGAAGACAGCAACTTTCCCATCTTTCAGCACACCCAAGCCCAGTTCTCTAACTCAGCTCCTGTTTCATGTAAGTAGAGAAACTGAATTTGCCTTCTTATTCATTAGGGCTTAATTGTTCTCTAGTTGGTTAAGGTAATTTAGTGGAGGCAGTGTGGCACAATAGGAAAGAATATTGAATTTAGTGAAGGAGGGCCTGGGTTCAAATCCTGCCTCTGCCACTCTGCGTCTCTGTGCCTCAGTTTTCTCATCTGTAAAATATGAAAGGATTGGGCTAGGTGACCTCTGAAGTCCCTTTTATCTCCAAATCTATAATCCTATGAACAGTGTTAAACTTTTTCAAGTAGTTCTTCTTCAGCATGGACCTTGCCTCAGCTTGGATCCTGCCTCATTAAGGGAGTTTTTTGATAACCCTCAGGTAGGATCTCTCCCTCCTCTGAACTTCTAAGTCTGTACACTATTATTTGGCATTTGACATTTAGTGCTCTGAAGGGCGGGTCGAAGTCTTTCACAGGCTTTTATTTTCTGGGTTTTTTTTTCTGGCTTGAAGGTATTTATTGATCTCCTTAGGCCAAGAGACACACCTGCCAGATAATTGGCCTTTTCCTCTGATACTTTCTCATTCCAATTTGTCTGAATCAGATCCTGGATAGTGTATGCCTAAAGGCAAGGTCCGAAGACCTATTTCTAGGAGGAGCAGGATCACAAGATACCATAGAACTCTAGTCCAACTTCTGAAGCCTGGAGAGTGATTTGCCCCAGATTACACAGTACCAGAGCCAGGATCCAAACTGAAATCCTGATCAAAGATGCGATACTTTTTCATCTTCACTATACTGAGAAAGGTCTAACCCAGTTCTTTAAAATGAACTCTGCTCCTTCGAAAATTGCTTCTACTCATTGCCTTATAAATTCCTAGCCCAATGGCTAGAAAAATCTGTCTTGGCCTTTTCCAACTGCTGTGGGAGGTGGACGTAGAACCAGGAAATATGGACATGAATAGGCCTGGCCCCAATCACATTCCTCAGGTTTTTGTTCTGTTTAACTCACTAGGCCTGTGGTACAACCTAGCCACTCTGCTTCATGTTACATAGCAACACCTGTTTGCCAAAGGTGGGACCTCTCTGGTGAAACATTCTTGTGCCCCTACTCTGAAGCTTAGCATGAGCAGATAAGAGCACTTAATAGAATCTAGGAATAAGTTTCGCTTGGAGAGCATGATTCCAAGTTATTTTTTGAAGTACATAATTTCCCTTTCTTAAATGTGCCGTATTTTTTTTTCTCAGTAAAGAGTGATCAACTGTTTTGTGTTTGGATGTGGTCGGTTGGCCAAGAATTTAGCAAAAGAATTTTATTTAAAAAATAATTTTGCCACGGTTTGCATCAGGATACAAACCAACTGTATCACTTGTCTAGACACAATTGGAACCCTTCTTTGAGAGAAAGCAGTCCCATTCTCTGTTATGTGCCCCGTATTCTAGCCAGTTGTGAAGAAAAAGATAAATGTACTCTGATTTTTTTTTTCACAGAAGTACAGAATATCAGAGCTGGAATCAACCTTGGAAATTAGTCCACCTTCCTCATTTTATAGATGAGGTAGAAAGAGGAATTTTCTTTTTATATTGGTCATAATGAGACTTGGGGATGAAATTGTAGCAATCTTTCTAAAAACCTAGTCTTCTGTTATAATTTGCTATACGATGAATTCTGTGAAAATTGCAGTTAAATGGTATTTCAATTTGGTAGATTCAAAACCAGTTGAATGGCTAGATCATTGAGTACTTAATAATGGTTTATCCCAGCTCTGAAGTTCTTCATTGGAGTGCCCCAAGGGATCTGTGTTAGCATTTTTACCTGTCCCTTGGATAAAGGTCATATTTATATCTACAGATGACTCAAAGCTAGGTGGAAGAGGTAGTGCCTTGGTTAACACTAGCAGTATCTAAAAGAAAAAAACTCTTGTTGGGCTAGGGTTGCTAGGTCCTTAGGGGTGGCCTTTTTACTCTGTCCCAAGTTTTACAGAACAAATCCTTTTGTTAAGGGGATTTGTTCTGTGAAGTCTGGATTCAAAGCCTCTCTTGAGAACCTAAAGGGCCACATGTGGCCTTGAGGCTGAAGGTTCCCCATCCCTGGGCTAGAGCACTGAGTTGAGTCTAATGAGATGAAATTTAATAGTGTTAAATGCAAATTCATACATCTGGATTCAAAAAAATGAATTTTTCTGGCACATGATGGAGGAAGGAATGACTAGAGAACAGTTCATTTGAAAAAATATTAGGGGTTTTGGGGTGGACTACAAGTTCAATATGAGTCAACAGTGTGATTGATAATGGCAGCCAAAGAAACTATTGTAGCATAGAAACTAAGAGCATAGAACCACAGAGATGGTAATAATCCCATTGTATTCTGCCTTGTTACATGTATAATGTAGTACTTCAGGAGACTGTTAATTCCTCTTTCATGAAAGTCTTCAAGCAAAGGCTAGATGACCACTTATTGGATGTCATACTGAGGGGATTGTTTTTTAGGGACAGGTTGTAACGGATAGACATTAAGGCCCTTTGCAATGGTGAGATTCTGAGATTCTCCATAGACTATGTACTTATAAGCCTCTCCTCTACTTTTCTTTTCTTAATTAGATTTTGTTGAATAATAATAATGATAATAGCTAAAATTTATATAGTTCTTACTATGTGCCAGGTACTGTGCTAAACGATTTACAATCACGATGTTATTTGATCCTCACAGCTAGTGAGGCAAGTGCTATTATTATCCTCATTTTACAGATAAGGAAACTGAGGCAAACAGTGGTTAAGTGACTTAACCAGGGTCACATAACCAGTAAGTGTCTGAGGATGGATTTGAATTCACGTCTTCCTGACTCCAGGCCCAATACTCTATCTACCTTGTCAACTAGCTGCCTTGTACTGAATGCCATTATTTTTGGGGGGATGGGGTAGGGCAGGAACTAGCATTTAAATGCCCACTATATGCCAAGCACTGTGCTAGTACTTTACAAATATTATCTAATTTGATGAGAATTATTATTAATATCATTTTATAATAATTATGGGACAAACCAAAAGAAAAGACCAATAGAGAACTCTGGTGATTAATGCCCAGTGACTCAACTACGAACTCAGCACCTCAGCAATGAGGTGGAATTTCATCATATTTCATGAGGGAGGGGTCCAAATTTCAAGTGGGCTGAGAGAATAGGAACAGCAGCAATTACCCTCACTATTTGACACTAACTCAGTGCACAGATTTGAGGACTGGCTGACATATTCTCCTGGTTATATATTTCTAAACTCCACATATATATATGTATGTATGTATGTATATCTCCACATGCATATATATTTCTAAACTCCCAGGCTCCACAGAGCAATTCACACAGACTGTCATCTGGAGGTTGGTAGAAAAAGAGTGGTGCCAAGTAGTGCCAAGATAGTTTTAAACTCAGTTCTTCTAGGAGGAGTGAGAGAGAGAGAGAGAGAATGCAAATACTCACAAAAGCGTATATGGGAAAGGTCAAATTGGAGAGGAAAAGGATGGAATCTTGAGTGGAAGGTGGGGGGGAGGTGTTATCATGGCAACTGGGGATGCTGGCAGGCAGCAATGCCTCTTGAAAAAGGCAATGAGTGGACTTTGATAAGCTGCTATGAGGAGAAAGGTGTGCCATTGGCAACTGTCCATTTGCAACTGAAAATCAGGTTTTCCTTTATGGCACATGTTATGTTGTAGGCTGTGGACTCTTGCTATCATCCTTGCCCTATACTTAAATATTCTGGCAGTGATTTCCAACCTTTTTTCTATTTCTTTGAAACAAATACTTCCATTTGATATAGGCTTATTTATTTTACTCGGATTAAAAGAAATGCGACTTAGGCTGAGGAACTGAATAAAGAACATTATCAAGGACACATGAATGGGAAAGGTCATGGGCTAATCATGAATTGAGGGTGGAGTATAACAGATGGATAGCCTCAAGATTGTACTGGTATCCCCAAAGAATTAAAAGAACCAGAGGAATGCACCTCTGGTGCATTGAGTGAATCCTCTTTGAAATATTTATGCAAAAACACGTACAAGAATTATGCAGAAGGAGGTGGTATGGATAGGTTGCTGTTGGTACTGGTAGAGTATGTAATGTAAACTTCTTGAGAACAGGGATTGTTTCTTTGTATCCCCAGGCCTTAGTACACTGCCTGGCACATGGTAGATGATTAATAAATGTTTGTTGATTGATTGGGAGTGCCCTCACTTGTAAAAGCACAGATCCAGTAAAGTATTGAATAAACATTAATTTTTATTGATTTAATTAATTTTTATTTTTAAATAATTTTAAAAAATAATTAGTTAACAGAATTTTTGCAATGTACCCATCAGAGAGAAGGGAGCTACCAAACTTAGGACCTGGAATCACCATGCTTAAGGAGAAAAGGTTGCCAGAAACTATTCTTTCTCACTTTAAAAAAAAAAAGCTGCCTTTTTCTCATTTTAGAACGGAACTATGGAAATTATCCCACTGAAGTCTGTCATGGTCAGGACATATTTGTAGTATTTTTTTCAGTTCTGAGCATCACTTTTATTGAGGTCAGTGATAAGTTGGAGTGTTTTCACAGTACTGAAACCAGGATGGTAAAAAGCCTTGAGATCATAGCCTATGAGCACTGATTGAAGAAACTGGAAATGTTTACCTTGGAGAAGACTTTGGGGTAGAAATGGAAAAAAAAGCTGCATTTAAATATTTGAAGGGCTATGAAGCAGGACAGGGAACAGAACTGTTCTACTTGGTACTGGACAGTAGAAGTAAGAAGAGTGGTCTAGGCTTGGCAGGGGTCGGGAACCTGGGGCCTCGAAAACACATGTGGCCTTCTAGGTCCTTGGGTGTGGCCTTTTGACTGAGTCCAAGTTTTACAGAACAAATCCTTTTATTAAGGGGATTTGTTCTGTGAAGTTTGGATTCAGTCAAAGAGCTGTTCTGAAGTAACAGTTATCCTGAAATGGAATAGGTTGCCTCTGGAGGCAGTGAATTCTCCCACACAGGTAGATATTCAAGACTATTTGGGGGAGGAATTCTTGCTCAATTGAAATTTGGATTAGATGGCCTTTGAGGTCCTTTCTAAATCTGAAATTCTGTGATTATTTTTCTGGAAGGGAAAGGGAGCGTTGTCAATTGTGATACAGGATAAGTGGGGAATTATTTCCACTTAAATAGGGGCAGACTTTGCAGAAAATGTGATCAGAGGCCTAGTAACTAGGTAGTTATAGGGTAGAAGGCTTTCCAGGCTTATGGTCATGGGTTGAGGGAGGGTGTTAAAGGTGAAGTACAAGTGGGAGAAAGAGCAAGCAAAAAAGAAAAAAAAATGAAGTCTCTGGGAGGAGGGAGTAAATAGGAGCTAAAGGAAAGATAAGAAAATTGATGCAGGAAGTAGCAATGTGGTAGGAAGGCTTAGAACTGTGATAAATTATTTGAATTTGTGTTCATCAGTTTCGAGATGGTAGATATAGTCAGGCCAGTGGAAAGAAAAATATGATTTTTAGCATTGGAGAAGTGACTGCAGTTGTTTAAAGTATAATGAAAGGTAATGAAATTTAAGTGTGGATGATAAGGAAAGAAGTCTGAAAAGTCTTAATGGAGGACATTGGATATGGATATGACTGAACAGTTTATGTTTTGTCCTTTTGTTATTTTGAATCTCAGTCCCTTTTCTCTCAATTTTTACCAGCTGAAAGTCTGGTGCTGGATTTTTGTAGCCCTCAAGTGTTTATGAATCCCATCATATTGCAGTATTTTGGCTGTCCTCCTCTGGACCTTTTCAATATCACTAATGTTTAGATGTTCAGGAAATGAACACCCAAAAGTTTACCCTTTCAGAAAGTTGTAATGTAGTAAAAGCATTCATCTTTTTTTGGAATACATAAAGCTACTTGGAATGAACCTAGGTCTCCCTCCTACTCCTCCTTTAATGTTTCCATTCCTATGCCAAATACTAAATCATCTCAGAGTTAGTATACCATGTGCTAGGAAAAAAAGAAAAATCAAAGAAGCAACTACTTTTATTTCATCTGACCCATTGAAAGAATACCTGGATGTCTCTTTCTGCCTTCTTGCTGACTAGAATTAGAAGAAATTTAAAACAAGTTATTCCCATTGTTCCTAAAAACAGATTTTTACTGAACTCCAGTGCTCACGATTGGTGTGTAGTTGGTTTTTATGTTTACACTCATGCCAAGTTTCATTAATGCTTTTTAACATCATTGAAACCTTTGTGGAAGGAGGAATACGTATGAAATGTTTTTGTTTATTTCAGGAACATTTGGTCTTGGGAAGCAGTTACCCAGGCTAAACTACTGTAATCCTCTACATCATTTCCTTGCCGTTATTTCTAAAGGGTGTGGGGAGGTGGGGTGAGGGGCTTGTATTATATCACCTCTCTTCTCATCCCGCTCCCTTTTATCTTCCTCTATTAGAATATAAGCTCTTTGAGGGTATAGACTGGCTTGCTTGACTATATTTTATTTCGAGCTTTTAGCACAGTGCCTAGCATATAGTAAACAATAAATGCACTTTCTTTCCTTCTCCCCTCCTCTTTCTCTCTCTCTCTCTCTCTTTCTGTCAGAGAGTAAAGCTACAGCAAAAATTCCATACCACATTTAAAGTTAGTAGGAAACTAGTAGGTTCTGACATCTAAACTTCTTTTCACAGATGATGAAAGTGACTTGCCCAAAGATGCTCATTTAATGGCAAGGTCAGAACTAATACCCATAGATAACACCCTTTGCCTTACTGGCTCCAGTTTGTTGTGCTCACTTGCAATTAGTTTTTCAGGGTCCTCATTTTATCTTTCTGGGCTGAGGCATGCAAAATCAAAAATTACTTATTGAGTACCTACCGTAATATGTGCTTAAAGCATTGTATTAGGGACTGTTGTTGATGCAAAGATGAAAAAGATATGAGCTGTGTCCTCAAGGTGCTTATAACATCTCTTCTCAGATTATTGCTGAAACAAACCTCTCAAAAAGATTCTTAGTAGGTATTACCTCCTTGCCTACTTTTTTGTTTTTGTTCAGTCTTTTTGTGACCCCATTTGGGGTTTTCTTGGCAGATACTGGAGTAGTTTGCCATTTCCTTCTCCAGCTCTTTTTACACATGAGGAAACTGAGGCAAACAGGGTTAAGTGATTTGCCCAAGGTCACACAGCTAGTAAATGTCTGAGGTCAGATTTGAACTCAGAAAGAGAATTCTTCCTGACTCCAGGCCCAGTACAATATCCACTGTACTACCCAGTTGTCCCTTGCCTACTTTTACTGAGATATATCACGATATGAACTCTCTCCTTTCCATCTCAAGGTTTCTTTATACCTTCACCAGTGCTTTCCTCCTTTTTGTTGTTATTCAACTGTATCTGACTCTTTGTAACCCCATGGACCATAGCAAGCCAGGCCCTTCTATTCTCCACAATCTAAGTCTGTCCACATTCATGTTCATTGTGTCCATGCTACTATCTATCCATTTTGTCCTCTGCCATCCCCTTTTCCTTTTGCCTTGAATCTTTCCCAACATCAGAGTCTTTTCCAGTGTGTCCCATCTTTTTATTATGTGGCCAAAGTATTTAAACTTCAGCTTTAGTATTTGATTTTCCAGCGACTAGCCTGAAACAGTTTCTTTAAGTATTGACTGATTTGACCTTCGTGTTGAGCAACGACCTCTCAAAAGTCTTCTCTAGCACCATAATTCTAAAATGTCAATTCTGTGGTGTTCAGCTTTCCTTATAGTCCAACTCTCACAGTTATACATTGCTACTGGAAAAACCATAGCGTTGACTGCATAGACCTACTATCTCAGAAGAAATATCCCCTTTACCTAGGCTTTTCTTCCTGTCCGTACTGGACTCCTCCAAGACCTTGCCCTTTAGTTCTACTTTTCTGCTGGTCCTCTACTTACAAACACGTTCTGGTCTTCAGAAAACAAAGTTCCTTCCTTTAAACTGGCTTCCCACCTCCACTCCCCACCCCTCCAGCTGTTGTTCTAATCCCTTTCCAATTTGAGTCATTAGGAATTTTTCTTTCACACTTGTAGCCTGACTCTTCCTTTACTACTAATTTATTTTTTTAATCCCTTCTAATTGGTCTTTTGCCTCTACTATCCTACAAAAACAAAAGCCTCCTAAGGTTTAGCTAATCCCACATTGAAAGGCTTCTTCTCAATCATTCTTGTCGACTTCTCCTAGACTACCTAGTCCCACTACATACTTTTCTTAGAAGAACATTTTTCTGCTCCCTAGGTTTCTGTGACCATGATCCCCCTTCATCTTTTTGACTTCTTTTTCTGTCTCTGTTGTCGGCTCCCTTTTTACCTCTTGCTACCCCTAAAATGTAGATCTTTCCTGCTCCCCCCCCCAAATTCTGAACTTGGTCTTCTCTTGGCACTTTCATTTCTTCCCATGACTTGGGCTAGTGTGGCTATTTGGATGATTCCCAGATCTCTTGTATCAGCCCGAAGTTCATCCTACAACTTCAATTTTAACATGTCCTAAACCCAAATAATTTTTTCTTCTCCACCATCTTCTCTCCCTTCTCTTAAAAATAACAGTTAAGAACTATTCCTTTTTAGAGGCAGCATGAGTAAAGGAAGTAAATACAGGGTGATGGATTTGGAGTTAAGAAGATTTGAACACAAGCCCAGATGTTCAAATCCCACCTCAATCTTTTAGTAGATGCTTGATTCAGGGCCAGCCACTTAACCTGTTGAAGCCTCATTTTCCTTTTTTCTAAAATGAGTGTTACGCTTTGATAGCCTCTCCAGTACCTTCTGTCTCTGTATGAGCCTATGGAGTTGGACACTGTGGCCTCCTAGGCCCTTTCTAGTTCTCAATGTCTGATGATGTTTCCATTCCTAGTACTATTTCCTCAATTACCCAAGTTATGACCCTCATCCTGGATTCTTGTTTCTTTGTCCCAACCCCCAATCCTTCCAAACATATTTCATTTCTATTCTCGTTAAATTAGTCCATGGCTTTTTGCCTCTTTCATCAACTCTTTAAGTAGTTTTCTAAATGTTCTCAAGACTCTCCTCTCTCCTACCAATCCATTAATGTACATCAATGCCATATTCATATTTCAAAAGCATAGATGTAACGATTTCATGTCCTACTTAGAAACTTCCAGTGGCTCTCCATTGCCTTAATAAACTCCAGTGACTTTGCCTTAGAATACAAGACACTTCAATACTTAGTCTCAAGTCACCTTTCCAATCTTTCCCCTTACGGCTCCCCTCTACAGAGCCCAAGATTCAGCCAAACTAGACTTCTTAGAATTCCCCAAAGAACTGTTGTGCTTTCTTACTTTCACAGCTCATGAAGCTTTTTTCACCTGGAGTTCCTTCCTATATATCCCATCTCATCAAAATTCAATACAGAATCAAACATTTCTAATAAGAATATAATGTTCAAAATCAGTAAGGAATTGATTCACATTTATAAAAAGTAACATTCTTTCTCCAGTGGAAAGGCAGTCAAGGCACATGAATAGGCATTTCTCAAAAGAAGCATAGTCAATAACTACCAAAAAATTCAAACACTCTCATATGAGAAATGTGAAATAAAGCAACTCTGAAATATACCATCAGACAGTCAAGTTTAATCCAACAAGCATTTGTTAAGTAAGAGCCTACCCATTAAACTGGCAAAGGAATAGAGACAGAGAGCTTGGATTTGTGCTTTCACTGGTAGAGGGAACTCTTAGGCTGCCAAAGTTCCCTCTACCGAGGCAGGTCACCACTTTCTCTGAAACTTAACACTCTTGGAGAATTGCCCAAAGCACAGAGAAGTTAAGTGACTTGTCCAGGCAGGATCACACAGCTCAAATGTGTCAAAGGTGGAACCTGAACCCAGGCTTTCCCCAGTTTTGAGGCCAGCTCTTCATCCACTGATATAATACTGTCTCTCAAACAGGTCCACTGGCAAAAATATTTTTAAAATGCTAAAATTCAATGTTGGCAGAGGTGAGGGAAAATAGGTGGAGCTGTGAATTGTGCAATCTTTTGGAAAACAGTATATCAGTGTGCATTCAGAGCTCCTGAACTAACTGTTCATGCCCTTTGGTTCAGTGACCTCACTGCTAGAATTAGACCCTAATATTGAAAGGAGAAAAAAAGGCCACTTGTACAAAAATATTAATAGTACCATTATTCACAATAGCAAAAACAAGCAAACAAATAAGCCATGTGTCTAACAATTTAGGGATAGCTAAACAAATGGTGGGATATGACTATAATGAAATATTAACATGCTCTAAGGAATGACAAATGTGAGAAATATGTAAAGTAAAAGGGGAAGACATAGAAATTGAGGCAGATATGAAAGGAGACTCAACAACAATGCACACGTGTGTGTATACTGACCTAAACTTTGTAAAACAAACAAACAAAAAGATAAAACTGGTAGAAAAAAACCAAACCACTACACAGAAGAAAAGCTCAGAAGGAGACAGGGAAACAAGATATTTTTGTTAAAGGGAACAGACATTTTAAAATTATTGTAGATAATTTGGAGCTTATGGTTTACATACAGTCACTGTGGCTGCAAAAGAGAAAAAAAATCCCTCCAAATCATGAGCCTCTCTGCATTTAGATAAGATCTGTCAGACAGTAAGCATATGCTAGGCTCATACCCTGCTAAATTCAACTAACATTATACAACTACAGTGTATAGGGCATTTTTCTAAGCACTGGAAGTATGAAAGTAGGTAAGACACAGAACCTGGCACAAGGAGTTTGCAACTAAATAAATCTAATATTTATTTAATTGAAAAAGAAACCAGATCTGGCCAAGGCTCAGGGGTTTGTGTTCCCTCAAGAGTTTGCAGAATTCAGAGCTGACTGAAGCTCATTGAGGGAGAAGTCGCTTTGTTCAAAGCTGATGGTACTTGGTAATAAGCCCAACATGGTGGCAACACTGAAGGCAGGGTTCCAAACCCTAGTGTCTGGAGGAGCAATATTTCAGTTATCATCTCCTGGCCTGTCTCTAAGCCTGTCTCTCTTGAAGAGTTGAGGGTGGTTATATTAGAAAAGGATTTTATGGGTGCTTGGCAACAGTGGCTAGCTGGTGGTGAATTGCCCTGCCCACCATCTTGGCAGTATCATAGCTGGTCATCACCCTATCTGCTTTCATGACAACAGCTTGCCCCACCCTTGTGGGCCATGGCAACACCTACGGTGCTGTCAGGGATGAGAGTGGTAGGGATCTTTTTATACACCAGCTTGTCGTCTGGCAGCGCACCCCCTAGTTGAGCAGGACCTTTCCAGCGTGGGTAGAACCTGCCAGAGTTTGTGCTCCCCTGGCACAGCCTTCAGAAACCTGTGCAATCTGATTTCTCCAGCCCTGCCTAGACAGACTACAATCAGCAGAGAGAATCTAGATGTAGCTTCAGTGCCCAACTAGAGAATTTACACTTGACCAGAGCATATGGCAGCAAACATCTAGGTCTGTTCAGGGGGATTTCTTCTAAGTGAATTTCACCTAGTTTCCTTTTTTTATTTATTTACTTAGTCATTTATTCATTTATTTATTTTTGAGGCTGATGGCATTCTGTAAGGGAAAAAAGTCTAGCTGTAGTTCATTTGCTAAATGACCCTACTTAGCAGCCTCCTGCTAGCATTGGATACAGCAGGAGTCTATTACCAGCTTGGAAAATGCATGGCAGGAAATAGACAATTGCCATTTGTAGTTTTAAAAGAAGGTGAATTGAATGTTCTCCAGCCCTGGTTTAGACCTGGTCTTAAGGTGTGACATGTTTGACACTATAGATATGTTAAATCTGCTTCCCTAGAAGGATTTGGTTCTTCAGAATCAACCAGCTTGCTAGAAATCCAAACTCTGCTGTAACTCCAAGTATGCACTTCCTTTGTGTGTTAAAGAATTATAGGTGTAAATTTACAGTAGTGTCCAATGCTATTTAACTCTGAATCTGGTTTGAAAGCCAGTCCCTTAAGAAATAACTTTGTTTCTGTACTGTAGGACTCCAAATTTGCAAAGTCACATGTCAAGATGTTGACAACCCTTTTCTCTGAAGAGGAGAGGGTAGATAGGGAAGAAATTTGGGGGAAATGCCTTGTGAGGGTTCTTTTTGTTTAATAACAATGCGCTAATAATGCATTTTGTTTTGATAATATTTGCACTACTTACTTCACAGGGTTGTGGCTAGGATAACATGGGATCGTGTGTAACAAGTAATAATGCTGAAATTTATGTATGGGAGAGGGATGTCCCAAAAGTCTTAGTGCTGGTGTAAGTTTCTATTGCTTACAACTACACTAAGACTTTTGGGACACCCTGTGTACAGGGTGTACAGTAGCTAAGGGTTTTCAGAATGCTTTAAATACATTATCTCAGTAAAGTCCTATGTAAATATGATTTATTCTATTCCAATCACGATGTAAAATTCAGGGATTTTTTTAACCCCCTCTGAGATGGCAGTCTCTCAAATTAATGCAGTCTAAGTCTGATTTAACCTGTATGGTTACACCACACGTGGACCGGATGTGAAATGTGTGTGCTTGAAGGGTAGGTTTCTAGGAATTGCTCCGGATCCTGGTGGAACTTTGTCAGACGGCAGCGGAAAGGACATCGGGATGTCGCGAAGAAAGACGGCTCGGACTTCAAGTGGCCATCAGCGCATAGCGCTTCCGTAAACGTCCGCAACCCGGTCGGGCTCCAGCCGCAGAGATTCCCGCTCCGCCATCCCCGGGCTGCCGATTGGCGCCCTCGGGAGGAGCCTGTCCGTCGGCCTGCCAGCCGCCCCAGGTGCAAGGTCCCCTAGGCTCACGTTATCTCCGACCAGCAGCTGCAGCCGCAACCCGGAAAGCACTAAATAGTGAATGAGCGCAGGTTCCCCCTCACCTGGCGGGGTCTCTTACCAAACCCCTCCCCAGGCCAACGGAACCAGGGAGGGCTCTCCTTTTCATGCGATAGTAATCGGAGACTTTTCCGTTACATGAGGCTCCCAACAAAAGATTGTAATTCCACCAGCTTTGTTTAGGAAGGTACCAACCGCGAGGCTCGCCTCCCCCCTCGGGGCGGGCTCCGCCGGGCACCCTCCCGCAGCGCGCCTCGCACCCCGTCTCCGCGGCGCGATTGCCCGGGAGGAGTCCCCCTTTCCATCCTCCGGCGGCTCCCGCGTACGGGAAAGGCCGCCCAAGGTGCCGTTTCACCCCGCCTTCTCGTTCCCTTCTCCCCTGCACCCCGGCCCTGTGGTACGGCCTTCGTTTCCTCTACAATGCTTTATGCTAATCAAGTGACATCACCACTAAATACACAGTGAGTGGCTACTGATTAAATTACAAACCCGCAGCCGCTGCAGAAAGGTTGGAGGAGGAGGAGGGAGGTGTGCTCCTGCTGCCCCTGGAAGCTTTGGAGGGGAGTGGTGAATGGAAGTAGCATGCTTGGCTGTTTTTTTCTCTCTCCTACTTAATATTTCTTTAAAAAGTAGGATTTGGCGCCCAGTGGACTCTCCTTTTTTTTAAACCCCTCTTTTTGGGTCGGTCATTTAAAAAAAATTCTCAGCTTTAGGCTGGGGTACCCCGAGGAAGAGGAACAAGGAGGAAGCTGCCCGTCCAAGTGGGAAATCCGCCCTGGATTCAGCCGGATTCCGCTGCAGCCCCCCTGCAAAATCGCCCCGACGCGCTTGCTGGGCTCTTGAGACCGAAGCTTTATCTACGGGAGGTCCAGCTTAAGCCAGCCCTCCAGGGGCAACAGGAGCCCACCAGCCCCCGAGGAAGCTGCTTTTCTGGGGGTGCTGGTGTTGGATGGATGTTGGAGGGGGCAGGAGTGGGTTTTTCCTGCTGCCGTCCGTCGGGAGGTTACGCTGGGCATAATGGAATTACAAAGAACGTCCAGTATCTCAGGGCAGTTGTCTCCTGGGTATACGAGTCAGGTGCCTTACAATTATAATCAGCTAGAAGGAAGGTTCAAACAACTCCAAGGTAAGCCCCCCCCCCCATTCGCGCCCCCCTTTTCTGAAAGCTTTGTCTTGATGTGATGCTATGTTAGGGCGGAGTGTTCCGAATGCTTTATTTATGCCATATGGTATATGATCCTAATGAAGACCCAAGGCTGAAACTGCTTGGCAGGCCCATCTAATTGCCACTAGTTGGCAGGGCTCTTCCTAATTTAGTATATATCTTTTTTCAAGCCTACTCTTACCTTTTTCTTTTAGAGAAGAATTTTTGACTAAGGTCTTTCTCTAGTGTCCTCATGGCTCTCCTGGTTGGCAGGTATCTGCCTGTCTAGGCGGTTTCTCACTCCAACACCACCCCCCCTCATGAAAATACTCTTATTGGTATACTGCTGTCTGATACCTAGCATCCAAACAAACATACCCCTTTCTCTCCCATCCCCATACCAGCCACTGTGAGAAACATTAAAGGTGTTAAGAGGACTCTCACAGACCCTGTGATTTAGAACAATAGGAAAGGGGAGGAGGGAGTGGTCTTTTTGTTTCTAAGGCTTCTTTAAATTACAGTTTTGACTTGGTGCTTAATCTTGGAATTTTAACTCTTTTGATGTATTGTGTGGGTGGGGGGAGGGTTGGAGGAGGTGAGGAACACAATTTATCCTGCAGCCCTTCCTGTCAATTTTGCCTGATAAAACAAGTTATTGTGGTAGCCACTTGTTTTCAATTGGAGTAATATAGAGTGGATTTCTTCATATCATCATGATATCAGGAGAATACCATTGGGAATTGTATTTTCGATTTTCAGAGTAGGTTGCACAGGTCTAAGGTATAGGTGTCAAAATATGGGATTAAGTTGACTTAAAAAGTCTCCACTGTAGTGCCAGCTGCAGTTATATTGAATGGCTGAGAACATGGTTTTTTGCTCTGGCTATGCCAAACTTAATATTCCCTTGACTTCTAAACTGAAGTGATGGACTAAGGCAATATTGTAAGATTTATAACATGAGAAAAAGGATTCATAACTGGGAACAGAACGTCTTCATTTTAAAAATCTCTAGAATCAGTAAAAAGGCCCAGCATGGATCAAATGCTATGAAAAATTAGTCTAGTATATTGTGTATGTTTCTTATTTTAACTCTTCTCGTTGCCACAAATGTGGTTCCTGTAAGAAGGAAGGAAGAAGCTCTGCTTTAAGGATGTTAAGCTGGGGGGAGGAGGAAGAGGGAAGGAATATTTCATTCATAGGTTTATTTATTTTATGAAATAGCTGACAGTAATGACATGGAAAAAGAGAGAGAAAATGACAAAGTTAAACATTTGTTAGAGTATCCAACATTTTTTGGCCAAGTTACCAAAAAGGAAGCTTTAAGATAGACTTGTGAGGGGAAAAGTACATGTCTTCTCCTTCATTCTGATTAAGCTCTCAGAATTCAGGGTTATTTTAAGAAAGCAAGTTGGATGAGGCGTCCTGGATGGTTGTGGTTTGCTCATTACCTTTCGGATTTAGGGTAAGGGCCTCTGCAACTTTAAGTTTCAGAAACTGGTTTCACTCCCTTCGGAAGTTACCCCTTCTCCACCCCCCACTCTCACCCCCATCCCTAAGTTTGCCTTTTTTTTCCCTTAATGCCTTGGAAGAGGAAAGAAATGTGTGTCTCTTTGGGGCTGGGGTGCAATGTGGGAAGACTGTAATGCTAGGTTGGAAAAAACAGCAGCTTCCTATTTGCCTCTTAAGCCGTCCCCTGTAGTAGGCTTAGCCTTTACCAAAAAAAAAAAAAGTAAAACTAGGGAAAAGTTTTGAGAGGAGCTTTGCCTTTGTCTACCCATAACAAAAGGCTATTTATTCTTAAGGGGGGGGTGTTGAAGGGTGGGGCCTAAGCACAGGAAATGTCTTCAATTGTCTGAGAGACTCAAACCCAGTTAGATTAAGATTTATAAATATTATAAAGGCTCTCCTTGGATTCAAGTGAAAGAAAACCCCATTTCAGGTTTGGCTGCACTTATGTCTTGTATTTTGAAGGAAGGTGACCTTTGTCCCCTAATTTGGCACCAGATAAGTCTCATTTCTAAATATTGTGGTTTCTCTGTCCTAGGAGTAGCACAAGTTTACTGCTAGTGTATTTTAGAGCGGAAAGTAACTCCCTGTGATACTGAGAAAAGCTGGGTTTTTGAGGGTCAATTGCCATTTAAGTATTGGGAAAAACATAAGGGACCAGTGGTGAACAATTTGGGACAATGGATCCTTGGAGCTCTTTTTGTTTTGATATTTGCAATTTCTAAAAAAAAAAAAGTTTACAAGTCCTTGCTCAGTAGGGAGTGTTTATGTGCTGACATAAGTGGTAACCTATACTTGTATGGTAACCCTTCTCTTCCCCACCCCCTCAAAAACTGACAGTTGATTTCATATACTACTGAGTATCAACTTCCCTTTTTTGCATTTATGCTCTGTTATAGGGTACTAGTATGGCTTCAGTAAAAAAAAACTAAGCCATGTCTATCCAAAACTTTTGGCTCTTTTATCTTTACTTGTTTGATGTTTAAATTGAATTGAAAGAAATCTTTCTTAAAATGTTGTGCTTAGGCAGTGAGGATACTATTATGAAATAAAACTTTGTTCCCTGTCTTTCAAGGACTTTACATAATGGGGGTAGGGGAACAGCTAGCTGGTTTTGAGAACAGACAAGTAAAATTTTTTGTAATAACAGTGGTATGAGGCAGAATGGAGAGGTTCAAACAAACTACCATGAGAAATTTAAGGAAGGGAGAGATTGCTTTTCACATGGGCCACAGGGAAGGCCTTCAAAAGAAGGGGGTACTTCAGTTGGACTTTGAAGGAGATAGTCCATTTTTCCAGGTATGGGGGTAGACAGCTTAATCAAAATCATAGAGATAGAAGAAGACTGGCCTAAAATATCAGACAGGAGAGTTAGGTGTTCTATATACCAGCCACTGCTAGGTGCTAGGGATGTGAAAGGAGGGAAAACAAACCGCTACAATCCCTGCTTTCAAGAAGTTTATATTCTACTGGAAGGAAGCAACTGATGCACAGATAAATAAATGCAAATCTGTGTTCCTAAATAGTAGCATGATTTTCAGGAATTTAAATTATGTACTGGAGAAAATCTTTACACACTATAGAAGTTGGACCTCTACCACTTACATGCTAGCTCTGTGATTGGGCATGCCACTGAAAGTCCCTGAATATCGTTTTGTTTCTTTATAAAATGTCCAGTAGAAAAATTGGGGGTGAGGAGTGGGGAGGGGGTGTAGAGATGAGTAGGCAATAGAATATCACCAAGAATGACCAGTATCAAATAAGTGACAGGAAGTACAGTGGATAGAGTGCTGGGCCTAGACTCAGGAAGACCTGAGTTCAAATTGGCATCAGACGATAGCTGTGTGATCTTGGGGAAGTCACTTAAATTAACCCTGTTTGCTTCAGTTTCCTCATCCTTAAAATGAGCTGGAGAAGGTAATGACAAACCACTGCTGTATCTTTCCCAAGAAAACTCCAAATGGGGGTCACAAAGAGTTGGACACAACTGAAACAACTGAAAAATGTGACACAGAGGATATACTCAAGGAAATATGGGGGAGGGGATAAGCATTTTTGAAGCACTTACTACAGCAGTTCACAAATTTTATCTCTTTTGATCTTCATAAGGACCTTGGGAGGTAGGTGCTGTTATTAGCTCCATTTTAAAGCTGAGGAAACTGAGGTACAGGATAAGTGACTTGCCCAGGATCACACAGCTAGGAAGTGCCTGAGTGGAGATTTGAACTCTGGTGTTCCTGACTCTAGGCCCAGCCCTACCTCCTAGTGTGTAGATGGTGTTGAGGGGGAAAGTGAACTGGAGACTACCTGAATGCTTTACCTAGGAACCTAAAAAATGTAAAATGCCCTGAGGAAAAGTCAACACTTTGCCCCTCTTTAAATGGGATTTATTGGGACAACTGAGAGAAGAATCTCTGAGTAGGCTGGGAAGGGTTGCCATCTGCAGCCATCAATCAACAAGTGTTTATTAAGCACCCACATATGCTTGCACTGTGCCATCTTCTAGAGATACGAAGACAAATGACAGTCCCTGACTTAAGGACCTTACTTGAGATAGGAAGGGCAATGTGGAGATACATAGGAAGATGTACAATATATGCTGCTGTGAATAAGTTGGCTGTATGTTATGGAGCATTGATACATAAAATGATTATTTACATACATGTTTTTTCCCCAGATAAGACATTGTAGGGAAACTGAGTTTTATCCTGTTTGTAATTCTGAATAGCACCTTGCTTTAATGTCAGTAGTGTCTTGATTGGTATGAGTGATTCCTCCCTTACATGGATCCAAAGCCTTCCATGTCTTCCCTTAAATCTTCCCAAGTCCATGGAGGCCTTTCTGTTGTTGTTGTTGTTGTTGTTTTTTAATTTTTAATATATTAATGTATCAATTTACCTGTCAGTCATTTTAAGAATGAATGAAAATATGATGAATAGATGGAATGAAAAAACACATTCTACCTAAAACCTTTTTTCGTTTGTTAAACTGTATCTTAACCTATATAAAAATGGTAATTTGGAAGGTGGAGGCAAGTTTTCTCATTGGTTCACACCTCCATCCCTGGCACAGACAGTCTTGTTCACAGTTGTCCTGGGGGCACTGATTCCCAAGCTCTGGCAGTGGATGGAGCAGTTTAAGATCCTGTGTTGAAAGTTCTTATTAAACATTTCCTCACTTGCCACCTTGAACACCTCGAAGTTGTTATTTCAGAACTTAGAAACATCCCTTGCTTGATTGCAGAGCAGGCCCAAGCCTGAGGACTAAAGAGTTTTTAGGGCCCTTAACTTGGGGTAACAGGAATATATTTTTAGTTGGGTAAAGGATGATGAAGAATTTCAGGCCACAGGAATGTACTTCATGTTTGTTGTTTGCTAGCTTGGTGTTTGTCTTGGTGTATTTCTCAAGTACTAGAGAAAGAGGGGTATCATTTATTTTAAACAGTTGGTCAAGAAAAAAAAAAGTATTGCCCTTGAATTCCTGGGTGAAAAGATCTTTCTCCTGTGATTGAAAGCAAAAAAAGTCTTTTGAGTATTTTCTGTATTAGTTAATTTAAATCTGGAAGTTGAAAGGCAGATGGTAATCATATATCTTGACTAAAATGTAAAAACATAAAAATTCTGGACTGTTGTATTGGTCTGGAGAACTTACTGAATAAACATCATAGTTACAGAAGCATGGTATTTAGGATTCAGAATAAGTTTAAAAGTATGATGCCTACCTCAGCAGGAGTTCTTAATTTGGGGTTCATGAACGTGTTTGAAAAAATATTTCTGTAACTATATTTCAATAGAATGGTCTTCCTTTGTAATCCCTGCTATTTTATGCATTTAAAAACATTCAGAGAAAGAGGTCCATAGACTTCACCAGATTTGTTCAAAGGGTCCATGACACACAAAAAGTTAAGAATGCCTGGTACATATGAAAAAAATGATGATTTGGAGTCAAATAGTTTGGGTTCAAGTCCCCACCCTGCTACTTATTATCTGTAATTTAAGCTCTCTTGGCCTCAGCTTACTCATTTTGCAGATAAGGTTATTGAGGCCCAGAATTTGTGATTTGCATCCTGTTCCCCTGACTTTAAATCCATTCCTCTTTAAACTAGATCATGCAGGTGAGCTGAGAGAGGGAGAGAACTTCATCAAGAAGACACAGTGTCTTTCCCTGACGTTCATAATTTTACCAGCTCTTTAGAATCTCCTAACAGATTAGTATAGTGGAATGGTTTTTTAAAATGACTTTTTTCTCCAGGACCAGGCATTTTCCATAACTGTCATTTATGCTATAGAGATGCTGTAGTTCCTATAGTTATTTCTTCTATGAAAAACGAATGTGTTCAAATGCAGAACTTCTGAGGATTGTAGTTCCTTTCATGATTTGCCATGGCCAAATCATCACCTGGAGGGCCAGCCTGCTGTGTCTGTGAACTCTGCTTGAATCATTTCCAGTGAAAGGTACACTTGCCACTGAGTGTACTGCAAACTCTGGTAAGTGAGTGAGGCTGTGGGGTCACCTTCACCTCACCATCAATCACTGATGTTGCATGTTAAAGAGACCCAGAGGAAGGTCTCTAGCATGCTGGGTGGGACCCTCTAGAAACAGAGGTTCTCAAACTTTTTTGGTCTCAGTACTTCTTTACTGATTGAGGACCCTCACCCACAAGAGCTTTTCTTTGTGTGGGTTATATCTATCTGTATTTATCACATTAGGAATTACAACATCTTATTATGATGAAAATAGTTTTGACCTTGCCGAGCCTCTAAAAGGCAGATCTCTAAGAGCTGTCTAGAGCACACTTAGAGAACCACTCACTGCCTTACAAAATATTTGTTGCAGAGCAGAAATGCAGAGGTTGAGAAGTCCTGGATGGACTGTCATCCTCACTGTAAAGAGGGAGTGCCCACATCAATGAAAACACAGATCCATTGAAGTGGCTCTTTGTGTAGTAATCTTGAATTTTCTCATACTAGGAAGTACTAATGAACTAGAACTGTCTGCCTCACTGATTGGTTGTGGGGGAGGTTACTCGAGGCTTTAAAAAGCATTAAGTAACTGAGTCGTTAGGAATGACTTATGCACAGAGTGGCATAAAATGCGTCAGAGAAGCATGATTTTAAAAAGGAGGTAGACTTGTCAAGTAGTAAGAGTGAAGGTTTATAGTCTGAGCGCTGCCCTGATAGTCACAGAATATTAAGACTTCTGTTGGTTAACTCCTCCTATGGAGGATTAGTGGGAAAACCTGGACAGGAATCACAAGATCAGTGGTGGATGGATTGCTAGCTGCACAGTCGAAACGGAGGGAGGACTCATTTTGATGAGGGTTTCAGATCTACAGGCCTTAATCATTTATCAGGTGCCTGCTATGTGCCAGACACTGTGCTAAGTTTGTGTTGGAGATATAAAAAAAGGCAAAAGACACTCTGCCTTCAAGGCACTCACAATCTAATAGGGGAGACAACAAGTAAATATGTACAAACTAGACATAAGGTAAATAGGAAATGATTGAGAAGTAAACTACTGGAATTAAAAGAGGTTGGGACTGGCTTCTTGTAGAAAAAATGGTTTTAAATTCAAATGGAATTGGCACTCACTAGTCCCCTACAGGCTGTGTACTGACTTAGTTGTTAAATGTAATATTAACTTTATTGTATTTTACAATTTATTTTATTAAGTATTTCCCAATTACATTTTAATCTGGTTCAGACTGTATTTGGGTGAATTTTGGGCCCCATGTTTGACACCTCTGCTGAAGAAATGGGGTTTTAGTTGGGATTTGAAGGAAGCCAGGAGGCAGAGATGAAGAGGGAAGAGTATTCTCGACATGGGGCAACCAGAGAAAATGTATAGAGAGATGGAGTGTCTAGTTCTTAGAACAGTAAGGAGGCCAACGTCACTGGATAGAACAATTGTAGTTAGAATTGCATCTGACCCTCCAACCATGAATGCTTTGCTAGGAAACTCCTAGGAGATTGGGTCCTGTCCTTTGGAGGCAGAGATTGCAGAGAGGGCAAAGACCTTTTTTTTTTGCCTTTCTTTGTATCCTTGGCATTTAGCACAGTGCCTGGTACATTGTAAACAAATAATTGTTAGTGCCGGGCACATTGTAAACAAAGTTTGGTGTTTTTTTTAATAATTACATTTATCTGTAAGCAAATGAATGCTTGTTTGACTATCTTGATGACATAGTAGGCATTTCATTGTTTATTGAATGAAATGTACTCTGTATGAATGCTTCAGAACCATTCTGGATAAGAATAATCAAAGTCCTCCCATTGTTTAGATTGTCTTACACTAAAGAGACTTGCAATATCAGTTTGTCCTTTTTTTTTCTTTTCTCTTTTCTTTTCTGCTATAACCCTCTTCAGGCCTCTATTGCCTCTCTCCTAGACTTATCTCTCCACCTGTAGCTTGTCCTTGCTAACTATCCACACTGTTGCTGCCAGATTAGTTATCTCTAAAGCACAGCTCTGGGCTCCTCAAACCTAAATCACAAAAAATCTTTACTCGCTCTCTGCTGCCTTCCAAATAAAGTCTTAAACTCTTTCATTTGGCAGTTAAGGCCTTCCAAAGATCTTCCCAAAAATGTACTTTTCAATTAGTCAAGCAATCCTTGCTTACGAATACCTTTGGTTAGTGGAGATAGCACAGTGCAAGAAGTCCTAAAATGGGAGTCAGACCTGGATTCTACCCATTGTCTTGCAATTTTATATGACCTTCAGGCTCAGTTTCTTTACCTGTAAAATGAATGTAATAATTTACCTACCTTGTGAGGATCGAATGGGATAATATTTTTGAAAGAGGACTTATAAAAAGGTCAGGTTATTATTGTTGTTATTGTTGATTATTTTAAAAACATATGAGTTGCGTTCTTTTTTTCCTAAAGTTGACTCCTGCATATGGAATTATTGATTTGGGGATGTTAATGCTACTCTTGAAAGAAGCTCGAGGACTTGCTTTGGGGTTTAATTTCAGGAAATGATGTAGATTGGCTCTAATTAGTGTTTTAAATTTTTCATTTACCTGTAACTGAACAGCAAAGCATCTGTTGATACTAATGGTGAGCTGTTAAAAAAAAAATTAGGGTAAATTTCTGCTGCTTCTTCACCTTACTGCCTTTAATCTCTAGAGCCCTTAGCTTGACACATGTGCTGAAACATCTAAGTTGCCTAGCACTTTTTCTGTAAAGATGTACAGCTGTAGCTGCCATAAATAAGTTTTGTATCATGGTAATTTTCCACATTTTCTGTTATTGCTGGGATTGACTTTGGTGAGCTGTCTGGCTCTTGGTAACATTTTAAGCATGCAAAAACTGCTAGAGAAATGGTCGTGGTGAAGGTCTGTGCTAGTTAGGGTGACCGAGACACTTCCCTGAGAAGACCTGGGCTCAGACTCACTGCCTTGGACACATACCAGATAAGATCCTCAGCCTCTCAGTACACCCATACAGCTCTCTCATTCAACCATAAGGGGCTGCTCTGAAGTGGTAGATGTAGATCCTTCCTATAATTTCCTCCCTATACCAATGAAATCATAGGTCTGGATAAAGTTGTAGGGGACATAACCACTTCACTGCCTAATCTCATTTACAGGAAACTGAAACCCAGAAAGGTTTAAGGGACTTGGCCGGGAAGGGAGGACTTTGATTCATCTGTTGATTTATAGGTTCATTTATTATTTTGTTCTAAAAATGGCTCGTTTGTAACATGCTTTGCATATTTTTATCTCATTTGATTTGAAAACAAAGACCTTGTGAAGAAAGTGCTATCCTTATAATTCTCATTTTACAGATGTTTGAAAAAGACAGCTGATTTCACATTGATCTATTATAAGCAGTTCTGTATTAAAGTCAGCAGTCACATGGCAGTTGTGAGCTAGATTAATATTTGAATTAACTTTAAAAAATATTCTTTGGTATCTGAATTTACCAGACTTAATTGCAGATTTTATAATACCTTGCCTAAGATGTATTTAAAGGACTTTGGTTAACACCTGAATCTCTGTTCTAGTCCTTCTCTTTTCCTGGTCTCTCTTGGGGATCTCATCAGCTCCTATTGGGTTCAATTCTCTCTATGAAGGTGATCCTCAGATCTTTATACTCAGTCCTAGTCTCCCTCCCGAGTGACAGTTTGCCGTCATTAACTTCCTTTTGGACCTTTCTAACTGGATAATCTGTTGCCACCCAGACTCAAAAGGTGTAAAACAGGACTCATTATATTTTTCCTCCATCCTCTCTTCCAACTCTCCTCTTATTCTGGAGGGCACCATGCATTGTCTTCCATTCTCCCAGGCTGGCAAATTCTACATTATCCCCAACGTCTTGACTCTCACTCATCCCACATACCCAATCCATTACCAAATCTTGTCCTTTCACTCTATACCACATCTCCCCTATACTTCATTCACACAGTGACCATCCTAGACCAGGCCTCTCAGTGACTCTCAACTGCAATATTGCACCAGCCTTTAAATTAGCTTCCCTGCCCTCAGCCTCTCCCCACACCACCTTCATTCTCTTATCAGCCATCAGTGATTTTTTTTTAAAAATGTGTAGGTTTTGCCCAGGTCAATGCCCCTACTCTATAAACTCCAATGGCTCCCTCTTAACCTTCAGTATCAAACATAAAGCACTCTTTTTGGCATGTAAAGCCCTTGACAATCTGCCTCCCTCCCCCCTTATCTTTCCAGCTTAGCTTTATTATGTTTGACTCCTTCCCCTCCAAGTGCTCTGCCCTACACAGTGGTCCATCTGCTGTCTCTCTGTACCTTTTGCCGTTGGCTGCTGTCTGCCTAGAACTGGTACCCTCTCAGCTTTTGCCCCTTTTTTTCCCTTCCTTTCTTCAAGTGTTGGCTCAAAATCTGCTTTGTGCAGGAAGCTTTTCCAGGCCCCCTCTATATGGATGTCTTCTTTTCTGAAATTGTCTTCCATCTACTCTGAATCTTGTACTGGTACTTTTTTTCATGTTTGTGTCTCTCATTTAATTGTGAGCTTCTCCAAGATGGAGACAGTGTTTTTGCCCTTTTTGGAATTCCTTTCAGCTTAGGACAGTGCTTGGCATATAGTAAGCACTTAATAAAAGTTTATTAATTGACTTGACTTTTAGAAATTTGACTGGGATCTTGCTCTTGGTTACTAGATTGGGAAGACTGAAGAAATATTCCTTTTCATTTGACCTAGTGTTCTGACAAAGAATTATTAAAAAAAAAATGCCCCAGGGCTGTTTTTTCCAGATTTCTTCCAAAATTTCATTGTTGTCTCTGAGAAGTTGTAGCTTAGTCTATGCTTGTTTTATGATTCAACTTTATAAATGCCCTTTGTCAGCTTTTTTTTTTTGAGACAGTTAAGATCAGGTGACTTGCCTAGGGTCACATAACTAATAAGTATCTGAAGTCGAATTTGTACTCAGGTCTTCCTCTGTGTGCTCTATCCAGCCACCCACCTGTCCCATCTGTCTGCCTTTTTTAAGTCTCTGAGGAGCAGGGTTGTTCTCCCCCCTACCCCCAGTTAAATGCTATAATCTCATGTAGTTCTTAATACACCTATAACACAATGCATTAGGACAGTTTAGGGGAAGCAAAGATAAATTTACAGCATGAATTTGTTTTAAGGGTTTGCTTTCTTTTCAATTCTTTATGTTACTTCACTCCCTGAATCTCATCTTGACTTTATGGCAAAAGGTTCAGGATTTGAATATTCTTATGTGAGTTTATTATCAGTGTAGGATGTGTGTCTGTTATGGACATTACCATAATTATAAACCACAGACGTCAATCAGCTTAACAAACTCTTCATCTAAGAGTACTTGGGAATTCAGGGTTTAAATGTATTTGAAATGTACTCTAACTGTGGAGAATGCTTTAGGCTTAGTGAATAGAGAGCTGGCCTAAGAGTCAGCACAGTTTGGGGGCAAGGGCAGCCCCTGGCACCTAGCTGGGACCTCTGGGCAGGTCACCCAGTTTCTCAGTGCACCCAAGCAAACCGAGATGAAATTGTGTAGGAGATAGACAGTGGTAGAAGAAATTCCTCACCTGAAACTTCTTAAACATATGAACACAGGTCTGGTCAAGAGTGTGTGTGTGTGTGTGTGTGTGTGTGTGTGTGTACACACACATATGAACACATGCCAAATGGGTGAGGGAAAATTTGAGAAGTCAGTAAGTACTGATTAGGTAGCTAAGAAAAGCTATTTCCTGGGAAGTGCTGATCTCTCCAAAAAGAAAGAAGTGGGGCTTGAGACTTCTGTTCTTGATTGAGACCAAGAGAGGAGGCTTTTTCTAGTAGATGAAGGCTAAGTACCAACAAAATAGGATTTACTTTCAGAGTCAAGGTGAAAGGTCACAGTGAACTGCCTGTTAGTTACTTTTTAATCCTTTGTTCTCAGGCTCTAAAATCACCAAAATAATGTAAAATTAAGTAAAGTAGAACCTAGCAAGGGAGCCTCCCCTTTTGAATCCAGTTGCCTGGGAGTGGCATTGGTAGGAAAATTCTATTTGTGAGAACCTGTGTCTTCCTCAGACCTCCTGCCTGCTGGTGTCCCCCTCCCCCAACAACAAAAAATTAAATTGAAGGGCAATGTAATAACACACCTGTTCTGGGTTTGATTTTTATGTGGGGATTTTCCCTCCATGAAAACCACAGCCACTGGAACTCCTTTTATATTCTTTCTTCTAAGTGACGCCAGATGCCTGGCAGGCACTTGTGCTGGGTGACTTCTGATGTAGATTTGAAGGTCATTGTGATGCTGACTCTTCCCATGTTCACACAGAGAGTCTTGTACAACTAACTCTGGAACTGTGGCATCCTGAGCTGAGAGCCCCCTTTGTGAAGGAGAGCTACTGTAGCCAAACTAATATTAACCAGTCTCTATAGATATGCTGAATGCCCCACTGTATGTCTTTGAAAGGCCTTTTTAAACTTTTCTCTCCTTTTTCTGTTTTCAAGAGGCACAGTGAATTTAAGTAGCAAATACAGTAATTAGAGTGAGCTGGCCAGAGGCAGACTGCCTTGGACAGACTGAGTTTTACAAAGGTCTTATGAAAGAGCTGGCTTTATGTCCTTTCATTTTTAATCTGAAAATGATGCAACTGGAATATTAATACTGAACTGGGAGACTACTTGATTTATAGTAACTTGGGTCCAGATCACAAATAGCACAGGTTCTGCATCTTTTCTGTGGCGGAAGCCTTTTTTATATAGGTTGTGTGTGGCTTGGGGGAATCTTATCTTTCTGACCGTAATTGGGGTGGAATTTGAAACATTAATGCAGAAGAGGAGCAGTAAGCAGATGGTTAAGTAAGAGCTACTAGATCATCTCTATTTTATTTATTTTTATTTTATTTTATTTTTTTAGTTAAAAAAAGTGACTTGCGTAGGGTCACACAGCTTGTAAGTGTCAAGTGTTTGGTCTGAGGTCAGATTCGAACTCAGGTCCTTCTGACGTTAGGGTCGGTGCTCTGTTCACTGCACCACCTAGCTGCCTCTAGATCATCTCCGAAAACAAGTTTTCTAGTCTTAACTGGGCTCTGAGTAAGCCTGGATAGGAAGCCTGCAGGGCATATTTAATCTGAGTCCTAGGGGCTACTTTAAAAGGGAACTTTGTGGTGTCAAATCTTTGCCAATCATAGGTCCTTGATTAACATTTTAGCTGAAGAGTACATTGCAGTGTATGAGAGAGAAGATTCTGCCTGAGATGGTATTTCTGTGCCAAGGCCATGTGTAAATAGGTAGTAGATATTTTTTGAATTAATCATCAAGGATGAGTCTGCATCTATAGTGAGACAGAACACACCCTTCCTTTCCATGCCTTTCTATCCCACGTGAATTTCACTCATGGCTTCTGGTAAATCCGACACGAGGAGTCCACACTTATGTATCATTTGTATTACTTGACTGTAAGATCCATGAGGACGAGGACAGAGTCTTGTCCACTCTTCTCTCCTCCGGTACCTAGAACTGTTCTTAGAACTCAAGTTGATGTGTTTGCCAAGTCAGCAAGCATTTATTAGCACCCACTGTGTGCCATGCACTGTGCCTAAGTGATGGAATGTGCTCTTTGGAATGTGTGTTGAATTGAAAATGAAAAAGCTCTCTAGAGCTTTCAAGGTGTGGTTCTTCTAGATATTGGGTAAGCTTACAGGTCTGACACCTGCTTCAGAATAGGTTTGGAAGGTCAAATATAGGAAGAAAGGAGGGAAATGGAAATGAGATAAAGGAGAGAATAATCAGAAGGGGGAGAGGCATGGTCAGAAACTAATATAAAATGAAATTTATTCTGTTAGGGAGTTTATTTTATTCCCTTTTAATTAGAGCTATCCAAAAGTATAACTAACTGCCTTGGGACTTCATGGGTTCGCCTTTAAACTGGAGGTCTTAAAGCAAAAGCTGTATGACTTCTAGGGCATATTGAAGAAGGGGATTCCTTCCCACCTTGAGATGCTTTGATTTGTTGAGCTTAGTTAAGGGGTCAAATTAAGAGCCAGGTTCAGAGGGGTTTGTAGAGTTCTAAAACTGCATCCTAATCTACATTGAAGGAAAGAAGTTTATGCCTTCCTAGAGTTTAAATGACACATATAAAGTAGGTCTTGTTCTGGTAAGGACAGATTATGCATTATCTGCAGAAGGACAACCAAACAGATGACATACTATCTACGAAGATTTTTTTCCCCCTCTGTAGGGTGTGATTATGTTTTGGGGGGGGGAGAAGTGACAACTGTGGTAAAGCAAGGAGGGATTTGATTAAATCAAATAATTCGAACACTTGGTGATTGGTCAGGAGACTTGGATGTGACAGCTAGCTCATTCAAGGGGTAGCTTTATATGTCTGCATTTCAGCCCTGTCCCTGTAAGATTTACTGACCTGACTACTCCTATTAGATTTTATGTTAAATAATTGAATTCAATGCGATAAACATTTATTTAGTGCCTACTGTGTGCCAGTCACTGTGCTGAGTGATGGATCTTAACTTCATCTATTCCAACTCTTTCTCCTCTCCCTCCACTTTTCTGTGTGTAAATGGAATAAATGCTGTGAGGGATACAGATGATGATTAGTATAGACACAGTCAAATGTAAAAGTTCCCCTTTGCCTTCTCTCTTCTGGAAAAGAATGTGCGTGGAGGAATGTAGAAACTTTTCTAGAAAATAATGAAACTTTCCCTTTTGGGAGGGGCCGTATGTAGGGAGGGAGTGTGATAAGATAGGATTGGGAACCTGACCCAGACAAAAGTATTTGCTCAGATGAACTGTGGATAGAGTGCCAGGCCTGAACTTGGGGAGTTCAGATCTGGCCTCAGACACTAACTTTATGACCCTGGGCCAGTCATTTCACCCTGTGAATGAGTTCCTCATCTGTAAAATGAACTGGAGAAGGAAATGGCAAACCATTTTAGTATCTTTGCCAAGAAAACCTCAAATCTACATTAGGGTCATGGGAAGTCAGACACAACTGAAACAACTGAACAACAGCAAAATGTAGTTAAATACCGTTGATTGCTTAGTTTCTAGGAAATAATAGTGACCACTTATACTGGTGCCCATTCATTTCCTGGGTTTGAAAAGCTTTGGCATTTCTATGTCTCCTGAGATGGCAAAATGAAAGTGTGCGTAATAAATGTTTCAGAAGGTCAGGGAGCTAAATCACACTGAGCAAAATGCAGACTTTTGCTCAGAAAGTTGGGGTCTAGATTAATACCGGAAATTTTGCCTTTTCAACTAAAGAAATGTAACCTTGGCTCAAGAACTACATCCCTCCTAGCTTTCAGCTTCTCTTGGTTGCTTCCTCAGAAAAAGCACCCAAACTTTGTTTTTCTCTTAAAATATGTTTGACTTCCTTAGTTTTGAGAAAAGAGATTATTTTTCACTTTTAACACAAGGAAGCAATTTTTATAAGTCATACTCATTCAGCTGTGGGCTTGTCTCTAACCAGCTCAACTGTAGGAGTATTTGGCCACAAAACATTGTACTATAATTATTATCAGGATAGTAAATTCAAGTGCTTTTTTTTTTTGTTGAAGCAATTAACATCTAGTCTTAAATCTCAGCAAAAGGTTGAATTGCATTTGAAGCTGTCTGGGTGTAGTCTTGAAACCAGTTGATTTCCTTAGGATTGTGTAGGGGAGGCCCCTTGGTGGAAAGTTGGAAGGATGAATTTTGAACCCTGGCCTATTTTCATTTCTGTCACTATTAAATAAATTTGAAATGATCTATAGTACTTTTTTCCTTTGGGCCCAGAGAACTTTGCAAACATACTAACTGATTTGATAAGGAGCAATTATTCTGATTTCATTTCGTGGAAGAGGCTTAGGTCATATGTGGGTAAGATTTAGACCTGGAAAGGACTTTAGGGATCTTAGACAAAATTTTGGTCCAGACCTATGATTTCATCTGTGTAAGGATTTCTTATAAGGAAACTCCCTCTACCAGTCCCCTATAGAGAACTGTGTGGGGTTATTGAGAGTTTAAGTGACTTGCTCAGGGTCACCTGAGCCAGTATATGTCAAAGGTTGGACTTGAGCCTAGTTCTTACTAACTTCAAGATTAGCTCTTTTATTCTCTTTATATTACTCATTATACTGCTCCTGCCTCTTTAAAAAAATTTTATTTTTTCTTAATTACATATAAGGACAATTTTTAACATTCATTTTTTAAAATTTTATGTTCCAGGGGCAGCAAGGTGGTGCAGTGGATAGAGCACCCAGCCCTGAAGTCAGGAGGACCTGAGTTCAAATGTGACCCCAGACACTTAACACTTACCAGCTGTGTGACTCTGGGCAAGTTATTAACCCCAATTGCCTTGCCAAAAAAGAAAAAAAGAAAAAAAATTTAGTTCCAAATTCTCTTCTTCCTTTTCTTCCCTTTCATCACCTTGAAACAGTAAGCAACTTGATATAGGTTATACATGTGCAATCATGCAAAACATATTTCTATATTAGTCACATTGTGAAAGAAAACACACACACACACACACACACACGCCCCCACATGCAAAAAAATGAAGTGAAAAATGGTATACTTCTGATGTGCGTTGGACTCCATCAGTCCTTTCTCTGGAGGTGGATGACATTTTTCATCGTCTTGGATCATTATATTGCTGAGAATATCTAAGTTGTTCACAGTTGGTTATATGTACAATATTGTTGTTACAGTGTATAGTGTTTTCCTGGTTCTGCTCACTTCACTTTGCATCAGTTCATGTAATCTTTGCAGGTTTTTCTGAAATCATCTTGCTCGTTATTTCTTATCTGCTCTGCCTCCTACCAGTCTGATTCCTTCATTTTATAGATGGGAAATTGAGGCCCACAGAGGTGAAGTAGCTTTAGCTTAGTGGGATGTAGCAGATCTGAGAAACAAACCCAGCTTGTCTGACTCAGAATCCATTGCTGCCTCCTCCGAGTCACCAGTTTAATCAGCACATTCTCTCTCCACTCTTCTCCTGGCACTTGCTAATAGGAATTCACAGTGTTACTCCTTGTGCTGATAAATACCATGCTTCTCTGGCTGGATGGTCAGTATCATAGTAAGTATGTTTGATAGCCTCTCAAACTCATTAGTTCCCCTGGCAGCCTTTTAAGTTCCAAGTTGCTCTTTCATGTTGTGGTCTTGTTGGTATGTTTAGGCCCTGAGGATCAATCAGCATCAATTGGTACTTGAAAAAAATATCCAGAGTTTAAACCTACACCTGTTTTTTTTTTTTGTTACTGCTTTAAAAAACAAGTAAATTATACACACATATACATATACGTACATACAAACATATAAATATAGGTATCTTTAGTTTTTACATTGCCAACATTCTCCCCCCCCATCTCCCTACTTCCAAAGAATCGTCTCTTACAGCAATTTTTTTGGAGAAAAAGGAAGAGGAAAAAAATCCACAAACTCAGTCAGTACTCTGAAAAAGCCTGAAAATATATGCAGTGTTCAACACCTTGGTACCTGCTACCTCTGCAAAGGAGTGGAGAGAGGGATTCTTTTCATATTTCTTCTTTGAGCCCCGCTTGTTCTTTGCGGTGTTGCAACATTCAGTTTTGATTGGTTGCACCTGGTTTTAGCTCCATTCCTAATCCATACATTCAAATGTGATGTCATAATCAATTTCCAGAAGACAATAGTGTTAGCAGTAACTATTCCCGCTAGCTATACTACTTTTGGGCTTCTTTGGCTTTCACCATCATGTCTTCCTTGCCCCTGGAAGGTCATCATTGGAAAATCTCGTTATAATGCTTAGCACTATGGCTAGCACATCATAGGTACTTAACAAATGTTTGTTGACTGACAAATACTGTATTGTATAATATAGCTAGGTTAGTCAGTGGATAAACTACTAGGCTTAGAGTCAGGAAAACCTGAGTTCAAATCCAACCTCAGACAGTTACTAGCTATGTGACCCTGAGCAAGTCAGTTAAGGGCTGTCTACCTCAGTTTCTTCATTTGTATAGTGGGGATAATAATAACATCTATCTCCCAGGATGGTTGTGAGGATCAAATCAGATAATATTTATAAAGTGCTTTGTAAACCTTAAAGTGCTATATGAAGCTAGCTATTATATGATTGTTATAATTATTGTTATCCAAACACATCTGGACATATAGAAAGTATACACACACACACACACACACACAACACACACACACACACACACACACACACAGAACTGTGGTCTCATTGGCCTAGGGAACTTCTGTTCGTTTTGGTAGATGAAGCTCCCTCTTCCAATTCAGGTCTGAGCTAGCTCTGCAATTTATAGTCTTTGAAAGTTTTGAGATTGGTACGTGTCAGAGGTATGCCCTGAACCAAGATCTTCCCTGATTCCAAGACCAGTTCTCTTTCTGCTATTCCATTCTGCCTCTCATCATAGTCACATCGACATTTATAAATGTTATGTATTTGTGTATTTTGAAATAAATTTTGTGGTTTCAAATTGAGTCATTGGAATTGAAGTTACTATAGGAGTCATTGGTTCTTAAGATCCAAAAGTTGGAGGGGAGAAGGGTGGGGAAGCCTTCCAAATATTCATATTAAAATAGGATTCTGATGAGGAACCCTTAGAATCACTGAAGTTTTAAGCCTTTGGAAGGGGCCTCTCTAGTATAACCTAGGCCTGAAAAAAGAATCCCTCCTACAAACACCCAAGGAATGGTCACCCTGCATTTGCTTTCTCATGTCAGGTGAGAGAGACCCTGCTAACAACCCTGCCCTCATCCATTTTTGGACTGCTGTAGTTGTTCAGAGATTTCCTCCTGAAATTCCCCCTTTTTGCAGCTTCTAGCCATCATTCCTAGTTCTTCCCTTTAGGGCTAAGCAGTCCATTGTCTATTTCATTTCCTGTCAGACCGCACAGCTGAAGATAGCTATAGTGTTTTCGTTCCTCAGGTTCCCCTACCCCTCCTCAAGTTGTTTCTTCTCTAGCTCAAATATCCGCTGTTCTCTACACCAGACCACCAATCCTTAGATGATATGATGTCTGGACTCTGGCATCCTGGTTTTTTCACCTTTGTTGTTCCATGTTTCTCCCCTCCTCACTCCCCGCTCCCTCTTCCTGCACCCCTTCTCCCCCCAAAAAAATCTCAGGGTCATCATTCCCTTTCCTAAAATGTTTCACCCAGAACTAAACAAAATTCTCCAGATTTGGTCTGACCAATGCAGAGAACAGTGGACTGTCACCTCCCTCCTCAATCTGGTTCTTGAGGGAGAAGCAACAATCAGGAGAATCAGAGATGACCTTCTTTCTCTTTGAGATAATCCTCAGCCCTGCTTTGGAATCTTGTGTTACCCTCTAGACACACATGCACACAACTTATCTTAAGGGGAGTGTTGCAAAAATTCCATAGCAAAATAATTTGTTTATTACTTATGGATCTGTGACTGGCACAAATCACATTAGATTTGGCTCCTTCCAGAGTCATTTCATCATACCATGAGACACCAAGAGTAGGCATACCTATAGTCTTCAGACTTTTTACTATATAACATCAGAAGCAGTTTTCCCAATGTAAACATATTAAGTCAAGCAAAAGAGGTTTGGAAAATCACTCTTGTGAAGTTTGGAGAGTTTCTGCCAAGCAGGCATTAAACATTTCCATTGAAGATTGGGAAAAGAAGAAATGGCCAGGTTAGGTATGAAGAACTTACTGGACAGAAGTATTAAAGATAGATCAAGTTGGCTGGACTCTTTCCCTGAAGAACTGTAGTTCTTAAAAATACTGTCTTCTGTAGTATTAACCTTCATAATATAACAAAACAAAAATTTACATAGTACTGGAAAGTTTGCAAAAAAAGCTCTACATTAACATTTCATGGAATTAGCATGGAGTAGTGAGTAGTGTGACAATCCTTGAATTGTTTTTAATTGTTATTTATTTTTAACATTCATTTTTAAAAAATATGCATTTCAAATCCTTTCCCTCTTCCCCTTCCCTCACCTCCCCTAAATAGAAAGGCAAGCAGTGTCTCAAACTCTTTAAAATCAGGATCCTTTACCAGCCCTGGATTCAGGAGAACCTGAGTTCAAATGTGGCCCCAGACCAAACACTTGACAGCTACTACCTGTGTGACCCTGGGCAAGTCACTTAACCCCAGTTCCCTTTTTAAAAAAAAAAATCAAGATCCTTTTATACTCTTAAAAATCATTGAGGACCTCCCTCCACCCAAGGACTTTTGTTTATGTGGGTTATATCTGCTGGTGTTTGCCATATTAGAAATTAAATTGTAGTATTATTATGACCCACTTAAAGGATCTCTGGGACTCCCAGGAGTTCCTGGACTGCACTTTGAGAATTGCTGGAGTAGCTGATGGAGTTTTGGACTTGGAATTAGAAAGAGCTGGTTTTGAATTCCACTTCAGAATATCTCTTAGTTGTGGATTTTGAACAAGTTACTTAACCTTTGAGTCAGTTTCTTAATCTGTAAAATGGGAGTATCAACATAGAAACTACTTTATAGGGTTATTATAAAGAGTAAATGGAGATAATGTATAGAGAAGTCCATAAAATGGCAGCTATTGTTATGATTAACAAATGTTAGTGTTGTATCTGAAGTGGTGTAATCCATCATCTGTCCCATGAATTCAGGGAAGCCTTCTCTCCTGCCCTCTATAAATGTACTAGATTGACGTGAGCCTACTAGACTAGGAGCCAGGAGACCTTTGTCTTACACCAGGTTCTGCCAATGTGGCTGCTGGAAAAAGTCCCTTAATCTCTCTGAAACTTCCTTTCCCTGCCTTCAAAACTGATCATTTTGTTTCACCTACTTACCTCATAGGGTTGTGAGGATTATATGAGGTAATGTGACTACAAAGGCTACCTAGATAATGCCTACAGAGCTTATCAAATAGAAGATGATGGAGTCATTTTTGTGGAGGTATCCTGTTTTCCACCCTGCTGAAATCGTCTGAGGGTCACAAATCATGACCTTGTCTTCCTCTTCACATTTCTCATAATTCTAGAGCTTAACCTGCTTATATTCTTTTTGTGTGTGTCATAGTAATTTGTTCTTAGGTTTTCAGCTTCATTAGAGTAGGATCTACTTTGTAATTTTGTCTCCTATCTAATAGGATATCTGACACATAGCAGGGGTTTAAAGTTGTTGTGTTGCAGTGAATTAAGAAAACTGAACCTGTAGAATTCAGCTAAACTCAACAAATATTTGTTAAATACCTGCCAAGATTGAAAAACAGGAAACAGTTCCTGTTCTCAAGGGACTTCTAGTTTAGATGCCAACATGTCTAAATAATTACGTTTGTGCCTGTGTGTGATTTGCCCCATCCCTAGGGACAATTCTGATTGGGGGATGGGGATTTGGAGGAAGTCCTTTATAGGGATCACTTGTCTTCTGGGGTGGTGTCGATGTGGATGAATGTTACAGTTGAAGATGTGAGACCCCTGAGGGTTCGAGTTCATTCCTTGCCCCAAGTGAGAATTCTTTCTCCAAGATTAACTCTGCCCACACTGCCGTCATTCATGGTCAGAAGCTTCCTTGGTGTTTTTCACTAGGAAGTAGATGAACATTCCTTTTCAAAAGACAGCTGTGACCAAGTAAGAAGAAACTCTGATTTTGAGTTCAGGAGAAGTTTTGATCCTGGTGGACTCCTGACCCTCAGTTTCTTCATCTGAAATGTGGGTAGTAACAATTACATCACCAACCTCATTTGGTAGTTGTGAGTAAATGGAAGTTGCAAATGGAAGTTAGTTCTCCTAGGTTTATAATATAAAGCCTTTAAAAATGGGGTAGTCATATAATGATGTTAGGTGTACTTGACTACCAGAGGGTTATCCTAGGATCGTAAGATTATCTGTAGCTAAAGCCAGAACAGAATTCAGAGACAATCTGGTCAAACCCTTTCATTTTTATGCATGAGGAAACCTGATGAGGTTCCTACTCATCCATCATCCAAGGCAGATTTCAAACTTGGGTCTTCTGACTCGGGAGTCCAATTGAACTCCACAAAGCATCACTTCTGTGGTATAAGTTCAGTGTCACCTCAGTCCTAATGCAGAGCTGCTCCAAAATCAGCCTCCGCCCAGCCCTGTGGTTAGATGTGGTTTCCTCCCTCTTCCCTCTTGAGGTCAATTTTCTTCACCCAGGGTCAGAAAACAGTCAGATAGTGATTACTGATTTGCCCTTGAGTCATGCCCTGCCTAATCTCCCTCCTTGCATTTAGGACCTGATAAAATACTTGTTCAGGGTTGGATTGGAGCAGTCTGGGTTGGTATTTAGTATATCACACCCTTAACAACTGCATTCCTCAGTCTTCACTTCAACCTAGTCTTCCTTATTATGGCTGATAGAAAAGTTGAATAAAAAATCCTTGTGCAAAATGGGCTTATGTGATGGATCACATGCTGCTCTCAGTACAAGCCAAGTGGGTGCCTGTCAATGCATATGTGTATTCTACTTCTAAACTTTCTTAAAGCTTTAAAAATTAAATTTTTTTGTGTGTAGAAAAGCATAGAGTGAGAAACTGCTCTGTAAATGAATAATGGGAATGAATAATGCTTATCTACTGGCGTCAACATCATTAAGAGTCAATCAGAGATTAGACTTGCTTTATGCTTTGTGTATTTAATTGTCTTCATTTGGGGCTTTTATCAAATCAAAGGGGTGTTTGAAACCTAACAATTAGCCTAGCAACAAAGGAGTAAAACATAAGCATAGTTTAAAGTGTTGCCAGATTCTGATGTGCTAATAGTGTCTAATAAAGACTGTTGTCATCAGTTAAATATGTTGTTGGAAAAAGATTGTGGTCCCATTTGCTTTTTATGGTTTAGGTAAAGCTCTGTAGAGTTCTGTGTCTGGGGACAATAACAGTACCCATGTTTTAGCCTGTTTAAAAAAATGTTTGTTACTGTATGTAGTTGAGATGTTTTAGGGACCTGATTTTTGAGCCATGTTATATCTAAAAATGGGAATACTGTCAATTCCCTACCTAAAAAAACTTCAGTGACTCCCTTTGCCTTCAGTATAAAATATGAGAATATTATTTCCCCTTGGGCATTCTCCGTTGCAGCCAAAATGGCCCCCTTGCTGTTCCTAGTACTGCAAACATTCCATATCCTGTCTCCATGCCTCCTTACCCTCAACGCCTAACTTCCTTCAAGGCTTAGCCCAAATGCCATTTCCTACAAGAAGACTCTCCAGATTCCTGTTGTTGCTAGTGTTCCCCCAGTCTCCTCGAGATCCCTTTGCATTTATCTGGTGTTTACTTATCTGTGTAAATATTATGTCCCCCTTACTTCTCCTCACGCCCCTCAGTAGAATGTAGACTTCTCAAAGGCTAGAACTCATTGACTTTTGTCTCTGAATCTCCAGAAACTGGCTCTGTGTGTGTGTGTGTGTGTGTGTGTGTGTGTGTGTGTGCGTGCACGTGCGTGCATGTATATATGTAATATATACGTGTGTGTGTGTGTGTGTGTGTGTAAAGTAGGTGCTTGTTGCACTGAGATGCTTGAAACTCCCTCCAGCTACCCAGTCTTGGTAAAATATGTTATAGGGAGTTTGCCTGAAGTGTGTATAGTGGTTGACTTACCCATAGTCCCACAGCTAACAAAGCAAGAGGGTTGATTTAAACCAATTCTTGACCTCCCAAGCCCAGCAGTACTGACATACAGCCTCATGTATGTGTATACATACATACCTTACTAGGGGCAGCATGACTTAGCAAGCACATATATAAGCCTATGATCATGTTTCAGGTAAGTAAGTGGTACTCTACTAAACATGTGTTTAGTAACTGTAAATGGTCCCCATTTTGTACTCCCATGAAATACCTGCAATCAAACTTTTATAATGAGGCAATACTCTTAATTAGATTCTGGAAACTGTTCAGTTTTAGGATATCAGACACTTTGTGTGCAAACAAAGTCAGTACAACTAAGATAAGAAAATAAGGGTTCATTGGGGGGAGGAAAAGTATCTGTGTCAGATATTTTTGATATCCAAGTGTATCAAGTGAAATTATGCTAAGAAAGTGAGTTAAATGTCCATACCCTTTGATCAAGATCCTCCAGCTATGGCTATACTTAAGGTGGGGAAAGAGAAAAAAGGATGAGAGAAGTCAAGGACAAATCAAGATCTCACACACACTAAAATATTCATAGCTGCATTCCTTTCCTCCCACCGCCCCATAGTAGTAAAGAGCTGGAAACAAAAGACATGACCATTGATTATTGAATGGCTAAACAAATTGTAGTATGTGAATGGTGTGGAATATTAGCACACCGTAAAAAAATGACTATGGAAACTACAGAAGAAGCATGGGAAGAACTTACACAAAGTGATGGAGAGTGAAGTAAGCAGAACAAAGGAGTCTATAAACTATGTAAATGGAAAGAACAAAAAAGAAACTGCTCTGTAATTCTGCTGACCAAGATTGGTCCCAGTCACGAGTTGAGAAAATATGCCTCCTTCACTTCTTTGCCTAGAGGTCAGGGAGACCCTGGGTATGGAACTGACTATCAGACTTTGTTGAGGTTTATTAGCTTTCTTCCTCCCCTTCCCCTCCAAAAAAAAAATTGTTAGAAGGGTTGCCTCCGTGGGTAGAGGGTCTGTGTGTGTTCAAAAATGAAGAAGTGAATGGGTGTGCCTATTCTTTCTCACTCCCACCCTCCTATTTAATTACCTTTACTCTCTACATGTGCCCTGGCTGTGGCAAACTAAAAAAAAAAATCAGTGAGTGTAAAGGGCTGCCATCCTTATCTTGGTCTTCAGCTTGGCTTTATTGTTCTCTGGAAGAGATAAAAAACAGTGGTGTTGTCTCACTGTTTCCCTCCTCACTGAATAGGGAGCCATCTCCTTTCTAGACTTGTCCAAGTGGCACATCTGGACTGACACAGCTGTGTGGGTGGCTGTGGGAGACCAAGTGCTTAGTGCTGGGTACAGCAGAATTTGTTGATTGTTCTGTGGGGCAGCCCCAAATGAAGACAATTAATATGGCTCCTGGTAATGGACTTCTCCAGGAAAGAATGAATAGAACCTGGCAGTTGACAGCTCAGGTCAGGTTATAACTTTTCAGCTTATTTTGTTTTTCATTTTAATTTGTCATTTCTTTTCATATTTTCCCATGCCCTGTCCACCTCCCCACTCTTATCTCCCCCATTCCCACCCTAACCCCTTTTTTTCCCCTTGGTATTCAGCATTCTATTATTAGTCTAGGCTCAAGTCCAAGAAATCAGGTGCTCCTGAATTCCACCACCTGCCTGATGTTGCTGGATTGACTCTTGAGCAAATGACTTGTTCTATCATTATCTTAGTTCCATTGTAATTAGATTGATGATGTAATTTAGACCACGTGATAGGTAGACTAGAGGCACCCTGCAAATCAATGCTTTCACTTTCCAGAAAACTCAATTCAGGGCCAGTGATTGGAACTGCTAAGTGTTGTAAGCATTTCCTACTTCTGTATTCTTTAGATTGATGGGAGATCAGTGAAGCTAGAAAAAAAGTAGTAGGTCATTTAATAAGAAAGTTAGGAGAATGGAATAACAAGTGAGAAAAACTTCTCTTCCTGAAGGGAAAAACACAAAGTGAATTTACTAGGCAGTTCAGGTGGTTCCACGTATAGAATATGGGACTTCCAGAAGGCCTAGGTTCAGATTTTGCCCTGGGCACTTAATAGTTGTCTGACCATGGGCAAGTTGTTTAACCTCTGTTTCTTCTTCTGTAAAGTAGGAGTGAGATATGTAAAGTGCTTTGCAAACTTCAAAGCTCTGTTATATAAATGCTAATTATTGCTGCTTCTCCTCCTCCTAATGCCGCTACCACCACCATTACTACTCTACACCCTAATTTCTATCTCCTTCCTTGAAGTTTCTTCTTGCCCTGTGGATATCAGCAATTTGGGTTAGAGTCTAGGCAAGTTTAAGTTTGGGGAAAGAGTGAGTGACCTGGGAGTTTGAATGCCTGTGACTTATTCTTTCTAAGGGATTTATTGGGAACGCTGCTATTAACTGATGATGGGGTATTGGTGTTTTCAGAAGACGTACAAGGTGAATGGTGGCTGTTGAGAAATTTAGGATTTAGATTTTCTCTGTTTCTTGTCGGGCTCTTTTCCTCATTTTCCTGGTTGCATGTGTTTTGGTGGTTTTGGCAGTCCATGTGGGAATGAACTGACAACTCAGGGTCATTTTGGTTTAGACAGTGTTATGGGGTCATTTCATTCTATTACATGCTTACAGCTTTGAGTTTTGGCAGGGCTGGGTTTGAGGGGCAGTTTTGTGATAGTAATTCTTTGGTGTGGAAAAAATAATGTTCATAAAGCACTTTGAGGTCCTTGAATGAAAAGTCCCAAGAAGTATAAAACAGCAAATTCAGGTCGGTTTTGTCTTAGCCTGGTGTAATTGCCAAGGCATCAGCTATGCAGAAGGAAACCCTGGAGGTTTGAGGCCATACCCAGGAACAAAGAGTTGAGTGAGCCAAGACCACACTTGAACTTGGGCTTCTCTGAAATGCTTCTGCTTCTCCCACCCTCTTTTGTCCTTGAGTTCTAAACATTTTCAGCTGTGTGTTTGCACCCAGTGTTTCTGTATTCCTTAATATCTAGTGGCCTTTCTAGCGTGTCTCCATTTGAATATAGTAAATAAATACACCCTGTTTCTGGCTTAGGTGTGGCAGTCAGGACTGAGAGAGAGACTGTTTGTAAAGCTGCCTTTATCAGGTCCCAGTCTCAGTACCCCTTTTCAGCTTCCTCTTCAGCAGGTACACAGAAACCTAGGTTATCTTATTGAACCAATTTATTCTTTCCTGCTGGTTTAGTTGTACCTTGAAAGCACAATAATTTGGTACTTTCATTTTTAGTCAGATATTCTAAGTTTGGCACCAGGAAAAAAAACAGCTTGTTATTCTCTCCCTTCCCTTTCCCCTAACCTATAACCTTCTGCCTTTCCGTATTGCCCGGCTCCCGCACAAGACCGAGTTCTTAAACATGACAATGACTTCCTCTGCGAAAATTTCCTAACCTCTCTGTCTTGACTTCCCCTTCTGTAAAAATGGAAATACCTTTTTCATGTAGCCAGCCCTACGCATGGCTTAAGGGTGGGTGGTAACATGTCAATACTTAATGTTAGTACATTTTCCTCTTACCCAAGGAATTTTCCACTGAGTGCTGAACGAAAACCTAATTGAAACATATTTAGGAGTAGGTGGAGGCGTGGGTATGCATGTTCTACCCTGTTTTCCTTATAAATATTCAAGTTTTTTTTTAATGGGTTAGGTTCTTCTGTATTTAAAGTGTCTGTTTAGAATGGTCTGCTTTTTCTGTTGCCTGAAAATGGTTCCGTTCGATTACCAGTATGTGTTGGCTCCATTTATCATATTGTTTATTCCTTGAAAAAAAAGTACAAGTTATATTACCCCACTTGTAACTAACAGGATATAATGTGGGAGTAGTAATCAAATCAATACTACTTTTGCTTTTATGGGGGCTTAGGGAGGTTCCTGACTTAACTTTTGTGTATGTGTGTGTCAACAAATATTAGCCTTTTCATAAACAACAGAAAATAAGATGATACTTGAAACCACAAATCTCTGTTGTATACAGCTTGATTTGAAAAAAAAAATTCAACACATTAGTTTCAGAGCTTTCCTATTTTTTTGTCTGTACCTTTCTCTGAATTTTTTTCTGATATCTTCTGTGTATTTTAAAAATATTTTCTCATAGTCTTTTCATACCTTTGCTTCTGGAAAGGGTATATGACAGTCAGTGACCATATGACTCCACTCCCCATCCCTATGACTTATAAGAACAAAATACTCTTCCTTAGCCACTTATTCTCCTATGTGCTAACTCCCCGTTAGCGTGTGAGCTCCTTGTTCACAGGGCTTTTCTTTCTCTTGTTTTCTTACTTGGTACAGTGACTGTCATATATTGAAAACTGAATAAACTTTTATTCATTAGTTCATTTACTCAGGCCCAGAAAACCACAGAAAATGTAACTGACCAATATAAAGTCCATCTCCTCAAGATGCTGCTTGAATATGGACTTGTAAGGAGGCATTATGACTTCCTAGAAACGGCACTTTGACTAAGAATCAAGAGATCGGAGTTCTGTCTTCAGCTCTTCTACTACATAACTGTAACCATGAGCAAGTGAAGTCACCCCTCTGGGCCCTAGTTTCTACAGTGCCAAGGACATTGAATAGATAGATCTCTAAGTGCAGCTAAAATTAGCTGTATGATTCTTTGACTCAATATTTGTCTTTATTGTGAGCTTCTTGGCCCCTAGGTAGATCAGGAACTTCATCTCTGACCTGGCATCTGGTAATTTCTGTCTCCTAGGTACAAATTAGGCTTTGTTTTGTGGTGTAAATTAAAAGATAGTTCTACTCATGGCTATACCACTTGAAAACAGCTCTACTGCCATATCTCTGTCACCAGCAATGTCACAAAGAATGAGATTCAGTCCAGAGGATTCTGTTCTCTATAGTAGAGCTAACATACTGACCTGAAAAGTGTCCAAAGGCTTCTTATCTAAGTCTAAAAACCCTGTTTGTGACAGTCTAGTCCAGCTCCTAGACTAAGAGAGAGGCAGGCAGAAAGTTCATTTGGTGGTGTATACTCTTCATGCCTAATTCTCCAGCCTTATGCCTAATTAGTCCTTTAAGGAATTTAGAAAGTTTAGACTGAAATTGGAGCAAAGGAGTAGAGAAGGTGGGGGTTACAGCAAGGTGAATATGGAAGGAAGAGGTCATGTGGTTCTAAAGGCTTATTAGGGAGTTCAGTAAATCTCTGACTGTTGACCTTTAATGGGAGTCTTACAGTGAATGAGTATGTAGAAACAGGTTTTAGCCAATGGATTAAAGACTAAAATGACTATATTGTTTTTGTAATCACGTGGGAAAGCGTAATGTGATAGACACATCCTATAAAATGAAAAGTAAGTAGCCTAGAGTGGTTAATCATATTTACTTTGGAAATGAGTTTTAAACAAAATATTCCCCTGCGCTGAGCTTGAATGGAACTCCTTCCTCCTTCTCCGTCTTAAGAACTGCTTTCTGGTGGTTCCTGAAGTTAATGACATCCCAGTATGGCCTTCCTTAGGTAAATAATTAACAGAACACATTTTCTCATCTGTGCTGGAATATTATATGAGAGAGAGAGAGAGAGACAGACAGACAACTGGGTACAAAAATAGCGAAAATGTCACTACAGCAAGACTTTCAGCAAAATTTAAGGATTTCTGATTCAGTTTGGCATATCAGTTAGTTTTGCATATCCAAGTTACCACTTCAGTGCTTCCTGTGTAGAATAGCATACATCTACTCCTAGTACTGAGAAAACAGTTAAAAGAACATATTGCACTGATCAAGTGATGATTTCCTCTGGGAAAGACAAGCCAGACCCTCACTCTTCTTCCCCCCAGTTTTCTATTGCTACCAGTCACAAATCCCTTTGCTGCAGAATCTTAATCAACAGATATCTGTTCCAAAAGACAAAGTAGCATGTAATTTCTTCTGCCACTTAACTACTTTTGCACTCTTGGACAAATCACTTACTAGATTTCAGTTCTGCTACCTGTAAAAATGAAGAGGTTGTATTAGATGCCTTTCTGGCTACAATCATTCACTCAGCTCTAAAATCTATAAGCTTGTAAAACATGGTCCCTTTACTTTATTTATTTTTGCTTTTTGATGAGGCAGTCAGGGTTAAGTGATTTGCCCAGAGTCACACAGCTAAGTGAGTGTTATGTGTCTGAGGCCAGATTTGAACTCGGGTCCTCCTGACTCCAGGGCCGGTGTTCTATCTACCGTGCCACCTAGCTTCCCTTTCAGACATCTTTTTCTAGGAAGAATTTATGAAGGGTCTGGGCCTTGAAGAATGGAGAAGATTTGAGTAGGTGGAAAAGATGAAGAAGAGTGTGGGGTGAGAGGCAGGGCGAAAGTGTGAGGAAGAGCTGAAGGCATGTTTATGTTGGAGAATAGTGAGAGAGAAAAGGTTGGATTTGGATAATTAGAATAATACCAAGAGAGGACCTTGAAAGCCCTGCAGAGTTGGAACTTGATATAGAAACAGAGTATTATTTCTGAGCAAGACAATAGACTGATCTTAGCAAGGAGATAGACTTTGTTGGATCCTCGTCTCCTCTTCCCGAGGATGATCGCATCAACTTTAAGGAACTCCCGAAGTTCTTTTGACCCTATGACAGTAGCTGCTTATCTAAGACACCTAAAATATGAAAAGTTCACTAACAGTTAATACAGGGTACTATGTAATTGATTACCAAATGAAGGTGCAGGCAGTTACAGCTATAGAATAGGGTTCAGAGCCTTCTACTCTGTCAGTAATTCTTTTAGAATCCTTTAGTATCTAGAGTGGAACCCACAAGTAGGAATTTCCTGAAGGAATGCAAAATGTTGAGACCCAAAAGGGGAAACTAGTTATATCTCATTGGAAAAGCTATTGAAGTAGAAAGACTGCCACCATCCAATTAGTCTTCAGGACCTCTTCCAGTAGGCTGATTAACCAATAGCACAAGGCATTTATATGAGTTTCATTTGTTTTTAACTTATCAGCCTGGGGCTCTTTTGAGATTTTTTCTGGGATCCCCATGTAACCCAAACTGCCCTAAACCTAGGGCAAATAGACGAACATACAGGTTCTTGTTACTATCACTTCCTCTTCACACTAATTAGCCAAATGCTTCAGGTCTCATTAAAGCCAGTTAATCTAAGCTTTCATCTATCTTGAGCATCTGCCTGAAGGTGAAAAGAAGAAACCCAAGTTAAAAGCTTCTCATTGATACCCAGATTATTTCAGCAGAGGTATCTCCACTTAAAACATACTAATTATTAGAATCTTCTAAATCCTCATCTCCTCAGTGTCCCCTACCTGCCACCACCTGGGCCTCACCTCCTCTTTTGCCTCTGTCCATCTTGGGCCTGCCTGGGTAGCTCAGAACCCATCCAGGCTGCTTGATTGATTCCTAGGGCATGGATGAGGTAGGAGCCACCAGCTTGGTTCATTCTAGTGAGATGGAAAACCACAAGGCTTTTATTATCTGCCTTGTCTCTATGCCCTGAATACCCCTGGTGCTGACCTACTGATGTCACCTAAGGATTCCTAGGCCTTTCAGTGCACCTTTAAGACTTCCTAGTCTTCGTTGGCCTTTTCATTACCTTGCTCTTAAATTTACTTTCATGTATTTTCTGCCCCAATTAGAGTATGAGTTCCTTGAGAGGAGGGACTATTTCAATTCTTCCATTTATGTATTATGTGGTTAGCACAGTGCTGGGCACATAGGAAATAAATGCTCTTTCATTCATTTGATTCATTATTTCATACTAATAAAAAGTGAAGCTTCAGGCAGAAGGAAAAAATATTAGCAGAAAACTTGTTGAGGTGTCTGTTCTATAAGCAGCTTCCCCATTTTGTACTTGTAAGGCTGATAGAGGAGGGCTATGCAAAAAAGCCTATGAATCCTCTGGCGTTTTGGTGGAATGGCTTTCTGGGAGGTCTTTTTTGTAAGTGTAGCACAGTGGGAAAAGTACTGACTCCGGAGTCAGAGGATTTAGGTTCATATCCTGCTTCTCATCCTTAGAAGTTCCTATTTAACCTTGGACAAGTGACCCTCCCTGGGCCTCAGTTTACTTATCTATAAAATGAATATCTTGGAGTAGATGGTTTCTGAGGGCTCTTCTAGCTCTAGATTGGAAACAGATGGGGTTGATTTTTAGACTTTTTATAAATCTTAAATGTATGGAAAGTTGTTAGTCATAGGTCTTCCACCATGAGGGGCAAAGATCTACAAGAAACCATTTGGTCCAGCCATCCTCTCTGTCCCTTAGTTTACCTGCATGTTAAAGGTGATTAGTAGTATTTTCCCCCTTACCGTTTGATGTCATTGGTGTGGATACTCCCTTTACCCCATCGTCACATAATGGCAGCAACTGTAGGTAGGCATCATGAGGGATGATGCGCTGCTCCACTTGGAGTCGGGAAGACCAGAGTTTGAAATCTACCTCATATCCTAGCTGAGTGACCCTGGATGAGTTCACATACTTAATCTCTCTCAGCCTCAGTTTCTTCATCTGTAAAATGAGAATGATAATAACCTCTATCTCTCACAGGGCTACTGAGAGGATCAAATGAGATAATAGATATAAAATACTCTAAAACGATAGTGCACTCTAAAAATACTAGTAATCGTAATTCTCCCAAGATTTAGGCATATATAGCAACTCTTCAAACTTATTAGGAGGTCTTCGAGAGTTGCTGGACTGGGGGGTGCCCATGGGAATTGATGTAGTTATGGCCAGTCTGATAATGAGTTTTGCTTTCTTCTCAGGGGTCAGATGTACAGTCACTCACTAGACCTGTATTTGACACCTTTCCAGTGTTTAGGCTAACCAGAGCATGTGTACTGATGGCATAACCTTCAGCAAGCAGCTTGTTAGAATCAGAGTAAAGCTTTAAACATTTTGAAAGGTTTTGGTGAGACAAAAGCTCTTCAAAATAAAATCGTAATTAGTTCAAGATGGCAAGTATGTTAATATACTCATTAAAGAGACTATTTGATATTCAACCCTTTAGAGGGCTACTAGGTGACACAGTAGATAGAGTGCTAGGCCTAGAGTCAGGAACACCTGAATTCAAATCCAGGCATGGATCCTTACTAGCTTTGTGACCTTGGGCAAGTCATTTAACCTTGGTCTGCTCCAGTTTTCCCATTTGTAAAATGGGGATAATAAATGGCATCCACCCCCTAGGGTTGTTGTAAGGATAAAATGAGATAATATTTGTAAAGTGCTTTTGCAGACCTTAAAGTACTGTATTATCATTTCCTTCCACTTGGTGGATGGGTAGTTTGCTACTACTGCTTCACCAGGATCAGACCCTATAGCATGATTATAAGCTCACATACCCAGTATATGTAGACAAACTTCTGTTCTCTAAGGGAACTGAGAAATTAAATGTGTGTTTTGTAGTGTATGTAGACAAACTTCTGTTCTCTAAGGGAACTGAGAAATTAAATGTGGTGTTTTGTTTTTGAAGCCCAAGGACCAAGGCTAGATCTCAACAGAATCTCTATTTATAGAATTAGAGGTAGAGACATCTACCAGCACAAAGAAACCTATCTACCTCTTCCTCTCACCCCGTAAAGTAAGATTGTTTCTCCTTGATAAATGCTGTAAAGATGACAATCTTGTTTCTTCATTAAATGAGAAAATGCCCATAAACTCACAAATCATCTCCCCTACCAATAGGATAACCAGGCAATATCTAAATAACTAGCAGTAATCCCCAGTGGCTGTGAGGTTAGTTTCTTCTCCTCCCATTTCCAATCCCATCTATTGTCAAATATAGCTTCCATGTCGTTGGAATACTTGCCTCGTATGGGGTGGGGCCAGGCTTATATTACAATATTAGAGCAATTGCACAAATGCAAGATTAGAAGAATGTTAGAGATGAGCTGGGTATTGAGTAGCCAAGAGATTTGTTTGGAATAATGAATGGAAGAAGACCCATATGGATTTGAGTCCGGGACCCAGCTTCCTTCTGTCCTGGGGAAATTTGGAATGGAACACACAGATGAAACAAAACTTGGTTTTTGAAGCTTGAGTTTCAGATATCACTTACCCAGTTAGTGTCTTCATATTGCTTTATTTTTTCTAATTGAAGAAAATATTGTTACTTAAACCAATAAAGTTTAAGTGTGACCTAGGTTATTTAATCCAAGCTGCTAAAGATATTAAAATAGTTAAACACATTGTAAACTGTAAAAAATGTACCTAAAGGTTTAGTGTGGCCCCTTTTAAGTTTTTTTTTAAATTTTGCCTTTTCATTCTTTGACCTTTCATTCAGTTTGTTAAACTCACAGTTTTATTGATATGAGACACATTATGGTGAGTTTAACACCATAGTTGAATCACACGTGTGTGTTCATGAAGGGAAAGAGAAGGGGGGGGGAAATGGTATTTTACTTTGAAACCATCTTTTTCCAGAATTTATTCTTAACTCTAATTCAACATAAGGCAGTAAAAGTTCTAGCTTGTAGTACACCATAACTTTTTGCTACTTGGCTTCAAAAGAAATCTTGTGCAATAGTTTACCATATAGGTGAGGTTTAGTAAAGCCACAGAGGAAGTTGGGAGAATTCTATTTTTAACAGTTTATACCAAACTTTTACTTTTTAACTTCAAGGCATCTTAAAAGTAAATGGTAACTGTGTGGGGATAAACTATGGAATTGTGATTGGGAATTGAAATGATTTAATCCTCTGAGGGCAGGGAAATGAGTTTTACACAGTGTTGTGTGATGTTTCTTTGCATCCTTCAGGTTCCTCTGGTCTTTTCACACAGTGGGTCTTCAATAAATATTTGAGGACTGTTAAAAGATGGATAAAAGTAATCTTTCATTTCCATTTTTTTTTTGGTGAGGCAGTTGGGGGTTAAGTGACTTGCCCCAAGTTCATATAGCTAGTAAGTGTTATGTGTCTGAGGCTGGATTTGAACTCAGATCCTCCTGACTCCAGTGCTGGTGCTCTATCCACTTCGCCACCTAGCTGCCCCATATAAACATTTATTTTTGAATATTGGACAATAAGCATGTGATGACTGAGTGACTATGCCAACCCTAAAACATTTCACACAGCATTAATTACTAGTGTGTGAGGGAAAGCAGTCAGGTGACTACTGTGTGCTAGGTACTGTACTAGAAAGGTAAAAGACAGTCTCTGCTCTCAAGAAGCTCACATTTTAATGGAGGAGGCAGTGTGTTAACAACTACGTACAAACAGGATAAATAAAAAACATACACACACACACACACACACACACACACACACGTTAAATTGGAGATAATCAGTAGAGGGAAGGGGCTAAAGGGGGAATCATGAAGGGCTTCTTGTAGAACGTGGAATTTTAGCTGGGACTTGAAGGAAACCAGAGAGGTAGAGATGAGGAAGAAGAGTATTCCAGGCATGGGGGATAGCCAAGGGAAAATGCCCAGTTGGGAGTGGGAGTATCATAGGAGGAAACAGGAAGGAAGCTAGTGTCACTGGAATGAAGCATGTGGGGGAGTGTAAGAAATGAGAAGATAAGAAGCAAAATTTTGGATGGTTTGAAAGCCAGAGGATTTTACGTTAAATCGTGGAAGCAATAAGAAGTCACTGGAGTTGATAGAATGGGAAGTAGTAGGCAGGGAGGGGACAAACCAAATAAGTTGCATCATGGATCAAAAAGAAATTATAATTTAGGACTGCCAGTTTGTGGTTTATGAAAGTACCCTAAGTGGCATAATAGATGACCTGTCAATTTATATTTAGTCCCAGTGAGGACCTTACACGTTATCGAATCCAATCCATTCATTTTACAGGTGAGAAACTGACAGCCAGAAAAGAAATTAAGTCATTTGCCCAAGGGTGCACAAATCATAAATTGCAAAGCTGGAATTTGAACCTATATGCCCTATTTCCAAAACCATAGTTATTTTCACTGTGCTATGATGCGTCTCCAACCAGGGGGATGACTCATTCTATGAAATCCTTTCTACTGTAGCTTAGCATACGTGTCATGATAACTACAATTAATTCAAGTATAAATAAGTGCCCACCTTCATCTTTCTCCACTGCCTTTTGGCTCACCTGCCATTCCAATTCTTTGGAGATTGTGAAACTAAGATTTATATCCATAAAACATTGCCATGAGCACATCTGTGTTGAAAAGATGGATTTTTTCTCTGGAGACCAGCTTTGCATTGTTAAAAAGAGCACTGTACAGCTTCCCAAATGAAATCCAGCTGTTCCTCTTCTCCTATTCAAGCCCAGGCCATTCATCTGCACATTAATTTCTGGACAAATGGACTTTAAAATATCCATTAAAATTTTCTTTTATGAATCCTTAAACTCATGTCTTCTAAAATATGTCATGAATATCATTGAGGTAGTGAAATGTGATGGGGCTTGATATAAATTAGTACAGTATCATTTGCAAAATTTGAATATCTGAAATATGTCACTGGTTAGTTCTGTTTTTAATAACAAAATTTCACCATTACATCACTATTACCACAAAATGTAGAATGATAAAATAAAACACAACCTCCATCCTCAAAAAAGTTAGCCTCTAGAGTAGTGGAGATAAAATGTATCAGCAGTTACTTGGTTCTTCAAAAGACACACAAACACACACACACACACACACACACACACACACACACACACACACACACTCTCTCTCTCTCTCTCTCTCTCTCTCTCTCTCTCTCTCTCTCTCTCTCTCTTTCTATGTAGCATGCACTAAAAACTTTGCTACATTGCCATTGAACCTGCTAGAGGTCAGCCTTCACTGTCACTGTTTTTGAGAACCCAGTACCCTGTACCTTCACACTGTATTTTGTCATCTCAGCAGGACTGTCTATTTTATTCAAGAGGTGAAGGAACAATAACATTCTTTGTATGTGTCAAGGTTGTTTTGTTTTTAGAGATTTCCACAGTATATAGCCATTTGTCACAGGTATAGATGGATATTTAGAGCGAAGGTGATGAATTGCATTATGAGAAAGAACTAGATACTCTACAATGTCTGCTTTCCCTACTTGGATTATTTCATGTCCCTTCCAGAAGCAAGAATAATTCAGAAACAGTGAGAGGTCCAAAGATTGGGTCTAACCATTGACTGGGTGTTTGAGACCTGTATTTTCTTTCTAGCACTGTTGATGGAACAGCTTTAAAAATAGCAGCAAGAAAACTGTTGCAGTAAAGTTTCCCGTAGATTTGGAATCCCGTTAGGAAAATTGCTCTATAAACATGGCAAGCACATTGGATTTGGTGTTAGAGACCTCTATTTGAATCTAGGCTTTGCTCCTTATTGTGTGTGTAGCATTGAGTAAGCCATTGAATCCCTTGATGGTCTTTATTTTCTCATCAGTAAAATGAAAAAGATTTGGACATGAAGCCCTTCCAGATTTCAAATTTTAGGACTCTCCATTGGGTCTCATGCTGGGGTAATAGAGATCCTAGGCTACCCCCTGGCTCTACTATCCAAAACATATTAGCAGTGTGTCTGCCTTCTGTCTAAAACTATTTCTGGCTATATGCCCTTCCCCTTCTCATCCCCCACTCCACCCTCCCCCAAAAAAAAGATTTAAGGAAGCAGATAGACTTTAAAACTCCATTCGTGTGTGGTGTGTGTGTGTGTGTGTGTGTGTGTGTGTGTGTGTGTGTGTGTGTGTGTGTGTGTGTGTATAGTATTAAGACATTAGAGTTGGAAGAGATTGTAGGGCTCATTTAGTGAGCCCTTTGGCAGTGTGGTGATGCCTCTAATCCTCTTCTCAGGGCAATATTTTTAAATCATTGAAGGAAATGAAGGTTAGTAAAAATAAAGATGTATTTTGTTTTTCTCATCCAAGGTCAAGAACTCCCTGATAACTGTCCACAGTCCCTGTCTTATGAACCCCTGATCTAGTGCAATTCCTTCATTATTTAAAGGAAGAAATTGAAGCCCAAGAGGTTACCCTTATTCCCTATTTGGACTTTAAAAAGTCTCTACATTGCATATAAATTGATGTCTAGTATTTTGGTTTGGCATCAAGGTTGAAAAGCTCCAGTTAATAAAATTCTATCAACATATATTCCATCCCCGACATTGTCCAAAAGTTGATTTACTCTTGTGAAAAGAACTATGTTGGCTCACTTAAGAGACTTTAGAGAAAGATCAGTGTTTATTCTTTTGTGTTTATATTCACCTAGTTTTATAAGTCCCCTTCATGAGAATACTGGTCTCCCCCAGTGATGACTTTTTTATTGTCTTCTATCTTTAAGAATTTATATCATTCTTTATATTGACCTGGCAGTCCTCCATTCGGTATGATAGATGAGGCTTTGTGTTAGTTCTTTGTCTGGAGGTATTGCTCTATCTCAAATGTGAATATCCATAATACATTCTTCCAGGGCCTGCTTTATTTGAGCAAACACTAGTCTGTCAATAAAAGGTAAACCAATTTCATGGTGATGTGTGGTGATCTTTTGTTCTTTTTCTTTTATCTTTTTTGGGGTGTCAGTTTGTGGGAGTGATCAAGTATCCGTGTGTGTGTGTGTGTGTGTGTGTGTGTGTGTGTGTGTGTGTGTATAAGTTTCACTTATCATTGGGTTTTTGTTTGGTTGGGTTTTTTGTTTCTGGTCCAGATAATAATACCTTCTTATAATTTGCAAAGTACTTTCCTCCTAGCAACTCTTTGAGTTGAGGAATACAAGTACTATTCTCCCTATTTTACAGATGATGAAACAGAGGCCCAGAGAGGTTGACTTATCCACAGTTACAAGTAACTGTGGCTAACAAGTAATAGATCTGGGACTCAGACCTAGATTTCCTTATTGTAAGTCCACTGTTCTTCCCACCGTATTACCATGAATTACTCTGAATTGCTCTTTCTTCTGGCATACTTGTTACACACAGGAGAGCTTTCAGAAATTCTAAGTTAGAGGCTGGAATTTTTGAAATTGTTCACTATTGTCAACATCATCCCCTCTCTGGGCATCTGTGTGAAAAAACTGAAGTAGAGCAATGTGAATGCCTGACAGTAATGTGACTAATAGCCTGTGAAAGAAAATTCTGTTTATCTTCCCTGCACTGCTGACCTGATAGAAAGCTGGCGTGGAAGATCGACTATCTCAAAAGCCGAAGTTAGGAGTTTTAAGGACACCCTATTAGATCCTCAGTTACCCTGCTTGGTACTGGATTTCCTCATCTGAGTGAAATGAAGGAGTTAGATTGGATGGCTTTGGAGGTCCCTTCCTCCTCTGGATCTCTTTTCTTTGCTCCTTGATTGTGCTTAGCACTGCTGTGTGGATTGTGAGGGAAAAAAACATTTTTTTTAAACCTATGGAGGACATGAGAAATAAAATGAACTGAACTCCTCTCTCCATAGAATTCCATATTGCTATGAAGTCTAATTTAGACTGAGAAGTGAGGAAATGAAGTAATTTTGCTGAAAATTGATGTGGAATTTTAGCATAATTGATGTGTTCATCACTTTTGAGCAGTTAAGTTTTGGAGATAATTTTTTGGTTTTATCTAGGGTGGTCAGCATAGTGCCTGGTACATAGTAAGCTCTAATTAAATGGTTGTTGATGGATTGCAGCCTCTTGAGGGGAGGCAGGGTGAAATTTTACAGTTCTTCCCTTCCCCCACTATTCTCAAGTATCTTAGTTTCTCTACCAAGATTTTATCCTCCCCCCCCCCCCCCGGTCAGCCTACATTAATTTTAGCTTGCTACCCTAGTTGTTTCATGATTAAAAATATAGCAATTTGCTTGGGTTCAGATCCTGGCTGGAGTTCTTGGGCAGCATATTTTATTTTATTTTAGGTTTTTTGGGAGGCAGTTGGGGTTAAGGGACTTGCCGAGGGTCACACAGCTAGTGTCTGAGGTAGAATTTGAACCCAGATCTTTATGACTCTATGCACTGCATCACCTAGTTGCCCTGGAAGCATAATTTAGTGGATAGAGTGTTGGACTTAGGAAGACCTGCAGTTGAATCCTACCTAACACACATGTACTAGCTGTGTGACCTTGGCCAACTTCTTGAACTTCAGTGTTCTCATCTGCAAAATGGGGGTAATGATAGCACCTATATGACAGGATTGTCATGAAGACCAAATGAGGTAACATATAATTAAATCACTGCATACGTGGGAATTGTTTTTGTTTAAAATAATAAATCTTAGAATTTAATTGTCTGTGAGTCTGTCTCACGTCTGATACAGTGTTCATACCAGGCAGCCTGAGGAACCAAAAGTACAATGATATGACAGGGAAATTTCAACTTAAAACCATATCCTTGTGTGGACGCCAAGGTGTTGCCAGACTACCGTGTTCTCCAGTCAGAGAGACATCCAGGTCCACATTTTGGCAAGAAAAGAGGTTCCGGCTGGTGAAGGACTGGGTTCTGATTTTAGCCCTAGACTGTATTAAAGTGACATGTGAAGAATTTATTTGATCTTTTTTGTGCAGTGATGTGAAGATCTGTGTGGCATCCTAGTGGCCACTCACTTTGCAATGAAATTGAAAGTGTCTCTTAGCCCGGAAAGCTTTTTGCTGGGGAGTACAATAAAAACTTGTTATTTGAAAGGTGATTGTAAACTCCTTGAGGGCAGGGACTGCAGATGAGTTATCCCTTTTATATCCCCAAGGCCTTACAGAATGCACTGCATACATATTGCCACTTAACAAATGTTTTGTGAATTATATTTAATTGAAAAAAAGCATGAGGACAGAATGGACCCATGGTTATAATCCAAAATTTGTCAATACTCCTTGACAGAAACATAAAAATAATTGGAGTGATCTCATTCTTGAGATTTTCCAAAGGGACCTGGAGACATTATTTTGTTGTTATCTTGTATTTATGTAGCACTTTACGTAAGTAGCACATTATATTAGTAATCAGACCTCACTATTACTCAGGGAAGTAAGTAGTACACTTGCCTTTTTTTTTAAGGAAAAATGCTGTAGTGATGTTTTTTGGCTTTATATTAGTCACTTGGCACTCACCTTTATTTAGTCTATTAAAAATAATTTATTAAGTGCCTTTTGTGCGTCAGGCACTAAACTAAGTGCTGGGGATACAAAGAAAGTAAAAAATAGCCCCAGCCTTCAAGAAGCTTACTTTCTAAAGAGGAAAAACAGGGTTAATTGGAAATGATCTCAGAGGGGAAGCACTAGCTGGGGGTGGAGGAGGCAGGGCCCAATAGAGCTCTTGCAGAAGGTGGGATTTGAGCAGTCTTTGAAGGGTGCCAGGGAAGCCAGAAGATTGAGGCAAGGAAGAAGAACCTTCTAGGCATGAGAGATAGCCAATGAAAAGGCATGAGGGAAAATGGAGGGAAGAAACAGCAGGAAGATAAATGTCACTGGATAGTAAAGCATATGCAAGGTAGTCAAGTGTGAGAAAATAAAAAGATAGGACAAGATCAGAAAAGACCAGGTTGTGAAGAGCTTGAAAGGCCAGAGGGAACACTGAACAAAAACTTTGTGAGTTATTGAGTAGAGGAGTGACATGGTCAGACCTGTGCTTTAGATAAAACACTTGAGTGGAGGATGGACTGAAATGGGGAAAGAGTGGTTTAGTATTTGCAGTAGGCCAGATCACAAAAGCTTATATCACAGTGGTGTCTATATTAGAGGAGAAAAGGAAATGGAATGAAACCCATCCACTTCTCCTGCTCTACCTATATGATGTTTTATCTTAGTAACCCCCTATTTCTCTACTGTGAAGGAGTTGATACATTTTGGTGTCTTTTCTCTAGGATGGTCATTGTTTTTTTCCATTACTTGTGTTCAACTCTATATTAGTGATAATATTCATCTGCATTGTTATAGTCCTTCCTTCTCCTCCTCTTCCTCCTTCTTTCCTTTCTTTGCTTCACAATAATATTCCATTACATTCTCCTCTGTGGCCTAGGAATGCTGGGTCCTGTAGGCTATGGAACAGAGTGGTACAGTGGAAAGATCTGGCACTGAGGTCAGAATCCCTGGATTCTAATTCCAATTCTGATGCTACCTTTTTGACATTAGACCAGTCACTTACCACAAGGCAGTGGCAGTCTCCCTGGGCCTCAGTTTTCCCAACTGTGAAGTGAGGAGGGGAGAAAAAGGAGAGTTGAGCTAGCAGCTCTCAGAGGTCAACTTTAGATCTGTGATCTTATATGTTATTTTTTTAATTCATTGCCCAAAATATTGGCCTTTTAAATAACTCTCCTATATTGTTCCTTCCTTTTCAGTTTATGTTTGCAGTGTGACTCTAGTCAAAAGAATTAGGTTGTGCTGATTACGACTTCATGAACCAGCCAGTGGATTGGGCAACCATGATCTTATGATTTGGCACCATTTTCTCATTCTGTCTTCCTGGGCTTGTCTTAGAGCTTTAGTGTCGTTGTTTCCTTTCTTTCAAAATGGAGGTTAAACTAATTGGAACTGGAATAAATATCCTAAATAAATCCAAAGCCTGGAGTTGGCCATTGAATGGTAGCTGCAGCGTGATATGTTTTGTATTTAAAAGACAGGATGTCAAACCGTACTTTTCAGGCTTTTTGGTAATATAAAGTTGAATAAGAGTTTAACTGAGTAGAGCTTAACTACAGTCTAATAAAGGGACATTCCCTGTTGTGTGTATATAATTCTGGTTTGTTCATTTTGGGTTTGTGTATCCAATTTAGTCTGTAAGAGTTTAAAAGTTCATTAACTTCAATTTTATGTGTATATGTGTGCGTGTGCGTGTGTGTGTGTGTGAGAATGTAAATTAATATAGGTAATATACATAAACTAACATCAGTAACTAGGTAATTAATATAGGTTATGTCTATGTGTATATGAACATGTATAAGTTGTAACTAGAAAAATAGTTGGAAGCCCTTAGAGTAATCTGACTTAGAGAGGGGAGGTGTCTTCCTTCAAAAGATTAACTTCCTTCCTCTTGTAGTCTCAAGATAACAGTTTGATTCTGCATTATCAATGCAACCAGTTGCCTGTTTCCTGTTTCCTGCTCTATGTATTTTGCATGTTGTATTTTCTGGTCTACTCCAGGGAAATAAGTTTGTGTATGTGTGATGTATTTTTCCCTTCACCCTTTCCCTCCCCCTCAATCTGAGACACATTTGGTGTCCCCTACCCATATTCTTTTGTTTTACATTTGAATGGGGGAGAGAGGAGAGAGAAAAATCTAAAAATATTTCTCTAAAGGAATTCATCAAAACTTGGTGTAAGATTTAATTGTCTGACAGCTGACCATGTCTCATGAAAGTCAGCTCCTGGGTTGAGTCAGATTTAAAATACTCATTACAGTTACATTTCTATGCACATTTTTGCCTGACTTAAATTGGAGTGGCCAGTCATGGTTACTGCTAAATAAATAGGACGCTCAATGTTTTAGTTATACATGCCAGTTTTATCTGTTAGTAGACAAATGAGGAAACTGTTGCAAGAGAAAAAAGCCCAGTTGTGAAATGGGAAGAAATATTTTATATCTGCAGCAGTGACTTTTAACTGTTTACTTCCTTTTTTAAAAATATGTTTCTTCAAAAAGTCTTAGCAAGCTGGAAAGATTTCATGGTCCATCGAGGTAGTAGGCCATGTCCATAAACCAGGAGACATCACCAGAGCTGTGGTCTGAATTTTTTGTTTTTTGTTTTTTACCACAGTTCATTGGCTGTCTGCTAAGGCCTGGATGATTTAGGATGTCTATGGTAGAGGAAAGTACCTGTACGGATGAGGATACAGACTATTATAGGATCACGTTCATACATTCAGGCTTTTTCAGTAGAAACACTGTATTGTGATCATTGTATTCTCCATTGGTAAGACCATATCTGGTTATGCATCAAATCCTAAGCACCCCACTGTAGCATGGGAATTGGTCACCATTAATTTCAGATCTTGGTTTTGTCTCATTAGGTTCTTCCTTGGGTAGAGATGGGGGGGGTGTCCTGGGAGAGGGGAGATAGCAGGGCTGGTATCAATGAATTCATGTCTTCACTTTATCATATATGCCAGCAGATACAAAAGGTAGCTTAACTTGAAGATGTGAGGATGTTAGGAAAGGACAAACATGGAATCTGTCCATGAGAGGGAAGATGAAGGTTCTGAAAATCATGTCATCTGAGAAATGAGGTGATAACTGGAGTTCTTTCAATTTTTTTAGCCTGAAGAAGTTTGGAGGGGGGGGGATTCTAGGAACAGGGTCTTGGAGACCTAGGGAACTCAGAAGATATTTGGTGAAACAAGAATCTTATTTAGAACAACCAGAATTATATTGGGGTGGAAGCGCCTTTTTCCAGGTAGGCAATCCCAGTTTTGGATGATTCTCTTAAGAAGTTTTCCTTTATATCTAGCCCAAAATCTACTTCTCTGTAACTTAGCTATTATTCCTGTCTGTTCATTGGGACCAAGAGGAAGTATGGCATAATTCATTTAACCTCTCTTTGAATCTTAATTCCCCATCTGTAAGGGGTAAAGGGAAAGGTACAAGCATTCATTAAATACCTACTGTATGCCAAGAACTGTACTAAGCACTTTGTAAATATTCTCTCATTTGATATCCTCATTTGTAAAATGAGAGGACCGGACTAATCAGTCACTAAACATTTATTAAGTACCTACTGTATAACCCGGAACTGTGCAAAGCACTTTACAAATATTCTCTCATTTGATCCTCATTTGTAAAATGAGGGGATTAGACTAGTCAGTCATTAAACATTTATTATGCACCTACTATGTGGCCAGGTACTGTGCTAAATACTGGGTATACAAAAAGAGTCAGACTAAGTAGGCCTTTAAGGCAGCATCTGGCTTTAAGCCTATAATCCTAAATCTAATCATCTTTCATAGGATAGTTGTTTACATCCTGGAAGACTTATTTTATCTCCATTAAATCTCCTTTCCAGGTTAAAATGTGACCTGTAAAGTTCTCATTCCTTCAGCCAGCCTCGCATGGCATTATCACCTTCACTGTCTTGGCTAATTTCTTGCTCTCCCTTCAGCTTATCATTTCTCTTTCCTGAAATACAGTGCTCAGGGTAGAATAGAATATGCTAGATGGAATCTGACGTTGGGCTGAGGAGCCTTTTTTTTTTCTTCTTGCCACATCAAACTGTTGGCTCATGAGCTTAAAAGTCCCCTAAAACTCACAGGCTTCTTTCCAGACCAATTGCTGTCTAGCCACACATCTCTTACGGTGTATTCAAGGAGTAGATTTTTTTTTTAACCCTAGTGCGAAATTTATGTTTATCTCTATTAAATTTTATCTGATGTTCTAGCCTATCAAGAGCCTTTTAGGCCCTGACTTTGTTATCTCAATCTTGGCTATAGCTGCATATTTAGCATCCAAGGTATTGTGATAAAGGTATTAAGCAACATATTCCAAAGAAGTAATTTTGAAGAAATAATATAAAAATGTCCAAAACTGTATAATAGCAAAAGATAGGAGTCAAGAATAATCTGTGGGCAGTTCCGTTGGTATCATCTTGTCATTGAGATAATTCTCCATATTTCCTCAACTTTATCCTATTGCTTTCTTGCCTCATCCTTCTGAGTAAAATGTCCTCCTTACCTTCTTTTCTCTGATGAATTCCTAACAACCTTTAGAGTCCAAATCAAATGTCATGTCAACCAGTCAACTGTGCCAAGTGCTGGGTATACAAAGAAAGGCAAAACCAGTCACTGTTCTTGAGCTCATGGTCAAATGAGGAAGACAACATGCAAACAATTATACAAATAAGATCTGTCTATATCTATATCTATATGATATATATTGAGATGTGGTATTTATATGATACATGTAAATATGTGTAAATTTTATTTGTACCTAATTGCTTGTATGTTGTCTTCCCCAGTTTATATCTGTATATACATAAATATCATATACCACTCACGTAAGTGTATGTGATAAGTTGGAAACAACAAAGGAAAGGCACTAGCATAAGAAGAAGAAAGGCTTCTTTTAGAAGTTAGGATTTTAGCCGGGACTTGAAGCCTAGGAGGCCAAGAGATGAATATTAAGAAAGAGAAAATTCCAGATATGGGGCACAACCAATGAAAACATCTACACCCTGGAAAATGGAATGTCTTATTCCAGCAGCAGCAAGGAGGCTAGTGTTTCTGGATCACAAAGTACCATAGTATTAGAACACTAGAAATGTAGAGGAGGGGCCAAATTGAGACAAAAACATAGGTTTTTTGGGAAGGCAATAAATATCATGATGAGCCTAGTAACAAGAGACTGAAAATTGAGGGCCTTGATTTCCCTCGCTAACCATGATTCTAAATGACAGCACAGAGCAGTTCTACCATGTCTTACTCATTATTGTAGGGTTTTTTCCTTAAATTTTTAAGTCGTTTTAAACTTAAATACAATATGAAAAAAAGATAAAAAGGAACATTTTCACAGCAGAGCACAGAGACAATTCAATATAAAATAATAAATTTCCATTTCAAACTTTACTTTTTAAAAAACCTGTGTAATAATAAATACCACACATTGTTTTCAAAGCAACCCAGCTTTTCTGAGCTTTCTTCTAAGTTTTCTTTTGTTCTCTGCTGTGTACTTTTTATTTTATTTTTTCCCTCCTTCCCCACCATAGACAAGGCCACAATTAAACATGAATATATATATACATAATCTACATACATACATATATATTACATTTACACATATATACATGTAAGACCATGATATACATATTTCTGTTTGTCATTCTTTTTCTGGAGAAGGATAGCTTGAGTGGCAAAGTCTGAATTTAAGGCCAGGTCCTCAAGACTTTCTGTGTACTGGTTTCCAGCTGCCCTTTACCTCCAATCCTAGGCATAATTTGAGAAAGGACATTTTCAGAATGAAAATGGGAAGATGTGCGGTCTTGCTTTCTATATAAATAGCTTCCTAAAATCCTGGCTGCCACCCTTATCTATGGGGCATTGCTGGCTGAGGGAGAGAAGTAGATGGGATGATGTCAGGGAGCTAGATGGGAAGAAGATACGGGTGGAGCAAAGAACTATGGGAGCTGCCAGATAAGCTTTTTTTCCCCCTTTATCTCCCTATCTTTACCAGAAAGATTTCTATGTACAAGACACAGCATTCTACTGCAGAACACTTTTTTCACTCTCCCTTAATGAGTTGAGTATTTTCTCTGGCTTCTTCTTGGGGTAGAGTCACATGGGGGTGGGAGTGGGGCTTCCCATACTCAACTTGTGAGGTTTTTTGTTTTTTATTTTTTGCTTTTTAGGCAGTTTGGTCTGAGGCCGGATTTGAACTCGGGTCCTCCTGACTTCAGGGCTGGTGCTCTATCCACTGCGCCACCTAGCTGCCCCTTCAACTTGTGCTTTTACAAACCCCTTTGGCCCATCTTTCTCATTCTTCTCATCTCCTTCCTAATGAAATGCTTTTCACATAACAAAATACTTTTATTCACCAGAAATGGATGTACTTAACAACTTGAACAAATGATATGCACGTAGGCTAGCCCTACCCCCATACTGCTCTAGCCAAACTGGATTATTTTGTGTTCCCAGAATTTGTTCCATTGCTTTCTTGCCTCAGTCCCTATCAGTCAATCAACATTTATTAATTACCTACTGTAACATGCCTGTCACTGTCCTTAGTGGCAGGGATACAAAAAGAGGCAAAGTACAGTCTCTGCCCTCAAGGAGCTTGTAGTTAAATGGAGGAGACAACATGCAAACAAATATATCCAAGATCCCTCCCTCCCCTTTTTACCTTTTGTGCCCCAAACAGTACTTCCTCCCACCCCCACAACCTGGGTCAGGTAGGATCATCTTTCTTCCTCTCAGACCTCACAAAGTGCTTTGTTTTGTTGTACTTGTCCAACTCATTCTCTGGGGTCCTGCCTCTGAGCCACATTAGTGCTGATCGTAATCAGTCCTCACCTCATACATAATGTGAGATTCTTGTCTGATCCTCTTACAAATCCTCCACAGTTGGAGGAGGGTCCCTTCCTTACCATGTATTATTTCATTTCATAGTAATGTGCAGCATCTCTCTCCTAGGCTGAATGATGGCAAAGACATCTTCTAACTTTTCCCCTTGGCACAGTGTTCTATTACATAGTATGTGTGTTGGCTGAAATGTTTAAAATTAAGCTGTTTCCCAGATCTTCTGAAATCCCCTTTTCCAAACCTGGTTACTCACTAGATGGTTGCTCCTCAGGAAGTTTGGAAGATCAAGAGAGAGAAGGAGAGAGGAGAATAAGGAAGAGAGAGTAGGAAAGGATGAGATCCAAAGCCGGTAGAGAATGAAATCTATGTTAGAAAGTTTTTCCTTAAAATTACATCTGTGAAGAGGTGGAATGTGCTGCCTTAGGCAAGGGTGGTAGTAGGTTCCTCTCACTGTAGGCCTTTAAGCAAAAGGCTGGATGAGCCTTTCTTAGGTTTGGTATGGAGGGGGATTCTTTTCAGATACGAATCAGACTAGATGGTTGTCACCAATAGGTCCCTTACACCTCCAAGATTCTGTGAATTCATTTCTGTATTTGCTTTGTATTTATTTTTCATAAGCTTAGTGTGTGTCTGTGTGTATGTATTTCTATATAATTTGCCTCCAGTAGACTATAAGCTCCTTGAGAGCAGGAACTGTTTCATCTTTGTCTTAGTAACACAGTACTTGGCACATGGTAGGCACCTAATAAATGCCTGACTGATTAAATACTCCCTTCTTTGCCCCCTTTGGCTCTGAACAGTCATAAGAAACTCCAAAAGCTCCTAGGGTTAGGATGCTTCATTCTCTACTAGCTTCTGACTTCTGTGTTTGAGAGCACATGACCTATCCTCCAGTTATCTATTTGTCATTTTACCCCCTCATAGAATAATTACCCTTAGTCGATGAGGTTTAGGGTTTGACTACATTTCTTCTAGGCTGAGTATTATGGGGAAAAATTGTCTTGAAACTGATGTTTTGTACTTCCCTAGTCTTAACCTAAAAGAAGCAAAGGTTCCCTTTAATGTTAAATCCATTCAGTGGATTGACAGTTGGCAGAAGAACAAATATTGTGCTGTTTTCTTAGAAACATCTTAATCTAAACAGTTTCATTTTGATCTTGTTTGCTGGGCTGGGAGAGTCTGACCATACTGTGAGGCTGAACTAGACTTTAAATTAGGCGATGCTATTTTAAAAGAAATTTATTTCATCCTCAATGCACTTGACAGGGGCCTGATTTGCTGCCGTGGAAAAGCTAAGACCTCTTGTCACAGCTGTCAGAATTTACCTGGGACTGATTTCTTGAGATGTGTCTCAACAAGGCTAATCTGGTTGCAGTTGTACTACTCCTTAAGCATGTTGGATGGAAATCATCAGCCTCCCATTTAAAGAGAGAGAGAGAGAGAGAAAGAGAGAGAGGCTAATTATTACCTTCTACCATGATCATTATAATATATAATAAACTAAAGCTGTTTTTCTTCAATAATTCTGTATTTCCTTCTCTTACTCCTCCCTCCCCTGCCAGAGTTTCTTTTCTCTGTCTTGTCCCCAATTCCTTTATCTTGGGGTGCCTCTGTCTGGTAAGTCTGGACCAGGAGGGCAGATTCAAACAGGTGGTTGGACTCTTTGGATGCCTGCCCATTCCCTCTGTTACCAGGTTTGCAGGTCATAGTGTGAAGGCTTCTTTCTCTTTTCCTAGAACCAGGGAAAAGGACTTAGGGTTTCCACAAAATAGTCTGGACAAATCCCTAGCAGAATTTCTATTAAGGATAAGCCATTGCTGTTCATTTACCCAACTTTGTAAGAGGGCAGGTTACTTACAGGGCTGTAAGGAGAAATCTAGTTACCCGGGGAGCTATAACCAGGCTGACCTTTTCCTAATGTTGCTGTGTTTTTGGTCAGAAAGCAAGTATAATGCAGAAGAATATGTGAGGGACCCAGGTCCCAGTCAGTCTCTCTTTTCTCTTCATTCATGTAACCATGTCACTGAGGCATGCAAATGCTGAATTAACATGAGTTGAACTGAACTAAACAAATATTTCTGTGCTTATGGCACAAAATACATCCTCTGCTCCAACACAAATAACTCCAGAACTGGTCTCAGCTTAATTTTGTACTTAATGTAGCAATGGGAGACAAAGGCAATTGATATGGGCAAGGAATGGGAAGGTTTTGTATAGGTGAGTGGGCCAAATTATAGTTTATTGGCCAAAAGCTATGAGAACACTGCATGTGATTTAAACAATATGCCTTCCGTGAAGGGCCCCACAGGGCTATAGTACAGGTGGGAGAGGGCTAGCCCCGAGTTTCCCAAATGGAACATAGTAGAATATTTAAAATTTTCAACCTACACTCCTTAATGAATGGAACTATTAGATATTTCTTTTGGCCAAGGGGCCTTATGACAGAAATTACTGAGCCACAAAGGGTTTTGTGAACGAAAAAAGTTGGGCAACCTCCAGTGTAACCTGTAGGTATGTCTTCAGTATAATAGGATTTAGGATTTTAGAGCTGCAAGAGATTTTAAAAGTTCATTGAGTAGAACTGCCTCGTTGGAGAGATGAGAAACCTGAGTCTTGAGGTGGTTATGACATGCTCAAGGCCGTGCTGCTAACTCTAATTAGAGAGCCACCACCATGACTGCTATCCTGATTCATGATTCATCTTTGCTGACCATGTTTGGGAATAAAACAACTGAATTAGAGTATCAAAACTCAACCAGTTTTTCTTGTTTTGGAAAATAAATTTGATTTTCATAAAAAATAACACTGCTGTTAATATATAATGGGCTTATTATTGTTATTTCAGATGAATTAATAAATATTCTAAAGGTGGTCAGTTTTAATTTCTAAGATAGTAAATGATGATGGCTATAATCCACATTACAATAGGTCTTTGGGGTCCTTATATAGGCAATTAGGTGGTTCAGTAGAGATAGAAAAGTTGTACTTGGAACCAGGAAGATCTGAATTCAAATCTACCCTCAGGTGCTTGCTAGCTATGTGATTCTAGAACTTCACTGTGCCTCAGTTTCCCCATCTGTAAAATGGGGATAACAATAGCATCCACCTTCTCAGGGTTGAGAGGATAAAATTTCAATTTTTGTGAATTTCAAAAGTGCTATATGAGTGCTAGCCTTCATTAAGAGTATGAAGAGGTCCTGAGACTAAAACTTTGAAAAATGTTGGCCTAAACTATCCTGGTCCGGTGTAGTCATAGCTTGACCACAAGTGAATAGTGCCTATGCACAGAACCACTGAATGTTAAAACTAGACTTTAGAGATCACCTGATTTCAATCTTGTCGTCTCTCAGCCCCAAAAGACTGGCACTTGTCCATAGTTTCATAACTGCATAGTGGTAGGACTTGAGTAATTGACAGTGCTTGTGGCTGAGTGAGAAGAGGACATTTGGTTTTCAGGAGGTCTGTGTCAGTTAATAGTACGGAGAGTGAATGAATCTGCTTTGTACCTAGTAGTGAGCACAATCATGTAACAAGTACTTCATAAACGAATGAATAAATTGAATTTTGGAAAGCATCACTAAATGAATGAAGGAAAAAGTATTAAGCATCTACTACATGCCAGTTACTTTGCTAAGTGTTAAGGCTGGAAATACAAAAATCAAGGCAGCAGTCCCTGACCTCAGGGAGGCTGACATTGTAAAGTGAGAAGCTGTATGGTGTATTGAATGGAAGTTTAAATTGCAGAATATGTTGCCAGTTACTTTGCTAAGTGTTAAGGCTGGAAATACAAAAATCAAGGCAGCAGTCCCTGACCTCAGGGAGGCTGACATTGTAAAGTGAGAAGCTGTATGGTGTATTGAATGGAAGTTTAAATTGCAGAATATGTTTGTACATCCATTCCTGATAGAGAATTTATCTATACCAGTGAAATCATAGGTCCTGTTTAAAAAAAAAATGCCACTTGGCTCCTGATCCATGGATGCTTTCTGGCTTCCTTTTAGCCCAGCTAAAATCTCACATTCTATAGGAAGTTTTCTCCAACCCATCTTAATTCTAGTGCCTTCCCTCTGTTAGTGATTTCCTGTTTATCCTATATATGGTTTGCTTTGTATGTGTGTGTTTGCGTGTTTTCTCCTCTATTAGATTGTAAGCTCCTTTGGGGCAGGGACTGTCTTTTTCTATCCCATGTCTGGCACCTAGTAAGCACTGAATAAATGTTTATTGATTGGATATTGAGGTAATAGTTTCTATCAATATGTGATGTACCCAGACTCTTTTATATTCTATCCCTCGAAGAGATAGGGAACAATAAATTGCTAGAGTTCTTCTCTCATATCCCTCTTTTTTCAGTTGTCTCCTCTGGCCAACCCCTAGTATAGCGGACTGCATGTAATGAGAATTGAACAATTGTTTGTTGAATTCAATACTTAAGAATTCTCAGTTTTATGAATTGGACATTATAATACAAAGAGCTGGGAGCCTTATTGGTTCAATGGCAAGAGAGCTGGCCCTAGAGTTAGGAGACTTCCTTCCATTCAGATCCCACCTCTGACACCTGCTACTTGTGTAACCTTGGGTAAGTTCACTTCATGTCTTCGAGCCTCTGTTTTCTCATCTCTAAAATGAGGAGATTGGACTAGATGCCCTCTGAGGTCCCTTTTATCTCTAAATCTAAGATTTTAGTGTGTTCTCTGGGAAGGGCCAGGAGTCATAAAGGAATGAGACAGTGTTAGCAACCAGTTTTTCACTTTCATTTATTTATTACTTCTTGACTTTGACACAAATGAAAAGTAGCCATTTTAGCATTTGGGTTTACTGTACTTTCATGAAATTGCTCCTCAGAAGGAGAGTGCAGGCCTGTTACTTTGCAGTTAATTGTGCATGATCGCCTATACTGTGGTTGAAGTTACATTTTTTTCCCCCTCTCTTTTCTCAGATGAGCGTGAGGCTGTACAAAAGAAGACTTTTACCAAGTGGGTTAATTCACATCTTGCCCGTGTGTCTTGTCGAATCACAGATTTGTACACTGATCTTCGAGATGGACGAATGCTCATCAAACTGCTTGAGGTTCTTTCCGGAGAGAGACTTGTAAGTGAGATTTAGCTTCATTCTAGCTTTTCCTCTTCCACCTGCAATTTAGAGGAAGAGTATTTTAAAATCTGTAATTTGTGGCACATTTGTCAGGACAAAAAGTGCTAATGGATGATAGATTGGGAAATGGACAGTAAATTTTTGAGTCCATAATATCCTTGAATATGATAAAATGGCCTCATTATCTTGGCTTACAAAAAGTTCCTGCTTTAGTGAAATTATAGTTTGGTTGATATGGGTAGAAGCAACATTGTGTAGTAGATAGGGAACTGTTCTTTCAGTCTGGAAGATCTGGGTTCAGGTTATGCCTTTGACATGCATGTACTGTTTGAGTGAACTCTGGGCAGGTCATTTAACTCAGAGTTGCTGATCTGCTTTGGTAGACTGAACTTCAGCAATAAATCACAGCTCTCAACACCCAACAACCCCACCCCCCCCAAAAAAAAAGACAAAGCAATTTAGTGTTGTAGAACAGTGCTTTACCTATGATGTGAAATGAGAGGAAAAGCAAACACATTGATGTTGGTAGAGCTGTGAATTGGTTTAACCATTCTGGAGAGCAGTTTGGAATCATGCAAATCAAGTGGCTAAAATACCCATACCTTCTGACCGAGAGATTTTCCTGCCTACATATACCCTAGGGAAGCCATTGACAAAAACAAAGGCCCCATATCCTCCAAATATTTATAGCAGCCCTTTTTATTGTAGCAAAGAACTGGAATCAAAGTAAATGCTCATTACTTGGGGAATGACTAAACAAATTGTGGTGCATGAATGTAATGGAATATTATTGTGCCCTAAAAAATGATGATTGTGGTGAATATAGAAAAGCATGGAAAGACTTATGAACTGATACAAAATGAAGTCAGCAGAACCAGGAAAACAGGGTACATGATGACTACAGGAATCTTAATAGAAGAAACAACAACAGCCAAACAATTGACACTGAATTTTATAAAATTAAAACGAGCAAGATTGGCCCCAAAGAGGATAAACGAAAAGATAGTTCCTATCTCCTCTCCCTCCAGCCCTCACCTCCTGCTCCCCATCCTTCCTTCCATTACAGAGGTAGAGGGTCCAAGAGTATGGAACATTCAGTACAATGTCAAGAGTTTTCAGTATGTTAATTGATTTTGTTGAACTCGTTTTCTCCCTTATTCCTATTTTTTAAGAAATGGATCTCTGGAAAGGGGAGGGAGATGGAGAGGGCTATAGGGGAAATTAGATGATGTAAAAACAAATGATATCAAGAAAACTGTTGAGAAAGCTTTGCCCAAAAAATTCAGAAAGGGGAATAGAAAAACAGGGCGATTTTGATACTACCCTGTCTACAAATTTAAGTTCATAGTATCCTACACAATCCCCCCCCTCTTTTTGTGTGTGTGTGTGTGTGTGTGTGTTATTTGTATATTGGAATGTCTATTTCTTGATGGTAAGTTCACAATAAAAAAGGTTAAGGAACTTTAACCATTTGCCATCTGTTTGAACTTATTGGGCAAATCACAGTCTCCCTGGACCTCATTTTCCTTATATGTAAAATGAGGGGGGTTGACCTAAATGGCCTCTAAAAGACCCCTCCACCTCTAAACAGATGATTCTGTGTTTTGGAATCTGGTCTTGAATTCAAGATCAATATATCTAGACTCTCCCCTCTGAGTTTCATCACTGAATCACCAATTGGAAATTTCTAACTGATGCCCTGAAACATCTTAAAGTCATCCTGTCCAAAACTGGACTCGATATCTTTACCCTGAAACCCTCCACTCTTGCGAACTCCCTCTTTCTGTCAAAGGCACCACCATTCTTTCAGTCTCCCAGGTTCATAACCTCAGCATTATCCTCGATTTTTCTCCCTCACCCTTTTAGTTAGTCGTCACATCTTGCTATCTGTGTCTTAACATCTTTCTCATAAGACCTCTTCTCTGTACTCACGTAGCTACCACCTTAGTGTGGGCCCTCATGACCTCTCACCTAGAATATTAAGATAGCTTCCTAATTGCCCAGCCGCAAGTGTTTTGCCACTCCAGCCTACCCAGTACTTAATGCCAAAATAACTTCTCTTGAGTACAGATCTAACAGTAGTGATACTGTTAGATCCTACCCTACTCAGTGAACTACACTGGCTTTCAGTTGCATCTGAGATAAAATATAAACCTATGTTTAGCTTTTAAAGCCCTTCATAACTTGGCCCTAATGTGTCTTTCCTGACCTTTCTTTCTCTCTTATCACACTACCTGGCACATAGTAGTTGCTTAGTAAATGTTTGTTAACGGACTAGCCTTCGCTCTGTTCCTCAGAACTGCTTTTGTATTGGCTATTTCCCATACCTGCAGTACATTTCCCTCACAATCACCTCATAGAATTTCCTTGTTCCTTCAAGATGCAGCTCAGGCACCAGACTCTTCATGAAACCTTTCCTAATCCCCCCAACTGCTCCTAGTGCCCTTCTTCCTAAACAGTCTTATTATTTATTTGTATGCTTATTTATGCAAAATGTATATTGTATGTTTACATATTCATGTATATCCAAAAACATATTTATGTGTACACAATCATATAATGTCTTTGCACATGTGTATTTAACATGTGAATATATATTAGGTATGTACCCAATATGCATAATGTTTGTTTTGGGGATGTGTATGTTTAACATGTCTAAAAGAATATAATGTATATGCATACATAATATATAGATAATATACATTTATGTGTACATTTAATACATATCTCTAAAAGTATGTGTGTATAATATATATCTCTCTAAAAGTATGTGTGATATATAACGCATATGTGTATGTATATTTAATGTCGAAAAGTATATTTTGTATGTATATACCTAATACATATTTGTGTGTATTTACATAAATATATCATGCATATTTATTTGTCTCATATACATATACATGAGCGGCTGTATGATATAGCTAATAGATGTCTACCCTTGACGCCTAGAGAACCTGGATTCAAGTCCTGCCCTTGACTCATACTGGCCATGAGATCTGTCAAGTCCTTTAACCTCTCAGTGTTCTAGGCACCCCTCAAGACTGTAAGTTGCAGAGAAGGTGCCAACTTTCAATGATGAAGGGAGTTTCCTCACCCAGTAGTTTCTTGTAGCCCTGACATCCCCAATCTAGTCCCTGTTCCTAGAATTTCCACACATGCTTGTCTTCTATATTCAAATGTGAGTATATTGCATGTAGGTAATTTCATTCTTTGTACATGTATCTCTAAGACAGTATCTGGCACTTAGGCATTTATAAATGCTTTTTGATTGATTCCAGTTCTTCTGGCTGTCTAACCTTTGGCAAGCCGCTCAGTTTCCTTATCTGTAAAATTAGGATAATTCCTCCAACTACCTCTTGGTTTTTGAGAGAGTTGAGTGAAGTAATGAGGGACAAGGACACTTTGTAAACTGTGAATTATCATTGTATGTATAAATTGTCATGGTTGCTATGATCTCTGCATTGAACAGAACTTAACATACACATTCTTGAGTCCTGGCCTGAGCTGAATCTAAAAGTCGGATTTTTATTGATTTCTTAAAAGGAATGTTTGAGCTGCCATTTACTTTGACTCTAGAAATGTATGGTCTTTCATTTTCTTTCCAGCTCATTTCTTGGTGTTGAAGCTTTTATTCCAGGGTGGGAGGGGTAGGCGACTGTTTTATTGTCTCATTGGGAACAATGCTTCTTGTGGAATTTGCCTCACTCTCACAGGCAGTGAAGCTGTCAGTTCTTCAGCAAAAACATAATCTCCATCCAGTTTCTGGGCTCTTTCTCTGCTGGTTCTGATGTGACTTTTGTTTATGTAGCTTAAACACAAGAAGCTTTAACCAGTTACTCTAAACTGACCCAACAGGTTTTGTCTCAGCACGATTTGGAAGATGGATGTTGTCTTCCAACCAAGCTTATTCATGGGCATGGATAGTGGCCAAACTGACGCCTAGGGAGAGGGAACCCTACATCTGTAGTGACATCACCAGGAAAATATGATGGCGGTGGTTGACATTATTGCCAGGAAACCTTATTTTAACGTTTATCTCCACCCTGTAACTTGACAGTAGCAATCTGTCTTGCCCAGACCATCTCACACACACCTTTGACCGCAGGCAAAAGGCTAAGATTATACCCCGTCACTATTATTAGCAACCTGGAGAGAAAATTGCCTCTTTCAGCCATTACCTATTTAATTCAGTATGGGACATCTGGTGTGCTTTCCAGGAGGTTTATGACAGATTGCCCTGGGTAAAAACTTGGAGTCAGATTTTCCTCCCTTCCTGTCTTGCCTTCCTGCCTGTCTCTTCACGAGCTGTGCCCTGTAAAAGACAATGAGGGGGCAGATTCAGAATGAATGTTGTGTATATGCTGTTTGCTCCCTGGGTGTATAGTCTATGTTTGTTATTCCCTGTGTTGGTTTGTAGGTCAAACCAAACAGTAAACAACTAAATAAAATATGGTTCCTTCATAAAATCTGTCCAGTTTTAGTGAGAGTGCTTTTTTTTTCCTGTTGTGGTGGGAGGGAGGGGGAGAGGGGTGTGGGAACAACCATTTATTTATCCTTCTGTCCCTTGGACTATATTCTAAAATGAGAAGCTTTTCAGAAAACTGATTAGATGTATTGTGATATACAACTCATAAAATGGTAATTTTTTTTTTTTTAGCTAGACCCTTTACTGGCCTCTTAAAGCTTTATGTCATGATTGTTTTTATCGATTTTTTTAAGAAAGTAGTCTTTTAGAAAGTGACACAGAAATCATTAAAAGTCATCTGGGGAAGAATCAACCAAATTTATATTTCCAGCATGTAAACCTCTGATCCTTTTTTGCAAGAAAGGGACTGAGAGCTATGGAATTTATACTGAGAGTTTCTGACCTAGAGACTCTGAAAATTGAATAGTTTGTGCCTTATAAATAAGGAACAGAATCATTGCTTTCTCTTCTAGATAGTAAAACATTTTTTGTTATTGTTAAAAGACCATTTTCTTGTTGTAAGACTATTATTTCCCTTCCCTGCCATGACTATGGACAGTAAAAATTTTGGGCCTCAACTGAAGATGGGACTGGAAGGGACCTGTAGGTCATATGATTTGACCCTTGCCTTGAACAAGCATATCAGATTGCTCCGCAGTGACAGAACACTTTGCAAAACTCCTAAGTGATGTAATTCCTTTTATTAATAATTTGTTGTAGCCTTCCTTAATTCTCTTTCCAAAGACAAGGGCTCTCAGAACACAGAGCACTGAAGCAGCTTAACTCATCCAGAGCTTTTTTGCCCTTTCTCTTTGAAGTTGACTGATAACTTGCCTTAGCCAGGTGTTGTTACTGCCTCCTTGTACCGTGAAGGCAACCAGACTTCTTCATATAAACCAGGGAACCTCTTTGGGGGGAGTGGACCTTCTGAGAGAGGGGCTTGTTTTGAAGAGCCTAGATTTCTACTTCCACAACCTCGAAAGGAGGCAGTTATTCCAGCTACTCTTTTTAAGTAGCAGGGAACGTAACCCATGTTGAACTCATAATAGGGAGGCAGAAATCATTAGATTATTTGCACCAGTAATCTGAAACAACAGAAAGAAGAATTTTAATTCATATTTAGAATGTATTCTTTCTTTGCCTATTATTTTGCATCAGATTTGGTTTTTTAAATAACCTCAAATCATAGCTCTGTAGTGCTGACGGGCACTTTAGAACCACCTCCTTGAGGCATATTTTATCTTCCTCTGCCGTGTTCCCCCCTGCCTGCCTCATAGGTACTTGAGAAATGCATGTGGAATTTGAATGTAGTCCTGGGGACTTCTTTTACAAATGAGCAAACTTCTGTGATTACTTTGCAGTTCACATAGCCTTTTGTTCAGTCCCTCCCCCAGCCATCTCTCCCCATTTTGGTTTGATAACATTCAAATTAAATATGAACGCCCATTATTATTAATCTTTGCAACACATCTCTAATGCAGCAAGTGAAGTGTAAAGGCTGCCAACAGCCTACACACAGTTTTTCCAGCTGTTCTAAAATTTCAGAGACCTGCCTACTTGGACATTTTCTCATTGTTGGGTTTCCTCACTTGGCCTGCTTTGTCTACGTGGAATCAGAGAATCGAGAACTGCGTGTTCACTTGCATTGCCATTTCTAGAAAGCCATTCAAAACCAAACTGTACTTTCACTATTCATACACTAATATGATTCCCTTTAAGCTTGGAGAGGATTTCTTTTGGTAGGCCTCTCCCAAGGCAATTAATTGACCATTAACAATTCAAAAGCACTTCTTACTTATTCTTCATTAGTTCTTCTTTGGGGAGGGGGCGACTAAATTAATGGTAATTTAAAGTAAATTTAAAGTAATTTAAATAATTAAAAAAGTAATCCCTCAAAATTCAAAACTGATTTTTGAGGAAATTCTCTTGTACGTGTGTTCGCTTTTTTGTGTCATGGACACCTCTTGACAAGCATGTGGACCCCTTCTCAGAATATTCTTAAATGTGTAAAATAACATACATGGGATTGCAAAAGGAAACTAATTATTTTAAAAAATTATCAAAAAATGGTTTAAAGTTCACAAATTAATAGACTTGAAGGAATCTAATTAAATTACTTAGCTGGAAAGTCCAGTGACAACAAAGTTGGTGAACCTAAAAGATGGTTTATAACCATTATCTTCAAAGTTCAGTTCTTAGGGATATATAGAGCATATTCACCCAAGTGTCTCCTTCCTGATGCAATCACCATCTCTAGAGCTTTCACTAAAAAGCACCTAGGTGGTATGGTGGCCAGAATGCTAAAGTCAGGAAAACATGAGTTCAAATATGGCCTCTAATATTTACTAACAATTTAACCCTACCTAGGTAGGTCACTGAACCTCTTTTTGCTTCACTTTCCTCATCTGTAAAATGGGGTTAACAGTAGCACCTACCTCCCAGGGTTATTGTGAAGATAAAAATGATGATGTTTGGAAATTCTTTGCAAACCTGAAAGCCCCATGTGTACAAATGTTGCGGTTGTTATTATTGTTATTCTTACTACCACCACTAGCAGAAGCATGGAAGCCAATCCAGGCTCTCCTTCCTTGGTGCAGCCTTTTTCACATTTCAATGAAATCATTCCTTTTCAATCCTGTATATGCCATTTATTCTGGGATGGGCCTGATCTAGGCCAGTAGCTTAAGTCTGTGTTCAGTTCAGTTAGTAACAAGAATTTTCAGCCAAGCTTCCTAGTCCTCAGTAGCCTTAGCCTTTAAGTACAGTCCCTTGGTTGAGCCAGTCACATCTTGAGGATGGTTCCTGTACCTTTTAAGGAAACCTTAGCCCAGCTTACTTAAAGGAGCCTTGCTGGAGAAGGGAAGATATTATTACCAACACAAAAGGTGATTTGAAAACAGAAGTCAGAAATTTATAGTTTCAGTCAGTCAGAGGTCAATAAGCATTTATTAAGAGCCTCCTATAGTGACAGGCATTACAAAGAAAAGCAGAAGAGAAGTCTCTTGTCTTGAGGAGCTCATAATCTAATTTCACAAATAAAAAAGATGAAATAGACTAAACTGGGATGAAAAGATAATAAAACCAGCCAAAAATATTTATTGAGTATCTACCACACACACAGGCACTGAGAGATCATTTAAAATAGAAGATGATTTTCTGGCTTTTAAGGAGTTATAATCTAATCAAAAAGTCAACCTTGTGTAATTAGAAATGGCCTTCATATACAAGTCACTCTGTCCAGTAACCCCTTACTATCTTGATATACTACCTTATAAATATGATCTCATTTTGTTCTCACAACAAACTTAGGTAATAGGTGTTGTTATAATCCTTAAGGTACATTGCATACAAAATGGGTTTTATGGGCAAGCTTGGTAGGCCGCCTAATCAATAAATGTAACTTTGTTTCTGTGGGAAAATATATCATTAGTTTCCAAAGTCAGAATATATTAAATCATAGTCCAAGGTAACCACTGAGCATATATCTTAGGGCCTCAAACCTCTATAGAAATTCTGAGAGGAGGGAACCTTAAACAGAGTGGAGAGTGAGATAAGGCTTCCTGGAGGACATAGAACTAATACTAAGAATACTAAAATAGAAGAGGAAGGGTAACATTTCAGCCTAGGGGAAGGATTGAAAGAGGAAAACCTAGATGTGTTTCAGAAATCGTGGTTTATAGAAGAAGGTTTGGGAAGACGTAGTTGTGAATCACAAGAAGCTTATACATGGATCTCAAAGAGACAAAAGGAGTGAAGTGGGTTTTGGATAGGCACTGAAGCATAGGTGAACAGTTTATCGGTGAGTAAAAGATTAAGGGACGAATAAGCAAGGTGTGTTGCCTCCCTCAATGGACTTCTCCAATGACTACCCAGATTCAGTTCTTAATACTCCCACCTCCTGCTACTTTGATCATTTCAATGGTTCTGACACTTCCCCCCACCACCAAGTTAAAAACCTTTGCCTCCTCTCCAGCTGCCTCCTTCCTCACTCACATCCTCCTCAACTGTGCCTCACAGATGTCCCACTCCAAATTTATGTACTCCTTCCACTGCTCTGTAGGCACTATATGCTTGTTCTCCCCCCCCCCTTTTTTCTGTGCCCTCTGGAATGCATGGTTTATAGATAGGTGGTGCAGTGGATAGAATGCTGGGCCTAGAGTTGGGAAGGTTCATCTTCCTGAGTTCAAATCTGGCCTCAGACACTTACTAGCTGTGTGACCCTGGGCAAGTCACTTAACCTTGTTTGCCTCAGTTTCTTCATCTGTAAAATGAGCTAGAGAAGGACATGGTAAACCACTCCAGTATCTCTGCCAAGAAATCCCCAAGAAAACCCGTGAAGGTTTGGATACGTGAAAAAACTGGGCAACAACAAAATAATACTAGAAGGACTGGAATTAAAGAACTTAAAAATACCTCTGAGGACCAACCTATCATTTGATGACAGTGCATTTTTTTTTTATCTAGAAGACTTTTTTAAAATTTAAAAACATAACTATATGTGTTTATATATAATACATCTATACATACATACGTGTGTGTGTGTGTATAAAATCACATTGATTGACATAAGTTGGCCCATCTAGTATTAACAAACTTGATTTCACAAAGCTTTTCCATTCTCCTGCCAATTTGTAGCCCTTTGAGACATACTTCCCTCCTGATAACACTAAATCCCGGGCCACCCTTTTTGAACTGTTTGCACTTTGACTCAAAACCCAACCCTCACTTCAAACTTCCTGGTTATGATGGGAAGGTTGAAATATTCCTTGCTCCTCATTACCACTTCTAAACTTTTTATCCACCATCACTCAATGCCTTCTCTTTTGAGGTTCATGAAATTTAAATTTGTTCCAGTCCAGATCCTGGTGGTCATTGTTGATCCCCAGGAGAATGTACTTTCCTCAGTGAACTAAATTTGTTTAGTAACAATTTACATTAATTAATTTCAGTACATAAAAGATCGTAACAATTTTTTAGTCGCTGCCTCTAAATCTTCATTAAGATTGTTTGTTCATTCATTTTTTTCCTCTATTAGCAAGCATTTTTATTCCCTCTCCTCCCCCTGCTTCATTGTAATAAATAAATTCCTTCAAAAGAAATATGCAGAGTCAAGTAAAGAAGATTCCTTCATTGGTCAGGTCCAAATATTTATGTCTCATTCTGCATTTTGAATCCATCACTTCTGTGTCAGGAGATGGGTGGTAGCATGCTTCATCTATGATCCTTTGCAGTTACAACATACATATTGGGTAGTCCCACAAATAGCCAAATTTTCCATTTCCCCAGTCTCACTGCCCATTGTCTTCTCCATTCTACCTCAACAACACAGATAGTCATACCTTCAGTTTTTATATCCCTCACAAGTGTTCCAAGATTCTTTTATCTGATCATAACCTTTTATTATTCCCTATTTCACTCTGCCTCAACCGAACCTGAACCCAAAACCAGTTCATCCTCCCTGTGACCTCCAATCCTTGCCAGGCTATCACCTGACTGTACTCTCCTCCCTTCCCTGTCTTGACCCCTTGGTGAATCACTTCAATGCCACATTCCTCTCTATGCTTGGATCCTTTGCTCCCACCTTTCCTTGCCACATACACAACTACAGACTACTCCCAACATCTGCTGCCTTCTCTCCTAATCATTTGCTGCTGAATGGAGCTAGAGAAAGTTAGGAAAACAGGTTATGTCCATTAGGGATTTATGTTACATAATTTCATCTGGGCCCTTACTGTAGCAAGGCAATCCTTTTACACCTCCCTAATTGATTCACTATCCCATCACCACTATTGCTATTTCTGTCTTTTCTTCACTCTATAGACCTTCCATAGCACCCTTTCCTACCACCCTCTCTGCTGATGACTTTACTTCATACTTCACTAAAAACTTGAGGCCATTCTGCAAAAGCTCCCTCTTCATCTCTCCTCCCATATTGCATCACTCAAAATCTTCTCCTTTCTATCTTCTCCTTCACCCAACTCACGTGAAAAGCTGGTCCTTCTCCTTGTTTAGGCACATAGAGGGGTCTTTCTATGTGCACCCTTGATCTTATCCAGTCTTCTCCAGAAGGTTACTCCTTCTGTTATCCTCATTCTTGTTCTTATCTACCATCTACCCCTATCTACTAGCTTTTTCCCTCCTGACTAGAATCACACACAAGTCTCCTCCATCCTTAAAAATAATTCACATGCCTGCTAGCTATTGTCCTAGATCTTTCTTTCCCTTTTCAGACAAACTCCTTGTAAGAGCCACTTGCACACTGTGCCTCTGCTTCATCTCCTCATTTTCTTCTACGCCTCTCTGGCTTCCCATCTCATCATTCAACTGAACTACTCTCTAAAGGTTCCCGTGACCTCTTTGGTTTCCAGATCTAATAGCCTTTTTCTTAATCTCCATCATTCTTGGCCTTTGATGCTCTATATGCTCTTCTTTAGATTTGCATGACATGCCCTTTCTTGGTTTTCCTTTTCCTATATGACTTCTCCCTCTCAGTTTCCTTTGCTGTATCTTTATCCAGGTCCAATCCAATCATTGGATGTCCCTTCAGGCACGGTCATGGGCACTCGTCTCCCTTTATACTAGGGTCAGTGCAGCCAGAGCTATACTTTGGCAGGGAAAAACTCTTTATCTTGAGGGCAACAAAAACATGCCATGAGTTGCTGGCCCTAGTTTGCGGATCCTTGCTTCATACTGTCTCACTCAGTGATCTCATTGATTTCTGTGGGTTAAATGATTATCTCTTTGGATGATTCCCAGATCCCTGAATCCCTTCTCAGCTCCAGTTCTGTATCACCAACTGCCTTTTGGACATCTCAAACTGTGTATCCCATAGACCTCTCAAATTCAACATGTCCAAAACAGAACTCATCTTTTCTCCAGAATGATCTTTTCTTTCTAGTTTCCCTATTACTGTTCAAGGTACCACCATCCTCCAGATTGTCATAGTTCACAACATTAGTACCATCCTGGACTTTTTACCCATACCCTATATGTCTAATCTCTTATTAAGTCTCATCAGTTTTACTTTTACAGCATCTCTTATATGCCTGTCTATCTCTTAACTTTCATAGCTACCACTCTGGTACAGGCCTTCATTACTTCATGCCGGAATTATTGCAGTGGCCTTCTGGTTGGTCTCCATATCTCAAATCTCTCCCCACTCCAGTCCATCTCCACTTAGCTGCTCTAGTAATTTCCCTAAAGCTCAGATCTGCCAATACCACTGCCGTCCTTGCCCCTTATGCTCCCATGGCTCCCTATACTTCCAGGGGGGGAAAATGTGTGTTTGGCATTTAAAGCCCTGCATAAGCTGGCTCCTTCATACCTTTCCAGCCTCTGCCTTTCCCACCTCCCATTGCTAATGCCTTTCCCCTGAGATTGCCTTTGATTTACCCTGTATGTCTGGTATGAGAAAGTTATGGAGCTTTGTTCTCCCTTGTTACAATGGGAGCCTGAAGGCAGGGACCATGTTTTTGCCTTTGTTTCCTGGGCATTTATTTAGCACACTGTGCCTGGTATATAGTAAGGGCTTAATAACTGCTGACTCACTGACATTTTGCTTCTATTCTTGTATTCTGTCATCTGTCTTCATTAGAAATGACCATCAAGGGTGGGGAACCTTTAACTGATTCAGTCGAAGGCCACACTTGAGGACTTAGAGGGCCACATGTAGCCTCGAGGCTGCAGGTTCCCCACCCCTGGACCATACCCTAGGCTTTAATCAGTAAACATTTTTTAAGCACTGGGAAACAAAAAAAGACAAGATAGTCCCTACTATTAAGAAGCACATGATCTTATGGGGGAGATAACATACAGACCACTATATACAGAGAAGTTACAAAAAGCTACATAAATTGGGAATAATTAACAGAGGGAAATCACTAGAATTAAGAGTTAGAAAGGGATCTTACAAAACATCTAGTTCACACACCTCCCATCATTTCAAAATTAAAAAATTTTTAAAGTAGTTCAGTAAAATTAAACAGCATATCTGCTGAATCTGATTGTTTGTAATGCTCCTCACCTTTAGTTCCAAGTGTTTGCAAAGAAAGTTTTCTTCAAAAAGTTTTTTTTTAACTCCTTTAATGGCAAGCTTTTTTATTATTACAATGTTCAATTTCCATTTATTGGTTGTTGGGTTTTTTTGCGTAGCTGTAGTTATGTATGTTGTTTTCCTGATTCTGATTACTTCAATCTGTTTCAGTTCATATAAATCTTCCCTTGTTTCTCTGAATTTTTACTTTTCTTATGACCAAGTTATATCACATTATATTCATATACCACAGTTTGTTTAGGCAGCCCCCAATCAGCTGATATCCATTTTGTTTGCATTTTTTTGACCACTAGATCTTTTTACATGTCTGTTCTTAAACCCCACTTATTAGGCACCAGCTGCACGCCTGAGAAGGCATCAGCACAGAATCTTAGACCCATATGGACTTTGGTGATCACGTAGCACAACCTTATATTATAAACAAGGAAATGAAGGCCCAGGGGAGAGTTGATGATTTGGCCAAGTTCTATCACATAGCTGGATAGGGGCCAAGCTGGGAATCTTGACTTTATTTTTTTACAATTCCTTCTGTAACTATTTGGTGTGCTACTTATTTAAGTACTGCCCTCTAACAAATACTATTTGACCTTGATCCCCATTAAAGGATGGGGAAAAACAGACCAGGGGAATGTGGCATTGAAGTGATTCACCAAGGGGTCAAGACAGGGAAGGGAGGAGAATACAGTCAGGTGATAGCCTGGCAAGGATTGGAGGTCACAGGGAGGATGAACTGGTTTTGGGTTCAGGTTCGGTTGAGGCAGAGTGAAATAGGGAATAATAAAAGGTTATGATCAGATAAAAGAATCTTGGAGTTTTTGAACATGTAAGTGGAACACTTGTGAGGGATATAAAAACTAAAGGTATGACTATCTGTGTTGTTGAGGTAGAATGGAGAAGACAATGGGCAGTGAGACTGGGGAAATGGAAAATTTGGCTATTTGTGGGACTACCCAGTATGTGTGTTGTAACTGCAGAGGATCATAGATGGGTTCTAATCTTGTCCTCTTTAAGTACCTCTGTGACCTGGGCAAATCATTTAATCTTTCTAGGCAGCTAGGTCTGTTTCTTGTTCTTCCTTGTCCACATAATGCTGAGAGGGAATTTTCCCTTTTGCTTGCTCCCTTCCTTCCAAGTAGGTGATCAAATAGACCAGCCTGGACACATTTATTTTCCTTCTGCCATGTTTGGGTGTTACAAATGACCCCTCCTTATGACCATTTGGTAGATCAGGGTATTGAGACACCAGCAGGCTATCACTTTGCTCACACCTATCTAGGAAGCACCAAAAGTGGATACATTGTGGGTTCTTATTTTCTAGCCTTTTATTTCTCATGTTGATGGGTTAAGCTGGACTCTTGGGACAGAACTTAAGTGGATGGGAAGGAAACAATCCATGGGATGGATATGCTGTAGTCAGCTTGAACTGATGAGCCAATTGTTAAATTTTCAGCCTGAACATTTACATCCAGCATTTATTTAGCACAGTGCCTGGAACATAGTAGATACTTAATAAATGCTGATTGATTTATTGTTTATTGATTGCATCTCCAGCAAATGCTACAAATCAGCCATTGGTTTATTGTCTAGGCTTAAGAAAGTGATGGAGAAAATGTTATTTATATAGATTAAACTTAAAAGTGGGTGATCTGTGTATGTATGTATGTATATGTTTTGTTTTGTTTTGTTTTTTAAACTATCCCTCCTTGGATGGACCATAATGGCAGGTATACACATGACTGTGTAGAGAATTTGGAACTGGAAAAAGGGCCATGAAAAAAAGGGGAACGGAAAAGACAAATGTACACTGGTATTCCCTAGAAACAGTAAAGGGTATATATGGAAACAGGAAACTTGTTATTTTAATTTTTAACAGGGGCCAAAAACTAGTTGCTGAAAGGAAAACCCAACTAGACCCTTCTGCATTGTGACACACTGGACCAAATATTGAAAATAATCTTAAACATTTCCATATATTCTTCTAGAAAAGGTTGACAAGTTAGAAATTCAGATGTCACTTTGTGAATGAATGTAAGTCTCCAGGAATGTTAACATATTCAAAGTCAAGGAAGGAAAATGCTCTGATATATTGTAATAGGAGAAGCTTTAGAGTGTCATAAGTGGTTTTAGAGGTTAGCTGTGAGATGCCTAGATCTCTGGGATAATTGCTAATTCCTTTGTTTTATTGATGGGGAAAGTGAGGCCCCAGGGAGGTTAAGTAGCTCTTGTAGGGTCAAATGCCAGGGATTGTAGAGTATGGATTTAATTCAAAAAGCAATGTACTTTATTTTCACTACACCAAACTTTAGCCTTGGAGGTATGTCTTCCCTTTGCTATGCGTAGCATTCTCCATTGTTTGCATTTCCTTCCTCTTATGAGGATGACATTTACTAAAGTAAAAATAGCTTTAAAAAAACACTGTTCTACAGATGAGAAAATTCACATTCTAACGTTATTATTTTCACATGGAAATTTCCCACCCTTTCCTTCTGTTTCTACATACTTGAATCATTTTGGGGTGTTCCTTCCAAGGACAGGCAAGTTATAATATCAGCATGTATTCTATACATAGTGCATTAAAAAACCCCATTGTGATTTTACTAACTTGGAATTATTTTTCAATTTGTGTTCATTTATTTCCCCTTTTCCCTCATAAGTAATCAAAAAACTCTTTAGGTATATTGACCCACAAACTAGTATGGGTTCTAATCTTGTCCTCTTTAAGTACCTCTGTGACCTGGGCAAATCATTTAATCTTTCTAGGCAGCTAGGTCGTGCAGTGGATAGTGCAGGATTCCTGGGGCCTCAGAAAAGTACTAGCAGTGTGATCCCAGACAAGTCTCTTAAGGCTTTGCTCAGCCTTAGTTTCCTCGTCCATCCGTCCGTCCGTCCCATCCATCCATCCATCCATCCATCCAATCTTTCCATCTATTCATATCTTGGTTTCCTCTACTTTAAATGGGATAATAATGCTCTCCCTCCTTAGACCCCCTCCCCTTGCCCCCAGCTTTGAGAGGAGATTAATATGCATGAAAGAACTTTAAACAGTATATACTTAGTTTATATATACTTATATATATTGATATATACTTCAAACAATATGTACTTAGTTAATATAGCACTTCTCTTCTAGAAGAGAACTTATTTGCATACTTCTCTTCCTTCCTAGGTTATATGCTTCTTGTGAGTAGTAACTACCCTTCGTATATATTTGAACATTTCACTTTCCTTTTTTCTCCCATTGCCCAACTCTGTATACATAATAGAGACTCAGGAAATACTTTTGAATTGAACAGTTCAGTCCAGAAACTTTCATCATGCCTGTATTATGTAAAAGACTTTGCGCTAGGCTGAAGGTCTAAAGACAAAAAACAAACGATTCTTGCTCTCAGTGAGCTAAAAAGTTGGAGATGGGGAGAGCCAGCAGAGAGATACTAAGGAAAGGATTTAGATGTATGGAAACAATAATGATAATATTGAAGCAGGTTTCCTAAGGACTTCTACCTGTAATAATTAGCCTAATTTGAATTATTTTTTTCTACTTGGAAGCCTACTTCTTTTGCTAATTCAAATAGGTTTTCTACAAAATGAGGCCAGAAATATAAGGCTTTAAGATATATAGAAGACAAGAATCATAATTCATATGTTTGCATATTGAAAAAGCATACTTGTGTGGGGTCTCTACTGTCCCCACTCCAAAGCACCCTCCCTTTCTTTCCCAAGAACATCATCTTCAAAGTTTGCTCATTTGTCTGCTTCTCATTTTCCCCCCTCTCCTGTCATTGTGTTAAATTTCAGTGGATTTAGGACTAGAAGGTTAGCATTGTTATAAATTGAGTATTTTTTCTCACATTGTTATTGCATACATACCGCTTTTATTGGAAAATATATGACATGAAAGCTTTTATGAACAGAGTTCGTGACCCCATAAAATGAGTATATTACTTTTGTGCTTTCAATAATATTGTAAAATTTCTGATTTTTGAAGCCATTTAGTAATTTAGCTTGCCTTTTCAAAATGGAAATATCAACATTTTAGTGCCCTTTATAACTATGATGTCTCTTTATTTAGGAACATTAAAATGTATTATGTATGGGTAGGATAGAATTGTTTGTTGTACTTAGAGGTATGAATACTGATGAGGATAGAAATGGAAAAAGCTGTTTGTTAGTCTCCCACCCCCTTTTATGTGCCTCAAGGAAAGGGAAGGCATCCCAGAGGAAAAAGCATTTTTTTTTCTCCTAAGAACTATCTTGCTTTTTGCATTTTGAGCTTTGCAAAGTGATGTTTCCTCAGTTCTTTTAAATAGCTTAATCAGCTGCTAGAAAAAGATGTGTATCTCCTCTACAATTAATTTTTTTCTGCCCTCACTTAATTTTCATAATATTATCAATTTAGAACTGGACGTGACCTTGGGATTATGGCCCCATTGGGAATCATCTAGTCTAACACTCATTTTACAGATGAAGAAACTGAGGCCCATAAAGGTCCAAGGTCACATAGGGCATTAGTAGCAGGACTGGTATTGGAACCTAGGTCCTCTTATCCCAACCAAGTCCATTGAGAATTTTAGACTCACAGAGTTTGAATTGCTTCTTACCTGTGTGACCTTGGGCAAGTTACCTTCCTGGGCTTAAAGTTTCTACATATGTAACATATTGAAGTTAATCTCAGAGGTTCCTTTTAGCTCTAAAATTATGATCCTGTGACTTTAGAGGTCAGTTCTGGTCTACCCTCCTATATTTTATAGATAAACTGAAATCCACAGATATTGTGCCTTACCAGCGGTCACATAGAATTGAGGTCTCCTGGCTCTGAATTCATTCAGTGCTTTTTGAATTATAGCACTTTGCTGAGTATTTAAAAATGCAAATGAGTAAACCAGTCAAGCAAGTATTTTATTTTTATGGAAAGGCCACTAAGTATCTGGTGTGTTTGTTCTGATTTATTAAACCTCCTCAGTTCGTAGGGAGATGGTTTTTATGCCCCTGGGACACAAGTTATACTGAGATATTGCAAAGAACGAAGAGGAGTAGGTCTGGAATAGTTAATTATCTTCTGTCTTCTCAAGGAGACCTTTTTCCTCTTTGCTGACAGGAAATAGTCTTTTTTTTTTTAAACCTATAATTGAGTTTACTGGAAAAAGAATTTTCTACTACATACCCATTCATTCTTCATGCTTACGTAAGGAGAGACTCAAAATCAAGTGATTTTTTGAGAGAGCATCTTTCAAAATAAAGTCCAAAGGGACAAAGTAATTCTGGATTCAGGTAGGATACTTGATAGCTGTGGATTGTCTTTTGGCTATGACCTTGAAGATCTCACTTGAATTGATACTGAATCAACATTTATCAAATGAGACTTTAGGCCAGCAGAAGAATTTTATTTGATCAAAAGAAAACAATAAAACTACAGCCAGTTTTTGCAAATGAGGCATCTTGTGTAGTGGTGTTGCAGTATTCCAGTTTAAATTGTGTATTTCCATTGGATTGAAACCAGTGATCCTTTTTTTTTTATTTTACATTATTATAACTTTAGATAGTGCACATTGGAATACGTGAGACCACTTCAGAGGGTTCATTATTCGCTTCAGTACTATTGATGACACTTCAGTACTATTGATGAAAATCACAGCCCATCCATCCTTTCTCAGTCTCTGGAGTTTTTGTTTATGGCTTCTGGTAAGACCTCCTACCTGGAGGCCACCCAATACTGGAGAACTTCTTGGTATTAAATTTAATGGGAGGAGAATTGTTGCCAATGACCATTTTCTAATCCTAGCCTAGAACCCATCCTGTAGGGAAAATAAGCCAAATGGAGATAGAATAATGTTATTAATTCTGCTTGCTGTACAGGAGAAAGGGCTTCTAAAAGCTAGCCAGCCTGTAGCTTTAAGTTAAGTGTTTGTAGGCCAATTAAATCTTGCTATCCAAGAGTATGTCAGATGGAGGAAGACTCATCTTCCTGAATTCAAATGTGACCTCAAGATACTTACTAGCTGTGGGACCCTAGGCAAGTAACTTATTCCTGTTTGCCTCAGTTCTGCATCTGTAAAATGAGCTAGAGAAGGAAATGGCAAATCAATCATCTTTGTAAAGAAGACCCCAAATGAGGTCATGGAGAGTCAGACAGACTGAAAAACAATTAAACAACAACAACTAACATAGGGTTCTTGTGACAGAAGAACTTTGCAAACCATCTAATATGGCATATAAATGTGAGCTGCTATCATTTAGGACAGTTAGATAACTGAGCAGCTATAGCACTGGGCCCGGAGTCAGGAAGATATGAGTTCAAATGAGACCTCAGACGCTTACTTGCTTTGTGATGCTGGACAAGTTACACACCCCTGTTTACCTCAGTTTCCTCATCTATAAAAATGAGCTGGAGAAGGAAATGGCAAACTACTCCATTATCTCTGCCAAGAACCACCCTCCCTCCCCCTCTCAAAAAAAGGGGGTCACGAAGAGTTGGACATGACTGAACATAAGCACAACCTATATCTCCTGAGATAAAGGCAGTTAGATGGTGTAGTGGATAGAGTGCTGGGCCTGGAACCAGAAAGACTCGTGTGCATATCCAGCCTCAGACACTTACCAGCTAGGCAAACCACAACCACTTTCTACCTCAGTTTCCTCGTAATGTAAAATGGGGATTATAGTAGTACATACCTCCTAGGGTTGTTGTAAGAATCAAATGAGATAACATTTGTAAAATGCTTTGAAATTTAAAGTGCTATATAAATCTTAACTATTTATCAAGCACTTACTTAAATGGATAATGATCATGTTAGGTATAGGCTTTCCTTCCAGATCACAACACACGCACACCTCATATACATTTGCATTTCTTTTAGGCCATATATGCAAGTCATTGCTGTCTGTATGCTTTGCAACCTGTTTTCATAGCATCAAATCATGTATAGGCAGAGTTTGCATACGTGTTTGTGAAATGAGAGTTTACTAACTTGAGGGGAGAAAGGAAATAAGGGCAACCAGTTGTGTGGTTGGGGGCAACTCTTTCTGGCAGTGGTTCCCAACTCTGCTGTAAGACTTTGGCCTTGCTATTGTTTATTGTTTAGTCATTTCAGTCATGTCCGACTCTCTGTGATCCCATTAGGGGTTTTCTTGGCAAACATACTGGAGAGTGGTTTGCCATTTTCTTCTCCAGCAAATTTTCATAGATGAGGAAACTGAGGCAAACAGAGTTAAGTGACTTGCCCAGGGTCACACAGCTAGTAAATGTCTGAGACCAGATTTGAACCTAGGAAGATGAATCTTTCAGACTCCAGGCCTCTGTCCACTGTACCACCTAGCTGTTAAGGGCAGTATGAAAACAACTCAGACCGTAAACAGATTAGTTTGATCTATTTGATCACTTTTGATCAGTTCTCACCAAAAATCTGGAAGCATTGATAGCTAAAGAAAAATTTATTTTTGTTTTTCCCACTCATATAGTTTTTATACCAAATCAAACATAACTAGAAATTTTGGTGTTACTAAGACTTTTACATAAAATCCAGAGCAAAGTCGAGACTTTCTAGAGCTGTTTCGTGATAGCCTATTTTGTTTGGATTACCTGGATTGGGTATAAACTGTATTGATTTCAATAAGTAATCGTATAAGCTGTATCCTTTTTTGTGGGATTGGGGCTACATAGACATAACCCTTTTGTATCCTCTGAGTTAGTCATAAATTAGATATACTATTTCTACTTTTAATTTACATCGATAAACTCCTGCTAATACAGGTCGCTCCTCTTCTTTCTTTATGGGAAACTTGTACTAGTTTTGATCTTAATTTCATCCTTCAAAAACTGGAGAGAACCAACAAGATGCAATTTTTTTTGTCCTTTGATTATTGCCAATGGGCAAGAGCTGTTGGTGTAGTAGAAATGATGTCTCACTAGAGCAATTACTTTTTTTTAAAGCATACATACATCTGTCTTTATGCCTGAATGAGCCCTCAGAGTTTATCATGGAGAAAAAGAGGAAAACTGGGCGTCGTCTGACCTATACCCAAGATATGGGGAGACCAAATTTCAAAAACCTCAGAGAAAGGATAGGCAAGATCTTGTGAATTAAAATTCATCCCAAGAAGTCAGTCTGGGAGGATTAGAGAACTTGCAGGAATGAATTTCAAAACAGTGATCCAAATTCTGATTTGAGAAGGTAAAAATCCGGAGTCGTCTGATGAGACTAAGCAACTACCTCCTTAAATTTTTAAAAGCTCATGTAGAGAGATGGAAACCAAGGCAGAGAACAAAATAAATGCAAAAGCAGGTTGCAGTGAAGTTCAGGCTGGCCAAGCCTAGTTTGGAAAGAGCTAAAGATAATTTTTTTAAAGGGTTGGGCTTTTTAAAGCATGTGTTGGATAAAAGAATAAGATCAAAGAAAGAGTAAGAGCCTGCTTGCTTGCGGCAGTAGGATCCAACTGAGAACAAAAAAGGTGGAGCAGCCTGATTCTTGTTTTACTTTTGTTTCCTCTTGTTGGAACTGGAAGGGACAGAACAAAAATAGCCAGAGCACAAAGTTGCCCTTGAGATCACAAAGTTGCCCTTCATGTATTCTTCTTACCTGACCCAGATGAACTCCATCTTTAGATTCTGAAAGAAGGGACAGGCTAGATCACGGAGCTGTTGTCAGTGATATTTAAAAGATCATGAGAATAGGAAGGGAATTACAGACCTAGAGAAAGGTCCATGCTCTCCATAGATTTCATCTATCTATCTATCTATCTATCTATCTATCTATCTATCTATCTATCTATCTATCTATCTGTCTGTCTGTCTGTCTGTCTGTCTGTCTGTCTGTCTGTCTATCTATTTATTTATTTGGGAGGCAGTTGGGGATTAAGTGAGTTGCCCAGGGTCACACAGCTAATAAATGTCTGAGGCTGGATTAGAACTCATCTACTTCAAAGTATAGGCCAGTGAACGTGACTGATTCCTTGGAGAATGAATTCTAGAGTGTATCATTTTTTAATTATCTTATTTTGATCTGTAACATATATATATATATATATATGTATATATGTGTGTGTATATGTATGTATTATGTATGTATGTATGTATATATGTATATATGTATATATGTATATGTATATGTGTGTGTGTTTTCATTCATTCATTCATTCATTCATTCATTCATTTATTTATTTATTTATTCGTTTATTTATTTATTTCCAGATGCCTCCCTTCCCTTAACAAAGATTTTAAAAGAAAGAGAAATAAAGTTTAGCAGAGTCGACTTAAGACAATTAGTTTGTCTCATAGTGTATGCAGTATTCCACACCTATAATCCTCCTTTTATATAAAGACAGTAGGGAGATGCATTTTCTCTACCTTTCTTTGGGGACTGGCTTTTGTTAATTTAATTATATGGTTTAGGATGTATTAAAGAGATGTTCGGTGAGTAGCCAAAAAAGGAAGAGGCAGTCACAAAAAATATTAGCTTATCTTCATTAAGAACAGGTCAGTCACACTTTATTTGCTTTTTTAGAAAAAGTTATTACCTGGTTAGATTATAGTAACTCTGTAGAAGTAGTTTACTTGGTTTTTAGTGAAATGTTTGATAAAGTATCTCATGCTATCTGTGTGTAAAAGATGGGGAGGGAGGTAAGCTAGGCAATAATGGAACGTTAGGATGGATTCAACCAGATGGACAAAGGCCATGTGAAAACCCCATCTAGGGGTTATAACAGACTTGCAAGTGCAATATGAGCCAGTAGCCAACAAAGCTAATCCAGTCTTGGACTAAGGTCATAGGAAGCATAGCTTCCAAGAATAAGGAGGTGTAAGTCATTCTGTACTCTACCCTGGGCAGACAATTTCTGGAATATTGTATTCAGCTTTGGGTGCCATGTTTTAGGAAGGAAATTAACTAGAGAGGCAGTCAACTGGCACAGTGCTGGACTTGGAACTTGGGAGACCTCAGTTCATCAATCCCTGCCTCACAAATGTATTGGCTTTGTGACTCTGGGCAAGTCACTTAACCTCTCTCAGTCTCAGTTTTCCTTATCTGTAAAATGAGAATAATAATAGCAGGATAAAGTACAAATGAGTCAGTATGTGTAAAATGCTTTGTAAACCTTAAAAGAACATACAAGCACACACAGTCTAGCTGCTATCATCATCATCATTATTAATCTGAAAAATGACTAAAAGAGTACACTAGACTTGTAGGGGAAGAGGCTCTGCCTTCTAACTGACTTTGTTATTTTTGTCGAGTCATTTATGCTCCTAAACTTAGGCACAGTCATTTGAAAATGATGGAATCAAACAACATGATCTGTGTATTTCCCTTCCAGTACTGAGATTCTAATGGTTCTCGTACAGAATTTGTTATAATAAAATCTTTGTCTGTAGATATTCTCCCGCTCCCCCTTGAGTTATTTTAATGTTGGCTTTTTATATTCAATGAGTCAAACAAAGGAGAGCAATTTCTGTAAGTTCTATTAGATGTTTCAGCTGAAATAGTATTTAGCCATCCTGGAAGCCCCTGACTTGCAAACACCAGCTAACAAAATGTCTTTATAAATGTGAACAGCTATGTTGCAATCAAAAATCTCACCTCCCTGTTGCTCCTTGCTTCTGTTCCTTGCTGTTGCTTCCCAGTTCCATGGCTTCTTACCCTTTTGCATCCCCAAGTCATGGAGCTACCCAAGCCTTGAAGCTTCTGCCTCCTAGAAAGATGTAGTGACTCACTTGTCTGCCCTTCCCTTCCCTACATATATTTCCCAGATTAGTAAAGCCCTCCCAATGGTTCTCTAAATCACCTCTCTCTCCATTGCTAAAGCTTCTCACTAGAATCCTTTACCTCTTTTTTACTCTGTAAGAATAGAAGATGAGACCTTACCTGGGAAGATGTTTTCTCCAAATTCAGAGAATTATAGCATCATTGTCATTGAATAAGATTCCATGGGTTACGTGACAACCTCTCGCTATCATTTATAATGTTTCAGTCGTACCATGTGTTCCAAGTTACAAACTCAGTGACTTAGAAACTTTTAAAACACTATCTGTCATGCAACTGGACATTATCAATATTGCTTTTTGCTCTTGTAGAATTGAATGTAGGCAGTTGTGCTGAAACTTAACATTATTGCATGAACTAGGATGCCTAAAACACTTGGCTTTGTGAAACAAGTAAATGTAGTATTGCTACTTTGAACTAACTGAGTGTACTTTTTGAAGGTTAGTGTTTGTTTCATCTTTAGGTCACAAATATCCCTTAGTCTGTTTTTTTGATTTGGACCTGGTATTTGTTCAGTTTACACTGCACTCTGTGATGACCAATGAAGATTGGCAGCTGGGCTAGGCAACTCAGATAATTACATATCCCTTTTGCTGGATGTCAGATTGATTAAATTCTTCTCATGTTTAGGTAGTTTGTTGTGGTTGTGGCGGTGGGTTTTTGTTTTTTGTTTTTGTTTTTAAGGAGTTTTCTGTACTTAAGATTTTAAACAGGTGGACTTTTTGAGAGGAGGAGTAGGTGTCAATCTGTGATATCATGGGTGTAGGGAAACTACACCAGTGAGGAAACTCCCTCTACCCATGGAGTCAGTAATTATTCTGCAGCTTCTGTTGTCTTAGATTTGCCAGGGGGCAGTGAGAGATTAAGTAAAATGCCCCAGGTTCATATGGCCAAGAACCAGTCATCCAGACTTTGAAGCCAGCTCTCTTGTTAACTGTACCACAGTATCTCTTAATTTGTAGTTTATGTTCATTACTGTATGTAGCAGTCTGTAGTGGGGCTCTTGAGCTCTTTAATAACAACTACATTAGATTAAAGTCAAGAGAAAGTAGTGCAGTTCTCAAACTTTGTCAGTTTTTAAATGGCCAATTTTTACTCAAGCATCTTGTCATCAAAATGTTTTCTTAATGCTGGGTATCCTAACTGAGGATCTTAATTATAGAATAAAAAGTATAAAACTAAAAAGCACTTAAAGTGATGAATTCCACTGTTATCTGATTATGCCCTCGTTGGACAGCTTTGGTTTTCTGGTAGTGGATAGATTGTTGGACTTGGAATCAAGAAGATCTAAGTATGAACCTTGCATAAACCATTTAATAGTTATATTATCCTTTCCTTAACCTGCCTTAGCCTTCTTTTTTTCCTCTGTAAAATGCTGGTAATCATAGCACCTACCTCATAGTTGTTATGAGGATCAAATAGCATAATAAGTGCTTTCCAAATTTTAAAGTACGATATAAATATTAGCTATTATTATTAGTATACCTTTGGAGGATGGGGAGGATGAGAGCTCAGATGCATGAGAACCAGGAGAGACCAGTGTCATGGAAATCTAGGGAGGGATAAGTATCCAGGAGGAGAAAATGATAGTTAGCAATGTCAAAGACTTCAGAGAGATCAAGAATGAAAATTGGGGAAAGTTGGCAATTAAGAAATCATTCAAAAGTATTTCATAGTATCATAGATTTACTGGAAAGAACCCTAGAGGTTCTCTTATCTAACCTTCATTTTGCAAATGAGGGCATTGAGGCCCAGAATGGGAAAATGACGTGCCTCAAAAAGTCATACAGCTCATAAACCCATGGCTCTTTCTTTGTGTTTATCTATCAGTTTGTTGAGCATTTTCTCAGTGAGCATGCCAAGTACTGTGCAAGGTGGGGGGCGGGGGCGGGCATATTTTGTTGCCCTTAAGAAGCTCACAGTTTAGTTGGTCAGAAATCCCTAATCCATAAAGCAAAAGTAGAATGAAAAGGGCTCAACTCAGTGGTAAACTATGATAGACACCCTCAAAGTTGGGTAGGAGTTTAGAGAGGACAAAGGGGGACGGAAGGACAGAGTGATCAAGGGAAGCTAATGGGGGAGGTGAGATTTGAGCTAGGTTTTAAATGTTTGTTTGGTTTTTGAGTAGGCAGAGAGCATTCTAGGAGGTGGGGGAAGGGAATAAGAGGAATAAGAGGTGGGAATGAATGTGGCATGTTTGTGGTACAGTGAGGCCTGTGTGGCTAGAGAGGGGTATGTGTGTGTATGTGTGTAAGCTATGGGAAATAAGGCTGAATAAATTGTGTAAAGCCCAATTGTAGAAGACCTTTAAAGCCAGGCATAAGAATTAGTTTTAGTAGTGGGTTGTGTTTTTTTTAATATTAGTCATTTCCCCAATATTCTTTGTTAAATCCACCCATCAGACAGAACAACAGCATAGATTCCCATACACACTGTTTAACATTTAAAGCTCTTCACAACCTAGGCCCTTTCCCTGTCCTGTCTTCAGTGATCCAGCTATGCACTAGACTTGGCTGTTGCTCGCACAGGACTCTCCCTCTCCACTCTCTGGACCTTTGTACTACAGCTTCCTCCTGCCAGGGCTCTTCTTTATTTCTGCCTCCTCCTGACTTCCCTGGCTTCCTTCAAGACTTGGATCAAATCCCACTTTCTAAAGGAGGCCTTTCTCACTGGCCCGTCTTCTAAGTTCTCCCTCTGAAATCACCTTCCACTTACACTGTATATATTTTCTGTGTTCATAGCTGTTTGTATGCTGTCTCCTCCATTAGAATGTGAGCTCCTTGAGAGCAGGGCCTATGTTTTGTTTTGTTTTTAATTTTTTTTTATATAAGTTTATTTATTTTTAGTTTTCAATATTTCCATAAGATTTTGAGTTCCAAATTTTCACCCCATCTCGCCCCTCCCCCCACCCCAAGAGGGCATGCATTCTGAATACCCCTTCCCCTACAGGGCCTGTTTTATCTTTATATTCCCCATGTATAGTATAGTACCTAGCATTATGTAAACACTTAAAATGAATGTTTTTTGACTGATTGGCTGAGGTATGCCACCTTTCATACCTGCGGTCTCTTCCCTCTACCAATAGGTGTGGGATTTGCTTCTTTTCATCTGTTCTTTGGGACCAAGATTGGTTATTGCAATTAATCTGAGTTTCATTGTTGCTGTTCAATTGTTTGTTGCGTTGACCCTTTGTGACCCCTTTTGGGGTTTTCTTGGCAAAGACATTGGCATGGTTTGCCATTTTCTTCTCCAGCTCATTTTACAGATGAGGAAACCTGAGTTTTGCAGTATTTTAATATTGTTTTCATATACATTATTATAATAATTGTATATATTGCTTCCTTGGACTTACTTGCTTTGTTCTTTATCAGTTCATGCAGCTCTTATGTTTCTCCTGTTGTTAGGAGATACACTCATTGAAAAATATTCTTCTGAGAGCTGCCTCTGACTCTTTAGATGATTAAGCTTTGAGGGCAGGGGGAGGAGAGATGTAGATAATTAGAGTTAAGATGAATTCTTTTCTCTTCCCCCTCGCAATCTTGAAAGTTTTCTTCCTTTGATTTTGTGTCCTATACTTCTTTCCCATTTTTAGACAGACTTTAGAAATATCAATTCAGTAGACCAGCAACTTCCTTTAAAGTTTTAAGAAGTTTAAAATTTTAAACTTTTAAAAAAGTAACCAAAAAACCCCGAAAAGCTGTGTTGTTTTTTTAAACCCAAAGACATTAATTTATGTAACTACAGTTTTTAAAAATTCACTTAAGTGATATATTAGTGCATGCTAAGACTTAGTTACTATTTTTTTTATTTTATAAGGTTGTGAATATTTTTATTACTTTTTCTAATTTTAAGACAAATCAATACATTTTGTTTGGATGCAAAGCACTTCCCAACAAACTGTGTTTGCTCATCACCCTGTAAAGTATATCTTTCCCCTACCCTCCCAAAGCAATTAAATAAAATTGCGTAGTAGCCTGAGTAAGTCATTGTTAATTTTATCTGTTTTTTGTTTTTGTTTTTCGTTTCATTTTTTGACTAGGGAATGAGGTTAAGTGACTTTCCCAGGGTCACATAGCTAGTAAGTGTCAAGTGTCTGAGGCAGGATTTGAACTCAGGTCTCCTGACTCTAGGGCCAGTGCTCTATCCACTGCACCACCTAGCTTCCCCCATTGTTAATTTTAAATACAGAGTATTTGAAAAGTATTAGTTCCCTTTTCAACCATTAAAGCTTCCAAGTGCTCTAAGACTTTTGAGATACCCTGTTATTACCTATTGGGGGTGGGGGACCTGTGGTGTTGGACCAGAGGAGGCCTCCAGGCCAAGACCACAGGTTCCCCACCCTTGAGTCCTAGACTCAAGTTAATTGATATTTTGACCGCGTTCCTGTTTAGCGCTAATCCAAATTGCTTGGATTGAAGAATCGCCAAACCCTTCTCTGACCCTTTGGATGACATTTTTTTATTTCTCTATTCTTATGTGGATGTAGCCCAAGCCAACAAAGGGAAGAATGCGCATCCATTGTCTGGAGAATGTGGATAAAGCCCTTCAGTTCCTGAAAGAGCAGAGAGTACATCTGGAAAACATGGGATCCCATGACATTGTGGATGGGAATCATCGACTGACTCTTGGTCTCATCTGGACCATCATTTTGCGGTTCCAGGTAAAGCATGTGACATTAGGACATTTCTGCATGTTGATTCTTTATTGTAAAATCCTCTCAAATCCTGTCAGAGTATTCATTTCATTCTTAAATTTAGCTTCCAAATTTCAAAGTTGTTAAAATATGATAATGTAATTTCCTGGGACAGTGGCAGCATTATAGAGCGCAGGCAGTCCTTTGGGGACACAGTGACTGGACAGTGGGGACATCATGGCTGTAGAATCTGTTTGCAGGTTCTCTTTTGTTAGCTCCTTGCCAGTTTTCTGCCATGCCAAAAGCACCTGTCCTATAACTTACCAACCCAACCTGTCACTTCTAGGACACAGCTTTTAGATATCTGTGCTGTGGTGGCTGGTAGCTATGCTGATGATATCTTACCCTTCTGATAAGATTGTGTAGAAAACCCACATATTTATGCCCAGATATTTTAATTATTTTTGAAAAAGAGAGAACACAAGCTTTGCTTTCTCCTTCCTCATCTTCCCTGGGGTTAGGGCTATAATCAGTGATAAAATACAAGCATTTAGGGTCACTGCCTGTGATTGGTAGAGATTGCACTGGTTTGGCAGGAGCCCATGGCATTTAAGCTGCTCAGATTCATTGTTAGTGCTGTAAAGTAGGAAGGGATGTCAGAGGTCATCTGGTCCTGCCTCTTCCTTTCACTTATGAGGAACCCGAGAACGAGAGGCTAAATAACACACTACTGTTTAAAGTTTTCTGATTCTAACTCTTGAGGTCATTATACCATGCCATGTTGCCTCAGTATCTGGCAAAAGGTGCCTCAGGCCAGCGGCAGTGCTGGACACGAGATGCTGTGTTTGTAGTTTTTCTCTGCAGAAGCTGTTTGTGAAGTGAACACCTGCCACATTTCCACCAGTCTCATTTCGTTGAGGAAAGTAACTGGGTTGTTGATGTTCAACATGACTCAGCCTTCTCTGGTAGCCTTCTTAAATTACATAATGCACTGCTGACCTCCATTTCATTCTGTCAGTGACATTGGCCCTGACCTCTAGGGGCTTATCATCTTGGTACTTCCCAGACTTAGCGGGAAATTCCCCAACAGCAATCTCTTTGGAGACTGGAGAAAAAAGAAAGGGCAATCATCAAGGAGACAGTAGCCATCTTTTGCTCCCTATAGGGAAAAGAAACATAATATATCTTCCCTTTGGTCCAAGAGGAAAAAGAAAGAGACAAAAATAAACATATTTAGGTACCCATCTAGACCTTTTAAAACATGACTGTATATGGGGTGGAGAGAGAATGGGATCCAGCCTTTGTCACTTGGAAGATTCATTCTTCAAGTTAGCCTTCTCAATTACCTCAGCTTCCAGTTAAGAAGTTACTTAATTAGCTGTTTTGACTGTTAAGCAATAGGACTAATTTCACAAGCTGGTCTCATTACCGTAGGTATGCCACCTAGTTTACCAGTGTCTTGTATTCTTTTGTGTTGAGAATGCTTGTTCACTCTTCCTATGTGGATTTGCTGGGCGAGTCACACAGTTTCTGTCCATCTCAGTTTCCTCAACCAAAAAATGAGGCTAATAATAGTACTTAACTCCCAGGGTTGTTTTGAGGATTGAATGAGATAATATGTGTAAAATTGCTTACCACAGTGCCTGGTATATAGTAGGTGCTTAATAATTCTTGTTTTCTTCCTTACAATGGAAAGGTTATGGGTTATTGAGTTTGGTAAAAAGTTTTTATTAATACATGATATTGTTAGTGATTTCATTATTACAGTACTAATGCATTATTAAAATATCAAGAAATTTCCGGTTGGGTGGCATTCCCTTTTTCTTTGTCTTTTTCCATGCTTTCCCTCTCCCTCCATTTGGTTCTCTGAAATGTCTCTCCTGAATTTCTTGTGTTGTCTTCCTTTTCCTCGGATATTTCTTTATGCTCCTTTTTGTCTTGTGCTCTTCGGCTCTGTCTTCTTGCCAGATGACAGTCGTCTCTTGGGTCCTCCTCTCCTCCCTGCTTTGCTGTCCTCCATTCCTTTGTGTCCAGGGTAGCCTGTTTAGTGAACATTACTAGGATGATTAGTGAGGTTCACTTTGCAGCCTACAAGCCTCACTGAACATGACAGGTGGGAGCAAAGCAGTGGAAAAAAGTTACCTGAGAAGGTGAGTGGTATGAACCTGGCAATTATTTTCTCCATAGATCCTTTTCAGAAGGAGAAAATGAATGCTGTGTTCACAGAATTTCTGTCCAGAGCAACTTGAAACCTGTAGATCCAGGGGAAAGGTTTTTTTTTTTAATTTCAGCCTACTCTGAAGGCAATTTGAAATTTAGACCATCTCAGCAAGGTAATTCTAAGGATCCAGTAAATGATCTGCATTGAAGTAGAATGATTTTCCCAGCAAGCATAATTCAGTTCGGTTAAAATTTATGGATTGTATTCTGTCTTTTTGATGGGAGAATCACATAGAATGGACAGGCATAGATGAGTTATGATCTCCATTGATGAGATCATGGGTATGCTGGACTATTTAGTAAAGTCTCAGTGTTTGCCCCAGACCCTATTCTTTTTTCTGTTATATTTTATTTAATAATCTTATATCTCTAATAATCTTAATCTCTAAATGATGTCTTCTCCTTAACTTTGTGGTACTCCTACATTTTTCTTTGATTTGAGTTGAAGTAAGATAACCCAGGAAAAAAGTTGAATAATTAGCACCAGCAGTTTGCTAGATCAATAAAATAGCAGGTGTCTTTATTTTGGATGAGCAGACTTTATTTCCAAATGAGCTATGAGTCATGAAAAACAGATAAATCTTTCTTCACAAAGATTTTAAAAAGCCAACAGGAGTTCTTGCGTGCAATTTCAGACTGCCATTCATGGTTATTCTGAACCAAACTTTTTAGTGCAAGTTATTCTTTCTTAATTCACTTTTTGTACTTGAGGTAATGATTTTGCAAGCTCAGACTGGCATCTTCACAACACCATTAAAATGACATTTGTTAATTCTTCATCTCAGGAAGGGCGACATGGGAAGGAAATGATCTTTCATCTTAGCTAGGTTTTTCCCATTTACAGGTTTAAAATTAAACCCCAGTGATCTCACCTTATTGGTTTGGAAGTAGGCTATACTTTCCCCAAGAAAATCTGGTTTATCTAAAATCTGAGTGTGGCTCACAGCCAATGTTATTTTCATGTAGACCTGTGTTTTGTTTTGTTTTTTTTTTGCCTACCAAATATGTCATTTGAGGGGCTGGGGGCCTATATTTGGGCCCAGGTGGCATCTCTTCACCCTACCTCAGTTTTCATAAAAAGAATCTTTAGAAGTTTTCAGTGATGGCTTTAAGGTGATTAGAAATGTGTAGGAAATGGGGGATGAGAGAAACCAGGGCTACTTGGATTACTTAGAATCACAAAATTTTATGATTGGAAGTGATCTTAGCATCTTTTCAACTATCCTAAGTTTACAAATGATGAGAGCTGAGATTCAGAGAGGTAATAACATGTTAATAGTTATACCTGGAGGCAGTGGTCAGAGTGGTTCACTTAGAATCAAGAAGACCTGAATTCTAATTCTGCTTCAGACACTTTCTAGCTATGTGATCCTGAGCAAATCACTTGCCCTCTATCAGCCTCGTTTTATTCGTCTGTAAAATGAGAATAACAGCACGTCATAGGATTGTTTCAGAAATCAAAGTGAGATGATCCATGTAAAGCACTTACAAACCTTAAAGTGCTATGCAAATGTAATTGTTATTTATTACAGGTCTACTGACTATCAAGTAAATACTCTTTCTGTTACTTCTTGGTGTTTCTTGGTTGCTTAAGAAGTTAGAAGGTAGCTCAGCACTTAGTGATTTGTTGTCTTCAAGTGCCCACTCTGTCCAGAACATTGTGCCAGGCACTGGGCAAGATAAGCCTTCTGCCTTCATAGAGTTTCTAGGCTAATGGCTATGAACAAACAAACAAAGCATTTATTAAGCCTTCACTATATGCAAAAGCTTTGGGGATAGAGATAGAAAAGTAAGACAACCCCTGCTCTCATGATGCTCAGAATCAAATGGGGAAGACAACACATAAGAGGTTTCAGCTGAAAGACATATGGAACGGCCCCATGGTCCTTAGGTTGCTGCAGCAAAGCAGATGGCGATACCTATTCTTTAATGTCATGCTTACTGATGAAAAACATAGCTGTTTCTGATATTGAACCGTTTGACAATGCCAGAGATTTTGGCCCTGTAGAACAGAACTTTATTTTCTGAGTCTTCAGTAGCTGTGTGTATAGCCTTGCAGAAGCAGGTACCAGACTGTGCCTCCATAGAAAGAAGTTCCTTCCCAGGATGATGGTTGTAGGTGCTTTGCTGGAAGCATTGCCATTCCCATAATATTCCTCTATAATGGAAGACTTCTGATATATACCTATAACTATAATACAGATAATCCACATTAAATAAGAACTGCAAACAAAATACATATGTGAACTCCTAGAAGAGCAAAGTCATTACTGATATGAAAGAAGTTAGGAAGTTATCATTTGAGTTGGACTTTCTAAAGGGTGGGTAGAAAGTCAGCTGCTAGAGGATGGGGGGAGTGCAGAGCAAAAGAACATGTTTATTAAATAACACATATGGTATCCCATCTAGTTGGTAGCTTTTCTTAGGGATTGTACTCTCATGACAACATGAAAAGTGTCACTTTATTATAAAAAGCTGAGTTTTCTATTTCTCCAGTCTATAAAACTTGTTGTGAGGAGGGGGTATGAGTTTTCCTTCTATGCACATTAACTTACCAGTTTTCACAGTGCACCTGTGACTGGTGTCTAATGCAAAGGAATCAAGATGAACGTGCTATCTTGGGGAGAAAATGGTACATCCTGGGTGTAGAGAAAGGCTTGAGTTCATCTAAATCTCTATCTTCGGTCACATTTACAAACTAATTATAAAGTAAAATTCTCATCCATTTTCCTGTCTTCAGAAGCCTGCTCTTAAAGTAAAGAAAGCAGTTTTGTGCTTCAGTTTAGACAAACCATCCATCTCCTGCTGTGCTCTGTGTATTAGTTGTGTACAATTCCAGGAAATACATTTGTTCTTACTGACTCATGCATTTCATCAGTGACCCATTAATCCCACTAATATTCTTTGTGATTCTTAGATTCAAGATATCAGTGTAGAAACTGAAGACAACAAAGAGAAAAAATCTGCCAAAGATGCTTTGCTGTTGTGGTGCCAGATGAAAACAGCTGGGTGAGTGTGAATTGGAGGGTTTCTGGGGAAATGTCTCTTTCTACGGGTGGAGTTTCTTTCAAATCATTTGTGATATACCAGTGTGTGTCTTCTCAACCGACCTCCATCAGGAAGAGGAGCAGAGAGGAAGAAGAAACAGTTGTTAGCCTGTAACACAGCTGATGTTTTAGTCAGCTTTCATTAATTGAAGGAATTTTAAATACTTTTAACTTCTATCTGAGAAACAACATATTTAAATTTTAGTTCAGAAAACCATGCATTCTCTCTCTGTTCATTGAAATTGGTGAGCTATCGTTGATGAAGAACCTTTTTTCATGGAGGTTATTCTCTCCAGATGTATTTAGGACCAGTAATAATGAGTTGTAAATATAGACATGACTTTTAATTTAGCCAGTTAGTCTATAGGTATTTATTGAGTACCCCTGGGCACTCGTGAGTACTGTGCTAGGTGCTGTAGACCCTTAAGGAGTTTATAATCCAGTAAGGGTGACAAACCTATAATCAAGTATAAATGTAGAATTACAGTCATTATAAATAATTAGCATTGAATAGACTCTTGGCTAGATTACAGAAAAGTTTCCCATGTATGAAAGGATTTCATGGAGATAGGCTCTCTACAGAGGTTTGTTTAACCATCAAAAAATCAGTGTTAACCCAGCCTTCAGGATGAAAAAACAATGTGCCAACAATGACAAGGGAGACTTGGCTACTTTGCATTAAAAGGAAATGTGAGTATTTGGGTCTCGGTGACCTCACTGTCCAAACATCTTCACTGGGATACAATGGAGACCAGTAACCCTGCCAACTCTGGGCTACACTTAATTAAACAAATATTTATTAAGTATCTCTTGTGTGGAATGCACTGTGTGAAGGCCCTTGTGGTCACACAAAGATAGATTTGGGACATTGTGCTCTCGAGGAGCTTCCTATCTAATTGGGAGAATTGAAGTATAGAAAATAGCACTTTGTACAGAGAGGTGGGAAATGAACACACAGGAGAGATCACTTTTAGCTAGCTAGCATGGAGGAAAGAAGGCTTCCCAGAAGAATTAGCACCTGAGCTCAGTCTTGAAGAAAAGGAGGGCCTTTAACAGCTAGAGAAAGGGGTAATCCATTCCAGACATGTAGATAAAATTAGTCAGTGAACATTTGTTGCATGCCTACTATGTGCCAGCACTGTGCGCAGCACTGGGGATACAAAACGAAGCAAAAGACAGTCCCTGTCCTCGATAATCTTTAAAATCTAATAGATTTAAGAGAGAAAAATGAAAATGGGGGTGGAGGATGAGGGCTGGTGAAGAGGCCTTTTTGGCTAAAACGTGCTAGAAGGGGAGTAGTAAGAGATAAGACTTTGAAAGTAGATTGGAGCCAAACCCTGAAGGGCTTGGATGTCAGAATCACGGGGTTTTATAATTTATAGCAATGTCCCAATTAGTAGGAATAATGAATCTCATAAAGTATTCATTTGGTTATTGATTCTATCCTAATGGAAATAGGCAGTGTAAATTCAAATAATATGACTACTTCAGGAAGATGTATTATTCCAGCTAATTAGGACATAGCTTCTTTTTGTAGGCAAAATGGGACCACTGAAATGTTGTTATAAACTGAGAAGTGAGATTGGAATAATTCGTTGAGACAGTCATTTGTGTGGAAGGGTGTGAAGGAGAAATTCTGAAAGAGAACAGACTTAATGATACAGTGGATAGTTAGAGAGCTATCACAATAATACTTCAGGCAAGAAGAAAATGCTGCTCTGAATGAATTCAGGTATTTGGAGTAGGAATGGAGAAGATTTTGGATACGACAAGTGTATTAGAGGGGTAATATTCACAGGACTTAGTAACTAGCTGGATGTGGATGGCGTTCTCTCATTTCTTACTGTTCTATGTGTGATCGTTTGGAATTCCACCCTTCCTCATTCCTTAATTCCTTCCTTCCTAAGTAAAATCCTAGATCCCAGCATAGTGGGATTCATCGTGTCAGGAAAATAGATATAAAGAAAAGATTAGCTTGGTTTGTTTGTTTGTTTGTCTTTAAGAAAGGTGGGATTAAAAGTTCAGACATACCGTTTAACTCAGATTGAGTTACAAACTGGACAAGCCAGGTAGTCCAGAGAGCTCTCTGCCTTATTTGAATTGCAGTTCCAAGAGATCCTTGAAATAGTTGGCTCTGATTTCAAAATTTTTTTTTTACATTCATGGACTGATTTTTACTGCATTTAAAACAGTTATATTACTTATGAGACACCCTTTGTTTAGCTTGTTCTCTTTCCTTTCTTTTGCATGGGCTTTTGCAGGTACCCCAATGTCAACATTCACAACTTTACCACCAGCTGGAGAGATGGCATGGCTTTCAATGCACTTATACACAAACACCGGTAAGTACTCGAGAAAATATAGTGAAGGTTTTAGGTGTAGGGATATCATTCCTTTGTGGCAGAGTGGCATGGATTTTGATTTTCAAATCTCCTGGATTTTAAGTTCAGCTGTAGAGGAAATTCTCGTATCTCACGTGGGGATATGGTACCCAGTCTCTTCCTTTTAACTTAGAGAGCGCCAAGTGCTAGTCTTTGCAGGAATACGTTTGGAAATTTGTGTTCAAGACCACAGACCGCTATTGTTGGTGAATTCATAGTTTTTAATGTTTACCTCAATGTTTCAAAATGGCCTGGAGAACCTTAGGCCAACAGCATGGAGGGCTCCTTTTTTAGTTTTCCCTTCACTGTGTTTTATACTTCTGACCAGTCTGTTGTAGATTACATTTTTTTTTTTGTGGGGGCTTTTTCTTTGTCTACATAGGCCTGACCTGATTGATTTTGACAAACTGAAGAAATCCAATGCACACTACAATCTTCAGAATGCTTTTAACCTGGCAGAGCAGCATCTAGGTCTCACCAAGCTCCTGGATCCAGAGGGTAAGGGTTCTGTCATTCATCAAATACTTCTATTTAAGGGTCTGTTCTGCTGTGTAAAATACCACTTGGTGCCAGGCGTCATATAAAGATTTAAAAAATGACAGTCCCTTTAAGCAGTTATATGTTGGTCTAGTAAGGGAGTAGACATATGCACAAACCGTTCTCATACAAATAGGATGAAATGCTGAAGAAAAGGAATAAAGTGCCATGCAATCCAAAGGAGTGAAGTTCTCCTTCCAAATGGATGTCACTCAGAAGACTTCCCAGGAAAAGATAGCATTTGAGCTGGTCCTTGAAGGGTAGATGTGATTATGCTAAGTGAAAATTTAGTCAGAAATTTAGTAGATTCCATGTATTTGGAATAATTTGTGCAAAGGGGCACATATAGGGAAGTATAAGTTGTTGAAGAAAAGTTCACTTTAGTTTGAACATCATGAATAAGGCAAAATGATAGAGAATGTTGGAAAAGTAAGTTGGTACCAGATTGTGGGAAGGCCTTAAAAGTCAGCTTTTGAACTTTGACCATTATTTGATAGACATTAGAGACTTATTGAAGATTTACAAGTAGACTAATGGTATGAGTGGTGATTCAGGAAGACTTAATGAGCAGTTGTGTGTAAGATAAATTAAGAGGGTAGGAGCAATGAGATACACTGGAGACAAGGAGAATAAGTAGGAGGTCAGTAAGATCAGCTTTAGGTAATAAGTGTATGAAGTATCAAGCTGTCTGAGAATTGCTGCTACACTAGACCTCAGTTGGCATCTAAAACTTTTGGATGGTGGTCCTCACCACTTCACACCGCTTTAGTAAACACGCTAAGGACTCAGAGGCAGCTTTTGCTAATAGAAACATCAACTGCTTTAATGCTGGCGTATATGCCCATTACAGTGAGGAGCAATGTTAAGAATTATGGTATAATGGAAACAGGACTGGTTGTGCAGCCAGTCCTGGCTCTGATACTTCCTAACTGTGACCTTGGACATAGGTCACTCACCATCTCCAGATCTCACACTATCCTTATTAGTAAAATAGGAATAGGTGTTGGAAATTGGACTAAAATCACCTCTAAGATGTCTTCCAGTTTTAAAACTGATCTAGAATTCATTACCTTCTCTCCACTTTGTATAATACCTAGCTCAGGTTAGCTGCCACCTCCTGCATGAGACCTTTCTTAATTCCTCCCCTTCCCCCAGTTATCAGTGCTCTCTCTATTTTTGTATATATTTTGCATTATTTACTGGTGTACATACTCTGTTCCATAAACCCATTTAGATCAGGGACTGTTTTGTTTGTGTCTTTGTTTCGCCAGCATCTACTTAGCCCTTTGCGCACCTCGCAATTGCTTAATAAATGTTTGTTGAATTGAATCCCATGGAAGAAAGAATAACATTTACAATTTCAGTGTTTCCTCTCCACAGTGTCGACTTGATTTTCCTTCTGCTGCCCATCTTTTGTCCTTAGGACTCTTTTCTGCGTTAGGCTGGTATTTCTGATGATAATATGTACTGTCTGTTGTCCACTGTCAACCCCAGCTGATGGAGAGGAAACATGTTTTCTGAGTAACAGTACTCTAGAAATGACCTCAAAGACAGATCTCTGCTTTGTGGCCCTTAGAGCAGTAGAATGTTTATTTTGCAAATTCATGCCAGGGAATGGAGATCTGAGCTGACCCCTGTAGTGTGTTCTCCTATGTTGTATTTCCTGCTAACATCAGGCTTCATTTTAGTACAGCCTGTAATAAGAACTTCTTTCCAAATTAAAAACCACATTAGAATAGATGATTTGTTTGTGGTATTAGGACTTCTTAAGTGTGCTACAGTACAGCTGGGGATAAAAGTAGGATTGAGGGATGGGGGAGGAGAGAGGGACAGAAAAGGAGAAGGAAAAAAAAGTTTGAAGTTCTTAAAACTTTAAAACAGGAAGTTTAGCTACCCAAGGGCAGGTAGAGGTCATGAGACTGCCAAGCAAGTTTCTTGCTGTTTTCCAATACAGCAAATTTCCTGATATATTCAGTACAGGAAACAGATAAAATTATCTCTGAACTAACCCATTAAATGATTCTCCAACATAAATACAAACTAAAATTCCATGGGTGGTAGTAAATTTCTTAACCCCTTGGCACAAGAGAAAATTGCTTCCTATTTTTGAACTATTTGCACTTTGGTATTAATTTTTTCTATTGTAATGGCAAAGTATTTTATCATTAATTTGTACTTTATTAATCTTTGCTATAGCTATTTGTGCAAGGAGTAGAAGCAATGTATCATCACGAATAGAACACTGGGCTGGGAGTCTGGAAGCCTGGATTCTAGGTCAACTCATTATTAGCCATTATCTGGACCTCTATTTCCCCATCTGTAAAATGAGAATGTGGGGCTAGATCAGAGGATCAGGCATGTGGTAATAACAGGCCTGAGTGTGTAAACCAGGTTCAAATGTAATTGGGAAATATTTTATATTTTAAATAAAAATACCATAAAACATAGATAATAACACATTTTAAAACCAAGTCAAAATGAGGCCCACAGGGATCCTTAAGTGCAGATTAGTGGCCCCTGTTTCTGTTTGAGTTTGCCACCACTGGGATAGATGATCCTGTAGTTCTGTAAGGTATACATTATCGTATTGAAAGTGACATTGTCAGCGTCATACAACAGGTTTGTGAATTAAATAAAAAGCCAGCTTCGAACAATTATTCTGGAGCTACTGCTCTGATGCTCTAATGGAGAGCAGTATGGCATAATAGAGAGTTGGCCTCAGCTTCTGGAAGGCCTTGTTGCTCTATGACCTTCGGCAAGTCTCTTAAAATCTCAGTGCTCGAGGCAACTCTAGAGACTGTGCTTTGCACAGAAGGTGTCAGCTTGCATTGGTAGAGGTAGTTTTCTTTACCTGTGAAATTAAAGGTCTAGGCTCTTACCTTAGTTTTAAAACTCAAAAGTCCATTCAAGCAGACTTTACAGATGAGTCGCTGTTTTTGAAGACACCAGCAGGGTATTATCAACTCTAGGTGATAAAACTCATCCTTCACATATCTTGAAATTGTGTAAGCCCCTTAAGCATAGAGATTATTTATTTTGTCTTTGTATCCCAGCACTGGGCAGAGTGCCTTATACATAGTAAGCACTGCATGAATATTACTCAAATTTAGTTGAATTCCATTTTCAAAACTGACGTTTTTCTGGCTCTCCCAAAATTATCCTTTCTTCTTTCTCTAAGACCAATCAAAGGTAACACAGTCTAATAGGGAAATGCCTCTGGGTGGGAGCCAGTAAGTTTGGGGAGCCAGTTCTTACTTCTGTTGTTTGTGAGCAAATATCTTAATCCCTGTGACTTAGTTTTCTTCAAAATGAAGATGTTACTTTTTTCTGTCTGCATCACAGGATTGTTGTAAGGAAGAAAATGAGGTATTACAGATTCAGTAATTCAATTCAGTAAACATTTATTAAGCAGCTACTCTGCACCAAGCATTGTGCTAACTACTGGGTATTACAGATATAAGGGTGTGTGGACATAAATCTCTAACAAAAACTCTCCCAGTCTACTCCATTCTTCACCTCAACTTATTTTCTTCTTTTTCCTCTATTCTCGTATTTTTTTCTTCATCTAATTGTGCTTGATCCCCTCCCTGCATGTTGGCCTTTGAGTATCATGTAAATATGGTTCAGGTGTTCAATAAACTTCATATCCCTCTCATGTTCAGCTTTTGTAGGCTTTTATCTTTGTTTCCTATATTGTTTCATCTTATTCTCTTTGACTCTACTAACTTCAGTCTTTACTATATATTCTTTCATGTCTTTAAACCCGTAGAATCCCCCTTGTCTTGTTAGGTTATGGTAAGGACAGCAAAAACTTGCATATGATATTACTTGCCTCACTTGCAAGACCACAGTTCTCAAAAAGTCTTTTCCTTGATATGAATTCCATCAGCATTTAGGTTTGTCTTCTGTCTATATTGTGTAATCTTACATTTGGTTTATTTATTTTCTTTAATTCTTGGCAATTATTATTTGTCTTTCCAACTAGATTATAGGCCCCACTAAGAAATAAGACCCTATTAATCGTGTGTGTGTGTGTGTGTGTGTGTGTGTGTGTGTGTGTGTGTGTGTGTGTGTGTTTTCTCAATGACAGATAGTGTATGCTGGTCATGTAAAGTTTGTATGAAAGACTGAAGGGATAATATATTGTACCTTCATTGTTTTTAATTAATTACTGGTACCTTGGAATGATGCCTTTCAACATACTTGATTGAGTTGTTGAAAAACTCAGAAATTCTCTCTCTTGGTTCAAGTAATTCTTGTTTTTGGGGTGACTAGAAGGTTAAGAAACATACTAAAGTCAGTCTTCTTTTGGTCACAGATATCAGTGTTGACCATCCTGATGAGAAATCCATTATCACTTATGTGGTGACATATTACCACTACTTTTCAAAGATGAAGGCCCTGGCTGTTGAAGGAAAACGCATTGGGAAGGTGGGTTCACTAAGATTTTACAAGTTGCAGTGAAATGATACCATTTCTCAATACATTCCTGGACTGATTACACATTGCTTTCCCCTGCCAGTTGTGCCAGTGAAAGGTTTTATGAAAAACAGCAAGAATAAAGGGAAGAATTGATGCTGTCGGTCTTTGGGGACGTGGAGCATCATGGACATGGAGCCTAAACAAGAGTTTCTCCCCTGCTCCTACCAAAGGACATAAAGCATATTTAGGAACTGATTTGAGGCTCATAGGAAGTCCCTGAAAGAGGGCCATGTGATTGAGGGCCTGGTTTTGTTAACAATGGGTTAGATCTGGCCAACTTAACAGAATATTATTCTTTTCCTGGCTTTTTATTTCCCTACTCAGGAAGTGCTATCTTCTGATTGCAGTTGTGTTTTGTTTTCTGATTTGACCATAATTTATGTCTTTTCTGAAGAGGACCAAATAACATCATCCTGAGCACAGGACTTGGAGGCAGAAGACCTGAGTTTGAATCCTGCCTCAAACACTTGTTTGATCCTGGGCAAGGCATTTAATCTCTCCTTGCCTCCCTGTCCATGAAATGGGGATGATAATAACAGCACCTTTCTCACTGGAGGTGTGTGTTATTTGATCCTCGCTGGGGTGTTGTCAGAATCAAATAACAAGTAAAGCACTTTGCAAATTTTAGGAATTATTCACACTTATAAACTTCTTAAAGCTTGGAAAATACCTGAGATACCACAGAAGAGCACAGAAAAAGACAACTGCCCTTTTTTATCTGACCTAGGTGTTTGGGGTTAGAAATTAAGAAGCACCTGTAGCATCTTAAGGCCCTGGCCTATGATTCCAGATGTTAAAGAATAAATAGAGTCCCTCCTATTGCTCAGATATGATAGCTGCAAGTCTTTTCAGCACATAACACCAGAAAAAGAAAATGGCTCTGCTTGTAGCATAGAGTATGTATATGGATTTATATTTAATGTTCTGATCATATAAAGGTTTTCTTCCTTTCTTTCTTTCTTTCTTTCTTTCTTTCTTTCTTTCTTTCTTTCTTTCTTTCTTTCTTTCTTTCTTTCTTTCTTTCTTTCTTTCTTTCTTTCTTTCTTTCTTCTTTCTTCTTTCTTCTTTCTTTCTTTCTTTCTTTCTTTCTTCTTTCTTCTTTCCCCCCCCGATTTTCCTCATTCTTGTTTGTTAGGTGCTTGACAATGCCATTGAAACTGAGAAAATGATTGAGAAATATGAATCACTAGCCTCAGACCTCTTGGAGTGGATTGAACAAACCATCATTATCTTGAACAATCGAAAATTTGCCAACTCCCTCGTTGGAGTCCAACAGCAGCTACAGGCATTCAACACTTACCGGACTGTGGAGAAACCACCCAAGTAAGATATAAAGAGGAATGCTTATGTTTCTGAGGTTCAGGCTGCTGTAATGTATTTACTACTTATTGCACGTGTGCAGGGAGGGAAGAGGACTTTGTACCCCATTTTCCTGACTCGTGTGTTGTCTTTCTGTGTCCCTGCCTGTGGCTTCATTTCCACTTTAGCTGCCTTTTCACCACCTATCTCATCTCTTCTCACCTGATTATATATCACAGAAAGTTATTGTGACCCTTTCTTAGCCCTCATGATAACTGGAAGTCTTAGTAAGTTATAGGACTCTTGGGAAGAACAAAGCATTTATGTTTAGCAAGAGTAATTCAGGAGCCCAACAGCTTCGTCTGGTGATAGAAGAAACCATGTTAACATCCTTTCTTAGCATAGTCACTGCTAGGCCTCACTTTCTGTCCTTATGGTGTGTTATGATCAGCCCTTCTCTAGCGCTCAGAGGTTTTGCACCTGAAGGTTTAGGAGGAAGAGAGAGCTTCAGCAGGACCTCATAACCTTGTTTGGGGGCTTTATTGCTGTATTATCTTCTGGGACAGCCTCTCATGGGGATTTGGAGAAACTTAAGACATGAAATTTTACTTTGAGGGGATGAGGCTCCAAGAGCCTGGTATGGGTAGTATATCTCTGCTGCTGTAGGGACTAATAGAGTTAATACCAATTGCTGTCCTTCAGGAAGTCAGTCTGATTCAGGTTACAATTTCACCGTCTTTTCTAATTGAAGCATGCCATTGGTACATGGAAACCCTGTGGTGTAATGATATGCTTGACTGATAATATCTCTAGATTGCTATATTCCCCAAACCACTTGGTGCCCTCTCCCTTTCCCTCCTTCCCTCTTTTCCTCCCCATCTCTTTCGCTCCCCCCCCCCCAAACAAACAACAAAAGCATCCAGTTAATTCTGAATTTTCTAGCTGGGTCACAACCCATTTCAGGTTGTGAAAGCCCCTAAAAATAGATTAGCCAGTCATTTGAAATTCATCCTTGTTAAAAGCATTCAGCCATTTCCTCTATGAAGTAAGGCTATTTTCCAAGACTTATCTTTAAACCTTGCTTGAGATAATATGAGAATATTACAAACAAATACAAGTATGAGTGGATGTTTTCTATCATTTTGCAGAGATCCAGTATACCAGTCATTTTAAAAAACCTACTGTGTTGGGGCAGCTAGGTGGCACAGAGTACCAGCCTTGAAGTCAGAAGGATCTGAGTTCAAATTTGGCCTCAGATACTTGACACTTCTAGCTGTGACCCTAGGCAAGTCACTTAACCCTGATGCCTCGCAAAATAAATAAACTTATTTTATTTAAATAGTCACTGGGGATCTAGTCCAGATAAAGCCCAACAGTTGACCTCCTGCATGTGCTCTCCCTGTCCTGTCCTCCTCTCTTCCACTCTCCCTACAATAATGACTTTTTGAAATAATTCTTTAATGGGAAATAATGTGAAAGGAGTATGGTAAATAATATTCCTGGTTGTATCTCTTTTGTGCCTGTTAGGTTCACAGAAAAAGGAAATTTGGAAGTGCTGCTTTTCACCATCCAGAGTAAAATGAGGGCCAATAATCAAAAAGTATATATGCCTCGGGAGGGGAAGCTCATCTCAGATATTAACAAGGTAAAGTTATACACACCACTTTTCCTCATCTCTACTCAAAAGCCCAGGTACTAGTGTTGTACATTTAATCTGGACTGTACGTCTGGCAGGTAGTATGGTGATACATAGTATATGCTTTACTTGAAGGCAATACACAGAGGTGACTATTCCGTAAGAGTTTGTGTTTCTGTTAACCATGCAGCTCTTCTTTAGGTGACCTAATTTATACTCCTCAGGCAGTTGTATCAATTAATTCTCCTGTGAATTGCGATGAATCTTGGGCAAGTGACTTGCGTGTCTCCAAGGATCTGGAAGGAGACTTTTCAACACTTATTACTTCATTTATCTGGAATTTCCCATGCAGCTGCTTTTTAAAGTCTCCAGCCTGCCTTCTGTCAGAACAAACTGAATTAATTATGCAACTTCCTTCGCTTGTGCACCCACCATGTCTGTTGTGTCTATAGTTAGATTATTTCACATTGAGCAGTATTCCCTATTGTAATTGGAAGAATCTAGAAATATAGGTGGTTAGAGATAAGCATTCTTTTTGAATGCAATTCAGTGATTTTTAATAAGAGGCCTTTTTTATGGGAACATTTTTAATGGAGCCAACCAGACTTAATGAAAGAAAAATCTAGATATGAGAAGTCTCTGCAAAAATTTTTTTAACCAAATCTGTGATTTTGTTGATACCAGAAAGTCCCTGTGAGACGACTTCCTCTACCAGCATATCCAAATCTCCTTTTTAACTTAGTCATAGTGAGTTGCTTCGAACACTGAGAGGGAAGTGACTTGTCCAGGGACACACAGGCAGTATTTGTCAGAGGCTAGAGTTTGAATGTACGTCTTCCTGGCTCTCAAGTGCAGCTATCTACAATGCCACACTGCCTTTTTTTTTTTTATGAGAGAAATCATCTGCTCTGTATTATGGATAGTTTTTAAAATTTTTATTTGGGGGCATGAGGCAAGGTGGAGAAGGTAGCTTGTGGTTTTTATGTGACTAGCGCTTTCCAGTATTATGGCACTTTTATTTCTCCTTTGAATGAATATTTAAAAAGGTGTCTCAATTTAGTTCTAATATTTTGAAACCTGCGTGGTTTATTTTATTCTCACTACCATGTTAAGCATTTAGCTTCCAGTGAAACTGAGGAAGAGGGGGATTTGCAAGAGTTGACACAACACAAATTTGAACGCTCTCCACTATTGTTTGGCTTTTTGTTGTTGTCAGGATTTGTTTTGGGGGGTCCCCAACTTTAGGATTTTACTGGAAACATAAAATCTCAGTTTCTTCTTCCATGAAATAAAGGGTTTAGGCTAAATGATCTCAAGGTCACACCTCACTCTACATTCTCTGATCGCTAATCTGTGTTGACTGTAAGCCAAGGAGGTTTGCTTCATTAGACCATTTCAGCAAAGTGTTGTTGGTTTGTTGGTTTTTTTTTCCTTCCAAATCCTTAGGCCTGGGAACGACTGGAAAAAGCCGAACATGAAAGAGAACTGGCACTGCGGAATGAGCTCATAAGACAAGAGAAACTGGAACAACTTGCTCGTAGATTTGATCGCAAGGCAGCTATGAGGGAGACATGGCTGAGTGAGAATCAGCGTCTGGTGTCTCAGGTTGGGACTCAAGCCCTATTTGTGGGGCTGGAATGATTACCTTCTGTGGCCATGAGGAAATAAACACTTTTATATGCTTTATACAAATAAGCTAGCAGTTTTGCTTAGACAGAGGGAAGGGGGGGGAGAAGAGGGAACAAGCATTTATTAAGCACCGACTATATACCAGGTTCTGTGCTAATCACTTTACAAATGTTATCTCATTTCATCCTGTCTAACAAAGGATCAGGGTTCATCAACATAGGCCTCATTTTCATAGAAGCTAAGAGACAGAATAACCCCATGAGGTCATCTTTTAAGAGGATGTTTACCTCACTTAATTCAGTTTCTTTTCCATTTGATCTAAATTTTCATTTGTTTGGAAGCAGCACAGACATTCTTTGTTTAGAGTTGTGGGTATGTGTATACAACTCCACATTTGTAAGTAATACGAAAAAATTCCCTCCTTCCCACGGGCTCTTAAAACAGCTCACCCTTGCCCAGGGCAATTGCTTGTAGTGAAGCAAATTCAATAAATTCAACAACCCTTTATTAAGCAATGCAGATGCTGGGGACGTAAACAGAAAAATAAAATCCTGCCCTCAAGCAGTTTATACTTACTGGACACCTATATAAATGCAAAAATAAAATAAATGACACATGGGCACCTTTGAATTAATATAAAGTAATTTGAAGGTAGCAACAAATAATAACCAAGGTCAGGGAAGGCTTCATGGAATGATATTTAATCCTGGTAAAAAGCTGCCTGAATTTTAGACTTGCCCAGCATAAATCATTACTGGCTGTAGATCTATAAGTTAATGTTTCCAAAAACCTGACAAATTAGTGACATGCATGATCTGTTCTTTCCCTCTATGAAGGCAAGATGGAGAAGAGGTAATTTGGGAGAAAGGTTACATGAATTTCAGGACATGGCTGGAGTCATGTGGGGAGGGACCCTAGGAAATGAGGTTCTTTTCCTAAAACTGTCACGGTCCCTTGTAGGACAACTTTGGGTTTGACCTTCCAGCTGTGGAAGCTGCCACTAAAAAACATGAGGCTATTGAGACAGACATTGCTGCCTATGAGGAACGTGTTCAGGCTGTGGTGGCTGTGGCTAAAGAGCTAGAAGCCGAGAATTACCATGACATCAAGCGTATCACAGCAAGGAAAGACAATGTCATTCGCTTATGGGAGTACCTTCTGGAGCTGCTCAGGGCTCGAAGACAGCGTCTTGAGATGAACTTGGGACTTCAGAAGATATTCCAGGAAATGCTTTACATTATGGATTGGATGGATGAAATGAAGGTAAGATTTCCAGCATTTATGGACAGTCTACAAAGTCCAACAAGATTTTGCTGCTGGGAAAACTAGAGCCTTATCTGCACATTGTATATTGTACATTGTATATCCTTACCCTTGAACCACTCCTTTCTCTATTTGCATTAATGTGACTGAGAGAAAACATAATGAATTGGTTGGGAGACATATAGCTTGCAAATGATCTCCCAGGAGAAGTGAATAAAGTGGGGAGTGAAAAGATTCAAGTATGCATATAGATGGTGGTATGTATAACTGGAGTTTTGACCACACCATGGTGTGCCATAAGTGATCCAAAGAAAGATTTTTCAGAAAGCCTTCCCAGTTTAGCTTCTTGTCTGTTTTTCCAGATCTATCTCCAATAAAAGAAATGGTCTAAGGGTAGATTGTTGCAGATGTTTGGGATCATATCTTCTTGGAAGAAATGACAATTTATACAGCTCTTACCTATCTCTCCAAATGATAACCCTGTGCCCATTATTGTTTGTGCAATATAGGTCTTCAGAATATTATGCATATCTGGGCAGAAATCCTAGTAGAAGGAAGTTATTAGCCTCATAGATAGGTAAAGGAAATTTTAAAAGACATTGGTCCTGGCTCAGGGTCATCATGTCCTTTTTGCCAAGGTCTCTCACAACAGACTTTAGAGACCATGTTATTATTTAATAATAATAATTAATTATTAAGACCCATCCTGGGGCAGCTAGGTGGTAGAGTGGATAGAGCACCAGCCCTGAAGTCAGGAGGACCTGAGTTCAAATCTGGTCTCAGACCAAACACTTGACACTTACTAGCTGTGTGACCTTGGTCAAATCACTTAACCCCGATTGCCTTAAGAAAGAAAAGAAAAGAAAAAAAAAAGACATATTCCAATAGAATAAAATGTTGCCTAATTTCCCATTGTTCTAGATTTTAAGTATTCTCAAGTAGTTATGGCACATCTTAGTAGGATACTCCTAAAAGGTAGGAATGTGAGCGTTGGATATAAGTTTTAGCTGAGTGGAAATTTTAGGATGATGTCCTAGAAATTTAGTTTTAATTTGGTTGGTTCCATTTCACCCAATTTAACAGATGTTTGTTGTGCACCTTCTACATTCCAAGGCCCTTATTACAATGTCAACCTTGATTTTTCAGCGATTTTGCCAATAGGGCACATACTCTTAACAGAGTTCTACCAAGAGTCAATGGCTTCTGCATATGGAGCTGACAGTGAACCATATTTGTTGTCTAAGGACCAGTGTTGCTAAGTTTAGGGAAGTTCATCAGTATAAAGATGTCCATTAACTGACAGATTTTTGCCATAGCCATCTGTCTACTAAAGCATGAGTGGGTTGCAATTATCATTGCTAAAGGGAGTGTCCGTACTGATAAAATCACGGGTAATCAAAATAAGTAATATATAAGACACTGTTCTTGGCACTGGCTTATTGAAGAACCAGAGAATGAGCATAGAAGAGCCATCTGCCCTCAACCATGAATTTTAAAAGTTGGCGATCGCCTACTGATTATAATATCCAAAATAGACATTTTGATCATTGTATGACATGTCATTTCATACTGATCTCTCTAGCACAGAGATTCATTTTATAAACGACAAATATATGTTTGTCTTGGGGATTCTAGAAATATTCGAAAGGAAAGATTCGTAAGCCCTCAAGACTTCTAAGAGAGACTTGTTAAACGCGAAGTATCCTGAGTCTACAACAAATCATTTTGCTGTTTCATTTCCTTTTGCCTTTTTATTCATAGCTAGCTAAGGTAACTCTTGGTTGGTGTGAGATGTTTTTGTATTTTACTTTTTGAGACTTAGTTTACATTTGGGAATTTTTAAAACTTGCTTAAGATAGTGATTTTTCTCTTTTTTAAAAAATCTGTGGCTACCATGCATCTTTTAGTGTTAATTTGATTTATTTATTCCCAAAATGGATTATCTTTGGTTTATTCTCTCATTGCCACCTCCTTTATTTTTTCCTTTTGATTGCTTCATTAGTGGCTAGGCTTGGAGGAGTGGAAAATTCCACTCCTCCAGGAGTATGTAGGGGTGGAAAATTCAATTCCACAAATATTGATTGTTAAGGGCGTTCTATGTGCAAAGCATTGTGTTCAGCATTGGGGACATAAAGACAAGAATGAAACAACTCATGCCCTAAAGAAAATATACTTTTTTCTGGACAAATAGAATTTGAACTCAAATAAACATAATACAGGGTAATTTGAGGAAGGACTCCGTTATAGTTAGCAATAGAAAAAAGTCTGTATAAGTTGGATTTGAACCAGATTGTGAAAGACCTGAATTCACTTTTCCTGAGTTTGTATTTTATTCTAGAGGCCTTGGGGAGCCCCTGAAGGTTTTTGAATATGAGAATGGCACCTTCAGGTCTGTGCCCTAGGAAGCTTTTTTTTGTTTGTTTGTTTTTGGGCAGCTTTTTGGAGGATGGATTGCAGAGAGGAGAGAGTGAAAGCAAGGAGACCAATTAGGCTATTACGGTAATCTTAAGTGAGAGATGTTGTAGACAGAGATGCCACAAAATGATAGCATGTGGGTGGGAGAAACAGACAGCAAGAGGTATGGAATGACTAAGGTTGTGAACCCAAGTGCCCATAAGAATGGTTTGTTCCTCAACAAAAAATAGAGAAGTTTGGGATGAGGGTACATTTATAGGGAAAGCTAATGAATTTTATTTTGAACACGGTCATTTTGAGATATTAAATGCTACAGATGCTGGAACCTGAAAAGAGAAGAAAGAGAAAGGGCCATCACATTTATGGAAGGATTGCTAGTAGCCTTAGAAGAAGGAGTTTCAGTTGAGTGGTAGGTTTGGAAGCCATACTGCAAAGAATTGAGAACTGAGTGGGTTGGTTAGAAGAGAGCAGCTTTGTGCCTCCTCTTCTTAGCTCATCCAAAGGTTGAGTAGGTGAGGATACGGAGACTGGTTGCTTTCACGTGAACCCCTTGCTTTCGGATGCTCTGCTGCCTTCTCTTACTGTACATAATTGAGTTGGCATTTGTTCTTGCTGCTTTTTTAAATGAACAAACATGTGACTTCGTATCTTTTCACTGTCTTTCTTGCATAGGTGCTACTCTTGTCTCAAGACTATGGCAAACATTTGTTAGGTGTGGAAGACTTGTTGCAGAAACATGCTTTGGTTGAAGCTGACATTGGTATCCAGGCAGAAAGGGTGAGGGGTGTGAACGCCTCTGCTCAGAAGTTTGCTACAGATGGTGAAGGTAAGGGGGGGACCTTTTGGTTGTTGAAGATGTTGCCATCTCCCAGCCACCAAAATGAGAGAAGAGAAACGTTTCATTGATTTGTCTGATGGGAGGGAGATGGGACTCTTATGTTTTTGACGCTATTAAGCTGTCATAGGTAGTGCATGAATTTGGGTCTCTGCTGCTGTTCCTTGAATTGATCAAGTACCGTGAGTGGAGGTGGGGGGAGCAAGATGCAGTCTGGAGAGAATAGTTTGAAATGCTTGCCATCTATCTTGGATTCATGCCATGGAGTGGGAAATAGGGAAATACCCTCTTCTTCCTTCTCTTCCTCTCCTTCCTCTTTCTCCCTGTTTTCTGCCAAATCTCCACATCCAACTTGGTGTTAAATATGTTTTCGTGTTCAACGATGAAGCTTCACTAAAGCTACACTTGGTTTGGCCATATCCCTATAACCTTGTGTAGCTGCTAAGAAAACCATTTATCCTTTCCATCTGGTATCCTATCACACTGGGTCAGTATTCTCTGAGAATGTTTGTTGTATGGCATCTCTTAGAAACAAAATTGACTCGTGTGCCCTCTTAGTTCTTGAGTGACTTGGAGATGAGATTTTTTTTCTAACACAGAGGGAATACTTTCACCTAACTCTAGTTAACGAGAAGGCCATGTTAAGTCCTGCCAGCAAGTCAAGTGGTGAAAACAAAGTTGTTGCCTCTTGCTTCCAAATGACAAAGAAACCTAAGCTACATATTCTGAACACCTTCACTTTTCTTCCCATGTCTCACACAGGTTATAAACCATGTGACCCACAAGTCATCCGAGATAGGGTAGCCCACATGGAGTTTTGTTACCAAGAACTTTGCCAGTTGGCAGCTGAACGGCGAGCTCGCCTGGAGGAATCTCGCCGCCTGTGGAAGTTCTTCTGGGAAATGGCTGAAGAGGAAGGCTGGATAAGAGAGAAAGAGAAGATCCTCTCCTCAGATGACTATGGGAAAGACCTGACCAGTGTCGTCCGCCTGCTCAGCAAGCACAAGGCATTTGAGGATGAAATGAGTGGACGCAGTGGCCACTTTGAGCAGGCCATCAAGGAAGGGGAAGACATGATCGCTGAAGAGCACTTTGGTTCTGAGAAAATCCGAGAGAGAATCATTTATATCCGGGAGCAGTGGGCTAACCTGGAACAACTTTCAGCCATTCGGAAAAAGCGCTTGGAGGAAGCCTCTCTTCTCCATCAATTCCAAGCAGATGCTGATGACATTGATGCCTGGATGTTGGACATCCTCAAGATTGTCTCCAGCAATGATGTGGGCCACGATGAGTACTCAACACAGTCCTTGGTCAAGAAACATAAAGATGTAGCTGAAGAGATCGCTAACTACAGGCCAACCATTGACACATTGCATGAGCAAGCCAATGCCCTGCCCCAAGAGCATGCTGAGTCTCCTGATGTTCGAGGCAGGTTGTCTGGAATTGAAGAGAGATACAAAGAGGTGGCAGAGCTCACACGGCTAAGGAAGCAGGCACTCCAGGACACCCTGGCTCTGTACAAGATGTTCAGTGAGGCAGATGCCTGTGAGCTTTGGATAGATGAAAAGGAACAGTGGCTTAACAACATGCAGATTCCAGAGAAGCTAGAAGACCTGGAGGTTATCCAGCATAGGTAAGAGCAAGTTGAGGGTTGTGCCCTCGTGGTTACCACTCGCTTCTCAGTAACAGAGGAACTTTAATGCCACTGAAAAAATCTCTTTTTTTCAGATTTGAAAGCTTGGAGCCTGAAATGAACAACCAAGCATCACGGGTTGCAGTGGTGAACCAGATCGCACGACAGTTAATGCACAGTGACCATCCAAGTGAGAAGGAAATTAAGGCCCAGCAGGACAAACTCAACACAAGGTTGGTGTCTTTTCATGTTTGGAATAACCTCAGAGTAGTGAGGAAAGATGGATTCAAATATTTCATCTTCCTGTATGGCATTGTATGTTATTATTAATGGCATTATCGTTTGCACATATAGCTATATTAACTTTTACTGATTTACTAGGAAGAATCGTTTGGGGTAGGAATGTGAGGGGTAAGGCAACCCACATCCCATTGCAGGTTTCCATTCCATTTCCTTTCATTCTTTCTCTCTGTCTCTTTCTCTCACCCTTTCTTAGTCTCTTACCAGTAATCCATCATGGGAATAAAGATGTGGGAGGAGGATGGTTAGAATTTTACCTCCCATTCTCAGTTATTATCTCAGACAAAATATTGATGTTTTTTCGACTTTGGGTCCACAATAAGTCTTCTCATAAAGCCAGACTTTAATCCATGCCTTACTTTCCTACTGAGTAATTAACATTTGCGTCAAAGTACAGAAAAGACCAGTTCTAAGGGCCAGTGTAAACTTTTGGGTTCATTAGCTGTCCTTCACACAAGAATTTAATGTGTCATGAACAAGGAATGTCATGGACTTTATTCAAAGACAGGTGTTCACAGGTGCTTTTCCTTTTGTAGTTAAGCCAGTTTATATAACATCCATCTCTGTTCTGTTTCCATAGTATCAACCATTCACATACTAAATGACCTCATTGTTTTATTTTTCACTGGGGAGAGGAAAGGCAGGAGGGCCAGTAGTCTAGTTCAGCAGGTGTTTCTCCATTGTGGAGGGGTGGGATTCCAGCTTTAACTTTAGCCTTTGGTTTTAATATTTAAATACCAGCATTTGGAATCATTTTTAGCTCTCTTCTCTCTCATTTATAGGTGGAGCCAGTTCAGAGAACTAGTAGACAGGAAGAAAGATGCCCTCCTATCAGCCCTGAGTATCCAGAACTACCATCTTGAGTGCAATGAAACCAAATCCTGGATAAGGGAAAAGACCAAAGTTATTGAATCCACCCAGGACCTAGGCAATGACCTGGCGGGAGTCATGGCCCTACAGAGAAAGCTGACTGGCATGGAGCGAGACTTAGTTGCCATCGAGGCAAAGCTGAGTGACCTGCAGAAAGAGGCAGAGAAACTAGAGTCAGAGCATCCAGACCAGGCCCAAGCCATCTTGTCAAGACTGGCTGAGATCAGTGATGTATGGGAGGAGATGAAGACCACACTGAAGAACCGAGAGGCCTCCTTGGGAGAAGCCAGCAAGCTGCAGCAGTTTCTCCGGGACTTGGATGACTTCCAGTCATGGCTGTCTAGGACCCAGACAGCAATTGCCTCAGAAGATATGCCAAACACACTTGCAGAAGCCGAGAAGCTCCTGACACAGCACGAGAACATCAAGAATGAAATTGACAACTATGAGGAAGACTACCAGAAGATGAGGGACATGGGCGAGATGGTGACCCAGGGACAGACGGATGCTCAGTACATGTTTCTTCGGCAGCGTCTGCAGGCTTTGGACACGGGATGGAACGAGCTCCACAAGATGTGGGAGAACAGGCAAAACCTCCTCTCTCAGTCCCATGCATACCAGCTGTTCCTTAGGGATACAAAGCAAGCAGAAGCATTTCTTAATAACCAGGTAAATCTGGTGGCAAACCTTTCTTTCCTGTGACATGTTTAGAGGTAACTTTTACATATATCAGAACATGCTCCTCTAATATCTGTCTCTATACCTGTTACCAAGGGACCAGGACATCCAGAAGGGGGACATAATAGAAAGAGGGACTGTGTTGTACTCCTTCTTGCTCTGGGATGCCTCTTAAGCACTCGCTGTTTGATCCTAGGCAAGACACTTCAACCTTTCAATTTCCTCATCTATAAAGTGGCGATAATAATAGCACCTACCTTGAAAATTTTTTCTGAGGATCGAATGAGATACGAGTAAAGCGTTCTGCAAACCTGAAAGCACAATATAGATGTTAGCTGCTATAATTATTGTTACTGTATGCCCTGTAAGGTTCCTTCAAGCTCTAAATCTAGAATCCTGTCCACTGTCTGGAATTTTGTCCTGCTTTTACCGAGTGAAGAATCCAAGAATATTCTCTGGCCCATACACCAGAATAAGGGATCTTTTCTATGGAGAACCCGATATAGTAAAGTTTTTATGGATTGGCTGGCTCCTCCCACCCTTGGCAGTTGGGGGAGGGAGTTCCCAGAGCAATTCAGAAATCATGCAGCATCCTTAGTATATGGGATGTTTTGGGGGAAGATGTCACTGAGTGTAGTTAAAAATTTTAGGAGACTTAATTCTTTTCCCTTAGGAGATAGTGTGGCAGGAAGTTAGGCAAAGGAGGGTGCTTTTTTTCTGTGGGAAAATTCCTTAATGATTAGAACTAGTAGAATGGACTGCCTCAGGAGATCATTAAATCATAGATCTAGATAGAGCTGGAAAAAACCTCAGAGACCTTCTAGTCCTCAAGTGCAGCCCTGTGGCCTCGAGGCCGCAGGTTCTCCACCTCAGATTTCTAGTCCAACACCCACATTTTACTGTTGAAATAACTAAGGTCCAGAAAATTTAAGAGACTTAATCAAGGTCTTCAGCCAGAAGTCTAACCCATTCATTCCATTATGACACGCTTGTGACTTGCTCAGGGACACTGTACCTGGGAGGCAAGATTTGAACGCAGTTTTCTTTTTCTGGAGCCTGTTTTCTAAATTGCCACAGTGAAAGGATATCCCGCTCAGTGAAATTCTTAACAAGAGTTGAATGAGTGACTACTTGACTTAAATGTTGGTCTAGACTGTTCCTGTGGTCCCTTCCAACTCAGAATTTGTGATTGTTAGGAAGAGGGTATAACTCCTAGTGTCTGACACAAAGGGCTGAAGATGCATCTGTAGGTGCCATTACTCAAAGCTTCCATCATCTTTTTCAATCGGCACACTTAATTGTACATACAAATCAATTAATAAACGTTTATTAGGTACCTGTACATGCTAGGCACTGTGCTAAGGCCTGGGGGTATAAAAAGACGCAAAAGACAGTCCTTCTCTGAAGGAGCTTACAACCTAATAAAGACACTTAATTGCTGATGAAAATTTAGTGTCACTTACTAATTAAATAACCTTTCAAGTGTCAGGATTCACTAGTTGCACAGAATTTTGTACACAGAGTTTTGACAAGTAAAACAAAGTTTTGACTGAGAGGGCTGATCTCATGTCTGACAAAGGGTAGAAGTTATTTTTGTATATGGAATGCACTGAATACAGTCTCTTGTTACTATTCTTATCTTATCTTGGTTATTTTTTTTAAAGGAGTATGTTTTAGCCCACACTGAAATGCCTACCACCTTGGAGGGTGCAGAAGCAGCAATTAAAAAGCAAGAAGATTTCATGACCACGATGGATGCCAATGAGGAAAAGATCAATGCAGTTGTAGAGACAGGCCGGAGACTAGTCAGTGATGGGAACATCACCTCAGACAAGATCCAGGAGAAGGTGGACTCGATTGATGATAGGTACGGCATTCTTGGCGTTCTACACAAAGCTCACTTTTCAGGTCTTGACAGTCCCACTGACTCTGCTGAAAAGGTGTAGGTGTGGATATGCCGGCTTGGTGTTAATTGCGGGCACTCAGGAATGTCTCATCTGAAGTTCCATGGTGAATCAGTAACAATGATAATTTAGCAACCTAGGATTTTCAGAACAAGGCCATTATAAAGAGTAATAGAGAATCAAGAGCTTCAGAAACAAAACTTAGCTGATCTTTAATCAAATGTTGTAAGAGCAAGTATGCTGAATTGCGATCAGGTAAGAGTCCATGACCCTGGGACAATTAGCATTCAAGTCATTCATACAAGGAGAAGGGAGCTTGAGAACGAGGTTTGACTGAGGTCCCGCTGCTGTGAAGTTTCCCCAGCGAGGCCCACGTTCACTTTCCTCTCTTCTCCCCCCTGCCGTGGAATGCTTCCTGTGAAGCGCAGGGGAAGGTTAGTCTGCTTGTCCTGCCCCCTTAGCAAAGCCAGTGTTTCCCAAGGTACAAAGAACCTTTATCTGGCATCTCTTGCAAAGTCAGCTTGGATGACATTGGAACAGTATCTCTTTCATGAAGAGAGAAAAGGCTTTCTTCCTTCTCCAGAGTTTTGTGTTTTTTGTGTTCCTAAAAGAATTTTTTCCTTTGGCAAAGGACAATTTACCTCGTTTGATCCTTGCACCAGGCTCTCACCTTGCCCTCATTACCAAAGTCTGGGAAGGTCAGGGACAGATAATTGCTCTGGCCCCCAGGGGCTGGCTTCACTGAGCCTACCCCCTCCTCTAGGATATTCCATTTCACTTCTTTGTCTCCACTGTTCTGATAAGTCACTCTATTCCCTGGCCTGCTTTCAACCTGATCATTTCTGGATCCAGTTTAAGCCAGTTTTTAAAAATAAAAACAAAAACCCCTCCTTGTGGAGGTGAGAGAATGAGTGAATTGGCTCAGTCTTCAGGAATAATCCTGTAGGATATCCTAGGGCTCCTGCTATATGCTGAGGTGACTGGTGGCATAGTGGACAGACCACTGGGCCTGGAGTCAGGAAGACCTGAGTTCAGAGGTGACCTTAGACACTTAACTAGCCATATGACCTGGGCAAATCAACTTAACCTCTAGTTGCCTCAGTTTTCTTAGCTGTAAGATGGGGATAGTAATAGCACCTACCTTGAAGGGTTGTTGTGAGGACCAAATGAGATTATGTTCTAAGGTACTCAGCACAGTGCCTGGCATATAGTAGTGGCAATATAAATGCTAGCTGTGATGCTGCTGCTGCTTCATGACAGGGTAGGAGGAGAAGCTGCTTTATGTTCCTCTGCTGTTTCCTTGTGCTGAGTTGTTCAGGTGAATTGGGAATGCGAGTCCTAGGAACACAGTCTTTCCCCTTTTTCAGTCAGAGCTTAAACTCGAATCCCCAATTATAAGGCAGGGTTGTGGTGGTGGTGACAGAGGAGGAATTTCTTTTATCCCTTTAAAACGAGGAGGAGGAAGCATTTTAATTGTGATCTCATCCATCTACAATCAGGAGTTCTTACCCTTTTCTGTGTGATGGAAACCTTTGGCATACTGGTGAATCCTAGGAATTCCTTCTCAAAATTATATTTCAGAAAACATAAAATAAAAATATAATGCACAAGATCAACATTTAATAAATGGTTACTGATTGATTACAAAGAAGACCAACTATATTGAAATACAGTTGTATATGTTTTTATTTTATTTTTTTTATTCCTTTATTTTTTAAATTCACAGACACTCTGAAATCCATCCACCAGTGCCTTTAGGGGGTCTTTGGAACACAGGTTAAGAATCCCTGATCCACATTCTTTGAAAACACCACACCAGCAGTGTTGTAGAAGAGAAGGCAGAGTATGCTTAGCACGTGTCACAAAGGATGCTTCACCTTTTTTTTTTTCTTGTGTTAAAATGTAAGCACTCCCTAAAAAGAACATACCATATTACCTTCCTTCCACAGTAGATGGTTACAGCATAGGTCTATAGCAAATTGGCCTTGACACTTACAGATGTAGTGTCTAACAGATTTCCAGCTTCCTGGCTGCCTTTCCATTTTATCTGTTTGTTCCATGCTAACCCTAAGAGTATAGCAGGTGCAGAGGGGATGGGAGCAGGTGGTACCTGGCAACAAGGATCCTCTTGAACGTGACAGAAGCTTTCAGCAGGCATTGTACCCCCACTTGAGCAAGAACCAGATCTCATCAAAGCCTAGAACAGCTTCCAGAATTTTTTTTTTTTGGTAAAAGGGAGGAACTAAAAAGAAAGTGAAATATTTGGAAACACAAGAAAAGATTTGTTTTTGTCTCTCTTCCAGGAAATGGGCTGATCATTTGGGCTTTCAAATTATATTTTTCTCGATGCCATTTAGATTCCGATTTTACTTCTGTATCCTCAGATGAGGAGTTGACCCTGCGTGGCTCTTGTTTCATTTAAAATACAAAAGCCAGTGAGTTACAGGCATTTTTATGGGTATAAGCAAAATAAATACTTAAATTCCTTGGTCTAATCCTTTGGTATAAAATCACTTGAATACTGTGGTTGAGCTAGTCAGGTAGGAAGCAGAATTATTAAATTTATTGAGATGAAAAAGTACAGGAAGAAAGCCTGGACTCTTACAGCTTTGAGCAGTGCTAGTGGTATTTATAGATGCCTGAGACTACATGGAAAAACAGAGCTTTTAGTTGTATTCTTCCTGGGGGGTATGATTAAAGACAAAAGAAAAATTCCAGGCCACAGTCCAGTGTCTGGGAGAACAAGAAACCAGGGTTTTTGACCCAAAATATCATTTTTTGGAGAGCAAAGCCTTCTCTTAGGAGAAAAGACCCTCAGTATCTAATGTCCATATAGCACCTGGTTTCCTTATTTCCACAGAGAATCTCTGACTTTAAAATCATAAAGCCTGTTTGTGCCAGGGCACCTGGGATCCTCTATTCTCCTATAAACACCACCTGGCTTGGAGCCCAAATTGCCATTGTTTTTTTCCTTATTGACTTTTAAAAAAATTCTACTGTGTACTACTTGGGGGAGATAGGTGGAGAGATGCAACAATAATCTAACAAATCAGACCTTGCTAAAAAGAATCCTGACAACCGTAGCAAGGTTCTAATAAGTTCTCAGTGTTCTCAACAGATTCCATGCCTTGGAGTCCATTAAACAGCTTTGCTTTGACCTCACCTTCAAGAAGTTTGCTTCCTGTTCAGGCTGTCGGGAAACACTTTCCTACATTTAAATCACCATCACTTCTGCCAAGTGTTTCCTGATTCAGTGATACCTCTGGTCCTCTCACTCCTCAGAGCACTGTCTCAGAGAAGCCTTTTATTTTTTCTTCTTCATTTCTCCCTTCTCCTAGTTTAATTTCATCTTTTCACTGGACATTTGGTAATTATCTCAATCTCCCCCCATTTTGACAGTTACGCTAAAAAGAAAAAAAAAAGACAAGTACACTAGAGCTGGCAATGATTAAGCCTATGGTTAGATTTTTTTAAAGATTGGTGGTTGAACAAGAAACACATCCAAATGTTTACCTAGTTGAGTTTCTCCAGATAATGCTTGAAGCAGAAATATATTGCCTTTCATAAGCTTCTCAAAATTGTCTGCAGCCATTAAAAAGAGGTTTTTAAGATGCACTGGGAGGGAAGGGGCGGTTGTAAGAGCTGTGGACTAGTGGCAAAGGTCTTAAGTCTTATTTCTGACACATCACAAATTCCCTATATCAACTCAAATATTTGCTTATAGCCCTCAAAGAATAGGAAGGTTTTGGTGAATGGCTGCTCCTAACGATTAAATCCAGCTCCCTCAAAAATCAAAGGAGATATGTTCAGATCTTTTGCTTCATTGAAGATGCTAAAGCTAGGGTTCTTAACCTGGTTCTTGAACATGATAAAAAATTTTGATAATTGTATTCCAGTATAATTGATTTCCTTTTTTTGCATTTAAAAGTATAATTCTGAGAAGGGAGCAAAAGGCTTACCCTGCATTCCAAGGGGGTTTCATGACACATAAAAGGCTGAGCACCTTGATCTGACGTCTTATTCCAGTTTACCATTGTATCCTGAAGGTGACCCTGGGTTCTCTTGACTCTGCCAGGCTGGAAAGGCTTCACATATGGGCCTAGTGATGGATTTACATGTCAAGATAAATTTGGAGGCTTATCAGTTTGGCCACAGGTGGATAAATTTTTCAGACCTTGCAGCTCTTCAAAAGCTACTAGGTTATAGAAGAGTTTTAATCTGCATTTAAAGAGAAATAAAGCTATGTCAATGAAATTACAGATCTTTAAAATATTGAAGCATGATGAAGATGCATTTTAACTGATATTATTAACTGACATTTGTCCTTCACCATTCCAGTCTTATCCTCCCTTTCTTTTTGATGTGCCTTGAGATAACCATTTACACTGGGTACCTCCATTTCCCTCTCTCTAGTCTAAACCTTCTGCAGCTTGGCTTCTGGATTCATCATTCAGCTGAAACTGTTGTCTTTAAAATGACCAAGTCTAATCATCCTTTTCTCAATCTTCATCCTTCTTGACCACGTTGTAGCTTTGACACAGCTGGATCACCTCCTCGAGCATATTCCCTCATGTCTATATTAATGACTCTCCCCTCTCCTGCTTCTCGTATCTATCTGACCTCCTCCTCTGTCTTCCTTCCTTCCTTCCTTCCTTCCTAACTGATTTGTAATCTGTATCATTCCCACTTACTGTGGGAATCTCCCAAGGCTCTGGGCTTCTTCCCTTTTCCCTATACTGTGTTATTTGGTGACCTCATCAGTTCCCATGGATTCAATTTTTGCCTCTATGCAGATGATTCTCTTATCTGTGTATTCAGCTCTAGTCTCTCTCCTGACTTCCATCCACATATCGCTGACTGTCCCTTAGGCATCTCAAATTCAACATGTCCAAAATGGAACTCATTATCTTCCTTCCCCCACTCCTGAGCCTCTCCTCTTTATAATGCCCCTATTACTATTGAGGGTACTACTATCTTCCCACTAACCCAGGCTCACGGCTTCAGTATCAATCTCAACTCCTCACTCTCACCCCACATATCCAATCCATTGGCATATCTTGTCATTTTACCTTTACAACATCTTTCCGATCATGACTACCGCCCTTTTACAAGCCCTCTCTCTCAGTTACACTTCTCAGTTGCAGCTTGGTCTATTTGGAGACCTAATTGGTCTCCATATCTCGTGTTTCTTCCCTCTTTAATCCATCTTCCACGTAGGTGCCAAAGTGGTTTCCCTAAAATGTCAATGTGCCTGTATATGCTCCCTTCACCCTTCTCACCGCTGCTCTAAATTCCAGTGGTTCCCTATTAGCTCCTTCGCTATCCTGGTAAGCGTGGCTGGACTGATTAGAAGAAAATTGTTCACTCTTAAGAAACTTTAAGCAGCCAGCTCTCTTTCTTTCCTCTGGGGCCCACTTTGGCCCTTTTAGCTCACCCAAACCAAAAGTGTCTTGCAATAAGAATTACATTCAACTCCCAAAGTATTCCCTAATCCAAAATCCCTTCCAACTCTATATTATAACCCTATGTATTCCTTTTGTTAAGTGCCCTGTTCCTTATCTTATTGTACCTGTAACTCAAGAATACACAAGTTAAAAGGAGGTGACTTCTACCTTTTCATCTATTCTTCTGGAGGATTATTCTCCCAGTCTTCCTCTTTTGGGTTTCTCTTTCATCACTGATCAATCTACTTGCATTTTCAGATGGCATATACCTTTTCCTTCTATTTCCCCTCCAACTCTTCCATTTATGCCTTCCTGGTCCTTCCTAGCCTCTCCCTAATGAAATTGGGATGGATGTGGGAAGGATACATTTCCTTTAGCCAGAGTTTTCCCAAAGGAATATGAACACATTGAGACCTCTCCTCCTAAGGATGTGGAAACTCTTTGAGCTTTAAAAAGTAAGATGTTATCCTCTAGGGGCTGAGTCATATGCTCCTCTATCTTTTTCACTTATAATACACATTTGACCTTCTTTTGCTAATAGACTTTTGACACTGCTGACCTTCTTTTTTTCCTTCAGTCACCCTAGAATGAAGCAATAGCATCACTACTACTAGAAGCAATGAAAGTAGAAGAACACTGGAAAGGGAGTCAGAAAACCTGAAATCTAGTCCTGACTCTCCCATTAGCTTGTTGCCTCACCTTTGGATAATTCACCCTTTTTGGGCCTCAGTTGCTTCACTTTAAAAGTGAAAAGGATCAGGGAGGAAGGTGTACCAGATGTTCTGTCAGCTACGGAGCAGCTTAGAAATTCTGTGATTCTTTTTCCACATGGTGCACAGTGCCGCTCTTTTATTTATCTGAGAGAATTCCTTAGGTGTCAGTCAAGTTTTTGTTTCACTTATTCCAAGCTCTGCATTGTAGAGGATAGAAAAGAAACAAATTCCTTATGTATTCTTATAAATCCTTTACCTAAGGGTTGGGAAGATGCAAGTGATGTTATCATCATTGGATGCCTAGGAAAGCTGAGCTCAGTGACTTGCCCTAGCAAATATAGCATTTCGCAGTTAGAACCAGGTTGAAAACCCAAGTCTCTTTGTAGTCCAGTTCATTCCCACTAAATGTAACGCTCCTGCATACAACTTTATATCCCAGGCTACATGAGAATATTTGGGGAACTGTATTCTTGAAACTATTTTCTACTTCTTCAGGACACTGTGGGTTAGCCTTCCTAATTGCTTTGAAAGCCCAGAAAATCAATCTTTTTCACAGCATCCAATTTCAAGTGGAAAACCTCAAGGTACAGGAAGGTTAAATGCTTTTTACCAGTGAATGCAGTGACCTCCAGGGTCGATGATGGGCATATGAACAGAATTCAGATGTGCATGTTTAGTGTGCTCATGTGAGCCTTAGGAGCAATAACCAGCATGTGTAAACACTTTAAGGTTTGCAGAGCATTTTACGCACATCTCCTTTTATCCTTACTACAACCTTGGAGCACTGTTATCATCCCTATTTTATAGGTGAGGACAGTGTGGTATAAACTGATAGCTAAGCATGCCCATTTCTGAGTCTTGGGGATTGTGATTTAGGTTTCACCATCCTCTCCAAGCATCAATTTCCTCTGTAAGTCTAGGACTTGGACTAAATTATCTCAAAGATAAGATGGATCAGTTCTGACGTTCCAAATTTGGTTTTTATCCTTCCTCCCAAAAGAAATGTCATGAGTGGCATTAGTTTGTACTTTCTTGTGTTACCGTTTAAAGGTGTTTTAAGAATCTTTTAAATCAGTCAGCCAAGTATTTATTAAGCTTCAGTATGCTAGGCACTGTTCTAGGTAGGTGGGAAGGATGCAAAAACAAAATCCAGTCATTCTTTTCCTTCAGGGAATTTGTATCTTTTCAGAAGAAATGTATGCATTCATATGTATTTATCCTGTCTAGCACCATTATAAGCATTGTGAGGGCATTATCCACAGCAAAGTCCTGTGGCATAGTTCATGCTCACTCAGTGCTTTTGAATGACTCATTTGGTGGAGAGAATTCAAGATTAGGAATCAGCTCTTTGAATGGCATTGTTGTGTGACCTTGAACTAGTATTTTAATCACTCTTGATCTGGACTTTTTCACTGAAAAGATACTACCGATCTTCATCATTTTTTTTGGTCACTTAATTATGAATGCTGAACGTGCTTGTTTTGGCATAAATCATGCATTAAAAACTCTTAAATGACTGTTTTCTGTAACTAACCTTTGCCATAGCTAATCTCGTCACTAGATAACCAGAAAAATAATAGTGGAAAGTCAGTATGAGTTGGTTCACAGTGTTGTTTTTCTTTTTCTCTTTTTCTTTCACAGACACAGAAAGAATCGTGAGGCAGCCAGTGAGCTTCTGATGAGGTTGAAGGACAACAGGGATCTTCAGAAATTCCTGCAGGATTGTCAGGAGGTATGTTTTACTGTACTACTGCCTTAAGATTCATTCACTTTCAGAAGAAAAAATATTCCACTGCATTGCAAAGTTGAGAGGCCTGATGACATCTCCCAAGATTATTATCATACAATAATACTCCCACTTTTTAAGGCAATGTAACATCTATTATATTTAGGAACATTAAATCAGTGTGTGTTCATCTGGCCTAGAAAGAAAGAAATAAGGCTGTTTTCCAGGTGAGTAAAAATAAAAAAAGAGTCAAATTCCTGATTTTATTGGAATCCAAGATATGTCTTTCAAGCCCCCATTGAAAAATATGTTAAAAGCAATAATTTGAAGCCCAACGTTATCTAGGCTTCAGAAGGCTAAATTTAAGCATGTGGTATTAATCTGATGATTATCCTACTATTTCATACTTCACTGACACATGCATAAACACATTTTAAAAACTGAATTTAGCTGAATGAGCTAGGGAGGAAGAGAACAGCCGTACAAATGTGACTCATTCATTAGAAGTACATCTCTTTTAGTGTGTAGGAAGACGAATGTGGATCTGAGGCCTTTGGCTTTATTGCATTCCCAGAAAATGAGAGTGGAGACCAGCGATATTAGAGTGAGCCTGCAGAGTCTTGGCAGTGTGAAAGTCTCCTCAGCTCTTCACACACACCTAGTATATAAATTATATGGCCACATGCTACAAGACATGGGTTTGATCGCTTTCTCTGACTGTCATCCATGACAGAAGTGAGCCTTTATGCTTCTTAATCCTCAGCCCTGTTGTGCATCTTGCTGAGTGCTCCAGCAGCTAAATCTCAGACCAATAAAGTCCCGGACTGCAAAGCTAAGGATTTTCTGCCTGCAGTACCAGTACTGCAGGGATCTCTATGGGATTTAACTGTAGCCAGACATGTTGAAGAGAAAATTGTCATCACCACCAATAGATGCTTTAGTTCTGATGGCTGAATGGGATGCTCATTTAAGAGTACTAATTATCTGTGACAGTGACTCAATCTTGGACATGCAGGGGGAGGAACAGACTCTAAATTTAGCTGTGTAGAATTTGTGTTGTGCTTGAGTGGAGTGGAAAGGAATCTTATGGTTTCTTTTCCAGGCTGTATTTTTACTTCCCCATATTAATAACTGATACACCGTTTTGTTATTCTGCTGGGAATGCCTTCAACTTTCCATTGTCCCTGAAGGCCATCTTGCTAGGTCTCATCAGGATCCCAAGTTAAATCAAGTTCAAGGAGGCAGCATCACCATAAAGATGAAATCTTTTTGTCTGCCCGAGGTGACTATATGCCCTGGATTTTCTGGGACAGATCTTATTTCAAAAATTCTGTCCTGTTGTCTCATAAAATACCAAATGGCCAAGATATCTCAATATCTCCTACAATGGTAGCCAAATATATATATTAATTACTTAGGTGTTTGTCTCATTCCCACCATTACCGGCAATAATTTTTTTAAAAAAAACCACTACTGTTAATAATAGCACCTTAATTGAACCTTAAGGTTTTTCAAAGCATTTTCCATGTTACTTCTAGACTATACTCCATGAAGGAGAGGAGTTGTGTCTTTTCTGAACTTTTTACAGCATATTCTTCAGTCAGCTGGCATTTACTTAACATCGACTGTGTGCCAAGCACTGTGGATATAAAGAAGGGCAAAAGGTAGTCCTTAATCTCAGGCAGCTCAGAGCTTAATTAGAGAGATCACCTGTAAACAACCTTATGCAGACTTGATATACAAGATAAATTGCCAGTAGTCACAGAGGGAAGGCACTAAGATGAAAGAGGACTGGAAAAGGCTTCTTGCAGGAGATGCCCAGTGCAGAACTTCCCAACAGTATTCACTTCGTGAGTGTTGAGTTGATTCATGTTGAAAGAATCAATTCTGCGTGATAGGTATGGAGTGTTGGACCTGGATTCTTGGATTTAAATCATCCCTCTGACTCACTTGCTATGTGACAGTGGGCAAGTCATTCATCATTTCTAAAATGAAAATAATATCTATAGAATCTACCTTACAGGGTTGGTTTAAAAATGTTTTTTTTAAATTATCATCTTTTAAATCACCTTCATTACCAAATAAGTCCCTCCTCCCTTCAGCACTGCATGTACCTTTCCTCCACTCAGAGAGCCATTCATTGCAACAAAGAATTTAAAAGAATGTGAGAAGATAAAAAGAGGTCCACCAAACCAGCCACATCTGTAGTATATGGAGCGTTGTTCTGTGCTCTTCAGCCAAGGAAGGAGATGCATTTTCTCCACTCATGAGGTTCAGACTTATTCATTATCATTTCACTGCATTCAGCTTCATTCAGTTTTGTTGTTGTGATTCTTAGGGGTATTTCAAGAATCAAAGGAGATAGTGTATTAGTAAAGTGCTGTGTGTTTCTGAAGTCCCATAATTTTCTGAAAAAGCTGTTTGTGAAATGATAAGGATCCTGGATTTGGGGTCAGAGATCTTCACTCAGCTCTTACCCTTGCCACTTTTATAGTAATCCAGTGACTTGGATGGGCAAGTCTCTTAACTTCCCTGAAATTCAGTTTTCTCATCTGTTGAACGAGGGAGGTGGACGAGGTACCCTCCATAGTCCAGCTCCCCGCTCTAAATCCACAGTCCTATGAATGGGAACATGTTAGGAAGAAGGGTTTATTACATACCTACTTGAAAGGTGTTTAGTTTTGGTAATTTCCCTACTTTCTCTTTAGAAAAGTCCTATCACAGAATCTCATTTAGAAAAGGACATCCGCTCAGTGCCTGAACAGTCATCTCCCCTCCCATATACCCAATAAGTGGTCATCCAGTCTTTGCTTAGAGACCAAACAAAGGGAGGGTGATCGCTGAGGAAGAACTGATTGCCTCCTAAGGTAGCCCCATTCCACTTTGGGACAGTTCTAATTGTGGGAATGTTTTTTCCTTGTAGCAAACCTCAAGTTTTCTTTTTTGAATGCTTAAAAGTAGAAATGTGTGCGAAAAATAAATATATAGAATGATTGACTAGCTCAGTGCAGTCACAGGAAGTGGTCAACCCCAATTTTAAGAAGCAGAATTTTAACTTTTTCCATTTATTCTAAATTACCACCTTTGGTTACAAGGAGCCCACTCTGCAGTGTGGGCAGCTGCCAATTTCATTAAGAATATCCAGAAGGCTCAGCCTCCTGTGTGTAGTTTCACTTCAAAGCATGGAACAAAGTTTTAACTGAACTTTCCTATGCTGTGGAGGTTACAAACTGTTTGGCCTACCCTTAACTGCTGACCATTACTCCTCCTTTGGCCTTTCCCTTTCTTTCCTTCCATCATCAGAGGTAGGGAACCTTTGGCCTTGCCACTTGTGGCCCTCTAGGTCCTTGGGTGTGGCCTTTTGACTGTATCCAGGTTTTTTTGTTAGTTTGTTTTGGTGAGGCAGTCCATGTTAACTGACTTGCCCAGGGTCACACAGCTAGTAAGTGTCAAGTATCTGAGGCCCAATTTGAACTTAGGTCCTTCTGACTCCAAGGCTGGAGCTCTATCCATTGCGCCACCTAGCTGCCCCTGCATCCAAGTTTTACAGAACAAATCCTTTTGTTAAGGGGATTTGTTCTGTGAAGCTTGGATTCAGTCAGAGGGCTGCACTTGAGGACCTAGAGGGCCACATGTGGTCTCAAGGCCACAGACTCCCCAACCCTGGTTTAGTGCTTTATACAATGAGTTGGACTTCTAGTATTTGCAGTTAGAGCCATAGAAATTGGGTCTTCATCAAGACACTGTCTTCTTGTCATCAAAATTATGGCACCAGGTAAGATTTTTCTGGGACTCCAAAAATGATTTGGTTCAAACATCCCAGGGTAAAGTTTGTGTCTACAGCTTGTTGGCTGCAGTTCCACAAGACATCACCAAAGTAGGTCTTTCTTTCTCTCAGCCAGGTTCCTTGCCAAGGGAGTTTAAAAAAGCACCCAAAGTCAGAAATCTCCACCACTTGTATCCTTTATGGATTCTTAAGAGCTTCCACAGGTCATGTTTAATTCTAGTACGTAAGGTTTAGGAAACCGAGTGACCTGAGTCTTTGTCATGCTCCATTTCTGTTTTGAAACCTCGGGAATAAAATAGAATATTCTTATTTCCTAAACCCTTCAATTGTATACCATCCCCTTATTGAAAACTGTTAGGATGGGGCGGGAGGCTGTCTTGAGTAGCAGTGGAAATCAAATGAACACTTGCTTGTGGATCAATACAGAATTGATACTCTAGCTCTTTTAGTGGGTGTAGTTTTTGTTTTTTAATATTAGGTTTTGTGTTGTCCAGGAAATAAAGTGCCTTTGTTTTATTCCTCCTCACTACCTACCCTTTCTCCTCAAAGATCTTATCATATCCACCTGTGATTTTGATCAGCTGGTGATTTCCGTGCCTTTCTCTTACTTGTAATACAATGATCAGAACAGACTCCCTCTCTGTACCACCCTCCTCCCTGTTTTTCAAGCTATGCAATGCTCTTTTCTGTAGAGAATAATTATATTCTTAAATGACCTTTCAAAATGTCCACAAATAATTCCTGCTTCAGGAATGTTGATGGAGAGCTGATGATCCAGCAAGTTCCACAGATCCATTTCAGGGCACTGGACCTCCCAGTTTTTTTATCTGTAGGATGATGTGCTCAGCAAAGAGGAGATTTGTTTATAAGCCTCTGTTTTTTGTTAGGGGGTTTTTGGTCTCCATTTTATTCCTCTTGGGTAGGTGGCTATGAATAGAGGAAATATGTGAATGTCCCTGGCAGCTTTAATAAATGTCCTTTATTGTGTTCACTGGAGATATTTTTTTTTGAGGCCTTGAGATTAGAAGGATACAGGGGGAGGTTTTGTAATTTGGTTTTTCCTTTTTGTTTTTAACCTTTCCCCTTAGCACAATTAAGTGCCCATAGTTTGTTTTTCTGATTGCTGCAGTTCAGACAACTTTAAAAAAGTTTGATGTTTGAAAACTGGAGTTTTCTCCAATTTCTGTAGTACTTTGTTTACAAAAGATTTTACTTTTTTAAAGAAAATCATAATTTCTCTTAAATAGACCAATGAAACTCCTTCTTTCTGGGCTGGTGAAGTAGAATTGGTCAGAAATAGAAAAAGTAAGATAGGGAAGAGTGCCAGAGGCATGCTGAATCCTACACATCATCTTCCTTGACTTTGTTTACACGAGTATCAAATCTTTTAGGAAAGGGAGCAAATTTAGAGGAATGGGTTTCAGAACCTCAGTAGAGGGCTAATTGGCCCTAGATACATATGGATTTCCTGTCATTTGTATATAGTATGCTGAAAGCCTTTGGGATAGGATCAGGAAGAAAATGAGCCATAAAAGTTACCGTTTTACTCATGTCAAGATTATTAGGGTGGAAATGAAGATATCTTTAACATTGTTTACTTCTTTATAGCATTAAATGTTTTGGTTTCAGTAACTCCCAACATCCCTTTGAATATCTTTGGCAAAGGGATCATTAGAGGAAAGCCTATATGAATGCAGGGTTTGTATGGGATAGGAATTAGAAAATTGGCACAAAAGTAAAATGCAGGCACTAATTAATTTTGAGTGGCCAGAATGAAAGGTATACTGGGGGCTGGTTCAGAGCCTAGTGCTTGGCTGAGTATCATCTGTCTCCTGGGGCAGGGAAAGAGCTCACTTCTCAGCTGTCACAAGCTAGAAGGCTTTTGCATGGTTTTCCAGACTCTAGATAGAAGCAGACATGTTGGATGAACTTTTCTAGCCTTTGAGGTATTTAGGTACCAAGTAGAGATACAGATCAAGAGAACGCAGGGCAAGAGTGATGTAATTTAGACAGAAGAAGAAGAAATGCCAACAGAGTTAAAATATTAGAAAGAGTAAGAATAGCAAAGTGAGAAGCAGGGGTTGTAAATTTAGTTCTGGAAATAATATTCTAAGTCATATCATCCAGCCAACTTATTTTATATTTGAGTACACTGAGGTCTAGGATCACGTGGAAGGCAAGGTGGTATAAATGGAAACAAGCTGAATTTGGAGTTAAAGAACCTAGGCTTTCATATTCTGCCCCATCACTGTCCATATGATCTAGGCCAAATCACTTAAGCTTTCTGGGCCTTGTTTCCGTAACTGTAAATTGAGGCCCTTTGGCTTCCTGGTTGGTTGCCCTCCATTTTGTCAGTATCATTTCTAAACTGTGGTGCCCAGAACTGAGCACAACACTCCAGATTCAGACATAATTCTACACTAACCTATGCAGCTTCTACTAGATGATTTCTGAGGCACCTTCCACCTCTAATTTATGACATGAGCTCATACTTATGTATATGTACATATAGAACACCTATATATGTACAAATATGGACGTGCCAAAATTAAACCCCAGATCTCCTGACTCCAAATTCAGTGCGGTTTCTACTACCCTATGCTAACATTCACTATATAGCATTTTACAGTCTGGTATAGATACTTCAGAGAGACAAACAGGTGAAAGATGGATAAGTTAATGTAAAAGTTATAAGTAAGTCCTTATCTGGAATGTTGTGTTCAGTTCTGTGTGCCATATTTTAGGAAGGACATTGGTAAATTGAGAGGTAACCATCTGGGGAGGTGAAGGGTCCCCACTTTGTACCATACTAAAGATTGGTTGAAGAAACTAAAAATCTTTGAGGTGGAAGAGTAAAAACTTAGGAGGGCATGTACCAATTTTTATTATTGTTGTTCATTCATTTCATTGTGTTCAACTCTTTGTAACCCCCATTGGGATTTTCTTGGCAAAACTACTAGAGGGGTTTCCTTCTCCAGCTCATTTTACAGAGGAGGAACCCAAGGCAAACAGGGGGAAGTGACTTGCCCAGGGTCACATGGCTAGGAAGTGTCTGAAGCCAGATTTGAACTCAGGAAGATGAGTCTTCCTGACTCTAGGCCCAGCATTCTATCCACTGCACCACCTAGCTGCCCAGGTACATAGTATTTGTCTTCCATTTCTATATACATATATAATGCCTGTGTATACATAAATACATATACATACATAATCTTTTCTCATAGGCTCAGAGAACAGAGTAAAGAGCAGTGATAGAAGTTTCAGAGGTGTAGACTTTGGCTTGACATAAAGTTCCCTAACAGAGCTGTGCTAAAGTGCAGTGGACTGCCTTTGGAGTTGTCATGGGCTGGATAAATTACTTGCTGGAAATATGTACTGGGAATTCTTGTACCTGTAATATATGGGTTGGACTGGGTGGCAGTTGAGGTTTCTTCCAGATTGGAGATTTTATAATTCTGTAATTAATTAAAAGAGGGCTGATTAACCAAGTATTCTGTTGTAATGCATATTACACACAGAGGTAGGCACTTTATTCCCTACATTTGAGAAGATCTATTAGTTTGATTTCATTTTCCAATTCCTTCTGTCCCTTTCCAGCTTTCTCTTTGGATCAACGAAAAGATGCTCACAGCCCAGGATATGTCGTATGATGAAGCCAGAAATCTGCACAGCAAATGGCTCAAGCACCAGGCCTTTATGGCAGAGCTTGCATCCAACAAAGAATGGCTTGACAAAATTGAAAAGGTAAGTGAGAATATTTGGTAACGTTCCCCCTGCCCTGCCCTGCCCTTTGAAGCTGTGGCTCTAAGGAGGGAACGTATTCTGTGAATTTGGATTCCTTTTTACTCAGCATGTTTATGGCTCCTGCATTTGAGTCATACCCAGACAAATGCACGACCATGCATTTTTTATAACCGTTAGCTGTGGGTAGTGGTTTTCTGTGAAGATAACACCATGTAAACGAATTGTCTACAGGTGACTTTGTAGTGGCTGGTTGTTTTTTTCTTCTGCTCAGAAAGTGATTTTGGTAGCCAACTCCTTGCTGCCATTAGAGAGACAGACAGACAGATGAAACCGTACTCTAATTCTTTTTGCATTTGAAAAGCATGTTGTCCTGTCTTCTGCTGAGGCCTCAGAGTCCATCTTGCTGGCTCTTAGAGGATTTTCCTGTGTTCTGGGCACTGTTTTGGTTTCCTAGTCATTCTTGTTTATGTGTGTGGTATGAAGATCTGTGCAGAGACATGTCACATTCAGCCACTCATGTAGTCAGTAATGTTGAAAGTAGCAGTAACTTTTAAAAAACAAAGGTCACATCTCTTTTCAGTTGATGTCTTACTCTCCTTAAGTTCTTCTTGGTCACTACTTCTGTACCAGCCATTACTTTCTCTGTCTTCCCTGATTATCCAGCCCTAAAGAAAAAAAAAAAGGTCACTGGAGAAAGGAAGGGGAAGAAGTCCTCCCCAGAATCTGTTTATTTTTTATTGAATGTTTGAAGTGTCTGATCACATTTTATCTATCTTTATTCACATTTAACTGCTAAATTCAGTGGCTTCTTCTGTCTTTATTCTACTTTCCTCTCTTTGAAGTTTTTTATACTGTTGATCAATTACTTAACTCAGCAAACATTTATTAAGAACCTACTCTGTGCCAGGCAGGCACTGTGCTAGGCTCTGGGGATCACTCTATCTTTCTGGAAATCCTCTTCTCCCTTGGTTTTTGTGTGATATGCTGCTTTCTCCTGGCTCTTGTCCTATGCCTGTCTGACCACTCCTCCCAAGTCTCTTTTTTCCCATCCCTTTAAGCATGGATGTTCCCTCAGGCTTGGTTCTGGAGAGCAATCTTCTTTTCACTCTGTACACTTTCTTGTTATTCTCATCAGCTACCATGGTTTCATTCATTCTGAAGCCATGGTAGCTGATGAGAATAACAAGAAAATGAAAAGAAATAAATGAGCAAAAAGAAGATTGTTCTCTAAGACCGAGCCTAAGGGAACATCTGTGCTTAATGCATGTGTGTGTGTGTATATATGTATGTACTTATGTATATCTATGTGTGGTGTATGTGTGTGTATTTGCATATAGATATCTACATACACATGTGCATTATACTTGAATTCTAAATCTATACATGTATATACACACACACTTTCTAAATCTATATAGCCAGCCCTGGTCTCTTTCTTAAGAGCGAATCTTAACATCACTATTTGCCTTCTGGACATCTAAGTCCTATCAGTGTGTCAAACTGAATGTGGCCAAAGTAAAATGCATCTCCCCTCTCCTTGCCACCCCCTGTATCCCTTCAGAACTTCCCATTTCTGTTGAAGGTCATAACATCCTTCCAGTCACCCACCCAGGTTCATGCCCTTCACATTATCCTTGACTTCACTTCCCTATATCTAGTTAACTGCCACATCTTGGTTATTTTTCTTCCATAACATTTCTTGTATCTATCTCCTTTTCTTTACTCAACATGGCAGCTATCCTAGTTCAGGCCCTCATCAACTCTAATCTAATGGTTTTCTAACTTGTCTCCCTGCTTCTGAGGTTTTCTCTCCCCCCCCCCACTTGACAAATTAATATTCCTGAGATAAGAAGTCTGATCCCTCTTACTCAAAAATCTTCACTGATCTCCTACTTGCCTCCACAATAAAACTCTTCAACTCCTTACTTAAAGCCCTCTACAGTCTACAATTTATGTTACTCCCCCTTACATACTCTTACTTTGGCCAGACTGGCCTTAATTAGCTGTTTGCCAACTGTGGTGTTCCTCTAATAGTCTCCAGCCCTCTGTATAGACTCTCTCTCACCATGTTTCAGAATGTTTCACTTCTCCAGTTCTTTTTCTAGAATCCCTAACTTCTTTCAAGGCAGGGTTCGAGTGCCACCTATTATTTGAAGCATTTCCTGATTCCTTCCCTACTCCCTGCCCTGTAATATTTTCACTTTACCTTTCTGGGGAGATTTATCTCCTGTCTGCTCCTTCCTCCAACACTCATAGACATGAATGTTACCTCAGAGGTTAGTGCTCTCCTTTTTTTTTTTTCTTCGTATCCTTGGCTAGTAGCACAGTGCCATGTACGCTTGTAGGTGTTTACTAGATATTAGCTGAATTGAATTGTATGGAACTAGAGTTACTAGACTATGAGCTCCTTGAAAGCAACCGAATTTTACTCTGTTCCTGGGTACATGGTGAGTTTTTGATAGGTTTTTTTAATCAATGGTCGTGCTGCTGACCATTTCACAAATCCCATTTTTTGGTGTGTATGACATTACAAATGAAACAAAACATGTCTTTACTATGCTGTACATTTCTCTTCCACCCCCTCACACCCATCATTTATTTCTTCAACAAAGATTTACTGTATGTCTTTTATGTGCAAGGCAGTGTAGTAGGCATTGAAATCGTCATCCTTTATCTTGAGAGTGAGGAGGAAATATTAAAATTGAATGGGTCGCCAAGCCCCATCTCTCCACCATTCCTCTCCTTTTGTTTTTGGTTTGTGGTGGTTTTTTTTTTTCATCATAGACTCTTTTTTTTTCCTTGATTATTTTTATCCTGTGTTTTAATCATAAAGCATAAACCTGAGGTATGGATATATTATTGTCCCAATTGAATATATGTATATACATAATATATGAAACTTATTCTTAACACTGACAGTATTAGAAACATTTTCTTTGTTCAGTTTCATGAAATCCATATGGTGTGTGATTAGTCAGTTTTTTATCCGCCTAAGCTTAGTGGTTGATGGAATATTCTTGAGATAGATTGGAAATGTGTGGCCAGGATCATGTAAAGTGAATTCTCCTAGTGACATTAATATAGTAAAACAAACAGCTCATGGTACTTCATTAATTTGTGGGCTTTTTTGACTTGTGCTTTTTAGGCAGGGATGCAGCTTATTGCAGAGAAACCAGAGACAGAAGCTGTAGTGAAGGAGAAACTCACAGGCTTACATAAAATGTGGGAAGTCCTCGAATCCACTACCCAGACCAAGGCCCAGCGACTCTTTGATGCCAACAAGGCTGAACTTTTCACCCAGAGCTGTGCTGATTTGGACAAATGGCTGAATGGCCTAGAGAGCCAGATTCAATCAGATGACTATGGCAAAGATCTGACCAGTGTCAACATCCTTCTCAAAAAGCAACAGGTAATCTACAAAGCATTCTATTTCACAATGGGTCCACAAGAAATGGACACCAAGAGACACCATTTTGATTGCTTGGTAATTTGACTTCTTCAGTATTTCAAAGAGTCATCATTATGTTTGTATAGGTACTTCTTCTACCAATACAGATCACAATCCCCAGATACTCTCTGACATTGGAATATGGATACCAAGAAATAGATACTTCCATTTTGGTTGCTTGATAATTTAACTTCAGTATTTGAAGGATTCATTATTTCATTAGTGTAGGTACTTCTATCAATACAGATCACAGTCCCTACCTAGTCTTTGAGAGTTGCTGCAGCTGAAAAAAAAATTGATTGTCTTGCCCCTAACCTGGTGATGAGCCCCCTTTGAATTTAGCTAGGCTGGTTGTCCCATGAAGTATGTGGCCTGATACTGGACTAGTACTCTCAAAAAACTTTTGCTATTTGGTAGGACCTTTCAGAGCTTGGACTCTGCTGGCATAGTTTTGGAGAACCCAGGGTCAGCCCCATTCCATGACAAGTCATTGAATGGAATACTAATGCTGTGTAGGAAATTTTTAAAAAACTCTCAATAATTAAAAATTAAGAAGTCAAGATGCCAGTTTGGAGAAAACTTCCATCTTTCATATTCCACACTGGGCTACAGGATTTCAAGAATAATATCTTTGAGGACAAATTGCTGACATGTTGCTGAGGCAATATATATGTAGAAGTAAGAATTACAATAAAGCACAATTTTATCTTTTTTTTCTTAATTTGAACATAAGATGCAAAATATTTCACACTTGACTATATTTCAGGTATAACATGATAAAGTTTTTTATATTTCATTTTAGAGTAGAGATTTATAACTTGAGGTCTACAGATTCCTTGTTTCAGAGGGCCCATAAATTTGGAAGAAGAAAAAAATTTTCATCTTCATATTCAGTGAACTATAGCTATGTGTGTATGTGTTACATATGTGTGTGTATGTATGTATACACACACACATCCATATATACAAAGAGATTTTTCTGAGACTTCACGAAGATGCCAAAGGAATCTATGATCCCCCCCCCCAAAAGCTAACTCTTTAAACAGTATGTAAAGTATTACTTGAAGTTGTAACAGACAATATTTTCTGCTTAATACAGCATTTAAAAATACAATAAAGTCCACTTGAGGAAAATTTCCATTTAATACTGCTTGTCAAAGTCATAAATACATATCTGGTATTTTGTTGCATCACACAAAGAAATTAACTGAGCCTGTGAGGAGACTCAAATGAGATATTACGTGTAGAAGTGCTTTGAAATCTGTAAAGCAGACTCTACAGATGTCAAGTGTCATCATATTATTTTAGTATTTGTCCTGAGCCTTTAACATACATATATATATACACACATATGTACATATATATATATATATATATATATATATATATATATATATATATATATATATATATATATATACTCCACTGTATGAAGCCAGTCTTTTGTTTTTTATAGTTAGATTTCTTGTGAATCATTGTCTCTAAAGAAAAAAAAAATTTTTTTTGTAATGAAACCCATACATTGGATGAGTTACATAGTTGCCAGAAATTCCCATCATTTACTTCTAAGTTTACCCTTCTTATCAATAATTGTTTATCTTAGTGGCTCATTGTTTCCAATTCAACAACGTGGTTATAGTTTATAGATAATGTTGGCCCAAGTGAACTCCAGAAACACCTTAAAAGTATGCCACACCCAAAGGATCTGAATAGTTCCTGCTATTGGATGTTCCATTTAGTTTTGGCCCAGGAGACTCATCTTACCTTCTTTCCTCATGATCTGCTCAAGACAATTTTACCAGCTGGGAATGCTTTACTTCCCATCCATGCCCTCATTTATTATCTTAAGCTTTGGCACAGTGCTCAAGGGTTCATAGCCCAGACAATAAGATACCTGCTGTGGCAACAACACAAGACATTTCCAAAATAGCCTGGGAAGATAGAACAATAATAGCGTTCCAAGTTTTTGTAGGAGAAGTTTCCATTCTGCTTTATATCCTGATGATTCATCATTCCTCTTCTTCTCCCCCCCACCCCCGGGAATCCTGGTTGATAGATGAGTAGTATTTCTGTCCTCATTTAGCCACTGGGTAAATGTGTTGTCCTTTTAACAAAATGTTGGGTTTAGAAGGGGCTCTCAGAGATCATGTAGTTCAGCCCACTTATTGTGTGGACAACATGGCTCCAGCCCTGACAGTGACTTGATTCAGTTCACACAGCTATTAAAAAGTAGTTGTTGAGTTATTTTCAGTTGTGTCAGACTTTTCATGACCCCCTAATGGGGTTTTCTCGGCAACAGTATGGGAGTGGTGTGCCATTTCCTTCTCTAGCTCATTTTACATATGACAAAGAGGGTTGAGTGACTTGCCCAGGGTCACGCAGCTAGTAACTGTCTGAGTGGGGCTTTGAATTCAGCAAGACGAGTCTTCCTGATTTCAAGCCCGCTCCTGTAGCCACTGCTCCACCTAGCTGACCCTTAGCTAAAGCAAAAGGTTGGACAAAAACTCAAGTCTGTTTGTCCTCAGCCCAGTGTTCTTTCTACATCGTGCTGGGCAGTATTTAAGATGAAAGGAAGTAGAACCTTGTCATACTTTGTCATGCAATTCTGTTTAAATGACACTTATCTATGAGAAGGCCATATAATATAAAAAGGAAAAAATCTAATCAGTCTTTATGACTGACTGAAACAAGGGCAAGTAGAATTACTCTTGTTTTTCCAAAGAGGCACATGTTTAGATGCATTAATTAAGGAACACAGGCTCAGTGACCAGAGTCCCTAATCAAATGAACAGCAAACTCAGCAAGTGTTTTATTTTAGTCTTCCTGTTTCTCATCAGTCCTATTGCCAAGTGTCTCAAAGATACCCATGAATTCCCAGAAGGAATTATAGGATTTTAAGATAGAAGAGATCTTCAGTGTTACAGGATCATTAATCATTTAGTCCAATACCCTTATTGTCATAATTGAGGCAAGTTGAATGATTTACCCAAGGTCGTGGGGGGCAAGTATGGAGCAGAGCTAGAGACTTGTTACTCATGTGACTTGTGGCAAGTCACTGACCCTCTATGGGTCTCACTTTCCTCATTTGTAAAAATAAGGGCATTGGACTAGATGTTCTGGAAGGTCCCTTCCATCTATAAATCCTGTGACTGATTCTTGAACTATCTTCAGTTGTGCAAAAGGCATTCTGTACAGAGCTCTCGCTGTTTTCTTCATGAAAAGGCTTATTCCAAAGTCAGAGAACCACATGCACTATGCAGTGGAATGGCCTTGTCCTTAATGTGTATCAGACTCTCTTGGCATATGTGTTGCTGTGTGAAAGATATATTTTTCATGGGCGAATCTCAGTCTTATCCCCATAATTTGTATATCCTCCCAGGGAAGTTGTTTCCTCCATGCTGTGCTCCTCAGCTCTCAAGATATCTTATCCTGTGTGGGAGCTCAGTGAATGTGTTGCATGAGTGCGACAAATCTTGTGCTTGCGTCATGCTTTGTATGTGTGTCATTTATGTCACCACACGTGGTCTAAACTCTTCTTTACCTCCCTTTGGATAAATACAAATCCATTTTCAGAAAGAAGTTTACCAGCTAAAATTTTATCCAAATAAGGTAACTGTGGATAAGCATCAGGATAAACCTTTGGGGGAAGGGGGATTGATATTACTGGCTTTAGTTTTTACTAATTGGGTTTAGTAGCCCTAATGTTTGACTTGTTCTGTATTTCACTATTGATTGTATTCACTATTCATCTGATAAAGATATAGTTAGTCATTCCCTCCCTAGGAGCAAGGATTCAATAACAATAAGTTGTTTTTCTGATTATAGAATTAGGTGAATAAAAGGTAGTAGAAGTTACTTTTCTTGCTTTAAAAGAGAGAAAAAATAAGCTTCAAAATACAAACACTTTTAAGTGAAATTAGTTTCTGGTATTGACCACTGCTTTGTGAACAGGTAAAATGAAGTTAATCTTATTTATGTGGCTGACCCCTGTTCTGCTCCTGTGCCATTTCCACTGACCTAAGTAGACACTAGCCGGTATGAAAATTTGAATCTGTTCCCCAGTTTCTAATTCCTAGTTTAAAATGCAAAGTAGAGCTAAAACTATCAGCTGGCACCAAGATGTGCTAATTGGTAATTTGATAGGCAATCACCAAAACCAGATGTTGCAGTAGCCATGGCATAAATTCATAATTTCCTCCTTTGCTCTTATACTTCCATGCTTTATAAATAGCTGCCACCTGCTTCTCTGTTTGGTGTGAACTGAAGTTTTTTGCTGTTTCTTTCATCAGATACTTGAGAATCAAATGGATGTGCGGAAGAAGGAAATTGAGGAGCTCCAGAGCCAGGCCCAAGCTTTAAGTCAGGAAGGGAAGAGCACAGATGAGGTTGATAGCAAACGACTCATTGTGCAAACTAAATTTATGGAATTGCTGGAACCCCTGAATGAGAGGAAGAGTAATCTGCTAGCCTCCAAAGAGATTCATCAGTTTAACAGGGATGTGGAAGATGAGATTGTAAGTAAAGCTCCTGACCCTGAAGTGGCATTTTATTTAGATATTCTCAAGTTATCCAGAAGTTTTTGTCCTTTGTGTTTGGTTGAACTCTGTCCTGTAATGGTTTCTTCTGGTCTATCCTGATTAAGGGTTATGCTACCTAGAACACAAAGTTCCCATAATTAAGATCCAGTGGGATTTTCATGCCCCCAGGGAGCAGTCCAAGAGATTATATAGATAGAACCCATTGAATCCATGAAGAATTTGATGTCTTTCTTGACTTCTTTCCCAAAGTATGCATTTCTTGAGATAGACAGCCTTCCCTGATGTGTTTCCAAGTCAATTTAAGTTCCTAGGTTGGCATATAAGACATTTACTACTTAAATGCCTCATTGTCTCTTCTGGAAACAATTTTAAGATACTATGTCTGAGTCCGTTTTGCAATTCTTTCTAGTTGTGGGTTGGAGAGAGAATGCCCATAGCAACCTCCACAGACCATGGCCATAACCTCCAGACGGTACAGCTGTTAATAAAGAAAAATCAGGTAACTAGTTCTGTTCAGTCCAGCCTTATTTGTTAAATAATTATTTTAAATTATTTTAGATATACTTACTGTTCACAAGAATTATTTTAAATTAAATTTTAAATTAAAAAAGTTTAAATTAAATAATTTGTTAAATAATTATTTTAAATTACAAGGCAACACATACATGTAAGCAGCCTTTGAAGGACTGTGGTTTCCTTTTTGCCCGAAGTGTTTGGAATAATTGCCATGCTGTTGCAATTTAGTGAGCCCTTGATGCATATTCTCCTCTCCCACACAGACCCTACAGAAGGAAATCCAGGGACACCAGCCTCGCATTGATGACATCTTTGAGAGGAGCCAAAACATTCTCACTGACAGTAGTAGCCTTAATGCTGAAGCAATTAGACAGAGGCTTACAGACTTAAAGCAGCTATGGAGCCTTCTCATTGAGGAGACAGAGAAACGCCACAGACGGCTGGAAGAATCCCACAAAGCCCAGCAGTATTACTTTGATGCTGCAGAAGCTGAGGCCTGGATGAGTGAACAGGAACTCTATATGATGTCAGAAGAGAAAGCCAAGGTGAGAAGAACTTGGTGCGATTGAGGGGTGTTGGTTTGGAGATGACTGGTCCTCAACGCTATCATAGTGTGGCCAGCCCTTAGGAAGTCTTAATCTCCTACTTCCCCTTTGCTCATCTACAAAATGCTATTCTTGTTGCTTGTTAGATTTGCAGGTCCCCAAGTGCAAGAGGTTTCGTCTTTTCCAAATTTGTGTTCTCAGTGCTTAGCACTGCATTCAGGAAGCACTTAATATTTTTTTTCATTGAAATGATTTTCGGTTGTACTGACTACAACCATGAGGCTTCTGAACACAGTGTGTGTGATTGATTGACGTCTCTGCCTACTAAAACAGAATTTTGTTCTGTGGGCCAGCCATTAAAAAACAAACCAGATCTGCTTTGTCAAAATTCTTTTTTTTTTTTTTAGTAGAAATTTGCCAAAGTATTGTTTCCTCTCTCGATAATTGCAATCTTGTCCATGTACAAGATGATTTTTAATCTTTGTGTGTTGGAATGCTCCTTTCAGTCAGTCACTCAGTCGGCTAGCATTTATTCATTACCTGTGCCAGGCACTTTGCTAAACACTGAGGATAGAAAGAAAAGAAGAGAACTGTCCCTACTGTCAAGGAGCTCAGTCTGATGGGAGAGACGTCATGCAAACAGCTATGTACAAACAAATTGATTGCCGAGGGAAGCTGTCTCTCTTTTCCAGCTGTCCCAAATACTTCTGTTTTTACAATCATAAGTCCTATGTCTAGGCCCCTTTCTCTTATAGTGTGTAGGGAAGGGGAAAGGAATAAGCATTTATTTAGTGCCTGTAATGTGCCAGGCAATGTGCTGTGCACTTTTCCCAGATGTTATCTTGTTTGATCAGCGTAGCATGCTGATCCCTCCTGGTGTTGACCTTGGCGAGGGGTGGTACGTGATTATAAATGCTTCTTCCTTCTGTTTACAGGATGAACAGAGTGCAGTTTCTATGTTGAAGAAGCACCAGATTTTGGAACAAGCAGTGGAAGATTATGCTGAGACAGTGCATCAGCTCTCTAAGACCAGCCGGGCTCTTGTAGCTGACAATCATCCAGAGAGGTAAATGCCATTTTGTGTCTGGGTTTCTATCATAATAGCTTATTCTGGATTGGTTGGTCTCTTTTCTCAAGTGGAAAACAAAATAGAACAATTAAGCTTGAATGTCAGAGTGTTCGCTTTGGGTAGAATGTTTGCACTTCACCCTTCTTATCAGGTACTACCTGCTGTTGTAAACGGAATAACTCCCTGCTGCCCCAGACCCTGTGGAGAAGTCCTGGCGACATCACCAATGATGGTGATGATTTCTTCTTAAAGAAGAAAGAACATTCTGACTTACAGGAATATTCACATAGGGAGAAAGGGTGGTGTCATGGAAGGAGCACTGGAATGGTTTTGAATCTTGGTTCCATTGTTCAGTAGTGGTAGGACTGTCAGCAAATCACTGAAGTTCTATAATCCTCAGCTTCTACTTCTGTAAAATGGGCATGATATATGTACCACCTATATTACTACTGGGTCATTATGAGGGCCAAATGAGATCATGTATGTAAAATGCAGTGATAGATCACGTTCTGCTATTTTTCTTCAAGAGTAGTAACTTTAAACTTTCCACGTAATTGTCTCTCTGTAACAAACAATAGGATTACATCTTTATTTTCTAAGACTAGCATCATCTTCTAGTCTAGTCTTTATGGTGAAGAGTACCTAGAAGTGTTGTGGCTATAATGCCAAGGGAAATAGGGAAGAACCAAAAATTCCTTATCCTGGTCTACTGTCCATGCATCCAGCTTTTATTTTTTGCCTCATATGTAATTAATTTACTCATGATTAATCAGCCATTAATAATTGATAACTTTTAAATTATTAATGTAGTAAGCACCTTTGTGCCAGGCATTATACTGAGTGCCAAAGATACAAGAAGTAGCAAAAGACAGTCCCTGCCCTCAAGGAGTTTACAATATAATGGATTGAGAACTCCCAAGATTCCAGGGAAGGAAGATTAGGGGCCAGGTGCAGAAGGATATCACTTGGAGCAGTGCCAATTAGAGCAGTCCCCTATAATCTCAGCCATTTGACACATCAAATTGAGGTGGGAGAAAAGTTGTTAAATTAATGAACAGAACACAGTACAGAGGAAGAAATAAAATGTGTTGCTCATTAGACCAAATTATTCTATGTTTCTTTGGTCACAAGAGGCTCTAGGATGGAAAAACTTTCTTATCATTGATTTTTTTCTCAGTTCCTAGTGTTGAAGGAAATCCTGACCTCCAAGGCCAATAGTTATGGCTTACCCTTCCTTCCCTCAGTCAAGAGACATAGTATAATCTTCTGCCTAAGTAACTTTTAAGCTCCGTTTATATTTTCACTGTTATTTTTTTCATTTAATTGTAATTTTTTTAATGTTTATTTTTACTGCCGAGGGTTGGAATATAATTTGGGGCTACTTCTTCACTTTTTGTCCCTTCTTTCCTTCTTCTCATCAGGTTAGTTCATGCTGCATTCTCTCTCCCTCTTTTATTTCCTCCTGCATATAATTTGTGTCTCAGTTCTGTTTCCTTTTGTCCTCTAGTGAACGAATTAGCATGAGACAGTCCAAAGTAGATAAACTGTATGCAGGTCTAAAGGACCTTGCAGAAGAGAGGCGAGGCAAACTGGATGAGAGACACCGGTTGTTCCAGCTTAACCGAGAGGTGGATGACTTGGAACAGTGGATCGCCGAAAGGGAAGTGGTGGCAGGATCCCACGAGCTAGGCCAGGATTATGAGCATGTCACAGTAAGTTGGTTGATGGATGTATGGATGATTATGTGCTCCATAATACCTATAGAAAATTACTTGCTTTCCTAGAATCTAATAGGCTGAAATAAAAAGATCATGTGCAGCCTTAGTTACCTTCACCATTAGTCAAATGAGCTGATAAAATACATTGCCTTGTACTGATAGGGTAAGAATGAATGAGAGTCTTGGTAAACAACTTTAAAATATAAATCTGTTGCTTTTAATATTCATTACTTGTACCTTCCTTTTTGATTTAGTTCATTCGGGGGAGGGGGTGGGAATTTCTGCTATCCAAAAATAAAGTTGATGACAATGGCACCATTGACTTTTCTGTGTGCTTGCTTATTAACATTTCAGATGTTACAAGAGCGATTCCGGGAATTTGCCCGAGATACTGGAAATATTGGGCAGGAACGTGTGGACACAGTTAATCACATGGCAGATGACCTCATCAACTCTGGACATTCTGATGCTGCCACGATTGCAGAGTGGAAAGATGGTCTCAATGAGGCCTGGGCTGACCTTCTTGAGCTCATTGACACAAGAACACAGATTCTTGCTGCTTCTTACGAACTGCACAAATTTTACCATGATGCCAAGGAGATCTTCGGACGTATACAGGACAAACACAAGAAACTGCCCGAGGAACTTGGAAGAGACCAAAACACAGTGGAGACATTACAGAGAATGCATACAACATTTGAACATGACATCCAGGCTCTAGGCACTCAGGTAGGGGTGTGTGTGTGTGTGTGTGTGTGTGTGTGTGTGTCTGTGTCTGTAATGAGATACAAGAAAGGTGGGACCTCAATTTCAAGTAAGGGTGAAGTGAAGTCTCCCCATTATTTAAAACTAGTCTGGGCTACATTGGACCTTTCTTTGGCCCACTTAGTGGCCATTCCAAGAGAAGTTTAAAATTTTGAAAAAGAATTGACTAAATAGGAATTGCTACAAATTTGTAGTTATTTTTTTTTCCCCTGGTACTTTGTCTCTTAAGGGGGTGTGTGTGTGTGTGTGTGTGTGTGTGTGTGTGTGTGAATGAATTTATTGCTTTTATAATCTATGGCATTCCCTATTCAGACAAAATACACGTAAGAACATTTGCCATTGAGCTTCGTTAAAACCAACATTTTGAATTGAACCAAATCTCTAAGGAAGACCATTTCAAATCAGACTAATTGAATAGTATTGCCTTCTATGGCCCAAGTATATTTAATTTGTGTACCTGAAAAGAGTTTGAATCTTCATTTACAAGCTATGGTAAATGGAATCTTTATAATAATTTCATAAGAAAACACTGGATTCATGTGTTTTGGGAGATGGGCACAAGAGGAACTGCTCATGATTTAAAAGCTCTTAATGGCTCTTTTTTTCCTGGATTTTAAAAAATTCTTTTCATTATTTGTTTAAGTAGAATAACAGTCATATATAAATAAGGAGTTGAGATTTGATGGTTCCACTCACCTCACTTTGCTAACATCTACATATTTTGTCTTACATTCTCTGTTTGGGAAAAAAAAAACTATCCTCTAAAACCTCCTTGTGCTAAGGAAGACATCTGGTTTTGTTATTATTTTTTGTGAATTGTTGATGTTGATTCACTGAAGTTTTATTCATGTTTGGAAGGGCAAATCAAGCCCTTAACCCCTCTCCTTTAGAGAGGATGACAATGGGGGTCCTTTTCGTGGAATTGTTTGTATCACATTATCTTTGCTAAAAATATTGTCTACTGGATGGGGAGAAAGGCTCTAAGGGAAATAACATTCAAATAAAGCAGCCCATGACTCTTGTCCAGAACAGTCCAGGGAATGACTGTGGTAAAGCTAAGGTGAACAGGCTTTGAGGTGAGTGTTGCCTAGGTGTGTGTTCCCTCCCTTAGCTCCCCTATAATACATACCCCATCCTCCTTTGCCTTGTATTATAGTTTTATACTTGTATCTTTTCTCCCCCTTTTTGAGGATAGGAACCATGGCTCATTCTTCTTTGTAGCCCCATAGCACCTAGCACATAATTGACACTTAATAAATGTTCTCTAAAATGAGCTTGGAAAGACTCCAGAAAAAATGGATAGATTCAGACACTGCCTTAAGACTAAAATAGCCTCAACTCCTGAAGGATTTTTTTTGCCCTTTTGGAAAACTTTCATTGGAAATCATGGGAGCTTCTGTGGTTTTTAATAGGAGAAATTCACAAGAGCTTTCAAGATGTAAAAATCTGGAATGTCAAATAATAACTGGCAAGTTATTAACAGACATCTTTTTTTTTCCCCCTCTGAGTCACATTCTGTACTGGCATTAAACATTAAATATGTATTAATTAAAAGGGTCTCTGTCTTCAAGGAACTCACAGCTTAATGGTTTTAAAAAGAGAAAATATTATATCCCATTATATACAATGTACTATGTGAACATTAACTATCATCAAATTAGAAATAGAAGGTGACCCTGTCACCAATCCATCCCTCAGCCATCTACATCTTGTTGCTTTGTAGATCTGATGCTCTCATCTCTTCTATAATGACACAGTGAGTTGATTAAAAGCTTAGGTTGAACGAATTATCCCACACACTTTGGTGAGACAGGTAGCTAATTCTTGTAAGGATTTTCTGTAGAAATGATAAAGATTATAGAAGTCTACAAAATATTTGCCCTAAAGGAGATTTGTTCCTGTAATAGTATTGTCTTCTGTGACCCAAGTGCATCTGATATGTATTCCTAAAAAGAGTTTGAATCTTAACTTATAGACCATGCTCAATAAAATCTTCACCATGATAATTATAATGGTGAAATTTTCAATAATATATCTGTTCCATAAAATGAGATAAACCTCAGCTATAAAATTAACAGATTGTCAGAGACTCCCCAAATATCAAAGAAACCTCACCACAATCATTCGTCCTGTCATTTCTTCATATTCTCACTCCCAGCTGTCCTGTCCATTCTATTCCTTACTTTCACCTTAGCCAAGGCTCTTACAACCTTACATCTAAAAATTTTGCTCCCTTTCTCCTTGATCTTTCTGCCTTCAGCCTTTTGCTCTTCCAATACATTGTTGCCAGATTAAAAACACTTGAAACGGCATTCTTTTTGTCTCCTTACTTCCATGTTCAAAAATTTTCAGTGGTTCATCATTACTTAGCTGATGAGGTCCAGACTCCCTAGCTTGACATTTAGGGGGCTATTTGTGATGTGACTACATCTACACCTTTAAAGCCATATTTTCTGTTCCCTTCTTTAAACTGTATCAAACAGATTGATCTACTTAGTATCTAAAAGGCCCTTGTGCATCCCCAACTCTATGGCTCCTCTCCAATAGCTCTTTCATCAGGCTTTTGAAGTTTATCTCAAGACCTAGCTTATCCAAAAAGCCTTTCCCCCAGGGCTTTGAGTTCACTTCTAGAACACTTGAGGCACCATTTATATTTTTTGATTCTTAGTGTTATGCTGCCTTGTATCATGTTCCCAGCTAAATGGCAAATTCCTCAAGCAAAGGGACCACTTATATTTCTGGTATCCTTCTATGTGCGCAGGGCTATGTGCTTTGTGTGCACTTAAGTGTTAATGTTTAATGAATTAAGGCGAAAGGAAGAAGAGAGCCATAGTGACCTGAGTGCTGAATGAAATCGATTTTCTTTGTAAAATTCTAGGTAAGACAGCTCCAAGAGGATGCTGCCCGCCTTCAAGCAGCCTATGCTGGAGACAAGGCCGATGACATTCAAAAGAGGGAGAATGAGGTCCTAGAAGCCTGGAAATCTCTCTTGGATGCTTGTGAGGGACGCAGGGTGAGGCTGGTTGACACAGGAGACAAGTTCCGTTTCTTCAGCATGGTGCGTGACCTCATGCTTTGGATGGAAGATGTAATCCGGCAGATTGAAGCTCAGGAGAAGCCAAGGTAATTATGTAAAGCAGTTTGGGACTGATCTCATCTGGGCCTCCCCCAATTCCCCTATCAGTGAGGAGGGGAGGGGGAGTGGTTATGAGCCAAGCTAATTGCAACTCAGTTAATTCCCATACGAAGTTAATTGCTCAAAAGAATAATATGCCATTCTATATTCATTAAACCAACCCTGAGCCTTAGGTGTCACTGTTTTCTTAGGAGCCCTGGGACCTCAGCAACTTGCAGATACTTTTCTTAGGGCCTCATCAATATCTGTGCCTTCTTGAGAAGGCAGAACTACTCTCCTTGTGCATCACGTGGCGCACTGTAGGGAAGCTAATTTAACAGACTTGCCAGAAAGTGTCTCAGATTTCTCAGTTCCCTATTGTGCTCCTATTCCTTCCTCTCTTTGGAATGCTTCTATGCCCACCCCCATCACTTCTGTCCATGTGTACTGCTCTGTGCCAGTAACAGGACTGGGTAGTCAGAGTGGGAGTGGGCAGTATATTGGAAGGAATTCATAGTTGAATAATCTGCAGAAGCAAAGTTGTTCTTACTCTAGTTCTACATAGAGATGGTATGTTAAATCACTCTGCTTGTGCCTTTTCTCTGATGCTGGCCAGTTGTACTTTTGTTTACCTGCTTGCCCCTAGAGTGTCCCCAACACCTACTTTTATTGTACCCTTGGGACTGTCCCTTAACATTTGTTCCGTAACTTCCCTTTGGCTTTGTTGTGAGCACAAAGAAATGAACAGAGGTTGTTCAGTTATCTGAGAAGATGCTTTTATTACCACTGCCATTCACACCACAGGGACCTATCATTACCTTTGGCCCTTCCTGCCCACTGCTGAAGATAGAAGCAAGAAAAGTTATTAAAAGAAGGGTATCTTTAGTTGTGTCACTTAGAAAATGTTCTGATTGACGCACACCAGGGCCCTCCAACAAGAGGTAAGAATATACCAGTACATTGTCAAGGCTTACCTTAGAATGGGCAGTGCCTCCATATCAACTTGCACCTTCCTCTGCACCTCTATCCCTGATCTAAGTGGTCTTCTGACTTTAGGGACCTCAAAAATAGATGTTCAACAATATGTTTTCTGAGGAAGGGCATTTTAGAATTATATTTCTCAGACTATGTGACATGGGCAAATCTTAACCATCCAGTGGCTCTTGAGAGCCAATCTTGATAATTTAGATAAAAATTAATATATAAATAGCCAACAACTAGGGCACAGAGAGGAGGAAGTCCCTGGAAATTTTTTACTAGTCCACAAAAATTTTAATAGGAAAGGTCCCTACTAATAAAAACCTACAAACTTGAAAAAACTGACTCCTTCTAGCATCCTCTTCCTCCTGCACTTGGTTCCATAACTTTAGACTGTTGCAGTGCTGAAGACATGCAGGTCAAACTAGTCTACAGGAGGCAATATAGATAGTTTACTGGTCTCAAGGGCAGGGCCTGTCTTTTGCCCCTCTTTGTATCCCCAGTGCTAGGCACATAGTACATGTGTATTGAGTGAGTACAGTATAATTGGGATTGAGAAACATGGCAAAAATGATCTGGATTGACTTGTGTTTGAGTGATCCTGAATTGACACTTTCCTGTCCTTCAGCTACATGGGCCCAGTCTGTGTTCAGACTATCAGTCAATAAGTATTTATTAATCCCTTATTATGTGTGGGCACAAAAACCAAGGCAAAAACTGTTCCTGCCCTCAGAGCTGTCATTCTAATGGTAGAGCTATATAGAAGAGACCTAAAATAGATTGAGATGTGTGAAATGGCTACAAGGAAACCTTCGAGGGAAAGACTTTCTCCAGATGATGGTGTTTGAGCTGTCTTGAAAGAAGACAGAGACTCCAAGAGTTGAGGAGGAAAAACATGGCAGACGTAGGGAGATAGTTAGTAGGGAGGCATGGAGACAGGAGCTAGAATATGTGTGGGGAACCATAAGTAGGCCAGTATGTTTTGTACCTTTTTTTTTTTTTTTGGCTAGGCAGTTGGAGTTAAATGACTTGCCCAGGGTCACATAGCTAGTGAGTGTTATGTGTCTGAGGCCAGATTTGAACTCAGGTTCTCCTGACTCCAGGGCTGGTGCGCTATCCACTATGCCACCTAGCTGCCTCTGGCCAGTATGTTTAGACAATAAAATATGAGGATGGGACTTAATGATGATAAATCTGGAAAAGCTGAATATGCAGTGAAAAATTTTCCTTTTAAAAACTGGTTATCCTTTTTAAAATCATCCATTCATTAACTTGAAGTATGAACTAATGCATTTATCGTTTGACATTTTAGGGATGTGTCATCTGTTGAATTATTAATGAATAATCATCAGGGCATCAAAGCGGAAATTGATGCCCGCAATGACAGCTTCACTACCTGCATTGAGCTTGGGAAATCTCTATTGGCAAGGAAACACTATGCATCAGAGGAGGTATTGTTAATATTCTCGTTTTAGCCCCGGAGAAATGTGGGGCAGTAGAGATGTGAGAAGAGGCATTACTGTTGCTGACCCCCACCATCATTGCAGCTGAAAGGAGGACTTATAGGCATTAAAAGGCATATTGCATCCCCACTCAGTATCTTGAGCAGGAGCATTGTAGAGGAAAGAGCACTGCATTTGGAGTCTGAGGACCTGAGCCCAGATGCTAGCAGAGCTCTGTGATCTCGGATAAGTTACTGAATTTCTCTGGCCCTCCATTTCCTCGTGAGTGAAATGAGGTTGTTGGAGTTTGTTTCTAAGGTTTCTTCCAAATCTGAATTTCTGATCCTTGAATATAGAGATAGAGTGCCGGACCTCTTGGCAAGTGCTAGTCCCAGCCACAGCTGGGAAGAAGAACAGATTCTGACTTCCCTGCTACCCTTACAGGGTAGGTAAGGCAGCCTAGATGAGGTACCTTGAGAGAAAGATGGGAGGCAAATTGTGCCAGGTGAATTAAACCACCACCATCTCAACTGACCTGGATGGATACAGCCCAGGACCCTGAACCCCCAGAGCCTTGGGGAAATAACGGTGCCTCTCCAGACCACTAGTCCTGCTACCAGCCCTGTCTCTGCCATGGTCATTGAGGGGAGCAGTTGCTATGGAATAGGGTCTCACTTTCCTTGCCACCACCAGTACCCACTGCTGACTGCCTTGTACCAATAAGCACATAATCCCAAGAGCCTTGAGAATAGCATCTTCCCCACAAACCACCAGTCCTTTTTCCAACCTTACCCTTGCCACCACCATCCTGGGAAGTAAATGCCCATAGAGATGAGGCCTGGCAACTGCTTCTGTGGGTGCTGCAGCCCTAAGTACTGAAAGCCCAAAAAAGAGTGTTCTTGCCACCAAACCCCTTGGCATTGTCAAATGGTTTCAGCATGAGAAACTGATGTGATTTTTATCAGTGGAAATGACATAAAAGATGCATGACCCTTTGTTCTGCACAGTACCATAAGGACCATGGAGCCTTTCCATCAGTCTTGAAGCTGTAACTTAGGTATTATCTTCTCCATTAGATTTTGAGTTCCTGGAGACCAAGACCTCTTACTTTTCTATCTATATCCCTGGTGCTTTGCACATCTTAAGTGCTTAATAATTACCTTTTCATTCCATTATTCCCTATCTCCACAACTTTTCTGCTTTCCCAAAATGAATCCTTTCTCTCAGTCTTTCTATCAGAGGACTATTAATGAATCCTTGCTATGATATTAAATTATAATTATCTTTTTTTAAGTAAGATTTTGGTAAATGCCTTTTCTGGAGTATTTACATTTTGAAGGTTTCTGCTGGCATTCTGTTCTACCTTTGTCTTCTCCTTCCTCCTAAGCATCTGTTGGCTTTGAAGAAGGAGGAAGTGGCTCCTCTCTTCCCTAGTAAAGAGAAGATGAGTCAAGATTTACAGTGCTGCTATACAGCTAAGGGGGTTCCTTTTCTTACTATGCCTAATATCTTGTAACCTTCCTTTAACTTATTTATTTTTTTTAAGCCTGGGGTGAGGAGGGGAATAGCATAGTGGCTGATAAAGTCATGGACTGCCTAGTAACAAATTTGTTGTGGGGCTTTTTTTCATGTAGATCAAGGAGAAGTTACTGCAGTTGACTGAAAAGAGAAAAGAAATGATTGACAAGTGGGAAGACCGATGGGAATGGTTAAGACTGAGTAAGGATTTATTTTCTCTGACTTTTAAGTAAAGAGCATTTTCCTATGTGCCTTTTTAAATGAATGCGGTCCTTTTTTGTGGGGTTTTTTTCTCAAATTACTTTTGTGTGTGTGTCTAAAAATATAATTTCTAAAGTGCCAAGTGTGTGATATTCTAATGCCTTATGTTATGTAGGGTATGAATGCTCATTTATACTTGTTCCTTTTGGCACATTCAGCCCAGTTCTCCACCTTGTTGACCACCCTGGCTAAATAGCCTCAATTCAAAGAAGGAAGTTTCCTTTACCCTTTGTAAAAGTGCCTTTTGGAGGACTTTCCTCCTTCAGTACATTTCCTAATCCTAGCCCTAACCCTGATTTGCATCTGGATGTACTGATATTACAGCACCCTACCTTACAGCAAATGAGAATTAAGCCAACAGGCACAACAAAGTGGAAGGAGCCTTAGGTTTGGCATCAGAGGATCTGTGTTCAAAACCCAGCCCTGCTGCCATAGACAAGCGACTTCTCTTCTGGCTTCAGACTCTTTATTCATCTGTAGAAATGAAGAGATTGTACTTAAGTGATCCTTCCAGTTCTAACTTCTATGATTATGACAGTGTTATCCTGTGTGGTTTATAGAAGCTTGGTAGCACCAACATTTTAGTGTCAGGAGTGGTCTATGGAAATTATATTCCATGATGCGATTTAGTGTTAGAATGAAAAGTAGGAAAAAATGGTAGTTTGTATCATTTTTGATGAAAAAAAGCTACTTATATTAGAATCCCATTATTATTAAGGCTTAATATTGGAAAAGGTCTTGATGATTCAGTCTACCCTATTAAGGCCAGCCTCCACGAATCCCTAAGGCTGCTGTTGACCCTGCTTTTTATTTGAAGTTGGTTCTTAACTTCTGAGAAATCTTTTATGTCCTAACCCTGTTACAGCATTTCAAGCCTCCAAGTTGATAAATACTTGAGGCTGAGATCATTACATTGCCATTTTGTTCACTAAGAAGCTCAAAGCAAATAAGAATCAGGTTTTTAGATAAACCTGAATAAAATAAAAATAAAATGATGTTAATTGGCATAATTGGCCTGGGTAAAATTAGCATAAAGCATTCTCTAAATAGTGGTTACTCTCTGTTGGAGACCTTGTACTTTTAAGTAGCTTCTACCAGGTGGTAGTAGTAATGCTAAGAATCAGTATGTCTTGTGCAGAGAAAGGATTGGTGTATGTGGTCTATAAACAGGAGATTAATAGAATGGTGTTATGGCCTCAGAAGCTTCCTAACTCTTAACTCATGGTTATTTTGCTCAGTTTTGGAGGTACATCAGTTCTCAAGGGATGCCAGTGTGGCTGAGGCCTGGCTGCTGGGACAAGAACCATACCTTTCCAGTCGGGAGATAGGCCAAAGCGTGGACGAGGTGGAGAAACTCATCAAACGCCATGAGGCATTTGAAAAATCAGCAGCTACATGGGATGAGAGATTCTCTGCATTGGAAAGGTTGACAACAGTAAGTGGTTCAGCTGAGTACGAGAATGAGATGTTACTTTGGTCTATATTTTGCCCATTTGACTATATTCATCACACTTAATGGATTCAGTTCATCAAAGGAGTAATCTGAATGACTTTAAGTGTCTTCCTCCTCAGATAAGCCAAAATGTATCACTAGTTTGTTTTCTTTGTTTTTGTTTTCTGGGTTTTTAAATTTGTTTTCTTAGGGCAACATGACTGCCTAGAAATTGGTATTTGTGATGATATAACTTGGTATCAAATATAAATAAAAATGGGTCCCTATAGGCCACATATTGACTTAGAAAACCTCAAATTAACATTATCTATGTTGCATTGTATTTTTGTTTATTTTTGTTAAACATATGTTTTAAAGTGATGCCTGCCTGAGTTTTACAAAACATAATGTTGGTGGAACAGAATGAGCAAATTCCACATTTCTAATGGCTACTTTTATTGGACCTTAATATTCTTATCTATAAAAATAAGACTAAGGCTACTTCCCACTCTAAATCCTGAGATTCTCTATAATGGTGTCCAGAAGAGTTGTCTTTCCCTGAGCCACTTATTGAAGACCCAGATTGGTGATCAGTGCTGGACAAAAGCAGCCTGTCTGTCGGATGAATAGCTAAGTCTTTTTGTCCCTCTCATTTGATCTGATTTGTCCTTATGTCTCATCTCATGGAACCTTTGTTTAGAATTTTGGAAACCATAGAGTTTTGCTTTGTCTTGTTTTCCCTTCAAATCCATGTAATTAAAATGCTATTGGAAGAAGTAGTTTGATCCTGTCTGACTAAGGGATCCTCTCCACTAGTTAAAAAAAACCCTAACAAAACTTTACATGTGAACAATTAAGGTCTAGAAATAGGGCTTAATCATTGGCACTTTCCTTTGTTGATTACTGTCAGTAATGCATAGAAATGCCTTCTCATTCAGTTATCTTGACAATCCTATGGAGGTTGAAAATAAAACCTTTTGAAAAAAGGAAAGAAAAATCTTTTGGTATGTGCCTGTAGCTCATGCAGTGGCTGTGTTTGGGATTAGGCTTCTCCAACAGGATGATTTGGTTTTGGTTTTAAATGCATTGTTTGGGTTAAACTCAAATTTTAGACCACAACATGAAAACGCTATACTATATTGTCTGTGAGGTTTTGCAGAATGAGTGAGTGGCTGTCAACAGTATGACACTTTTAAGAGACTTTGTACTTAAGCAGATTTAAGCATCTGCTTTTTCCTTCCCAACTAACAAGTAAATCAAAATGCCGGAGTATACAAAAAGTTCATGTAAAAGTTGACCAGTTCATGTGAAATTAAATGTCATTTTTTTGTGCAGTTTTGAAAGCTGCTGTTGTCCTAAGGTTACCCATTTTGATAAGAAAGGACAAGTGGGGACTGGAATATCAGGAACTGCTAGGGTCACCAGAACTGTTGTTGGTTTTTGGTTTGGGTTTTTTTAAGAGATATGGGATCACAGAATTTTTAAGAATTATTCATTTTTATTAAGAATGTTTATGAATTTTTTATTAATTGCATTCGCCCTTTAGTTGGAGTTACTGGAAGTGCGCAGACAGCAAGAGGAAGAGGAGAGGAAGAGGCAACCTCCATCTCCAGAGCCGAGAACGAAAGTTTCAGAGGAAACAGAATCACAGCAGTGGTAAGCATGGGACTAGCTCCCCTGACAAAAGCAGCTGTGTTGCTTTTCTCACCCAGCCTACTTTTTAAAATTTCTTTTAGATAACATAAAAAAGGCCAGACCAGCCTTGCTTTAGGCATTGATATTCGGGAGTGTTTTCTTAGGTCTTAAGAGAAATTTGGTTTTAAAGTTCTGGGTAGCTTCATATAATGCAAATTCTCTCCCAAATCCAATGGGAGAACAATCACAATGTTGTGATGAGAACTCCCCACCGGCTTCTACTGGCAAGGGAGTTAATTAATGTGCCCTTTAACACAGATGGATCACGCCAGTGAAGGGCTACCCAGAGTGTGTCAGCCGTTTAGTAGCATTCTCAGGGATTATATCCTTTCCCCTCCAATATTAAGTACAGTGTAAAATATTTTAACCTAAAATTTTGAAATTCAAGAAGGGAGAGAATCAGTGTGGAAAGAGCAACCGGGGTTCTAGCCCTGCCTCATTCATCTGCGTGACCTTGGTCAAATCACTTAACCTTTCTGGGCTTCTATTTCCCCCTCTGTAAAATGTGGGGATTGGAATTAGGTAGCCTCCAACGTCAGTTACAGCTCTAAATCTGCATCTGATATTGAGACTGGATAATGTCTGAGATCCCTTGTAGCTCTGAATCTTTAATGATCCCATATATTCTCATGATTTTGTTATTTCTAAATGCATCATCTATGTTTTTAAAGAAGAGAATTTTGAAAGCAAAATGATTTTCCTTTTTCTTTTCTCTTTCCTCTATCACTTTCCCACATTTTACATCCATATCTTTTTTTCTTTCATTCAATAGGGATGCTTCAAAAGGAGAACAAGTTTCCCAAAATGGTTTGCCTGCCGAACAGGGATCTCCACGGGTTAGTTACCGATCTCAAACCTACCAAAACTACAAAAACTTTAATAGCAGACGGACAGCCAGTGACCAGCCGTGGTCTGGACTGTGAAACTCAGAACCTTTTGTAAAGAATTCCACTCTTTCCAATACTCTTGGTTTGATCTTTTTGCTTCCATTTCATCCACATTGTTGAATTTTATTTAATTAATAGCCTCGGTTATATATGTGTTTGCATTTAAACCATGTTTATTTGAGTCTTTTAACTGATGGATGCTCAGTTGCCTTAAAGAGACATTTATTTTATGTTATTTATTGTGAGCTTCTTATTTTATTGAGATTTTTACAGCTAAAACATCCCTTACATGAGTAATTGAAATTTAATGAAATTACACCATAATGGAGAAGAAAACTAGAATCTGACAGGTATGACGCATCCAGTTATACTAACAGGTTGCAGTACTGTACTATATATAGGCCACATTATAAATGAGCTATTAACCAGGCTGAAAGTATTAGATGCAGAAGAACTTAGTGATGGCTGGTAGATGACTGTGTTATGGGAAGGGGATTTTGGCTACTAAAATGAAAAAAACTAAAACTTTAGTTATGTAACATTCCAAGAAGGATGAAGATGAAAATAAATAAGAGTCGGATGTGATCAGAAAATGATTTTATTTTCAAATTGTAGACAGTCTCAGAAGTTCTGTTTGAGATTACCCCACCTACCATACTCCACCCCCAGGTCAATTCCAGAATATGACTAGAGCCTTTTTTTTTTTTACGAGAGCAGTGTGTTTTTCATTTAGTCATTCAGAAATCCAGTTTCTTCCTGCAGTAAATGATGCAGTGAGTGCTAAGTGCTGCTGCCTTCCCCCAGCTCTCATCCCCAGGCAAGGCAGTCCTTTGCTGTGAGTGCAGCTATTGATGGCTCAGAGACCTTTGCCTTATATTTATCTCGAAATCCTGTCTTAGTTTTCAGGCCTCCTTCAGGTAATAACTTTGGAGCATCACTGTGTTTAAATTTTCAAACAGATGGAATCAAAGCCATGTTGGTTCTTTAACTTGAACGTTAAATTCGATTGGCCTAAAATTAAGGGATCATTTTAAAAGCTTATTGATTTTAGAAGTAAGCTCTTCTCCTAGATCATTAGCATATTTACAAGAACTTTTCCTGTATATCCTGTGTAACAGACTTGGCAGTTTTTCATATTCACATGCTTTATTTCATTTCCATGTTCTTATCACGATTTAGTTATACCCTCTCCAGAGAGAACGTTTTAGAATGGCATTTTTTAGGCCACAAGTTATGAAAAAACTAGAATCTTGTTTCTCATAAAGGAAAAGCAGGTTAAAGAAGAGTTTTTCTGTAGTCATCCATCTCATGCTGTGAGAAACATACTGATTTCCAGGGTTGGAGATGTTAGTGGGATCAGAAACATGAGTTGATAGATGATCGCTGCAAGTTGTTAAAGTCTGATTTGTCTTTTCATTTCATGATGCATGTTTTTTTTCTTTTGTCAGGATAACATCATATAGCATCTTGTTTGTTTTTCTGTGTCTCTCTATGTACATATCTATTTACTGGTGACTGTAGATGGGCCTATAGATATATACATAGCTCCATATGTTCTGGGGGCAGCGTGCACCACTGTTGGGTCTCTTTGCCTTAAAAACACATTACTATCAATATTAAGCTGTTGCTTCAGATTTAGGAAAATAGGGAGCTTGAAATGTCTTTTCTGGCTCTAAATCATAATATGCATGTCATTGATATATATGTATGTGTATATATATATATGATGTTTCCATATATATATGTTAAAATTTATATAATTGGGATTAAATATCTAATTTTTCTTTTTATATTCAAAACAAAAAAAATCCACAAAAAGGAGTGCTAAAATCTTCTGGCAATCTTTTGCCTTCTTTTTTTGTTGTTTATACTTTAAAATTGTACCTTGCCAGGAAAAAAAATGCAACAATTGACTTGTATTTGAAAATAAGCCATTTTATTCTTTGATTTATGGTACAGAGACTCAAGTTAATGAACTTGAAAACAATGTTGCTTCATGCACTTTGAAAATCAGTGGGGTGTTTCTTGTCATGTTACTAGTTGTCAACATATGTTGTAGTCATGTTCACAGTCGTGATTTAAATACCTCAGATACACCCGACCACTTAAACACTCTCAACTAATTGCTAAGAGAAGCAATAAGGGAAAATGTATTCATGTGTCCATTGTTTTATCATAACGCTATGATTTGCTTTTAATGTTTGTCTTCAGTGGCGTGTTGTCTGTTGGCATGCTTAAAGCACATTTTCATTAAAATTCATTTTGCTCCTTTTTTCCCTTCCTGTTTTCCTGGATCATTCATTTGCATACATATTAATTTATCCTTGTGCATACTGGTGTTGGGGTTTTCTCTTTCCCTCTAATATCTCAAAAGAAAAATTTTTGCTGCAGAAATCTCCTCAGAAAAGGTTTTCATTTCCTTAGCAACTAGAAGTTTGCCTCCCAAATATTTTGCAGTCCTGTTCACAAAACTTATGTCCATTTAGTTCATTATTAGAATAATTAGGTCAATATTGCAAATCAGATCAATACTATAGCCAGCAATCTCCACTTAAAACCTGCAGCAGGAAATTTTTTTAAAACTTTTTTTTTTTTCACACATACTAACCATGTGTCCTCCAGGTCTTTACTACACCAGCCTTAAAGCCCATAAACTCATTATATTTTCCACTATAAATTGTGTGCAGTTTCATAGGCCAATGGATTTATTAAATTTAAAAGTCACTAGAAATTAAGTGGCCACTATTTAAATTTTTTTTGGCTCAGATATTTTTTTTTATTTCTTTTGCCTTCACCACCATTTAAAAAGAGAGATGTAGAATAGACCAAACAAACATTCATAGGTGGCCTGATTACTTATAAGCAAATAGGTACGTATGAGGCTTATTTTGGGCCAGGATAAGCCATCATGTATACCCACACCCCTTACTTTAGAGTCTAATTATCTGCTTTCTTTTTTGAACCTTGTGAAAGTGATTACTAGAATCATTAAATTACATAGTATCTACTCCCATCTTAACCCTGGTCTAGTTTGACAAAATTGAGGAAATGGAATTTTATGGAAGCTTAGTCTAACCTGGACTTAAATCCAGGGCCCTGAAATGAAGTAGAATTTATGATTCTTCCATCTTTCCTGGGATTTCAGCCAGCCAATATTCTAAATGGTTTGGTTGGATATCACTTACTATCCCATCTTTGTAGTCCCAGTCCTTCCGATGAGGTATAAGAGGAAAATCTGTCTTTGACAATTGTCAGGTCTGACATGTTGTCTCAGAGGTGGCCAGTTTGCCATTCTTTCTGTGGAGGCTGTTGCCATTTCTTTGGGGGCAGTACTGGTTCAGGACAGCAGTGCAGGGAGCGGGTGTCTAATTAGTGTGCCATTTACAATCTCCATGTTTGTCTACGTAAAAGGGGTGCAGGATGTTTGTAATCCACTAAAGCGTTAGCAACACCCAGCTTTAGTAACTTGCTAATCCCACGCCCTGGTTATACAAGCCGGGAAGCTGCTACGGTTAATGGTCCACAGTTAATGGTACACAGGCTGAGAATGATAATGAACCAAGACCATACTGCATTTCCAAAGCTGAAAGCCGTCAGGGTTACAATTTAATTGAGCTTGTGGAGGAACGGCTCCTGAAGACGTCTCCAGCGTGATGAGTCAGAGCCGCTGGAAACTGGGCTGCTCTCTAGGCTATCTCGATCTCAGTGCAGCAAGGCAACGCGATCAACAAAGCAAGTGATGGGGAAGGCCATGGTTCTGTCTTTGTTTGGGGGTAAATAGCTGTGTGGTGTTGAGTGACTGTGGTTGGCTTTTTCCAGTACCTTTAACAACAAATACAGCCCACTTACTATACAGTGCTGGCAGACGTGCTTAAATGGATGTTGACTTGCCTTCTTCTTCCCTCCCTCCCCCCAAGCTTTAAGATCCAAAACCTAACTGAGATGGTGGACATGAATTGCATGGTGTCATCCTAATTTCTGCATGTTTTGATGATGTGTGGTGGGATGGGCAAAGAGGGAGGGAGGTGGGCCAAGGAGTATTTTTAGGAGCTCTAGGTTTTCTCATTTCTTCCTTGGGGGGAATGCTTCTGTGTACTTCTGACAGGCTTGTTCGCTGACATGTTTGTGAATGCCTTTCACTTAAACTTAAAACTTTCTGCTGGTGTCCCTGGTTGTGAGGTGGCTGCTGTATAACATCCTCGATCTCTCATATATATAATAAGCGTGACTGTTCCTGTTGTCCTTTGTTTCGAGTAACCAGTAATAGAAATGGAGTTATTGAATTGGGTTGTTATATTAGAGAAAATGGATTAATCAGAAGAGCAAAGTGCAGTAAAACTCATACTGACATTTAGCTTCTTCCATTTCCCTATAAAATGGGTGGGTATTAATCTGTTCCGTACCTTCTAATGTCTTTGGTGTTTAGTTGGCTTTGTGGGATGTGAAAGGGTTTTACTGTACTATCTCAGTCTGTCCAAGAAGTTTATACACAGCCACATTGTACAAAGTCAGTTAGCGTTTAAGTCCTCCCCAACATGGTTCAGGGTTAGCTGAATGGTCTTTCCACTGTCCCTAGATGGCAGAAACTGTGGAAACAAGTGAAATGGTCAATGGAGCTACAGAGCAGAGAACGAGTTCGAAAGAATCCAGCCCCATCCCCTCCCCCACTTCAGATCGCAAAGCCAAGACTTCCATCCAGGCCCAAACAGCAGCTACCTTACCAGCCAAAACCCAGGAGACCCCGTCAGCTCAGATGGAAGGCTTCTTGAATCGGAAGCATGAATGGGAGGCTCACAATAAGAAAGCTTCAAGCAGGTAAGGACAGAGTCACAAGGGGCCTATACTGGTAACTACTGAGGTCAGAGCAGAATGTCTGGTTATCTCCCTATTTAATAACATGAAAAAGATGGTGCTAGGGTTGGAAACTGGGCATGGGTTTAGGTTGCTAACTTATTCAGTGGTATTCTGAACTGAATATTTGGCCAGGGTGGGAGTGGGGGTGTTTCAGCTTCCACTTTCCTCTTACACAAATTTATGAAGGTGCCCTGGTGTAGCCAGCTGACTTGCTGCTCCTTCCCCATAACTACAGGCCCCAACAAGGAGAGTCAGGCGTTGGGAGGTTGCGGGGGCGGGGGAGGAAGGATGTTTATTCAGAGGACAAAACAGTGGTTTTGTAATAGAGGCTTCCTTGGCCTCTGACAGTTTTCTCTCCGTAACAGTGTTCCCTATGGCAGAGAACTCAGGTTTCCACTCTAGGACTTGTGCTGTAGTTCGGTTTTCCCACTGTGTTAAAGTAGCCCATCCATGCTCCCTGGCTTCCTTGGGTGGCTGGCTAACTTGTAACCTTGTCACCTGGGCCTTCTGTGAAGGCTGTTTTTACCTTAGCCCAATCTGGGGCTCTTTACTAAGAGAAGTTGATTGCACCAAGTTGCCCTTCCTCTCTGTGATTGCTTAGGTCGTGGCACAACGTCTACTGTGTGATCAACAACCAAGAGATGGGCTTCTACAAAGACTCGAAGGCCGCTGGTTCTGGTATTCCCTACCACAGCGAGATCCCTGTGAGTTTGAAAGAAGCATCTTGTGAAGTTGCAGTTGACTATAAGAAGAAAAAACACGTATTCAAGCTAAGGTGAGTGAGGCACACAAATGTCTGGATGCCTCCGCCCAGCTAGGGGTTGTGCTCTTGGCTTTGGAGTTGATTTCTTCCAGACAACATCTATAAATGACCTCACTTTTCACGTGAGTTTTTTTCATCTTCAGTAAAGTGGAAAACAACACACTGTTGTTAGGCTAACCTCATTTTGGCTTAGTTTTTAGGTTTCCCAGTATTTCTGTTGAGTCCTAAATGGTGGGTGGTGGAGGGCGGTTGGGGTTCAGATTATTTTATAAGCTGAGACCTACATTATCCAAACCCCTAATGTGGAATATTCATATTTCACATTCTTTCAAAACTACTTTCTAATTCCTATTTCGCATTCTTTCAAAACCATTTTCCTCTGTGTTGACGGAATCCTGGCCTAGGAATCATGAGACCTAGGTTCAGGTCCCAGCTATCACTGATTCACTGTGTCATTTTCACTAGGCTGATCACTTAACATTTCTCAGTCTCGGTTTTTCCAGCTGTCAAAGAAGTGGGTTTGATAAGATGGCTTCTGATGTCCCTTTTAGTTGTGGAAAAAAAGTTGTCTAGATGGGAGCAAATGATTTGGAAACTTTGAGAAAGTAGAGACACCTTTAGTTCACATAGAATCAAGTCATGTCAAAGTAACTTTGTATTGTTTTTTGAGAGGGTTATTAGATTGGCATATCAGAGGAATGACAGGTATAGTGTGTATAGATTTCAGCTTGACTGTTGGCAAAATCTCTCATGGTATATAACCTTGTAAGCAACATAGTGAAATGTAAGTCCTACATCTACTACATTTCTGAATTAATAACTTGTTGAAAATCATATCCAGTGATGTTGAGATGTTGGTTTTTTTTTTAATTTAATAGTATTTTATTTTTTCCAATTACATGTGAAAGACAATTTTCAGCATTCATTTTTTTTGAAAGGTTTTGAGTTACAAATTTTTCTCTCTCCCCTTCCCTTCCCCAAGATGGCAAGAAATCTGATATAGGTTATACATGTGCAATAACATATTTCCACATTAGTAATGTTGTGAAAGAAGAAACAGAACAAAAGGGAAAAACCTGTGATGTTGAGTTAATCAGAATGATGACATTCTGGAAGGGAAAAGGAATGTCTCTAAGTGGCGTGCCACAGTCTTCTATCCATGGTCCAATTTTGTTCAGTTGTTTTTTAAATCTTTGACCAAGGTGACATAAAAGTACTTATAAAATTTGGAGATGATAGAAAACTACAAAGTATAGTTCAACCTGACAGGCTAGAAGAATGGGCCAGAACTAATTCAGCAAATATCTAATATGCTTCCACAGTGTGCAAGGCCCTGAATGATATAAAATTCAATAGAAATAAATGTTATGTCCTACATTTAGGGCCTAAAAAAAGTCAATGCTCGAGTAAAAGGGGAAAGCCCCACCTTGGTAGTTTATGTAAAAAGAGCAGGGTTTAAAGAGCTAACTCATTTTCAAGTTATATTAAGAATAAGAAACTGTTGGGGGCTGGATTTTTAAGGGGACATCGACAAGAGAAAGCATGTCCAGGATGGTGAAAAGTATCGAAATCATCTCCTGTAAGGAATGAAGAAGTGAAGGCTGTTTGTCATCGGGACTGAGCAGCTGTCTTCAGATATATTTGAATGACTGTCATTTGAAGATGAATTGGCTTGTTGATTGTAGCTCAGCTAGAACCGATAGATCTGAGTCAGTCAGAGAGAGGCAGATTGTGATTCACCTTGGGAAATCATTTTCTAGCCATTAGAATTTTTTAAAAAATGGAATAGGCTGCCGTACTAGGCAGTGAATTCCCTGTCAGTAAAGGTATTCAAGCAGAAGCTTGATGACCCTTCTGTCGGAAATATTATAGTGCTTTTCTACGTGCAGTGGGATGTTAAACTAGATGATTGCTAAAGACCTTTCCAGCTTTCTTCTGTAATTCGAATGACTCATCACAGCCCGAGAGAGATAAACAGGAAATGGCTTTTGGCACCTGTCAGGCTGTCTTCTCCCTTCCCAAAATTGGCTCTTGTAACTTTTATCCCCAACTACTTCTAGAACCTTCGGAGTTCAACTCTCACTGTTTCACAGAACCAAACACTCCTCGCTTCACAATGGGTCCTAGCTCAAAAGTTCGACTTTTGAATGATAGAAAATCTATCTGCTGTGATGAAGATGAAGAAAAAGAAAATTTCGAGGGCAGAGCCTGAGAAGGGCTATTGTTTTGTGTGTATTTTTGGTGAGGTTTTTTTCGTGTATAAATGGAGCCAATAGCAAGAAGTCACAGACTGTACATGGGTGTGGTGCATTTAAAGGGATGAGAGTTTTCAAAGTGATTTATGAATCCCTATTGATATGGAGAAATGAATACTTCATCTTTGGAGACTTGGGACGGGCTTTGCTTCCTTTGGAAGGAAAAAGCTACAGTCCTTGGGGTAAAATTTATATCTTAGAGTTTGAGTTTGGAGTCTAAACACTTTCATCCACAAAAGAGACCAAATCAATGAATTGGACACGCAACTTAAAAAAAAAAAAAGAACTGGAAGGAAGAACGGAGACCATTTGGCTCTTTGGCTCCTTTCTGCCTTGTACTCATGGAGCAGGCACTGGGTGGACAGAACGTTCCCTCTCCAACGGGATCTCCTACATTCTCCCTGTTCCCTCAAAACACTTAGCCTTAAGGCTTAACGAACCTTTCTTGGTGGAATCCAGCTGGGTTCTTCTTGCTTGGTCTGTGTCATACCCTCTTATCAATTTTAAATTCCTAGTGGCTGTTGAGGGGCAATGATTCAGGAAATCCTGAATTTGAGTCCTGACTCTGACACATACTGGCCGTATGATGACCCTGGGCAAATAATGGAACCTTTCAGTTCCCCCAGGCAACTCTGAGACTATAAATTATGAATAAATGGAAGGGAATTTTCACACCGGGGAGTTCCCACACAGATTAAAATCTCAGATCCTTACCATGCCCCTCCCTCTCTATCCAAATGCCACAATATACAAGTGCCACAGGCAACTTTCTAATACCGTAAGTTGTAGGGATAGTTGCAGATCTGCATTGGTAGAGGGAACACCTTTACCCAGAAGCCCCCCTGGACCAATGAAATAGCAAGTCTAAAGGGGACGGAAATTGGTCATTTTAGAAGACTATCAGGATCTTCCTTCCTGCCCTCCCCCATCTCCACCCCCTCACCCCCCCCAAAAAAAAAAAACCCACGTATGTACATTCATGGACCTAGCCTTGGGTAGCTCTTACAGTTTCATCCCTGGCACTCATGGTTGGTAATGGGAAGAAATGGGAAGAGATTGGAGGAGGAAGGGGGGGTCATCTGTCTTTGCAATTTGAAGGGTTATCATATCAGAGAGAGATAGGGCTTCTTCTACTTGGCCTTAGAGAAAGCTCACTGTCCAACTCACTGTTTGCCAAGATCTGAAACAAGATGCCAAAAAGGATCCGAAATCTCCCCTTCCCTCAGAACAACCCAGCAAAGCCCTTCACTGTAACGGCATAGCCTACGTTATTTGGCATACTCTCTTGAGAATTAGAATCTGTGGGACGCAGTAATGGAGAGATCAATTTTAGCTTTAGTATAAAGGAAGACTCTTTAACAATTAGAGCTCTTCAGTCAGACCACAAGCCAGGCACTGTGCTAAGTACTCAAGACACAAATCATTTTTGAAGATGTTTAATTGGTTTATATTGCTTAAAGCATAATTAATTCATAATAGGTGCTCAAAAAGTGCAAATGGCCTTTTCTAAATGGAGTCTAAATGTCATTGTCCTAATATTCCGGAGTTTGGGGCAAAAATTAGGCCTGGTTACCTGTGAGACTTGCAAGAAAAAAATGATCCAGCTGTTGCTATGCAGCAGATGATTTAGTAGTTCAGATGATTTGCTACAGAGAGTTAATCCATTAACTGTATGTTGTCTGTTAGACTGAGGGAAAGGGTCGAAGTCTCCTAAGTATGACTTTCTGTCAGTGAATTTTAAAAATTCTTGTTGTTCAGTTATTTTCCAGTTGTGTCTGAGTCTTTGTGATTCCATTTGAGGTTTTTCTTGGCAAAGATACCGCAGTGGTTTGCCCTTTCCTTCTGCAGCTCATTTTATGGAATTGGAAACTGAGGCAAAGAGGGTTAAGTGACTGACCCAGGATCAAACAGCTAGTGTGTCTGAAGCCAGATTTGAACTCAGGAAGATGAGTCTTGCCGACTCCAATCCTGGCTCTCTATCTACTGCACCACCTTGCTTTCCCACTTTTAAAAATGGGAGATATAAACTAAGGTATAAGATACAGCAACAAAATGTTGTAGATGTAGCTACAAAAAATAAAGACTTATTTTTTAAAAAACAATTTGGGGGTTTTTTACCTCAGTCATTAGGTGAGCATCCAAAAAAGATTTTTGTGATAGGCAACAAACTAGCCTATAGCAGACTTAAAGATGTTTAGAGATTCCCCTAGCTAAATTCCCTGACTTCTAAGCTATCCAAAAAGGGCAAGGGCACTGAGTACTATGGAACACAGCATATGGAACAAAGTCCTTATGGGCTTTCATTCTTTTCCTACATGAGTTAATATCACCAGTTGGACTCCTTTAGAGAGCTATCCATATTTTTACATATGGATTGATATGTATATTTAAATTTCTAAAATTTAACTCCTAGCTTTCTTTTTTCTTTAAATTTTAGACTAAATGATGGCAATGAGTACCTCTTCCAAGCCAAAGATGATGTAAGTTCCTATGATTTATTAATTCAAAAGAACCATTTGCGAGAAGACAGTTGGTTGTAAGCCATTCTGAAATGACTAGTCACAATCCAGACAAGAGACTGAAAACAGATTTCCTTTTACTTTATTCTTCTTCATGGCTAATATTAAATTATTTTAGTTCCCTATTTCTCTAGGAGAAGCTAAAGGAAATGGAGCCTGCTTTCAGCAGAGCCTTTCAGGAGCCAGTTGATAAGAAAACAACATAATGAGGGAGAGATCTTTCCTTCCTTCCTTCCTTCCTTCCTTCCTTCCTTCCTTCCTTCCTTCCTTCCTTCCTTCCTTCCTTCCTTCCCTCCCATCTTTCTTTTCTTCCTCCCATCTTTCTTTCTCCCTTCCTTCCTTCCTTCCTTCCTTCCTCCCATCTTTCTTTCTCTTCCTCCCATCTTTCTTTCTCTTCCTTCCTTCCTTCCTTCCTTCCTTTCCTTCCTTCCTTTCTTCCTTCCTTTCTTTCTTTCTTTCTTTCTTTCTTTCTTTCTTTCTTTCTTTCTTTCTTTCTTTCTTTCTTCCTTCCTTCTTTCTTTCTTTCTTTCTTTCTTTCTTTCTTTCTTTCTTTCTTTCTTTCTTTCTTTCTTTCTTTCTTTCTTTCTTTCTTTCTTTCTTTCTTTCTTCCTTTCTTCCTTTCTTCCTTTCTTCCTTTCTTCCTTCCTTTCCTTCACTTCCCTCCCTCCCCTCCCCTCCTCTCCCTCCCCTCCCCTCCTCTCCCTCGTTAGAGTAGCAGAAATGAACATGCAAATGCATATACTCTCCCCTTCTCTTCTTTCTTTCAAAATTTTTTTTGGAGGAAAGAGTGGGAAGTGGAATACAAAAGCTTTCCAACAAGGGTCCTTTCTAGCCTTCACTTGACCAGTTTATCCCTTTGGCCCCTGTACCCAGAATTCAGCTTAAATGGAGTTTGAGCTATGCCTGGATTACTGTGAATAGTACTAAAGTTAAAACTCATACCACCCTTCTTCCCATCCACTCCCTTTAGAGGAAAGAAGAGTCTAAAGCCCTTGATGGCAGAATCCATTTTTTAAGGCACAGAATTAGAAAGTATCCCATGCCACTGACTAAGTCCCTTATTCTGATGCCTTTCTTGTGACATCCTCTTTGTCCAGGAGGAAATGAGTTCATGGATCCAGGCCATCACTTCCGCCATCTCCTCTGACAAAGGTGACATATCTGCAAGTACCCAGAGCACTCCAGCGTCCAGCCGCGCCCAGACCTTGCCAGCCAGTGTTACGATCACCAGCGAATCTAGTCCTGGCAAGCGGGAGAAAGACAAAGAGAAAGACAAAGAAAAGCGGTTTAGCCTTTTTGGAAAAAAGAAATGAACTCCCACCTCTCCATCCTGTACTTCTCTTACCTTTTCAGTGAAATTCCAGCATGCAAGCTCAGAACCAATACATTCACTCTCTGTGCCTAATGTTCCTCAATGTGATTGAATTTTTTTTTATTTATAGAGAATTTCTGAAAAAACAAAACAAAACAAAATTCCTTTCATGTTATAAAAGTAATGAGGCACATTGGGCAGCTTTCTTTTATGAGAGGAGAGACCATGTTTTTTTTTTTAATGAAGTTAATATAGATTAGATCTTAATATTTAAACTGTTCCTCAATTTTGTGAGGCTGTCTTGGAAATAACCCCCCCTCTAGTGCTATTGGTATGCAAGGCAGCGGTGCTTTCAAAACAGAATTTACTGTGCACACCAGAGACAGACGTACCGATTTTCTGACACATTCACTCCCATTTACTTAATGGTGGTTATCTTGAGTCTTGAATATTAGAAACTCCCCTACGATGGCTCTAACCTTTATGAAACAGATAGTATGTATTATTATATCAGCTGTAACAAGAGTACAACTCTACATTAACTTTGCAGACCAAACCACCTGTACCCTGGCATCACTTACTAACACCCACGTGTGGCTTTTCTGCATCCAGTGTGACAGTTAAGAATGTCGGTGTACAAGAAGGAATAGCAAACTGATGATAACTGTTTTAAATAATCTGTAATTTCAATTTTTTTTTTGCTGAAATACATTATATTGTATGTTTGAGATAATTCTAGTACAAAGTATAATAAAATTAGATGTATAATAAACCCTTTAAATCATTGATAAGTGTAAAAGTGAAACCGAAGCATTTACTGGACAAAGTCATGTTACTGAGCTGGTTCCTTGCTTGTGAGCTGCGGCACTGTGTTATAATTTTGCTACATTACCTTGCTATTTGATACATAGTGTGCATTTCTCTGTCACTGTAACTATTGTAATGACAAAATTTCATCTTACTGCACAATCAAAATGACATTTAATAGGAATGAACTTTTGGAGACTGGGCCTGCCTCAGGCCAGAGTGGTTTTGGGCCCGGCACTCAACTGTTTGACCTGTACCTCTCAACTTTTACCCTATCTGTTAAATATATGCTATGTCATTAAATGCTTTTAAAACTAACGCAGTGGATAGTTTTTTGTTTGGGGTTTTTTGTTGTTTTCCTTCGTCACTGATTTAAAATCAGATAGGACATTGCAAAGCTAGAAAGAGCAATGAGGCTATTACAGTGAGGCAAGGTTTGTGTTTTTGAAAGTTTTTTGGGGGTGGGGCAAGTAGAGGGAGGTGGAATGATGTTCTTGCTTTGAAATTGTCCTCATGAAAGCAAAGAGAAGAATAAAGTTGGTACAGCTTTGTAACAAAATGTCCAAAGATTTGGCACTTAATTTACCAAAGCTGAGCTGTGAGATGAACTTGCAAATATTAGAAATGTTTGATCTGCTTTACCCGTATAAATATCCAGAGTGTATTGATAAGTTGTTTTTCTCTGATAGTCAGGCTGTATCTTTCAGTGAATATAACAATGATTTACAGTACTGTGAAGATTTTTGAATAAACTATTCATGAAGCCATTTTAGTGTATGACAAGTCATCAATACTGAAATCCAAAATCGAAGGACTGGTGTATTATTCCTTCTCATCCCCATAAGTAATTTTGCTGTTTTATCCCTACTGTCCCCAGTAGGCCAGTTAGGTAATGGTTTATTTTGCAGAAAGTTGTTAGTTGCCTACATAAAGTGCCCCTTACCCATCCTACCCAGTATTTAAATATTTTTAAAGAGCTATGCTTTCAAAACTGGGAATCCTCCTACCAGTGCTAATAGTATCCCCTTAAGTACATGTCTTTTCGTGAGTTGCTATGGCTAAAAGAAACCATCACCTGGTAGCTAAGCCTCTCCAGACTTAAGTAGGTTTAGTCCTTGAATAGGACATATAGTCTGTCACTGGGCTCTGTATGCAAAGCTTTCCAGCTTGGTAGTTCCTGCCTAAATTTATCCTCATACTTTCAAAACCCAGTTTCACCTCAATGCCATTGGAGGGAAGGACCTTAAGTAGAAGTCTGGCTCATTATTAGAAGTGAATGTTAAGAGGTCATGTTGGAAGAATCACTGAAAATACTCAGTGAAAGAAACGTATATTGAACATGGAATGTGATTTTTAAATGTAGCCAACTCTCCCTATCCAGGTGAGCAGAAGAGAATCCACAAATCATCACAGTAGGCCTGAAATAGTACTTAAAATTCTAGTCCAACTTCTTCACTTTACTGAGGGGGAAATGGATCCATGGAAGATGAGTGGTTTATTTGTCCATTGTCACATGGCTAGTCAGTGGAGCTGAGATTAGAATCCCATGACCTCAAACTGCAGTGCTTGCCACTCTACCTAACTGCTTGACTAAAGAGCCCTTTTTTCATTCTTGGTTTCTGCATCGTTTTCCCAAGAAGGGAACTGATGGATTGAAAAGGGTCCCTTTCTTCTTGTAAGTGGTGATACTGAGAACAGAAAGGACTTTCCCACAGGCTGGTGGGGGGAGGGGGGTGGGAAGTAGGTGGAGAGGGGGAGAAAAGGAACTCAGTTCAGTAACTCTTCCCTAGATAATCGAGAACTGGGAAGCTTGCTTAAAAAAAATACAGTCTATTCAGTGTAAAAAGACCTTCAGACATGGCATAATCTTAGCATATAATATTTGTTTTTATGCCTTGATGCTACTCAGTGTTTAAAGGATCATGCACATCATTATTTGGTTTTAACAAGTGTAATGCACTTTTGCCCCAATGTTAGGGTTTTTAAAAAATCTACCTCCAGGGATAGACATATTCTGTCATCCTGGTACAGGCCCGCATATGTACATGTCTGAGCAAGGGGGAAAGTAAATTGGGGTATGCCATCAGAACAGAATAAATAGGACATTATCTCCTTGATTTAATTTAAATAGATGGCATTGCTTGTGAGGTCACATTTGTAGTTTAGTTGGGGGGAAGGCATCATGTATTTATGACATTTGTGAGGCCTTTCCTCATGGGTCCCCATAGACCATGCGTGGTTTCCTCTAGAATTTTTGAAATTCCTCTTCCTTAACGTCCTCTGGCCTTTTGTTGCTCTTCCTCTGGAAAGAGCACTTCAGAGACATGCTCTTTTGCTGTTTAGAGAAATGTACTTACTTAAATAATTCCCCTAGGAAAAAACAAACATGAACTACAAAGACTTCTCCACCCATGTTGAAGAAAGCAGACAGTTTTAGAAAGTGAGGATATGTTAGCTCACTGCATAAAATGAATCCCAGTGTATAGAATGAATCCCAATGGCTCAGTTGGGAAGGAACGAGATTGCATCCTATTTGGAAACCTATGGAGTTACCAGTGAGAACCGCCTTATCCTTGAAGGACTTAATGGAGAGCATATTCATGTGGGCTACTCTTCTACCCCTAGGTAATCTGGTGTTAAGCTACAGTCTAGGGGTCTAGCCAAGGTTCTTAACCTAGGGTCCATTAACTTTAAAAAAATGACAATATAATTTGTTTCCATTGTAATACTATTATTTAATTTTATGCACTAAAAACATGGCTAAAAGGGATCCGTGACCTACAAATGGTTAAGAACTCCTGATCTAGATCTAAGAGGAATTTCAGTGGCCATCTAGTCCAAACCCCTCATTTTTATAGATGAAAGAGCAAGGTAAAGTGATTTGTCTCAGATTGCTTTGGAGTAAGCACCAGAGTTGAGATTTGGGCACAGTTTATCTGATTCCAAAGCCACAGTTCTTTCTTTTGTGCCTATCCTGCTTCCCATGCCTTTATTTTAGTGTTAGAAAAAGGGATACAGGTAAAATCACAGCTTTAGGCACCAGTTGACACTGAGTTGGTTGAAGGGTGGGATAATAAGGGGATAGGATAAATCCTAAGAGAAGTTAGTGCTTAGAACCCGAGTTTTTGGCAACTTTGGGGTTTCTTCCTAATTACTGCCTTGAACTCATTTCTTTGCAGATGAGATCTAAGAAGCTTCCATGAAAAAATTTGGAGGAGCCTACAGCTTGTCTCCTTAACCAGTCATGTTGAAACCTTGGTGTAGGTAAGGCTCTATCATTTGGTATCTATACAGCATTACTTCCAAACCTTGGACTACTTAGCTGTCTATCATTTCACTGCAAACCTTTGAGTCGCATCCATCAGCAAATACTATGCCATCAGACGAAACTGGCCAGGATAGGCTTCTAATGAACTATGGCTCGTTCAGAGAGAAAACCCTGCTTCTCCCTCCCGATGGAAAAAGAAGAGCCTTATCACTCAGCCTTAGGGTGTTTGTTCATCACTACATCCTTGCTTTGGTGTGTTCATTTTGTGGAAGACAGGCTTTCAGAAGACAAGCGTATTTGCAAATTTCCCTTAATTTTTCAGTTGCCTTTATTTTTCCCCCACATCCTGTGGATCAAGAGGTAATCTGAGAGAAAAGGGAGGATGGAGAGAGGTTGGGAGGAAGGAAGAACACCAAAATGTCCTTTAAAAGGAAAGGGAAATTTTCTCTTCTAACAGGTCTATAGAGACTTTCTCCATAAAGTAAGGCATCCTTCATTCCGTAACTTTGGCTGCACTGGGAAGCCAATGAATCTGCCAGAGCTGGAGTGCTGTCATAGCTCAAAGTTTTCCCTACTCGGTGGTCTAATAGTTCAATTCAACAGACGTTTATTAAGCACCTGTTGTATTCAAAGCACAGTAAATAGGCACTAGGAAGAATACAAAATTTAATTAAGAAATCCTCCCTGCCCTCATGGAGCTAACTTCCTATCATGCCATAGCACTCACACCCTTCCCTTTCCCTAGCCAGGGGTGGAGAACCTGCGTTCTAGGGGGCACATGTGGCCCTCTAGGTCCTCGAGTACAACCCTTTGACTGAATCTAAACTTCATAGAACAAGGGGATTTGTTTAGATTCAGCCAAAGGGCCACACTTGAGGACCTAGAGGGCCACATGTGGCCTCGAGGCCACAGATTCCCCACCCCTGCCCTAGCCCCTCTACTTCTAAATCTAGTTCTGGGAAACTGAAAACAAACCAACACTACTCTTGCTTCTGAAAAGGGCATATCAGTTGTGTCTAAAGCTTCATTCACTGTCCTTATGAGGAAAGAGGAAGGAGAGAGAGAGAGAGAGAGAGAAGGGAAGAGAGAAGAATTATCAGAGTCAAAAGCTAAGCCTTTCTCATTTGTACTGGTGAATTGTAGAGTGTTTTAGGGAAGCTTGTGTGTGACTATGTAAGACTAAGATGACATGATTAACAAATGAAGCTTGTTCATGAGGCTTCCTAGAAGGAATTTCTGATGTTCAAGACCTTGTTCCTTTCCCCCTCTTATAAGAGAAAAAAAGGAAGTACCTGTTTGGAGAGAGGGACTTCTTACTCCTTTTATTTGGAAAGAGGGGTCTTTTTTTGTTCTTTTAAGAATTTTTTAAAAATATTTTATTTTTCCCCCAATTACATGTAAAAACAATTTTCAACATTTATTTTTTTAAATTTTGATTTCCAAATTCTCTGTCTCCCTCCCTTCCCCCTCACCCCAAGACAGTAAATGATCTGATATATGTTATACATGTGCAATCACATAAAACATATTTCCATATTATTCATTTTGTGAAAGACAAGTCAAACCCCTCCAAAAATAAAGACAGTGAAAAATAGTGTGCTTCAGTCTGCATTCAGACTCCATCAGTTCTTTCTCTGAGGGCAGATAGCATTTTTCATCATGAGTAAAAGGAAGATAATTTAAAAATCCCACAGTGGAGAACAGTCTACAAGATCAGTCAGAGGGAGGAGAGAGAGAATGCCATTCTTCTTCACAGTGAGTTTTTCTGTAAGAATCATCCTGTTACAACCGAATGAAGAAGAAATGGTGATTGAATCTCAGGCCTATTCCTCCAAAGTATAAGAAGTGAGCTACGGAAGAGATTTCATCTCAAATAGAGACACTATTCCCTGAGAATAGTGGTGTTTCCTGCTTTGGAGCCACCTCCATTATATTTGGGGAATAACCAAGAGGAGCACACTTTCCACACAAGCCAAAGTTGCAGCCGAGAATGACCGTGCTGAATGAGTGTTGTAGAATGGGCTTGTTTTACCATCTCAGGCACCAACAGATCACAGAGAAGCCTGATAATTGAAAATGACTGACTTTATGACTCGCTACCACCCACGGTCTCTAGTGTAACCTTCCCAGGCTTCATCTCTTTTCAGTTGTGTTTTCCAGCTCAGGCTCATGTGGAAGGTCATTTTTCCCCCTATGGGCGTGGCTGCTAACAGTGTGTGTGTGTGTGTGTGTGTGTGTGCACGCGCGCGCGCACATGGGTGTGTGGGAGGGGGCATTGTCTTATGAAAACATTAAATTTGGAATTAAGACCTTGGTTCAAGTCTTGGTTCTAAAGACTAATTGTATAACAAGCCAAGTTGCTTAATTTCTCTGATCCTCCATTTTTTTTTCTATGAAATATGCTTGCACTATCAAATTCATAGATTGGTTATAAGGAGAGTACTTTGGAAACCATAGAGTGTTCAACAGTGACAATAGCTCACATTTATGGAATTATAATTATTTGACAGTCTAGTGGGAGTATTATTCATTATAAGTGGTCTGTTGTAGGAAGTGAGGACACTCAGTCTGTGTTTCCATACCACCAAAACAAACCAGTAGAAAAACGAAAAATTCACGCGGTCAGCTGGTTTGTCTAAATGAGTCCAAATGATTAATCTAATAGATTCCACTCTTCTCCTTCCCTGACTTGAATTAATGGAGCTTTTGAATGAATTGTTTGAATCAACTTGTTTTGGTATTGTGCAGACCTTCAAAGTTACTAGATGGAAGATCTGCTACTAGCAAGCAATCTTTTCATTCTGTTGAAATCTTACCCTTTTCTCTTCCATTCAATATCCAGTAGGTTTAGATCACAATACCGTGGAACCAAATTATAGTCAGATTGAGTCTCAGCTCTGCTGCTGTTCATGTGACCTTAGATAATCACTTCCTTTCTTTTTGCCATATAGGTTCTGTTCTTTATCTCTAAAATGGAAGTGGGATAGATAATTTTTAAGATCTCTTCCAGTTGAAATTCTGCCATTCTAGCCAGACACCTTTGTATTATTCATGCTTTAGGTATCAGAGATGTTCTTATGAAACACTCGTTGAGCTCCTGTTTTCTACTTATCTCTTAGTTGTAAGAGATTATATAAAAAATCTAGTCTCTGCCTTCAACAGGACTTAAAAGTACAGAATCACCATGTTTGAGAGTGCGTAGATACCTTGGTGACCATTTTCCAACCACTGTCTCTAACAGGCCTAACCAACAAATGGTCACCTAGCCTTTGTTTGAAGACTTCCAGTGAAGGAGAACCCACTGCCTCTCAAAGTAGCCCATTCCACTTTGGAAAGCTGTAATTGTTAGGAAGATTTTTCCTGACACCAAGCCTAAGTGTACATCTCTGCAACATCTACCCTCTTGTTCTTCGTTCTGGCTTCTGGAGCCACGCAGAATAAGTCTAAACCCTTTTCCACATGCCAACCCTCTCATGTCCCTCTCCTCCTGCTTTCTAGAGCCTTCTTTTCAGGCTAAACATCTTAGGTTTTTTCAAGTAATCCTCATGGAACGTGCACTGGAGACCCTTTACCATTCTGGTTGTCTTCCTCTCAATCTTCTCTAGTTCCTCAAAGTCCTTCATAAAATGCAATGATCAGAACTAATCACAGTACCCCCGATAGGGTCTGACCAGGTCAGAGTACAGCAGCACTCTCACCTCCTTATTCCTGGAAGTTAGAACTCTCAATGCAGGCCAGGATGAAATAAACTTTTTTAATTGCAATAGCACCCTGTTGAATCCTATCGAGCTTACAGGACACTAAGGCTTCCAGACCTTTTTCAGTTGAACTGCTGTTGAATACAATTGTAACACTACGTTTATCTCTATTAAATTTCATCTTCTTGCAATATTGTTTTAAGAACAACTTTGAGGGGTAGCTAGGTGGCACAGTGGATAGAGGTCTGGCCTTGGAGTTAGGAGGACTCAAGTTCAAATCCGGCCTTAGACACTTGACACTTACTAGCTGTGTGACCCTGGGTAAGTCACTTAACCCCAACTGCCTCACTAAAAAGCAAAAAAAAGAAAAAGAAAAAAAGAAATTAAAAAAAGAACGACTTTGAGTGCCCAAGCCATTTTAACTATCATAAATACCCAAATTACCTGCAAAGGACCTATGAAGGAAGATGCTATCTGCACCCAGAGAAAGAACTGATAAATAGAAGAATGTGTATTATGGTTTTACATTTACTTTTATGGTTTTAGTATGGTATATTTGTGTCTAATGGTAACCATTTCTAGGTTGAGGCAGGGGAGGGAGGGGAAAAGAAAGTTGCATGATAATTTTATTATATATTTAAAAGGAAAAGCAAGTTATACATAATAAATTTGCAGTTTCATGTACAATCCTCTTTTTTTCCTATTCTACTTTGTTAGAATATCTATAAATATATTCTCTATATAGAATATATTAAATAAATAAAATAAAATAAATTTCATCTTCTTATGTTCAGCCCAGTATTTTTGCCTGTTAGGATCCCTTTGCATACAGTCACCTAATCAATAAATATTTATTAAGTACCTACTGTGTCAGGTGCTAGGGAAACAAGTACAAAGAGGAAAATGATCCCTATTCATAAGGAGCTTACATATTAATGTGGGAGATAAAAGATGCATATTTGTCATCTATATAGCACAAGTATATAGTGAATATATAGAAATAAATACAAAGTTTATTTAGAGTATAACATTAGAGTATTATATTAGTATTATATTAACATATAATATTATAATAATATTAGAGTATACCTATATAATAAATGTAAATATTATATTATAATAATATTACAGTATAAATGCAGGGTAGTTTGGGAGGCAGTGAACTAGCACTTGCAGGGGTTGTAGGGAGGTAGGAATTGGGATAGGCTTCATACAGGAGATGATGCTTAAATTTCATCTTCCTGGAAAAGAAGGAACCCTATAAGGCAGAGAGAAGGAGGGAGTGCATTCCAGTGAAGTGGAACAGCCAGTACATTTACTATCCCTCCAAGTTTTGTCTCAGGAAGAAAACTCCCAAACCTATATCTACTTTATGTGGAAACCAACAGGAAGCATTGATGACTGTAAATAATTTTTAGAATAACTTAAGGGAACAAAAATATTTACAAACCTATATCAAATTAGTATTTAAGGTAAGAGTCCAAAATGGTTTTGTTTTGTTTTTATAGCTGACAAATGGTAAACTTTGCAACATGACTTAGAGGATTGCCCAGAAGAAACCATTTCCATGGAAAGAATTATCAGCTCAAGGTAACTAAAAAGCATTTACAAAGATTTAGTCCAGCTACAGTATCAATGGGAAGCTAGGTGGTTGAGTGGATAGAGTGCCAGGCCTGGAGTTAGACAGACTCTTGCTGAGTTCAAATCTGGCCTCAGCTGTGTGAGTCTGGGCAAGTCACTTAACTCTATTTGCCTCAGTTTCCTCATCTGTAAAATGAGCTGGAGAAGGAAATAACAAACTATTCCAGTATCTTTGCCAAGAAAATCCCAAATGGGGTCATGAAGAGTCAGACACACCTGAAACAATTGAACAACAACAATAAAAGTATTGAAAGGATCCTGATAGCTGGAGTTTCAGTTAAGATTATAGAGCTCCTGAGATGAAGACTCAACAGGATATCTGTGACAACACAGATTGAAGATCTTTCTGGTCTGTAGCTTTGGAAATGCTGTTTTATCAATTTATTCAGGTATTCGCAGACTTTGGAAAACTGATCCATGGTAATCAAGTGTACAAGAGGCTAACTGGTAAACCCAAGTGTCCATTTATTCAATTTTAATGGAGATATATATATATATATATATATATATATAGATAGATAGATAGATATACACATGTGCGCACACACACACATATATGTGTGTATGTATATAAATATATATGTATATACATATATATACACATATATGTATATAGGTACATATAAATATATATATGTATATATGTATGTATATGTATATATGTATATGTATATATATATACATATATATATATATACATATATATATATATATATATATATTATATGTTATATGTATATGATGTATATATATATTATATATATTATATTATCATATATATATATATATATATATATATATATATATTTTAGCTAGGCAATGGGGTTAAGTGACTTGCCTAGGGTCACACAGCTAGTAAGTGTTGTGTGTCTAAGGCCAGATTTGAACTCAGGTCCTCCCGAATCCAGGGCCAGTGCTCTATCCACTGCTCCACCTAGCTGCCCCGAGGAATGTATTTTTCAAGGGGTCTGTAATGCTAGTGTCCACCATGGACAGTAGTGACCATTCTCTGGGTACCAAGTTACCTAGAAATTAGAATTAATTTCTTTGTGAACATGGAATTACAGCAAGAGAAGTTGGATGGTCTTAAGGGTTGTTTTATCCTGCTGTGGCATTATAGCCTGAATAATTGTCCCTGTTCCACTATCAATTGCACAGCTTTCTAGTGAAAGAATCTTCCTGTGGCCTGGACAGGAATCTTCCTGTCTACACATTGGCCTGAGGAGAGAAATAAACACTTGTAGGTGGTGCAGTGGCTAGAGTGACAAGTGTGAAGTCAGGAAGACTCATCATCATGAGTTCAGATCTGGCCTCAGACACTTACTAGCTGTGTGACCATGTGCAAGTCACTTAACTTTGTTTGCCTCAGCTTCCTCATCTGTAAAATGAGCTGGAGAAGAAAATGACAAACTACTCCAGTATCTTTGCCAAGAAAACCCCAAATGGGGTCATGAAGAGTCAGACACACCTGAAACAACACAACAGCAGCGACAATTCTTACTCCTTGACTCTCCATATCCCTTTCTTTTCTTTTCCTTTCTTCCTTTCTCCATAAAGACCATCATCACCCTTCTCTTTGCATTTCTCCTTTGCGTCTTATAACTTCCAAAAGGATGCTTTCTTTTACATTTATTTTACACTTAGATTGATGGGATTTGCCAGTAATCTTATTCCTTTATTGAGCTTTTTAATCTGTCACACATTTATTTATAAGCCCCCTCTTGCTGGAGTCAATGTGGTATAATGAGAAGAACACTTGTGGGTTTCAAATCCATGTTCTTCTATTTCCTATGAGATGTGTGATCTTGGACATACATTTAATTTATTTAATCTTCCAGAGTCTCAGTATTTTCATCCCCAAAATAGAGACAAGTCATCATATACCACTTACTTCCAGCCTGGTTTGTGATAACTGAATAAAATAGTGCTGTTGTAGAAAATAATACATTTTAATTCATAAAGTGCTACATAGATGTAAGCTATTAATTTTTTATGCTACTTAGTTACAGTCTCAGAAGATGATGTTGTCTAGGAGAATCCCTGTTCAGAGGCTATGTTCTCCTATCTACCAACTATACCTGGAATTACCAAAATCTTGACAAAATGCCCTTTGGACACTACATATGTCTGTATCCTTTGACTCCTTTATCGATCTCATTTTAAATCATCCATTTCTACAACACCTAGTTCCCAATTTGTGCAATGATCTTGATTTAGCATCTCAAATTTATTTCTTCAGACTGCTTGGACATAGACTCTTGTAATGGGGAAGAGGGTTCTTAACAGCTGTTTTTTCCATTTTTCTGTCATCATTGGAATGAGTAGTTTTCTTATCCGTGTGGATCTGTTTTCTTCTGGGTGCTTTTAAAAATGCTTCACTAATTTTCCTGTCATTCCTTTTTTTCCCCTGTTGCATTATTCTTACCTCTTTCTTCCTATTAAAAAGCATCCACCCTTGCAATCAATTAGCATAGTCAAGCAAAACAAAGTAATACATTGACCAGTTCTTCATAAGATTTTACAAATGAGTTTAATTCTGAATGGGTGTTGCCTGTAGCTGTCATCTCTTTCTTCTTGACAAGTCAGTCAAGTATATGCTGACTAAGGAACTTAGTCTGATTTTGTCAGAAACAAAATTCTGATTTTGTTTTAACAAGCTGGTGTTCTTACTGGACACTCCCACAGCAATGTTTTTTCCTTGCTATTAAAATATACCAACATTTCCTTTTTTTCTGTTGTTATTTGGTGCTCATTGTGCTCAGTGCCTATATATTTTCTTTATAGCACCCTATCTGTTCTATGCCCCCAATTTATACTGCTACTCAAGGATTTTTAAGTTTTTTGTTATTCCTAACTTGATGACACCAACACATGCAGGCATTTTTATAGACAGAGAAGGACAGAAAAAGATTTTATGTATATGATTCTCCATTATGTCCTTTTGAAAGTGTATCATGCATTCATCATATTCAGGCAGTTATTTCCTTAGTATTAAGAAGTAAACTACACTACTAACAGAATAGCTCGAGAGCCCCCACCAATGTGCTTCCTATTAACAATTAGCCAGGAGATACAATTAGGTCCTACCAAAGGAATTTATTTAGATGACATAGCAAAAATAATAGCTACAAATCATTCCCACCCCCCTGAAACCTGGGACATACTCACCCATACATTTACATAGTGTCTGTGGAAGAGTAGGCACGGGCTTAGAAAACGTGGTCAGTGAGGCACACGTAGGGAACACACATGCCTGGAATTCCTATTGAGAGAAATGATTATTTCTCTCTTACATTAATAACCAACTATTGAATTAGGACTAAAGTTCTTCCCCTCATGGTCTTTTATTTCCTCATTCAGAAATCAACCCCTGTAGGCTATTCAGTCAGCCTTTGAAGTACAGGGCTGATAATAAGATGAAATCTTGAGTGAAACTTACTCAAAGGGAAAAACTTAGATTTGATCAAAAGGTAAAGAAATTCTAGTTTAGGTGAATTGGTGGATTCTGGCCCATTGTGTTTTACTCAAGACAGGTCTGGGTGGAAGTGAATTCCCCTTTTTGTCTTGATTACCCTAGATGAGGTGGTATGGGCATAGATAAGTAGCTTTGACCAAGAGTGAGTGGTCAGTCACATCCCTTGGACCCTTATTAAAATAAGACCTCCTCTCATTATAGTATTCAGTCTCTCATTACTTGTTAACCAATCATGTTGAGGGCTTGCACTGATGGGCTTGAGGATATAGGCCAGGCCGGGATTTACGTCCAGCCTGTTCTAAAATCTAAGAGCCACCTAAGTCAGAAAGTAGGCTCTCTGACCCCTCCCCTGCACTGCCTTTCCCTTGAGAACAGAAGGACCTTGAAAGATAACCGGGAAGCGAGGAGGTGACTCCGGGGGGACTCCCCCCAGTTACTGTTCCCATGAGAAAAATTATTGTTGATACTTCTGCCTTTTCCACCCTGGGTACTGTTCCCACGAGTGGGGTATAAAAGTCTTAACTCTCAGATCAATAAACGGAGCTTGTTCATAACTTGCTACCCCCTGGTCTGCATGATTTCTTTCTTTCTCTTTCTCTCTCTCTCTCTCTCTCTCTCTCTCTCTCTCTCTCTCTCTCTCTCTCTCTCTCTCTCTCTCTCTCTCTCTCTCTTTTTCTCTCTTTTTCACCTCACCAAAGATTAAACATCGTAGTGGACACAGGCGTCTGCTACACAATCGGAGTTATTTCCTCAGGAACATGCACTCTTTCAAGGGCATGTAAGTTTTGAGTGGATTCCATGAAGGGTCTTTGGTTTAAGAGAGACTGCTAACTGACCCTTTTATGATCCTCTAGCCATAATTAATAAAATAATTGTTAATTACATAGAAACAATGTCTGAAACTTTTTTATGTCACACTAGATCTCCTCATGTAGTCTTCTTTGTAGCCTAATGATATCTGAGGTTAGTTTTCTCTTGAGCTCCTAGTCAGCTCTCTTCTCTGCTACCAGGTATCACACTCCTTGAAGATGCTTCCTCCTTGAATAGTCACCTTGCTGTATCAGTGTCTCTCCTCATCAATCTCATAGGCTTGACTAGTTGTTTGTTTGTTTTTAATAAATCAAAGTGAATGTTAAGTTAATTAATGGCAGAGATTTTTCATTTTTAGTAAGTTATGAGAAAATTTCAAAACATACTACTTGATTATCTTTGAACCTGATGCAAAAGTGTTCTGAAATTGGGTTATTTAAATTCTCTATTTCACGATCTGTTAATCGGTGTATTTAAATTTTTTTTTTTAGCTAGGCAATGAGTTTACATGACTTGCCCAGAGTCACACAGCTAGTGAGTGTTATGTGTCTGAGGCTGGATTTGAACTCAGGTCCTCCTGACTCCAGGGCCAGTGCTCTATCCACTGCACCACCTAGCTGCCCCTATTTAAAATTTTTTTTGGTAGATATTCCATCAATTTCATTTATATTGTCGCCTTCGTTGGCAAATAATTGGGTAAAATGGTTTCTAATGATTTTCTTTGTTTCTCCTTCATTTTTCGTGATTTCTCCTTTTTTATTTTTGATACTGGCAATTTGCTTTTCTTCATTCTTTTTAAAAATCAGAGTAGTTAGCAACTTACCTTTTAAGATGTTTTCCAAAGAAACAAACAACCCCAGCTTCTGGTTTTATTTATTAATTCAGTGGCTTCTTTTTTTACTTTCAGTTTTGTTCATCACTTATTTTCAAAATTTCTATTTGTATTTAGTTGGAGTTTTTTAATTCACTGCTTTTTTAGATTTTTAATATTGCGTAACTACTGCATTGATCTGTTCTTTCTCTTTTTAGTTGATGAAAGTTTTTAGAGATGTAAATTTTCCTGGCTGGGCTGCTTTGGGTGAATCCCCCAAATTTTACTATGCTTACATACTGATGTCATTTTCTTTGATAAGTTTTCTATTATTTCTAAGAGTTGTTATTTGACATACAAGTTCTTTAAGATTAAGTTAAATCTATAATTCATTGTAGTCCTTTATTCAAAGCCCTTTATTGAATATAATCTTTATTGTATTGTGGTCAGTAAATGATATATTTAGTATTTGTTTTTCTTCTTTTACTTGTCAGTTTTTAAATGCCCTAGTACATGGTCAGTTTTTGAAATGGTGCTATGCATAGCTGAGAAATAGGTACACTTGTACTGGATTCCCATTCAGTATCTACCAGAGATCTGCCAAATCTAACTTTTCCAAAAATTCCAATCAGGTCCTTAACTTATTTCTTATTTTTCTTTTGACTAGATTTGTCTAGGTCTGAGGTGGGTATACAGAAGGAAGGACAGGTACAGGTATTATACCTACTTTGTGCGAGGCACTATGCTAAGTGCTTTACAAATATTATCCTTGCAATAACCCTAGGAGGCAGATGCTATTATTATCTCCATTTTACAGTAGAGGGAACTGACACAGACAGAGGTTGTGACTTGCCCAATCACACGGATTAAGTATTCAAGACAGGATTTGAATTCAGATCTTTGTGATTCTAAGCACAGTATTCTATCTACTGTACCACCTAGTTGCCTCTAATTCAGATCCCCCAACTATTGTAATTTTATGTCTATTTTTTTTCCTGCATCTCAATTAATTCTTTCTTTAGGTATTTAGATACTGCTACATTCAGTGAATATGTTAAACACTGATAATAATTCATTGTATATGATGTCTTTAGACATAATGTAGTTTCTCTGTTTACTTCTTTTAATCGAGTCTAATTTTACTCTTACTTTGTCTGAGATTATGATTGCTATCTTTGATGATTTTAGTTCCAGCCTCTTATTTTAACTGTATGTGAATCTTACTCTTTCAGATATGTTTCTTGTAAGCAATGTATTGCTAGATTCTGCTTTCTAGTTCATTCTGCTCCTCTGCTTTCTATGGGTGAATTTGTTTTTCACCCATTCACACACCCAGAAAATGAAGGAAGACAGCAGAATGGATTAGGAAGTGGAACGTCAATTGAATATTTCCCTCTATCCTATCCTTTTATACAGTTGGCTCTTTCTCCCCTGTCCCTACTTTACAAAGGTGTGGGGAAAGGATTATGCTTACTACTAGTGATTTAAATTGATACACCCTGCTTCTATTCTACTCTTTCTCTTCCTTTCCCCTCACTCAGTCCTCAGTCTCAGGTTCTTACCTTTCTTTTCTTTAATTTACCTCTTTCCACTTCACAATCTATGTTTGGTAGTAGGAATTTATTTTGCTTATGACTAGTCCCTCCTTGAAACTACAGTTTACTTTTGTTGTTGTTATTGAGGCAACTGGGGTTAAGTGACTTGCCTAGGGTCACACAGCTAGTAAATGTTAAGTGTCTGAGGCTGGATTTGAACTCAGGTCCTCCAGACTACAGGGCAGGTGCTCTATCCACTGCCCACCTAATTGCCCCTACATTTTACTCTTAATACTCACCTTCCTTCTCCCTGTACCTATCTGATTCCCTATTGAATTAAATGTATTTCTATACTGAACTCTGTTTCTTTTTGTTTTGTTTTTGTTTTTTTTTTGGGGGGGTGTTGCTAGGCAAACTTGCCTAGGGTCACACAGCTAGTAAGTGTTATGTGTCCAAAGCCAGATTTGAACTCAGGTCTTCCTGAATCCAGGGCCGGTGCTCTATCTACTGCACCACCTAGCTGCTCCTGAACTCTGTTTCTGTGTGGGTATATTCAACTCCCTTTTGTCTAATTCTGATGAAAGTAAGATTCATGTGTGGCCTGAACCTTCCACTTCCTTTCTCCTTATTTATATCATCTTCTCAGACATGCTGAGAAGTCCCACCTCCTTCTATGTTCCTTAGATTAGTCCTTTTTCTTTCCCTTTATTCTCTTGAAATCATAAAATATGTCAAAACTTTCACAAGCCTTCTATCCTATTCACTCCCTCTCTGTATCTTGAAGCCAAAGAATTCTGAGATGATATTTTATTTCTTCTCATCCTATTAGAATATAAATTCTTTTTTTTTTAAGGTGTCAAGTGTTTGGTCTGAGGCTGAATTTGAACTCAGGTTCTCCTGACTTCAGGGCTGGTGCTCTATTCACTGTGCCACTTAGCTGCCCCTAGAATATAAATTCTTCATCACACAGTGCCTCCCAATTGCTCAGATTTATTACATATGTTCCTCTTTACTCCTGTGTTTACATTTCAAAGTGTCCACTGAGGTCTGGTCTCTTTCATCAGGAATACTTGGAGGTCCTCTTTTATTTAAGGTCCATTTTTTTTCTCCAGTAAGATTATACTCAACTATGCTGGGTAAACTATTCTTCAAATCAAACCAAGAAGCATTTATTAAGGCATTTAATATGTGCCAGGCACTTTGCTAAGCTATTCCTAATTGTAAACCTTTATCTTTTCCTTCTGGAATATATTATTTCAAGCTCTCTTCTCCTTTATAGTCATAGCTGTTAGGATCTTATATCATCTTGAATATAACTTCTTGGTATTTGGACTCTTTATGACTGCTTGCGATATTATTTCTTCAACACAAAAGCTCTGGATTTTAACTATCATGTTCCTGGGAGTTTTCATTTTGGGGTTTCTTTCAGGAGGTTATTCATATATTCCTTCTATTTTCACTTTGCCCTCTGGTCCTAATTAGCCTGAGCAATTTTCATTCATGATTTATTGAATTATGGTATCAAGGCTTTTTTTGTCTTAATGGTTGAAGTTTTCCAGTAGTCTGATGATTCTTAGTTTATCTCTTCCTGACTTATTTTCCAGGTCATTTGTTTTACTGGTTTGGGTTGGTTTGTTTTTTTTTATAGAAAATCGTTTACATTTTCTGATTTATTTTTTCAGTCTTTCGATTTTTGAGGCTTTTTGCTATTCTGTCTATAGCAATCCCATGGACAAGGATAAGGGTGTGTGTTGCAAGGTAAGAGGAATACCTCTCAAGTACTCTAGATGAGTAATGCCTCTGAAGTACTCCAGGTGAAAAACTAGCCAAACCCTGCCCCCCCCCACCCTGCCTCCACTACTTTATTAATTCTCTCACATCAGGGATTCTTTTCAAGGTGATGGAGTTAGTGGGAGCAGAACAGTCCAACTTCCTCACAATTATTCCAGGAGAGATGAAAAAAGTAATGATCAAGAAATCCAAGAAGAAACTATAGTAAGTGCCTTGATCCATATCTGCACAGAGACAGCCAAAAGCCCACAGGTACTAGAGAAAGGAACCAGACACAAATGTCTGGCTCCAGAGTGTACCTCATGGAACCCTTCCAGTTCAGTTCCAAAGGCAAGCCAGGGAAGCCTGGAAGTATGTACCAAGACGAGTGGGAAAAAGAGGAAGAAGCCTGGAACAGGTCTAATAAAGAAGTCTGCAACCTGCCACCTGCTATGCATATAACACTTTGTCCCCAGTTGAAAATTTATCCTTCCACCAAGGTCCAACTGAGGAGCCATTTCCTCTGTGTTAACCTGATAGACCAGTCAATCACTGCTTAGCTTGGAATTACAGGATTCTGGGAACTATTTAGATGACAGACAAGACTAGAGATGGTTATTGAAGGATAGACAATATCAAGTGAAAATCAGCTTCCCCACCATCTATTCCTGCCAGCCCTCGAGTGGCATTCCCCTTTGTTCAAAGCCCGAGACAAGCCTCAGCTTTCTAAGCTCTGAGATACACTGCAGACCTCGATTATATAGCAAATATGCATGGTGACAAGCAGTTCATTGCATCCGCACTGTGCCAGCCCACATCCCTCATCAGGGGAGGAGGTTTTTATATATCAGAGGAGAAATGAGTGGAAAAGCACTGGCTTTGCCCTCATGACAGCTCTTGGCCGGGACCATGGAAGAAAATTGTGGCATCTTTTTATAAGGGCTGCAGGACCCTAAAGAGACCAACTGCTGGGAAACAGAAAATTAAGAGAAGATCAAAACCCAAGACTTGAGAGATGTCTAATTTCTGAGAGCTGCAGGAAATGAGGGTTAATAGCACAGGCCTCCCATACTTATATTCATGGAGTTAAGACTAAGTGTAGGACTAAGTGGAGTCTTCCATAATCCAGTTGTTGCAGTTCATAATTTTGTTTTAGCCTCATGATGAATCCTAGGAGGAGGGGAGAACAAACAAAGCTGTGGTTTTTGTTGATGGAGCCACTGCTACCACAATTATACCTTTGGTAGCTAATCTTGGCCATGTCAAAATAGGCTTCTTGGGTGGAAAATAAGAGAAATCTTTGGGTTCCAGGGGTTTGGGATGGTATCCCCCAGGAAATAGCTACCTGTTCAAGGGATTAAGAGAATGAATTCTTTAAATAATAGGGTAGGAAGAAAAAAGAAAATTGTGGAAGTTTTTTAAATGTTGCCCTTTGGGAGTTATTGCTAGAAGGACACTTCTCCCATTCTTCACTCCTAATTCTTACCTCCATAGACTACAAGAGTAGGGATGTCTTAAAAGGGTTCTTTTGTGTTATCAATGTTCCCCCTAAAATATAATGCTCAGAAATGAGCCCTTTTACAGAAGTAGTTTGTTTTTGTTTTTGTTTTTTTCACCAGAGTAGACTATAGTAGGGCTCCCACTTTCTTATATCTGGAGGCTATGCCTCTCATAACCCAGCCTAACATTTTGTTAGCTACCATATCACCTTGTTGACTCATTCAACTTGGAGTACACTAACTCTCCTTCATCCCAGTCTTTTTCAGAGGAACTGTTTTCTGGCCATTCCTCCCTGATCTTGTACTTGTGAAGTTGACTTTTGAGCCCAAGTGTGAGATATGACATTTATCCCTATTTTTATCTTATGATATTTGGCCAAATATTCTAACCTATCAAGCTCTTTTGCTAGCCAGATTCTGCCATCCGTTGTTAGTCATGCCTCCCAATTCTGTCACCTAAGAATTTGATAAGCTTGCTATTTAGGCCTTTATGACCAATAACGCAACTTTGGATGACTCTAAAGCTATATGCGTGTCTCCGTGTTCATATTTGGCATAGCTGAGAGTATAAATATGTATGCGTGTTCATATTTCATATACCTGAAACACTGCTTTTCAGCGGAAGTATGTTCTTGTAATTAGTGGTATTATAAGTATGTTCTTATTATTTACGTTTCTTATGTGGTATTACCCAGTCCCACCCTCACATTTGATTACAAAGATGGAATTCTATCATTTCTCTTCTCTCCCCTCTCCCTTTTTCCAATCCAGAAGAGACTTGAATCCATGAATTTCAACCCAACATTAGAATTCAGGTTGAGTCAGGCTTTTCCTCCCAAATAGGCTATTAAATTTGACAGCGTTTTGACTGCCTGATTAGCTTTGTGTCTCCCTTCAGCTTTGGTCCATGGGCACATAGTTAATTAAAGCATAGTCACTCCTTGACCTTGGTTCTTTTCACTGAACTTGCTATTGAACCAAATCCAGATGATGTCACTTGATGTGTTATTCAACATCTTCAGTCACTTTTGCTGTCCTTCAAAGACTATTTGACTGTGTGTCCCGGCCCCCAGCAGTAGTAGCATGGAGCCTCAAAGAAGAGCCAGGGATAAATTATTTGACTCAGAGGTGTTTTTGCTTTCTTTTAGCAGAGATGATTCCAGGGCAAATATTTCCTTCAGTCTGGAATACAGAAAGAAAGAACCTCAAAAGCACAATTTATTGTTTCTCGTAAATCCTTCTTGATCATAGCCATTTATTGAATGACTGTGGATGTTATTCCATCTAGATATGGCATGACTCATGATTAGACTTTTCTTTGTCCCTGATGAATGCAGTGGAACAATTTGGAAATGCATATGACCCAATGCCCACAGACAGTTTGCTCGTCTGTAAAATGAGGGGATTGGACTTGATGACCTCTAAAGTTCCTTCCAATTTATGGATCCTGGGATCCATGCTGAGTAATGGGAGCTGGAAATTGTGCATAGAACATGCTCTCACAGACCTTTCTACCTTAAAAGGTATACACTGTACCACCAGTTCATAAGTGTTAGGGGAGGTGAGATTAAGATCCATCTATTTCAAGCTGGTGTCATGGACAAGAAGCCTCAGGCTGTCAATGGGCCCTGGTACCAGTCCTTTCTAGTGCTTGGAGATAGTGGAGTCATCACTTCTACTGCCAATGCAATAGACTTTGGCTAAGAGGGATCCAAGTTGAACATGGGTAACTGATCTATTTTTTTAAAATGACCTTCACCCATTGCTTTGATTCTGATTCAGAACCATCCTTGCCATTCTCTGTACCTATGACCTTGTCAGGGCTAATCTTTTTAGGTTGTGATTATCCTCATATTATTTATATGACGCTAGCCTTGTCAAACTCAGGCCCGCTGGTGCTGCCTGAACCAAATTAAAATCTAATTGAGAAATTTTTAACATAATAAAGAAAACTATAATACAACATAGATAATACTGATTTGTGGTTTTCTAAGTCAATATGTGGCTCACAGGGACCTATTTCTATTTGAGTTTGACATAGCTGGTCTATCAGGAAAACCCTGTTGTGGCACTATGTATAAAAAGGTGTAAAATTCATTTGCTTTACAAATAAGAAAAATGGTTTGTAATTGTTTAATCACCAGGTGGCATTGATAGTCCCTCACTGAGAAGTATTGCCCATCTGCTCGAAGCTTGCATATGTCCCTTTGGGAAGAAATGCCAAACTTTCTGAGCTTGCTGGAAAATTAGTGACCTCTTCCTGCCCCCAGCCCACTGCTAGAGCCTTCCCAATGAAATCACCTCCCATCTACATTTTATATATCCTATATCTTGTATGTACATTGTTTGCATGTTTTCTCTTGCATTAGAATATGAGCTACTTGAGGGCAGGGACTTGATTTTTACATTTATTTGTATCTCCAGCACTTAGCACAGTGCCTGGCTCAGAAATGCTTCATAAAAGTTTGTTTACTGACTTGCTATCTCTCAACCTAACCTCTCTTCATGGAGCCTCATTGACTCATTGTCAAAGGACTGGTGACTTGGAGATCTACCTACTCACAATTAGCTCTGAGCCCCCAACCACAGGTGAAAACTCACCTTTCTTTTTGTTTTTTTAAACTAGCTATATTTCAATGATTCAGGATGTAGCCAAAACTGGAGAGCATGAGAGTTTGTGCTTTCTCCAGTCATGACAATCTTGTTTCCTCCTGGGACCTCTTACCATTTCTGGACTCCCCTAAAAGGGTGAATAGACCTAGAAAGAAGCTGTGAGCACAAGCAAGATATATTTCTGCTTCAGTTTCATCATGTGACTTCCTCTCTCATTCCCCAACTGTTTTCTGAAATGGACAAGAGTCAACTGTTGAGTAAGGAGGGTATTACAAGTATAATGTGCTTCTGCTTTCAAGGATCTCATGTATTTATTATCATGATGCCTGGAATACTACCAGGGCATCCAGTGAGGGCAGCTAGTGGTGCAGTGGAGAGAGTGCTAGACCTGGAGTCAGGAAGACCTGAGTTCAAATACCACCTCAGATACTTACTAGCTGTGTGATCTTGGGCAAGTCCCTTAACCCTGTTTGCCTCGGTTATCTCAATTGTAAAATGAGGATAATGGTAGCACCTACCTCCCAGGGTTTTTGTGAGGAACAAATGAAATAATATTTGTAAAAAGTGCTTAGCACAGTGCCTGTCACAAAGTGGGCACTATATAAATGCTTATTCCCTTTCTTTTCCCTTCCCTACAATGTGACAGAAAATGTCATTATATTAACAGAAAAATTAATAGCAATTGTAATATTACCTGCCACCCACTCTTAGTGATCCTAGTATTGTCAGAATTCCAGTAATGTCTTTGCATTCCTACTACTCTCCATTAGGTTCAGATGAGCTACACCCTAAGTCTCTACCCTGGGACCTTTCCTTATAAACAAAGCCAGCTTGAGCAAAACAGCTTCCAAAGTAGCTTTTGATGTCTTTATCCCCTTCTGTTATGATTCATGGCGTGAAGGGCAAAATAGTCAGAATGAAGTGGTTTTCCTTGCTCCAATTGCCAAGGGCAACTGGTGCCTCCTGAGCAGGCCTTGCTACCTAGTGTGACCCTCTCCCCCTTTTCCCCTAAAAGTATAGGAACCTTTCCTGTAAGTCTCCTGATGGGACATTCCCCAGGGTGACAGATTTTCAACCCTGTTATCTAGATTAAAGTTGCCTTATTCCTCCACTTAGGAGTTTGATTTATTTCAGGACTTGACAGATTGTAGCATCATAGATTTAGAGCCAAGGGGATTTAGGGATTATCTACTCCACCCTTTTCATCATATACATATACGTGTGTTGTGTGTGTGTGTGTGTGTGTGTGTGTAAAATATATTTATGTGAAACTGGAGCCCAAATTGATTAAGAGACTTACCCAGGAAGTGAGGGACAACATGATCTGAACCTAGATTCTTTGATCCCCAATTCACCTATTCCTTCATCTGTATCACACTATCTCTCTAGATATTAATACCATTTGAATTTTAAAGGCCTGTCCATCTTTGAAAACTGCTGCTTTGTAAAATGGCTTGAAGACTAAAGGTACTATTCTCTCTTCATTCTTACTTTTTTTCCCATGATTTCCTCTAGGATTATAGACCTTTTATTCCTGCACATGCATTTGGTAATTATTTTGTCTAGGCTTATGAAGTAACCCCTTGTTGGTTTGATAGGTAGAACACTAAATCTGTAAATTACCTTTTTTCTTTAAGAGCCCCTCTATTGAGATGTAAATTTCCCCAGGAAGGGTCATACTGTCAAGTCTTTATCACCTAACACCTTAAGGAAAATTATTGACAACTAGTTTGGGCAAAGCTTTGCAGGATTAGTGTATAGTATAAGAGCCTAGAGGGAGACATCTGTTCAGAAGGGGGCTGAAAGGAATGGTAGAAGGATGCCAATGCATAATAATTCACATTTAAATGGTACTTTAACGTTCACAAAGTAGTTTCCTCATAACAATCCTAAGAGAGTCATTAGAAGTGTTTTTATCCTCTTTGTCCAGATGAGGAAACTGAGGCTCAGAGGGATTAAATGGTTTGCCTGGGATCATTCAACTAGTAACTTGGGGGACCAGGATTTAATCTCAGTTATATTCAGCCTCCAAGTCTTGAGTTTTTCCTCTAGGAAAGGCTGTGCTGTAGGATCACAGGACTGAGAGCCAGAAAACTTTAGAGATCAATAATAATAACAATAACAATAATAATAGCTAATATTTATATAGCACTTACTGTGTGCCAGGCACTATGCTAAGTGTTTTGCAATTATTATCTCATTTGATCCTCACAAAAACCCTGGGAAGCAGATGCTGTTATTTTCCCTATTATACGTATGGGGAAACTGAGGCAAAGATTATGTTAGTTGCTCACTATCACAAAGCTACTTAAGTGTCTCAGGCTGGCTTTAAACTTAGGTCTTCCTGACTCCAGTGCTCTATCCACTGTACCACCTAGTTGCCCCTAGCACAACATGTTCATTTTACATGTAAACCATGGCTCAAGATCTCAGCTTTGGGTGTGTCCAGTCTTGAAATCTCTGAGGGTGTCGCATAGATAATAATTCACATTAGTATAGGGAGATTTAAGTTGGCCAAGTACCTTCTATACATTATCTCATTTGAGCTTTACACTTAACCAATAATGTGGGTGTTATAATTATCCTTATTTTATAGAGGTAACTAAGACTCGGAAAGGCAAGTAAGGGGTCATGAGTGTAGCAGGATTCAAACTTGGTTTTTCCTGACTGTAACTGCAGCACTCTAAACACTATGATTTGTATCTGTACTCAGGATTTCCCTCAGGAACTTCAGATTTGACTTGGTTTATTTCCATAGAAGTTCTCCACTAGGAACATCTGGATGTATCTATCCCCTGTCCAGGTCTCTATAGATGTCTGCAAAAGGACCCTTAGCTTTAGTGCAAGCTTTTGAGGGCTCTGTCTATCTCTGTCTGTCTCTTCCCTGTTACTAGCTGTGCGATTCTAGGCAAATCACCGAATCCTTCAGTGTCTTAGACAACTCCCTAATTCTGTACAGTAAAAGCAAATGACAATCTGCATCAGTAGAGAGAGTTTCCACCCTGGGGATTCCCCTAACAGATGAGACCACAAATCCACATATCAGATAAGAGGACATGCCTTATTTCACCCCACAGTAAGCATGCAAAAGACTAAAATGGCTCAGAGGAGTCGTAAACAATTCAGACCTACTCTTCTCCCTCCACCAAGTACTGTTTTCTCCTTAGGGAATACACAGTTCTCCACACTCACAGTGCCACCCTGTGGCTCATACTTCTTTGGAAAAGAAATTGATTTCAATTGAGAGACAACTTCTCCTCCACTAATGAGCCTTATTCACCCCCCAGAAACCTAGGGAGTCCCCAGACTAATAGTGTTACCTCAAGGTATGGGGTTCTCCAAAAGGGATTGTTACACTTGGATTGCTAGAGATTCATCTCCACACCCCCATGAGAAAATATGTGTAAAGCACTTAGCACAGTGCCTGGCAATCAATCAGTAAACATTTATTAAGCTTCTACTATATTTCAGGCACTGGGCTAAGTGCTGGCGATACAAAAAGAGGCAAAAAGACAGTCCCTGCCCTCAAGGAGCTCACACTCTAAAGTAGGAGACAGCAAACAAATATGTATAAATAAGCTATATACAGGATAAACGTGAAATAATTAAAAGAGGGAAGGCACTAGAATTAAGAGGAGCTGGGAAAGATGAGATTTTATTTGGGACTTAAAGGAAACCAGGGAGGTCAGTAGTTAGCTCAGACGAGGGAAAGTGTTCCAGGCAAGGAGGGACAGTCAGAGAAAATGCCCAGAGCAGAGAGATGGAGTGTCCTGTTTGTGTAACAGCCAGGAGGACAGTGTCATTGGATGAAGAAGGAGTGATCAACAGTGTCAAAAGCTGTAGAGATGTCAAGGAGAATGAGGATTAAGAAAAGGCCATTGGATTTGACAACTAAGAGATCACTGGTAGCTTTGGAGAGTTCAGTTTTGGTGGAAAGACATGGTCAGAAGTCTGATTGTAAGGGGTTAAGAAGAGTGTGAGAGGAAAAAAAGTGGAGGCATCTATCACAGCCTTTTGAAGGGGTTTAGCCCACAAAGGGCAGAAGAGGTACAGGAAGATAGTTATTGGGGATGGAAGGATCAAGTAGGGGCTTTTTCAGGAGGAGAGAGAGATTGGCATGTTTGTAGGCAATAGAGAATGAGCTAGTATGCAGGAAAATATTGGTTGTTTTTTTATTTTGTTTTTGTTATTTGCTAGGCAGTGGGGTTAAGTGACTTGCCCAGGGTCACACAGCTAGTAAATGTTATGTGTCAGAGGTCAGATTTGAACTCAGGTCCTCTCGAGTCCAGGGCCAGTGCTCTATCCGCTGCACCACCTAGCTATCCTAACAGGGAAATATTGAAAATAAGTGCTAACATGGGGGTGATGGAAAGGGCAATTTGATGGAAGAAACTGGAAGAAATAGAATTGCTATTGTAGGTAGAGAACTTACTCTTGGGAAGGAATAAGGCCATGTCAACATGTGAGACAGGGGTGAAGGAGGAGATAGTGACAGAAGGCATATGAGTGACAGGAAATAAAGCAGGGAAGAAGAGGGACCTCATGGTTAATGGCCTCAAATTTTTCTAAAAATATGAGGCAAAGTTCTCAACTGAGAGAGTAGGAGGAGAAGAGATTAAAAAGATTTGGACTAGCCATTGTGGAGAGCAGAATAGTGAGTGGATAAGGGTAGTGTCGAAGGATTGCCTAGCAGCAGAAGGATTGCTCATGAGGTTGTGGAACATAAATTTGTAGTGGACCCAGTTGGAATGATTGCATGATGTTCTCTACCTTTATTCAGCAACATGTGTATAAGAGTGAAGGTGGCTGATGGTAGGAGTGAGCTAAGGCTCAGGCTTGGCTGGGCATAATTGGCAATATGATTAAGGGTGCTAGGGATTCAAGAGTGGAGGACTGTGTAGAGTTAAGTTGTCTCACCAAGATGGGGAAAAGAGGAGGGAGTGGCTAGGGCAGGGCAATGGTTTGCCATTTCCTTCTCTGTATTCATAGTTTTACCTAAATTCTGACAAGTTCTGCATGTTCATGCCTCAAGAAGCCAGAGTCACCAAGTTCTGCCTTCAGGTTCTTCCTGGAAGCAAGAAGCTGTCAGAAAAGAGGATGAGAGAAACCACTTAAATCTTGTCTTGGCCTTTAACAACAGAAGTTGAATATTTAGGAGCCCCTTTGGGGCTGCCTCCCCAACTTGGCTCTCACAAGTTTGTAGGTTAGGTCCCTAGGGAGTGATTATTCTGTCAGGTTCTAAGGATACTCTTGTGGGTCTGCATTACAAAAACTATAAAATATAAGCCCCCACCAGTGATCTCATCTTTAATAGCTAATAGACACAATTAGTTCAAAGTAAAGACATTGACTTAGATAGTATTGTAAGATAAAGAGTAAAAGTATTCTCCCTATAAACCTAGGGTATACTCTCCAATAAAATACTCTTCCACCATCAGTGGAAACAGTGGGCACAAACTTAGAGTAAAAAGGTAGAAAGGAACAAATGTGGCCAAAGCCTCTTGTACTGTAGGTCCCTAATGTAGGTCCCTCACATCTTTTCTCTTCTCTTGGTGTCTATATGCTGCTACCGGGGCAGGTAGGTGACATGATGGATAGAGCTTCCGGCCTAGAATCAGTAAGACTTGAGTTCAAAATCAGCCTCAGACACTTAATCAGCTGTGTGACCATGGGCAGATCACTTAACCCTGTTTACCTGTTTCCTCATCTGTAAAATGAGCTAGAGAAGAAAATGGCAAACCACTCCAGTATCTTTGTCAAGAAAACCCCAAACGGGGTCATGAAGAGTCAGACGCGACTGAAATTACTGAACGACAATAAAATGCTGTTAGCCCTTGGGCACAGTCTCTGTTGAATGAGTTACTCAGTTTGGCTTCCTGAGTCCACACTTTCACTCTCAACTGCCAAGGCTAGTTCCTTTTTTAATCTATAGGGGGCTCTCTTCTCTACTGATGGAGGTCAACATCCTTGACGTTGTTTTCTACCCCCAGTTCTTTGTGTATGTATTCTCTACTACCTGCTAAATGTTATACCTCTATTGCAAGGCTCCATGGAGAATGAGGAAGGAGGGGAAGAGGAGAGAAAATCTTCTGCTATCCAGTATAGGAGTCACACTCCTCAAAGTTGCTTCCTCCCTTAAATGTCTCCAGATCTAGCAGGTTTTCCTTTTAAAAACCTTCCATCAGTGTGGCCTGCTATCCTTCTAATTCTATCAGAGAGAACTCCTTTACAGGGAATTCTTTGTATTTCATTTGAACACATTAACACTTTGTCTTCTCTGCAATTACTTTTTGTGACTACACCAACTAGTATAGAAGGGAAACCAATTCCTTTCCCACCCAAACACCATATATGCTATAAAAATTAGCCACATAACAATGTCATCCATAAGAAAAATCTGAATACATACAAACTGGTCAGTGTGATATTCAATGTCTCAGATCTTTTTCTCACTCCTCTTTTTTGCTTTTTGCCAGAGTAGGTCATCTCTAATAGAAACTAGCTTGTTCCTTCTATTATCCTTCCTCTTCTGTCATCTGCTCCAGGTTTGCTGCATGTAATTGTAAACCAGTGTTCTAGCTCTAGGAAGTGACATCTTTTAGGATTAGCAGTTGAGAAATTGCAAAGATTATAAGATCTGAGTAAATGCAGAGTAGTGGTACTTATGACGCTCACACAATGCCAAAAAAAAAAAAAGATTGAGTTTTGCTAAGTTTGTGATGGAACAGACTTCCTTATACTTTGCCAGGACAGGAGGTAGTTTTTAACTGTTTTCTCATCTCCCTTTTCATACTCCTCACCTCGTGATATTAGTGAATGAAGTCAGCTTTGAGGTCATAGTCACTGCTTTTTATATTAGGTAGTGCATTCTGCAAAGATAAGTCTTTTGGATAACGCAAGGAGCCCATCTAAGGCCCAGAAGCCTCTAATATTTATACTAATTTAACACCTTTGGATCAGAAAAACTTGATTCTCTTTGATCTCTCAGATCAGGTATATTGGCCCATGGGTGGTTTTATCCTATTAGAGGGCAAACATTATGATGTGCCAGTAGGTGCTCTTTGCACATTGACTCTCATAGCAGGTTTAGCATATAGAGGTTGTTTATTCATGGTCCTATTAGGGAAAAAATGTGTTTATGTTCACTTGACTTTTAAAATATCAATATCCTAAAATCTCTTTGCTTCTTTCTAGGTCTATCACCCATATCCTTGCATATCCTTGCTCTGACTGTATATTGACTATTCATTGGGAATAATTGTACCTATTAATTGCTTTACTCTGCCTGAATTTTCCTTCTCAGCTGAATCTAGTTAATCTTTTTTTTTTTGCTTTACTTTCTGTTTATCTAACCTGACTCATTAAAGGACTCAAAATCAGTGTTCAGTAGGCATCTTCTCTGACTAGTTGGGCTGCCGCCTTTCTCTTACGCTTAGAGACCAAAAGATCAAGGTGAATTGTAAAACATACTCAGAATGGTTGGTGTTTATTGTGGTAAATTGTTTTTTTTTCTTAGCCCCTCATTAGACTCTTGCTTTTTGGAGTAAAGTTATTTTTCCCCATTTCAGAAATGTTTAACAAGACATGAACTTGAGCACAGCAACCTCTGCTGGCAGGAATGACATCAATAGCTACAGGGAATCCTGGGATTAAAAAAAAGAGGAAATTGGAAACTTTTTCTGTTGTAGTCAAAGGAAACTTGAATTGGTAACCTGGGAGGAAGAATCTGACTTCTTTCCAATGGAGAAAAGGTACAAGCATACCTCAGAGATATTACAGGTTCAGTTCCAGACTACCACAATAAAGTGAAAATCACAATAGTTACATGACTTTCTTTTGTTTCCCAGTACATATAAAAAAAGTTATGTTTACACCATGCTGTAGATTATTAAGTATGCAATAGTATTATGTCTAAAAAAACCCCCAATGTACATATCTTAATTTAAAAATACTTCATTGCTAAAAAATGCTAACCATTAACTGAGTCTTCAGTAAGTTGTAATCTTTTGGCTGGGGAAGGGTCTTGCTTCAATGCTGGTGGCTGCTGACTGATTGGGATGGTAGTTACTGAAGACTGGGGTGGTTGTGGCAATTTCTTAAAATAAGAGAACAATGAAATTTGCTGCACTGATTGATTCTTCCTTTCACTCTGAATGGGATGTCCCAGTGAAGACTTCTCAGTGTAATTAAGGTAATGAGTTCAGAAGGTAGTGTGAGAAATGAACTCTCAGAAGTGAAAGCTCCTCAAAGGGTCAAATAATTCTTGATTATTACTTTCAAAATCCTCCCCCACTTAGACCCTGTTTTTAAGCACTTAACAGAAAGAATAAGTCCTGCCCCACCCCCAACCTGAGCTTCCAGCCTCTTTCCTTGTCTTTGAATTTCGGGCCTGGAATGTAAGCCTCACCTCCCAGTTAAGAGGATAGGAAGAAACTTTTGAGCTTAGAATGTAAGCCCACCCCCAGTTAAGGGGGTAAGGGATAGTGGTGGGTAGAAACTTGTTCACATGGTGGGCAGAGATTTGCTTTCATAAGGTGGCCCCTGTTACTCCATCTCTCTTTCTCTCTCCACCTGTATCAAAGGAGCAGACAGCCATCTCGCGAGATTGTAATAAAGGTAACCTTTACTTTCCACCTTGAGAAGTCTCTGAGTTTAATTTGGATTGGGGTCGCTGTCCCACACAACTCGAATACTTAAGGCCATTATAGGGTTATTAATTGGCCTAATTTCAATATTGGTATGTCTCAGGGAAAAGGGACACCCAAGGAGAAGGAGAGAGACTGGGAATGGCTGGTCAGTGGAGCAGTCTGAACACAAGCAACATTTATCAATTATGTCTTATGTGGTCATGGTTTGTGGTGCCCCAAAACAATTACAAAGATCACTAACCACAGATGTAATAATAATGAAAAAGTTTGAAATATTGCATGAATTATCAAAATGTGACACTGAGACATGATTTGAGCACACACTCACTGTTGGAAAAATGGTGCCAATTAGACTTGCTTGACACAAGGTTGCCAAAAACCTTCAATTTGTAAAAATATCTGGGAAGCACAAAAAAGTAAAACAATAAAACAAGGTACGCCTGTAATCTTTTCTTTTCCCTTTCCATATGTAAGCATTGAATCTTCATCTAGACCATCTGACCTTCACATTTGTTAAGTTCCTTTTGTTCATTTGTTTGCATTTCAAAAACTGCATGACCTGTTTTTCTCTCCTGTAGAATGCTTGGAAGTCATCAGTTTTGTTATATGTCCTTCTCTTCCCTTCCAGTCACTTCTGTGGCTTCTACTGTGACATCTAAACAGAAGATTCCCAAATCTATGGATATTTCTATGAGTTTTCTTTTAATCTCTAGACTTACGTGCCACCTTCCTAATTACATTTCCACCATGAGGTCACGCCAACACCTCATATTCAATATATTCATAAACAAATTTATCTTACCTCCCCACTTCACCAGTTGCTCTGCTTTGAATCTGTTCTCTACTCACCCTTCATATCCAATTGGCTATCAAATCCTATAAATTCTACTTCTACAACATCTGATGTTTGTCTGCTCTTTTTTATTCCCTGGGAGGGGAGAAGGGGCAGCTAGGTGAATAGAGTGCTGGGCCTGGAGTCAGGAAGGCTCATCTTCCTGAGTTCACATCTGTCCTCAGACGCTTACTAGCTATGTGACTCTGGGAAAGTCACTTACCCCTATTTGCTTCAGCTCATCTACAAAAGGAGCTGGAGAAGGAAATGCAAACCACTTCACTATCTTTGCCAAGAAAATCCCAGAGGCAGTCACAAAGAGTTGGAAACAACTGAAAAGGACTTTATTCTCATTGGTACAAAAGGAAGGGAACACGTAGCAAGGAACATTCTAGAAATGATTCCATTTACCAGAAACATTTGTTTAAAGAAGTGAGAAGACTATATTAGGGTGTTGGGGAAAGAGTAGACTTTTTCTTGGAAATTCCCTCAGTCCTTGGGGAGTTGGGGAGTATTGGAAGCTTTGGCCCGAATCTTCCGATCTGACATGCTGGTAGGTCCAGTGGCCTACTTCAATCTCTCCCTTCACTACAGTCACTCAGTCTGACTTCTTCTTTTTCCTTTTTCCTCTTGGGCCTCTGCCACTAATTCTACAGGCCTTAGCTCATTAAATCCTAGGCGGGGGTAAGGATACTGACCCAAATTGCTGCTGTTGCTCAGATACTGAGGTTCCTACCATTTCCTCTCAATTTGTCTCCCCCATACTCTGTGTGTGTGTGTATTTGTAAGAACTCCAGAGCATGGCTCAGTGCTGCTTTCTATTTAGTAGACTGGAATAGTCTGGGTAGAGAGGGGAGTTCACAACGATTACATTCATTACCACAAACTACAAATCCCAAGAGACCGACCATTTCTCAAACTTCTATTATATAAACCCATCTATCGTATGGGGCCACTAAGCAGTGCAGCGAATAGAGTGAATTCAACTTGGGCCTCAGACGCTTCCTGGCTGTCTGACCTGCAAGCAAGTCACTTAATCTCTGTCTACTTCAGTTTCCTCATCTGTAATATGAGGGTAATAATTGCACCTACCTCCCCAGGATTGTTGTGAGGAAAAAATGAGGTAATTTTTATGAAGTGCTTTGTAAACCTTAAAATGCTGTATAAAGGTTAGCATTATTATTATCTATATTTTTGGTCCATTATCAGATGATAAAGATATGGTCCATCATTGAATATTGTTTATGAAAGTCTACTTCTTCCCTAGTTATACTGTTATTCAGGATGTCTCCTCTAACATACTTGATCCAATCTAGTGACTTTCCCTACTTCTATTCCCTTAATGTCATCTCTCCTTTCTCTATACAACCTCAGAGATTGATGGTTAAGGTCCAACTCAGGTGGTTCCATTATCCTTGAAGGAAAAAATTGTTTGTTATAATAGTTTTTGCAAATCTTTTCTATTTTTCTTCCATTTGTTGTCTTTTTTTTTTAATCCTTAAATGCCCTTGGGATGATTTTGGTTTTTTAGATATCTCATTAAATTTTCTTTAGACTGATTTTACCCTTCACTTTTTTCCCTGTTTTATGAGATGGTACTGCTTACAATCATACATTATTCTCCTTTGTAAGATTTTATAAATGAGTTTATATTTTAACCCACTGTTGCCTTTGGCAGTCACCTCTTTTCATTTGGCAAGTAAGTCCAATGTTTGCTGACTAAGATGCTTTCTGGGCTCTTTTGATCTCTTTGTTGTAGCAGTTAATTTATATTGGTTTAACTTCTGGGTGATTATTATAGTTGATATTTCTGTTGTGCATTTTCCTTTTTTCTTTTCAATAGCTTTTAAAAATAATTCATGTTTAAACAGGGCTAAATTAAATCAAAGGGTATAAAGAAGGAAAGAAAGAAGCATTTCTCATTAAGCATTTATTATGTGCCAGGCACTGTACTAAGTGGCACTTTACAAATATCTCATTTGATCCTCACAACAGCCCTGAGAGATGATTGTTCTCATTATCCCCATTTTACAATCTAGTAAGTGTCTGAGATCATATTTGAATTCAGATCTTCCTGACTACCATCTAGCACTCTATCCACTTTGCCACCTACCTGCCTCTCTCTCTCCAAAGTGAAAACAGAAAAGGACATAGGATGGAGGCTTATATTCTTGAATTCTTTGACTCTTTGCACCCCTATCCTTGATCTCCAGTGGAAATTACCTAAAGTTTTGGTTTATCTTATGACTATGACTTATGTCCCAAAAGAGGAGTAGAAAGGTACTCAACATACAGTGAATATTGGGCAGAGAACAACTTAATTATTTCCCCTCCACTCAAAAGAAATGCTTAAAACAAAAAAGACTCCCAATTCCCAATTCATAAGCACAATTAACAAAGACTTAAACGTGAAGCAATAACTTATAAATATAATTATGCTCTTCAGGAGGGTAATACTTAAAACATCCAAGCATGAAATATATATTATGGGACTACTCAATATGCATCTTACCTTCCAATCCAACTCTTTATTGTCTTCTTCAACAGGGGTGTCAAACTCGTGGACCCAAGCTGCCCAGTGACTGTGACCAAAATAAGATTAAATTGTAATTGGGAAATATTTAACAAAATAAGTAAATATGCAATACAACATAAGTAATATTAATTGCAGTTTTCTAAGCCAATATGTGGCCTGGGTCCATTTCTATTTGAGTTTGACACCTTGACATTCTTTAAGCTTCATGTCTTAAGAGGAAGCCAGGCCAGGGTTCGGGCTCTTTTTTCTATCTGTAGTTGTCTTCTCCATGAATCACTGTAGTCCGTCCAGGGAGTTTATCTTAAAGTATATCTGGCATTGACTGAGGAACTTAGGAATTCCTCAGATAACTTCCCAAGAGTCCGTTTCTTTTTAAAAAAGTTATTTGTTTTGAGTTTTCAACTCAAGTTTTCACTTCCACAAGATTTTGAGTCCCAAATTTTCTCCCTATCTCATCCCTCCCCCCACCCCAAGATGGCATGCATTCTGAATACCCCTTCCCCTAATCTTCCCTCCCTTCTATCTCTCTCTCCTTCTCTTATCCCCTTCCCCTTCTATTTTCCTGTAGGGCAGGGTAGATTTCTATACCCATTTCCTGTCTTTCTTATTTCCCAGTTGCATGTGAAAACACATTTTTTAATATGTATTTTTAAAACTTTGGGTTACAAATTTTCTCCCTTCCTCCCTCCCCACCCATCCTCATTGAAAAGGCAAGCAACTCAATACAGGTTATACACGTGAAGTTATGCAAAACACACCCATAATAGTCATGTTATGAAAAACTAACTATATTTCCCTTAATCCTATCCTGCCCCCTATTTATTCTGTTCTCTCTTTTGGCTCTAACCCTCTTCAGAAGTGTTTGCTTCTAATTATCCCCTCCCCAACCTGCCCTCCCCTCCATCATCCCCCTGCTCTCTTGTCCCCTTCCCCCCTTATTTTCCTGTAGGGTAAGATAGATTTCCATACCCAACTGAGTGTGTATGTTATTCCCTCCTTAAACCATATCTGATGAGAATAAGATTCACTCATTCCCTCTCACCTTCCACCATTTCCTCTCCACTGTAAAAGCCTTTTCTTGTCTGTTTTATGTGAGATAATTTACCCCAGTCTACCTCTCCCTTTCTCCTTCTCCCAGTATAATCCTCTCTCACCCCTTAATTTTATTTTCCTGATATCACCCCTTCATCTTTAACTCACCCTGTGCCATCCATCTGTCTATCTATCCATCTATCTATCTATCTATCTATCTATCTATCTATCTATCTACATACATATAATTTGTTCCCTCCAACTACCCTAATACTGGCAAAGGTCTCATGAGTTACAAATATCATCTTTCCATGCAGGAATGTAAACAGTTCAACCTTAATAAGTCTCTTATGATTTCTCTTTCCTGTTTACCTCTTCATCTTTCACTTGAGTCTTGTATTTGAAAGTCAAATTTTCTATTCAGCTCTGGTCTTTTCATCAAGAATGCTTGAAAGTCCTCTATTTCACTGAATCCATTTTTTCCCCTGAAGGATTATACTCAGTTTTGCTGGGTAGGTGATTCTTGGTTGTAATCCTATCTCCTTTGCCCTCTGAATATTATATTCCATGCCCCAGTCCTTAATGTAGAAGCTGCTAAATCTTGTGTTATCCTGATTGTGTTTCCACATACTTGAATTGTTTCTTTCTGGCTGCTTGTATTTTCTCCTTGACCTGGGAACTCTGGAATTTGGCTACAATATTCCTAGGAGTTTTCCTTTGGGGATCTCTTTCAGGGGTGATGGTGGATTCTTTCAATTTCTATTTTGCCCTCTGGTTCTAAATATCAGGGCAGTTTTCCTTGATAATTTCTTGAAAGATGATGTCTAGGCTCTTTTTTTGATCATGGCTTTCAGATAGTCCAATAATTTTTAAATTCTCTCTCTGGATCTATTTTCCAGGTCAGTTGTTTTTCCAGTGAGGTATTTCACATTGTTTTCTACTTTTTCATTCTTTTGGATTTGTTTTACAATGTCTTGATTTCTCATAAAGTCACTAGCTTCCAATTGCTCCATTCTAATTTTTAAGGAAGTATTTTCTTCAGTAAGCTTTTGGACTTCCTTTTCCATTTGGCCAATTTTGCTTTTTAGGGCATTCTTCTCCTCATTGGCTTTTTGGACCTCTTTTGCCATTTGGGTTAGGCTATTTTTTAAGGTGTTATTTTCTTCAGTATTTTTTGGGTCTCTTTTAGCAAGCTGTTGACTTGTTTTTCATGATTTTCTTGCATCACTCTCATTTCTCTTCCCAGTTTTTCCTCTGCTTCTTTACTTGGTTCTCAAAATCCTTTTTGAGCTCTTCCATGACTGATTCATATTTTTCTTGGAGGCTTTGGATGTAGGAGCTTTGTCTTGGTTGTCTTCTTCTGGTTGTACGTTTGTCACCAAAGAAAGATTCTATGGTCTGATTATTTTTTGCGTTTGCTCACCCAGCCAATTACTTGAGTTATAAACTCTTTGTTATGGTAGGGGTCTGCTTCCAGTGTGGAGAATGTACTGTCCCATGCTTTGGGGGGTTTGTGCAGCTGTTTTCAGAGATACTTGTAGGGACCTGTAAATTTTCAGTTCTTCCAAGGTGGTATGATAAGAGGCGAGGTGTTTACTCCTTTCCTGGCCTGTGCTCTGGTCTATGAGTGACCACAAGCACTATTTTCTGCTTTGGAACGGTGAGGAGGATTTCCTCTCACCACTACCACAAGCTCTACCGAGCCAGCACTCCTCCTTGCCTCAGGACCGCCACCCATAACTGTGACCCAGATCCAAGCATGGGTAAAGCAAGGGAATCCTGCACCAGCAGAGAGATCCCTGCAATTGCCCTCTGATGAGCCACTTGATTCCCCCTCAGTCTGTGGACTGGGAGCTCTGGAGGCAGCCACCGCCCCGGGGCCATACCCAAGGACTGGGGCTGGGACCAAGCTTCTCTCTCACCACAGTCACAGACTTTTCCCAGTGACCTACTAAGTTGTCTTTGGAGTTTGTGGGTTGAGAAGTCTGGAAACCGGCACAGGTATCTGTGATTTAGTCCTCTGAGGCCTGCTCCAGGTTTGCTGAAGCTTGTTTTGCCTGCGTGCCCATGCCAAACTGTGCTTCTCTCTCCACCTGGTGCGATATACCTTTCTGATCAACCATCCAGGCTGTCTTGTGCTGGAAAATTGTTTCACTCTGTCTTTTTGTGGGTTCTGCTGCTTTAGAATTTGTTTAGAGCCATTTTTACAGGTATTTGGAGGGGTTTAGGGGAGAGCTCAAGCAAGTCACTGCTTTTACTCTGCCATCTTGGCTCTGCCTCCCCAAGAGTCCATTTCTCATGATCCCTTTGCTTACCTATGCTCAAGGAAAGAAACACAAAACAAAATCATGTAACTAGAGGCTCAAGTTCAACTTTTCAGATATATTATTTGAAGCTACCATAACTGCTGAGGGTAGAAAAGGGTGGGAAGTTCCCTCATGGGAAGTTGGTTGTAGGGGAACAGGAAGAGAGAGGAAAGAGTGGCAGGGAAGATGCCAAAAATTCTGGAAGGTAGAAGAGGGAAGAAGAGAGAGCACCAAAAGCTAGGGTTACTCTTTTAAAGGTCTATTTAATGAACTGCTCTTCCTGCATTAATGACCAGTCCTCTTTGACACTGACATCATGGGTGGGACAGCTGGGTCATTCCAAGGAACCAAGTCCTTTAAGCCCTCCAGAAGTGGTCCTGGGTCTTGCATATGGTTGTGGGAGGCTCAGTTGATTACTCTTATTACCATTGATTGAATATATGTAAAAGAAGTTGTCCTATACCCTAAATCCTAATTACTATAACTAATAACTATAACTAATCAAGATACTCTATATCTTGATGCCTATTAAATTGTGAACTTGAAAGATAGTGACTTTTGCTTTATTTTTTTTATTTCTAGCATTTAGCACAGTGCTGAGCACATAGTAGGCGCTTCATAGTTACTCAATAATTGATGTTTTTATCAGGTGAAATCTCTTTGATTTCATGGTTAGAGAACCAATCAATCAAAGTTATAAACTGGATGTTAATATTTCCTAGGAACCACAATTGAATCAATCAGTAAATCAGAAGTATGAATTGAATGACAGCAGATAATGCTACATAATTAATTTCTTGTGGTTGATTGAAGAAAATCCGTCATGTCCTGTGGAGCTTGCATAAAATAGCAAACTAGTTAGGAATCTAGCATTCTGATAGCAGGTTGGCCTAGTGGAAAAGTAGGTCCAGCCAGGCTCCTGAGAGGGAAGTGCATTGGGGGAAGAGAAGGGGAAGGTCACCATCTTCTCCTCCTCTCACCCTTTAGTAAAGGAAAACTTTCTGACCTTCAAAAAGTCAGAATATTTAGATTTGCCATCTTCAATGGTAGCACTGTCCCTACAACAGTAGTGGCTAATAGCAGCATGTTAATTGGGAGCTGAGAGGTACACCAGGGACAATATATATATCAAGGCAGCATCTAAATTCTACAAGGCTACCAACCATTACGAATCAACAAAGGGTAAATTCATAAGAACTCCACAAATTTTTTGTACAGTAGGCCAATGAGCTTAAACATACAATGGTGACCCATTATTTTTAATCACAGAAACCAGGAACTATGAGTTACCCCATTTAACACATGTGCTGTCAGATATTAAGCCATTTCCCCCAGATTCCTTTTATATACAAAGGAAACATACTTGTGTCCCAAAACTTTTGGGGGAATATTTTGTTTCAATTGTTTTACTATATTTTTTTTTCAGTTGTATCAGATTCTTCATGACCTCATCTGGGAAATTGGTTTGCCATTTCCTTAGCTCATTTTACAGATGAGGAAACTGAGGCAAACAAGCTTAAGTGACTTGCTGAGGGTCACACAGCTAGTATGTATCTGAGGCCAGATTTGAACTCATTAACCTTAGTCTTCCTGATTCCAAGCCCAGTGATCTATCCACTACACCACCTAGTGGCTTACTATATACTACATTTTAATATACTTGTCTCTACAGTCTGGCTGGCTAGTAATTGATATTGGGGAAATAATGGGATCTCATGAGTTACAATAGTAGACAACCCCAGTCCTGAATGGTTCTAAGGATAACCCTGAGGGAAAAAATAGTCAACTGTCCTCTGGCGAGTTAACCTGGCAGTAGAAGTGGGGTTGGAAGAGTGAGCATAGAGTAGGTGCTACAAATGCTTGAACAAACATTCGAAGACTGAGAGGAGCATCTTGGTTTAGCAATAGGACCTTTGGATTTGGAGTCAGAGGACCTGGGTTAAATCCTAGCTTTTCCACTTACTACCTTTGTGATAGTGGGCAAATCATTAAAATTTCTGGGCTTTGATCAACAGGCATTTATTAGGTTAGATTGTAAGCTCTTTGAGGGCAGGCACTGACTTTTGCCTCTTTTTTGTATCCCCAGTGCCTGACAGTAGTGGGTGCTTAATAAATGTTGATTGATTAAGTAGCTGGTATTTGCCAGGTACAGTACTTACACTAGGATACAAAGAAAGGCAAAAATAATCCCTGCATTCAAGGAGCTCACAATCAGTGTTCTTTGTAAAATGAAGGAGTTGGACTGACTGACCTCTAATTTCCCTTCCAGGTCAAAATCTATGAACTATTACATAAAAGTGAGATATAAGAAATGGTCAATCAAGCTGCAAAATTCCTTGACCCAAATATTTATACCTATAGATCTTAATTAAAATTCAGCAATGATTTAATTTCCTGTTTCAGTGATCAGACACAGATGGAAAAAGGTTAAAATAAGGACTAGCCCTCCAGAAATTTGCTGCTACAAAGACAATTCAGGCTGCAGGGATGGCACAGGAGTCATGGATACAGCATTATGGTTATATGCTGTGGAACAATCTGTCAGCATTTTCAGAAATATGATGTAGACTGCCTGAAGCAGCCATTCCAGCCTCTGTGGTACAGATGTTAGATAGGATGGACAGTGGTGCATTGGGTTGACATCTGTTTATAAATAGCTCAGAGGCCAATGCACGCTGGAGATTGTCAGTGATCCTCCTGATGTTTCAGCTGGAGATAAATTCAGAACTTTATCTTTATCAAAATATGTGGAGGTAGTACAGCTTTCCTAAGAGGAAACCTAGGGTAAGTGCCATATGTAATTAAGATAGTAAGTTATTACAATATTTTGTTTAACTGGGAACTATGGGCTCATTTCCATCTGATATAGATGTTAGAAAATAAGTCGAAAGCTGATGTCTCTGAAATCTGTACAGTATGTCAATGACTTCAGACATACAATGTCTGAATTTGTAATTTACATGGAAGATTTCAATTGTAGCAGGCCTATTGCAATCCCATAATCATGACAGGGATTTATGCTATGGAGTTAAAGTAAAAAGATTTTCATAACACAAGAAATTTTTTTTTAAATTTAAACTTCTGATATGTCTTATTACAAGAATAATTAAAGTAAGGATTTGAGTATAGGATTTCTGGAGTCAGGTTGAGATCGACTATGTCCAGCATATCCTAATGGATCACTTAGAGTCGCCCAATCTACTGTCCCTAGAAATGTCAGTCAATTAGCAAGCACTTATTAAGCACTTTCTGTATGCTACTCACTGTGCTAAGTGCTAGGGATACAAGGAAAGGCAAAAAACAGCTCCTACATTGGAGGAACTTAAAATCTAACTGGAGAGCCAACATGTAAAGTAATAGGTTTATTCAAGATCTATAGCAGATAGAATGCACGAGGTCAAATCTGACCTCAGATACTTACCAGCTGTGTGACCCTGGGCAAGTCACTTAACTCTGTTTGCCTCAGTTTCCTCATCTGTAAAATGATCTGGAGAAGAAAATGGCAAATTACTTCAGTATCTCTGCCTAGAAAACTTCAGATGGGGTCACAAAGAGTCAGACATGACTGAAAAAAGACTGAAGGGAAGATGGAAGGGAATCTCAGAAGGGAAAACACTAGCAGTTGGTGGTGTGACAAGGACTGGGAAAGATCTCCTGCAGAAAGTAGGATTTGAGCTGAATTTTTAAAGAAGTCAGGTATTCTAAGAAGCAGGAGGGATTGGAATTTGGGAATGGGAAACAGACAGTAGAAAAACACAATATAAAACATGGCAGAACCTAAGTTTTATGTATGTTTGAGGAGGGGATAGCCAGGAAAAATGGCCAAGGACAGAGACTTTGAGATATTCCCAGTTGATATTACCTAGAAGCCAGTGAAGGGAGCTAGAATAATCCACATAGTATACATGAATCAGCAATAGGGTAGGGGAAAGTTTATGTCCCAAGATCCTTCACAGTCAGTGTCCAGATATGGCTCAAGCGATGTTATCTAATGCGTTTGAGAGGTCCTGCATAGGACAGTCATGCAGGTCATGTGTATGATCAGACATGCCAAGAAGCCAAGAGCACAGATAATAGTATCTAGAAACACTGTCAGACTTCCATAAATAGCCACCATTCCCACTGTTTTCTGAAGGTTGTGTCCAATAAGGTTTAAAGTCTCTCCTAACAGTTGAAGATCTACAATTACTCAATGGCATCTGTCTCAGGAGCTTGGACTGGTGAGAAAGATAACACCACCTTTTTTATGGGATAATAGAACTCCAGCTGAAGATGATTTCACTTTCATAGAATCTTTCCAAGATTTTTGCTTTCTTTTTTTATTTTTACATTTTTAAAAATTTTATTCTGAACTTAAGAAATAAAATAAGCATTTCTGTAACATAGTAGAGAGGGGGGCAGGCAGGGCGAAGAAGTGATTTGCCTTCCTCTTCACAGTTGTGGCTTTTGCTTTGTTCCACATATACTGAGCTTTCTCCCTGTAGGGGAGGGGAAGTGGAGGTAGAGAGACACAAGTATCTGTGAATTCTCCCAGTGCCACAGTGGAGAGTCCAGAACTGTTTTGGACTTGGAGTATTGCTTTTCCTTGCGCTTCTCCTTATCCTTACTCATTTTACTTTTCTTTCATTCACCTTGCCTGTGGCCACAGGCTACACTGTGATGTCTGCTGTCTTATCCAAAGGCCTGGCAGTAGGGTTGGCACAAGCCAGATGTCCCGCTTGTGGTTCTATGTCTGATATAATAGGTCACACAGAGTCTGAATGTTCAGACAAATAATTCCTTTACTGAAAAACATATATCCAACAATCCCCAGGTAAAAGTAATCTCCAGGGCAGTAAGAAGCAGTTCAGTAGAGTTTAAAAATGTATATTAAAACTCCTGACAAGGAAATTAAAAACCACTAGCAAAGAAGTTAGTCCCTAGTGGTCTTAGGAGCTCCTCTACCAAGTTTCTAAAATTATTTTTATGTAGCCCACAAGACCTACAGTTGCATCAGGAATAAATCCACAATTGCACTGTCTACTCACAGGACTGATTCTACTGCTCATTGACATGGAAGGTTTTACTTGCTCTGATATCTGGTCTGGGCTAGTTTGATCATCCTCTCACCTTTGCTCCATGAGGCAAAGTTAACTCAATCTGTTTCAGGTCTGCTTCATTGCTTCTTGGTTCATGACAGCAATGCTTGGCAGTTTGGAAGTATGAGGCTTAACTCAAGCCTCACTAGGTTTCCCTAGTGTCCTGGCCCATAATACTAGGTCATCACTGCTGTATCCGTGGCAGGTAATCAAACATGGGGGAAAAAATATACCACATAAAGAAAACCCTCACTTTTAAATTCAAAGGACAACTCTATACAGCAGATGAATGATTCATTAGTCAAGGGATGCTGGCAAGAGAATTGGGATCTTGTAGATAAATGAGACTGTTAGATGGAGTCATAAAATGGACAATCAGCAGACTAACTAAACCTCATCACCTGGGACCAAGCATATTGGCCACAAATTTGGTAAATTATTTTGACAGTTTTATAGATAAGTGACAGTAAAAGGGATGAATGTTAAGAAAACTGCTTGGTCCCAAACTACATTAACAATATCAAAAAAGAAAGACAAATGAGTGGATAATGATGGAAAAGGCTAACGGTCTCCTTTAAATAGGCAGTATTGCAAAAAACTCTGAACTAGGCATCCAAATACGTAGTAAGTCTGAATCTCTGTTTTATCACTTAGTGCATTTTTATTCAAAATGCAGCCTGGCCTGATGGATAGAGGGCTGGATTTGGAGGTAGGAAGATCTAGGTTAAAAATCTCAGCCCTGCTATTTATTACCTGTGTGATCACAAATAAGTCACTTAACATCCTAGAACTTCAACTTCCTCATCTGTAAAATGGGTACAATAATGTCTGTAGTACTGATCTTATAGAGTTGCTATGAGGTTCCAGTGAGATAATGTGTGTGATATGCTTTGTAAATATTAAAGCACTAAATACATGTCAACTATTGTTATTAGGCAGTGTCATATAATTTCCCTGGATCTCAGTTTTTAATCTGTAAAATGGATACAGTATTTGTACTATCTCATAGATTTGTTTGGGGACCAAATGAGACAAGATTTAATAAAAATACTTTATAACTTCTGTATAAACGTGTAAGGGGTTGCCTCTTTTAGATTTTGGCAGTTTTGCTGATTGAAAGGGGCAAAGGCAAAGACAAATGTCATTCTTGCCTTTAATAGCTTGCTGAGATTATAGAGATTGTTCCTGTCTATTTAAAAGCCATATGAAAACTCAGCTATTGTTACTGCAACTTTAAGTTGCAAATAGAATGTTAAAAAAATAATTACTGGTTTTGACAGTTGGGAGTAACAAATGAGAAATGAGTAAGGAAAAAGATAGGTGATCTGTGATCCAGGAGGATCTGTGAAGAATTCATTCCATGTACAGATTTGAACTATAAGCCTTTCCCTGTGGAGTCAGAGGGAGTTCACACTTTTGACTTTTTAATCTATGAGGATATTTGATAAATTGTAGAGACTGTCAAAAGTGTTAGCTTGAGAAATGGCGGATAGATGTTTCCTATCGTTGCTGGAGAGAAGTGAAAGAAGACATAAAGAGGAAAGAGATCTTTCAGAGAAGAGCCTTCCCTTAGTATCTTGAGAGACAAGGAATGGTATAATACTGAGTTTCCAGACAAGTAAAAATGAGCCAGCTTAAAATATCCTCTACTGATATTTTAAGAGTCTAAGGTGACTTTTGCAGTAACATTGGCCATAGATAGTATGTATATATCTAGCTCTATATCTATCTATGTGTATATATAAGCATTCATATCTTATGTTTATTATTTCTCTTGTTTATTAATACATTGTATATATTTAGCAAACCACTCCAGTATCTCTGCCAAGAAAACTACAAATGGAGGCATGAAGAGTTGGACATGACTAAAAATGGCTTAACAACAACAAATATATTTAGTAATTTTAGTATCTGTTTAAATATAGATAAATAAGAGCAATTACTAATGGGAAACACACTGGTAGAGGTATAAAAGCTAAAGCAGTAGGAGCAGACATTCACATGGTTAGCCCTAAACTCTGAGAGTAGTTGTAGCAGCTGCTCTTGAGAGACTTCAACTTGCCAGTACGAGTTCAGTTTGTGGGAATGAGCCAACTCAGAAAGAGAAGGCCTATAGAAGGGAATTCTACCACCTCACTATTATTTATTATTCTTAAAAGTATAATGATACTACATATTATGCTCTTGTTTATAATAATTACTGAGTAAACTCTAAAACATAAGTGTGAATGGAAATTAAAAATATTTGTCAAGAATTATTTCTTTTTGGGGGAGGGGCATGCCAAGATTGGGTCTCCCTAATCTCACTCAGGCAAGAAGTGCAGAGTCCACTCAAAGGATTGATTCCACTGTTGATTGAAGTTTTGACTTGCTCCATTTTCTGGCCTGGGCCAATTTGGGCACCGTCTCAACTTTAGCCCAACTGAAACTCAGAACTCCTGTACTCAAACAATTCACCATTCTCAAACTCCCCAGTTGAGGAGATTATATGTGTGAACCCCCAAAGCCAGCTAAAAATGATTTCATTTCAAAGAAGACGAGTGGTATAATAGTGAAGAGGAAGGAAGGATGGGAGGGGAGGCGTATTCCAAAACATCTGTATTTTGTAATTTGTTTCATGCAAATTTTAATTCACATTTAACTATAAGGCAATAAAAACAAGGCTGGATGATTCTTTGGGGGTGTTATCAATAGATTACCCAAATGTAAATTAACATCAGGAAAGCTTTTTTTTAAAAAATAAAAGTCTTAACAAGCTTATATTTTAGTCTGTCTAAAGAGGTCAAGTTGAAATTATTATATTTCCTATTTAACCCTAAATGCTGCTGTTTTCCCCATATCTGGGTGTAGCCAGTCATGACAACCAAACCTCTTTATATGCCTTTCAGAACAGCTTCCTGGATCATGGCTATTGAAATGTTTTTTGACTAATTTACTTGTTATGGTCACAACATCATTTTTTTTTAGTGTGTATTAAAAGAAAAGCTTTCAGGGGCACTGGATGAATGAGTCTGTGAGGTTCCCAAAAATGCTTCAAAAAATATTGCTATCTATGTAGATGTGGGTAATCACAACAAAAGAAAATGTGCCCGGAAGATTTAATGACACACTTCACTTACTAGCCCCAAAGAATAAAATGCCTGGAGTAGAAGCGTATGTTGTTATTCATTTTTGATAGATAATCATTTAATCTGTCACAATAAATAATGCCTTTCTGACTTCATACATCCAATTTGTGGATGCTGCTGCTGCAGGAAAAAAAAAGTCAGGAGAAAAAATACCCATTAAAAACAAAACAAAACAAAACAAAAACAAAAATAAAAACACCCCCCAAATCAGAGAATTATCTTTTTCAATTATGCAGTTAGATTATCTATTTTCACTGCCTTTCCCTGTACATTCCTGTATAAAATGTTCATTCCTCTGTTTTTTCGCATGTTTCATATTGTTTTAATGATATATCCGTTTATACTTTAATATCACTACTTTATGAGAACTTTCTCCTAAGAACCTTAAGAGAAAAAAAAAATACTTTAGCACACAGTCTGGTGTCGCCATCTTCAGGAAGAAATTAAAAATACTCCTCCCCACAAAACCCATGCATTGGACAAATGTTGCCATGGGAAAAGGGCAAAAGGAGAATCCTGTTTTCTCATGTCATGGCTTTCTATACTCAATATGTCCATTTCACCTCTTCTCACTCCATTCTAAACCCTGCAGCTTCTGGCCTCAACACTCAGCTTAAACTGCTCTCTGCAAAGTTACTAATGATCTCTTAATTACTGAATCCACTGGCTTGTTCTTGATTCTTATCCTTCTTACCCTCCCAGGACACTGCTGATCACCATCTCTTCCTTGATGCTTCCTCCCCTCTGAGTTTTCCTAATGCTGATCTTTCTCGGTTACTTCCACCCATCTTACCACTCCTCCATCTCTTTTGCTGAATCTTCATCAGCAACATGCCCAATCACTGTAGGCATGGGCCCTCTTCTCTTTTCTAGTCCATACTCTCTCACTTGATGATCTCATCAGTACCCATGGTTTCAGTTACTATCTCTCTCCTGATGATTTTCAGATCTCTTTCTCCAACCCCAATCTCTCTCCTAGGCAATTAGGTGATGCAGCAGATAGAGTACTAGCCTAAAGTCAGGAAGGTCTGAGTTCAAATCCAGTCTCAGACACTTAATAGCTGTGTGACCCTGGTCAGGTCATTTAACTTATGTTTGCCTCAGTTTTCTCAACTGTTAAATGGGGATATAATAGCAGCTACCTCAAAAGAGTGTTGTGAAGATCAAAAGATATAATATTTGCATTTATTTTAGCACAGTTGTTGTTGTTGTTTAGTCATTTCCAGTCCCATCTGACTCTTCATGATCCCTTTTAGTGTTTTCTTGCCAAAGATACTGGAATGGTTTACCATTTCCTTCTCCAGCTCATTTTACAAATGAGTAAACTGGGGCAAATAGAGTTAAGTGACTTGCCAGGGTCACAGTACTAGTAAGTATCTGAGTCATATTTGAACTCAGGTCTTCCTGATTCCCAGCCCAGCATTCTATCCACTGTGCCACCTACCTGCCCTACTTAGCCTGCTGCTTAGCACATAGTAGGCACTATATAAAAGCTTATTCCTTCCGCCTTCCCAAAACCCACTCCTCAGCTTCAGTCCAACATCACCAAATGGTGATTAGATGTTTCAAAATGGATATCCCTTAGACTACTTAAACTAAATATATTCAAAATAGAATTATCTTCCCTTCTGCCCCTAAACTCTTTTCTCTGTACAACCTCCCTGTTACTGTTGAGGGCAGTACAATTCTTCCAGTCACCTAAGTTTTCAATTTTGGTATCATCGTCAACTCTTTACTCTTATTCTCCTCAAGTATCTAATCTGTTGTCAATCCTCACCCTTTCTACCTTTACGACATCTCTTGTATAGGTCTCCTTCACACAGCTCCCAGTCTGGTTCAGGCCCTTCTTACTTTTTGTCTTGACTATTGCAATAGCCTTCTAATTGGTCTCTCTGTCATAAGTCTCTCCCTACTCCAATCTATCCTCCACAGTTCTTGAAGTGATCTCCCTGAATTGTGTGTAACCCCTGTCCCAAAGCCCATCAGTAGGGGATTCTCTCCTTCCTGGTGAGGATGGAGGCCCTGCCTTGTGTGAGGGATGGGGTGGGATTGATGAGAGGCAAGAGCTTCAGTTCTCAATAAAACTCATCAAGCTTCAAGTCTGCTTCACACTCTGGAGCATTTGGCTTCCAGCTTTGAGAGAGAAGATGGAAACAGCCAAACCCACTTCAGCTTACTGAAGGAAAAGACTCTGGGAAGACATGAGAGGAGCTGGCAGTCTCCCTTGTGTCCCAGTCTCCAGTTTGCTACTCCAGAGACTTTGGCGAGTTTCCCCTTGGTGAGATCTAGAGTCTCTGTCTCAGTTGAGCTGAATTATCTCATTCCCAATGGGAGATCTCCTTCACTCTATATTATTTGGTATAGTCTCTTATGCATACCTTCTCTGATTTCTGTTTTGCTATGATTTGGATAAATGAGTTTCTTTGCTTTTTGCTATGTGTGTTCATTGTGGAACTGGCATTAAATGGGAAAGGGGTCAAGCCTTGGATACAGAGCTTGTGGTCTTCTTTCCCCCCCAAAATGACAAAGCGATCAGAAATTAGAGAGTACCTGGTCATATTTCCTAGGCGAATAATCTTTAAGGGAGCAGATAGATACACTTCTAGGCTGGTATCCCCTCTCTCTGAGACGAACAGAGTGGTAGACTCTACCCCCAACTTTCTGCTTCTCCGCTGATAGAAATGAAAGCCTCCCTCAAAGAAGAGCTGGGGGGAAAGAAGCTAATGATATCTATTCTACTTCCCAGCCACATAAGAATGGACCCCTTTCTGTCCTCCTTGCAGGTGGGCCTCACTACCCTCTTAAATGTATGACTGACATGTTACTTTCCCTCCTCTCAAAAAACTCTATTAGTCTTTATTATTTCCAGGATAAAACGGAAAGTCCTTTGTTTGGCATTAAAAACTCTTTACAACCTGGTTCCAGTTTTCTTATACTCTCTTCCCCTCCAATTATTTTGGTAACTGTGAAGAGAATGGAATTGGAAAGGAGAGAAGCTGGGAGTCCATATTAGGACAATGTTGCAGAACAGAAAGGGACAATGTGAGACACACTGTGAAAATATAATTGATGAGACTTGGCTAGTGTTTGGATTGGAATGTGAAGGAGACACATGATCTATTTTTTCTCACTGTATACAACCTCCCAGAGAGTCATCTCTTATAATAAAGCATCTTAAAAGAGGGGGAGGGGAAAGTTCAGCAAAAGTAACCAACATATTGAAAAAGATTAATGTTATAAGAAACATTCCACACCATGGCCTCTCACCTCTAAAAAGAAGGCTGGTGGTGGTAGGGGTGTCTTCTTATATCTATTACTTGAGGCCAAGATTGGTCATTATAATTTCACAGAATTTCGTTTTGATTATTTTGTTGTTCTTTCTATTTACCTCCTTGTAATCATTGCATGTTTTTTCCCTGGTTCAGTTCACTTAAGACTATGTGTCTACATTTATGTACCACCATTTTTTTTAGCCATTTGTACTACATGAGCATCCACTTTGTTGCCAGTTCTTTGTTACCATAAAAAGACTGCTATAAATACTTTGTTGTACATGGGGCCTTTTTTTTCCTTCTTTTTTTTTTTTTTTGGCCACTGACCTCCTTAGGGAATATCCTTAGGAGTGAAATCTCTAGATAGGGTTCATGGGGGGGGGAAGGGAATAAGCATTTATATAGTGCGTATTATTAGCCAGGCACTGTGCTAAGCCCTTTTTTTTTTTTACAAATATTTCGTTTGATAAAAGGATATCCATATTTTAATCACTCTTTTGAACAGTTCCAAACTGTTTTCCAGAATAGTCATACTAATTAAGGGCTCTACTGACAATGCATTAGTGAGCCTGCTTTCTCCTACCCTGCTGATATGTACTATTCCCATATTTTTGTCATCTTGCCAATTTGCGTGGTGTGAGGTAAAACCTTAGGATTATTTTGATTCATATTTTCTTATAATTAATGATTTATAGCATTATTTCATATGATTTTTAAAAGTTCACAGTTTTTTTTGACAACTGTTTGCTCATATTCCTTATTTGTTTTAAATGCCAACTTATTTATAAATATGGACTTATTTTAAACATTTTTCTTTTTTGCAAATCTTAATATATATTTTAAACTCAAACCTCATAATTTGATCTTCTTATAGTTGCGAAAGTTTATAGGCTTTGTTTTGTAATCTCAGCAGTAGGTAGTAATAGTTAAATTATGGTATTTCTTGCAAGTATTTATTTTTCAGTAGATCTAGAATTCCTACCATGTTATTGCAGGAATTATTTTTATAGTTTGGGTTTTGCTCCCCTTCTAGCTCTGCTTCTGACTTTTTGGACTTTGCCAATATATCTCAACTGCCCCCTAACCCTGGGACTTCCTTCAGCTCCTGCAGACTTCTCACCCTGGAATGTCCCTTTGCCATGCTGACCCCGTTATCCCATTACGAAGTTTTTTCTAGGACCTCCATTTTGAATTGAGACCTAGGTCATCCATCCTTCATTCTTTCCCCTCCTGGCTCTGCTTCTGACTTTCCAGACTTCAAAGCCATATTCCTCTGACTCTCTTCCTCCTTTACCCCACTTCACTGCTTTTCAGCTCCCTTTCACATGTTGTCTTTTCTCATTAGAATGGAAGCTTCTTGAGGGCAAGAACTGGCTTTGTTTTTGCTTGTTGCCTTGCCTTGTTGACAAGTTATTTTAGGGTGGTCTTGATGATTTTTGAAATACATTTCTTTACCTTTAAGTTATATGCTTAAGTTCAAAATATGTTATTTTGGGACCTAATCCTAGAGCATGAATATATTTTTATGGCTTTATCATCATTCCTATGTTGTTGCTAAAAAAAAAATCTGATGATATTTTAACTGGCAGTTTTTAATAGCTACTTTTTTAGTTTCTCAAAGCTTGGGTGAACTTTTCTTTGTCTTTAAAATTTGAAATTTAACCATGATATGCTTGGAAGACTTGTATTTAGTTTTTCTCTGTGAATTTTTTTTTCAGCTTTAGAGTTAGCAATCTTGTCCACTCTGAGAAGTTTTCTCTAATTCCTCAAATATAGTATCTCTTTTCTTTTTCAACATATTGTGAAGTGGGGAGCACCTAGGTGGCACAGTGGATAGAGCACTGGCCCTGGATTCAGTAGGACCCAAGTTCAAATCCAGCGTCAGACACATAACACTGGCTGTGTGACCCTGGGCAAGTCACTTAACCCATTGCCTAGCCAAAAAATAAAATAATTGTATGTATACACACACACACACACACACACACGTATAGTTAAGTGCTAATTAATCTAATGCTCAGCCTTCTTGCTCTGTTTTTTTTAGTCTATTACTTTAGCTTCGTATCCATTAAATGCTTTTAGAATTCATTTTTCACTGTCCAATAATCTTTGTTCTACTATTTTTAGCATTTGCTGTGAACTTGTTTTTAATTCTTGTCTGTTACTTTGTTTTTTGCTAATTGTTATCACTTTCTATGCTTTTTTTATATGAGTTGAAAGTCTTTCTTGAACCCCTCAAAAGAATTTATTATTTGCTTTATTTAATACTATATATTTGAATCTATTCTAGGGACACTTCAACATTTCTAATATTGTTTTATTCCTAGGATCTTTTACATTGCAGAATTTCTTCAGTGTCCAAGTTTTCCTTTGACTTTCTTATTATCTGTTCTATCAGTTTTATTTTTCTTGTTTTTCTTTCTAAGGCATGATGTGGAATGCTGGAAGTCGATTTTTTTTTATGTTGCTATCATAGACCTCTGTCTATGGATGTTTTATTAATTTCCCCCTCATCACTTTTCCCACTTTATTCATTTTATTCCTTCTTCCTCCCAGGATAAGGCAGAAGCAGAGAGGCTGTGTAGTTGCTCTGGATTTCAGTGTAGTCCCTTGGTTAATTATCGGTCGCTACTTGCTTTCAGGGTGGTGGTAGTAGTCAGAAAAGGTTTGGAAAGGGAATTCTAGGCAGGAAGTTCAAATGAAGTGCTCTTGAGACTAAAGGTGGTAGTTAACATCTTCCAGATGGTTATCTGCCAGAGGCAGGTAGGTGGCAAAGTAACCTGGAGTCAGAAAGACCTGAGCTCAAATCTAACCTCACACACTTACTAGCTGTGTGATCCTGGGCAACTCACTTAAGCTTTGTTACATTAAGCCCCAGTTTGTTGCTGTTTGGCTGTTTCAAGACCCCATTTGGGGTCTTCTTGGCAAAGATAATGGAATGGTTTGCCATTTCCTTCTCATTTTGCAGGTGAGGAACTGAGGCAAACAGGGTTAAGTGACTTGCCAGCTAGTAAGTGTCTGAGGCCAGATTTGAACTCAGGAAGACAGATCTTCCTAACTCCAGGCTCAGAGCTCTATCCACTATGCCCCCTAGCTGCCCCTTGCCCCAGTTTCCTCAACTGTGAAATGGGAATAATAACAACACTTACGTCCCAGGATTGTAGTAATGATATATTATGTAAAACACTTAGCACAGTGCCTGGCACATAATAGGTGAGATATATCTATATCTATATATCTATATATATATAGATATGTATATAGATATATATATATCTATATATACACACACACACACACACACATATATCACCTACTTTTTATATATATAAACACTTACTATTTATGTATATATATTTATACTTATAAATACCTACAATTTATTTATAAATACGTGCTATATATGGGAGCAATGGCCTCTGAACTAGAGATGAACTGTTGGTGTTGGGGAGTGGCTACTGTCCTCTCTGTTAGCTTAGAGACAACATATGTTGACATATGGGGACAGTGTTGATTCTTTCTGCCAGGCTGGAGATTGAGCCTTTTGGGGAATACCGGAATTCCTTTGATTGGAGGTTGCATTTGCTACAGTAGGAATAGTAGTGGTAGTTTATGGACCTTCTGGCTGGTGGGGAGATGAAGGGACTAGTGAAAGCCTTCTCTGTTAAGGCAGAGATTGGCTCTTTGTATTGGGGGCTTGCCTGGCAGCTGGAGGTCAGCTTATTAAAGTTTGGAAATAGTTGAGGTGGATTGTCCATTTGTTGCCTCCTGTGAAATTAGTGTTAGATGCTCTATGTGCAGCAATAACTTGGCATAATTTATAGAAGCAGATAGAAAATGGCTGTGTCCTCTCCTCCCTTATTCTCCTACTGTTTCTGGAGACTTCCAACTAAAAATTTACATCCCCCCCCCAACGCTTCACTTCTCTCTCACCTCTTTTCAGCCATGTGTAGGATGTTTTTATGTTATTGAAGGGGTCAGAGCAGACCTGAACCCTGCGCCGTTATTTACTTTGCCATTTTAGAGGACTTGAAGACAAATTTCAAAGCCAACTATGGGAATATTTACCAAGCATTTATGAGAAATAAGTGCAAATTGTGGGAAATGCAGTACAATTTTGCTACCTTAGCAGATTTAATAGGTCCAGAGAGGAAAGATGTAAAATGTAGAGCGATGTAATTGTAATCATGCAAATAAGGTGTTTCATGTTATAAATTGAAGAAGGGGGCATATTGATTAAGCTTATAGGGTTCACAGGGGAAGAAAATATAATTAAGTCAGATTCAATGTTCCAGAACTAACAACCATTACAGAATGCATAGATGTTTTCTTAATCAACTTTAGCTAAGCCATTTGACATGTATTTAAAATGCATCATCTGCTTTCAACCTCATGACCGATTTTTCATATTTTTCTCTTTGGGATTAATTATCTCATATTTATAAGAGAAGTTTAGGAAGGACATTAATAAATTGAAGAGTATCTAGAGGAGGGGAAACCAGTATGTGAAAGATTAATAAATACTCAGTATATGCTATGCCCTTCACCATGATAGAATACCCTTGGCCTGCTCATTTTGATGTTTTCTGGACTGAAGTCAACTTTTTCTAATATCATTATTGCCACTCCTGATTTTATTTTTAAACTTCTGTCAGAATATATATGTATGCATGTATATATGTATATAATTTATTCTTAACTTTAATTAATTAAATTAATTCTTAACTTTAATATTGAGTGAAATGTCTTTAGTTCATGCCATGAAAGGATTGGTTAAAGGACCTGGGGATGTTTACCCTGGAGATGAGAAGACTGGGAGGTCAGAAGTGGGGCAGAGGACATGATACTTGTTTTTGACTGACTTGGATAATGGCATAAATGGCATGCTTATAATATTTATAGATGACACAGAGCTGGGAGGGATAGCTAATACACTGGATGACCAAGTAAGCATCCAAAAAGATCTTGTCAGGCTACAGAACTGGGCTGAATCTAATAAGATAAATTCAGTGACTGTAAATTTAAAGTCTTACACTTGGGTTCACAAAATCAACTTCACAAGTATGGGATAGGGCATGAAGAGACAATAATCTATTTGAAAAAGACCTGGGGCTTTTAGTGGACTTCAATCTTAACATGAGTCAGCATTTCAATGGGATAGTCAAAGAAGCTGGCACAATCTTGGACTGGAAGACATGGCTTCCAGGAATGAGAAGGTGATATTTCATTTGTTCTCTGTCCAGATAAGACAGAGAACAATACTCATCTGGCAGACAATATTCATCTGGAGTTCCATTCTAGGTGCCCCAGTTTAAGAAGGGTATTGAAAAGGACTTCTAGAATGATGTCATAATGAGCATTTGAAAGGACTGAGGACTTTTAGCTTTGAGAAAAGAAGACTTGGGGGAACGTGATTACTGTCTTCAAGTATTTGAAGGGCTATCATAGAGTGGAGGGATTAGTTATGCCCTGAAGGGGAGAATTGGTAGCAATGGGTGGAAGTTGCAAAAAGGCAAATTTAGACTTGATATAAGGAACAACTTCCTAATAACTGTTGCTGTTCAGCCATTTTTCTGTTATGTCTGACTTTGTGACACCAATTTTTTTTTTTGCAAAGATACTGGAGTGGTTTGCCATTTCCTCCTCCAGCTCATTTTACAGATGAGGAAACTGAGTGAAGTGACTTGCCCAGGGTCACACAGTTAGTGTCTGAGACCCAGATTTGAACTCAGGAACATGAGATTTCCTGACTCCAGGCCCCAGAGCTCTATCCACTGCACCACCTATCTATCCTAACAATTAGAATACTCCAAAAATGTATTGAACTTTTGGGTCAAGAGATTCTAAAGTCTTCAGGAAGAGGCTGGGTGACCATTTGTTGGCAGTGTCAGAGTAGGAATTATTTAGGGGGCAAGGATTGGAAAGGATGATTGCTGAGGTCTCTTACAACTCTAAAGTTATGTGATTCTGTTAATCGTATGAAAAGCTGTCATGTGGAGAAAGGGTACAATTTGTTCCATTTAGCCCTTGGTAGCAGAAGTGGGAGCAATGGATCAAAGATATAGAGAAGAAAACTTAGGGAAATATAGGGAAGAACTTCCTAACAATTAGATCTATCCACAAATTGGAATGGGCTGTCTCAGAAAGCAATGGGTATTTCCTAAATGCACATGTTTAAGATGAACAATAGAGAAGATGAACACTTGTCAGGTATATGTAATGGGTATTATTTGGGGGGGGGAGTATGGATTGACCTGGATGACTGTTGAGGTCCCTTCCAGCTTTAAACTCTCATTCTATGATACCATAAATGTCTCAATAGGGAATTTATTGGAAAAGAATACTAGCAACAGGTTGTTACTAAAAGCACGAAAAATCCCTTATCCACTAAGTAGACAATCTCACATATCAACGTTAGCTAGTCTCAAGTCATATCTTAAAACTGTAAATGTGAGTCTACCAACAGTTAATTTTTAAGCTTTATTACGTTGAAGTGAGGAACGCTCCTAAGGTACACAGGAATGCTTTTAGTAAATCATGTTCAAATATGGCTTAAAGATATTTCCTATTTCTCTAAATAGATTCCTTAAGGCAACCCCCATTGGTTAACTGAGTGTTAGGTTCATAGTAGCTCAAAAAATGTGTGAATGAGTGAACATTTATAGTGCCTGCTATGGTGCGGTGTGCACAAAGTTTCTTAAAACCATTTGTAACATCTGAGCATACCCTTTGCTCCCCTTCCCAAACTTCTTAGATTAAATTTTTTGTAAGTAGTTTTGAGAGGACAACTCAGCTCAGTGTGAGGCATAGGTTAGTAACTGCTACACATTTAAATAACTGATGTTAGACTTGCCAACCTTTCATTAAACTTTGTTGTTGTTCAGTCATTGCAGTCGTGTCTAATTTCTCGTGACCCCATTTGAAGCTGTCTTTGCAAAGATGGTGGAGTGGTTTGCATTTCCTTCTCCAGCTCATTTTACAGATGAGGAAACTGAGGCAAAGAGGGTTAAGTGACTTGTCCACCTAGTAAGTGTCTCAGGCTGGGTTTGAAATTCAGGGCTTCCTGACTCCAGGCCCACTGTGCCACCTAGCTGCCCCCCTTTTTCGTAATAGGGGCTTCATAAATGCTTATTGACTGATTGACTATGGCTGGGTTTTTTTAACATTCATTTTTAAATTTTGAGTTCCAAATTCTTTCCCTCCTTCCATCTCCTCCTCTACCCGTTGAGAAGGCAAGCAATATGATACCCATTGCATGTGAAGTCATGTAAAACCTATTTCCATATTAATCATATTGCCAAAAAGGGCAAGAAAAATATAGTGAAAAAATATGCTTCATTCTCTTTTCAGAATTTATCAGTTCTCTCTCTGGAGATGGATGGCATTTTTCATCATGAATTCTTTGGAATTGTCATGGATCATTGCATTTATCAGAGTAGCTAAGTCTTTTATAGTTGATTATCATTACAATATTGCTGTTCTTATGTATAATCTTCTGCTTCTACTCACTTCACTTTATATCAGCTCATAGAAGTCTTCCCAGGTTTTTCTGAAACCATCCCCTTCATCATTTCTTACAATACAATAATATTCTGCCATGATCACATACCACAACTTGTTTAGCCACTCCCCAATTGATGACCATTCCCTCCATTTCTAATTCTTTGCCACCATAAAAAAGAGCTGCTATAAATATTTTTGTACATATGGGTCCTTTTCTTTTTTCTTTGACCTCTTTGGATACAGACCTAGTAGTCGTATTGCCAAGATTATTCTTTAGATAATGAGCAGCAAGGCTCATTAGAAGTTGAGCTCTTGGGGGCAGCTAGGTGGCAAAGTGGATAGAGAGTGCTGAACCTGGAGTCAGGAGGACCCGAGATCAAATCCGGCCTCACTACTGTGTGACTCTGGGCAAGTCACTTAACCCCAATTTGCCTCACCAAAAAAAAAAAAGGAGGTGAGTTTTTTGAGAGAAGCGCCCACTTTTATTATTTTTGTTGCATACCCAGTGTCTAGCACAGTGCCTTGCAAATAATAGACAGTTAATAAATGTTTACTGAAATGGAGATCAAAGTACTGCTTTAATTGGACTATGGAAAAAATATTTATACTTCAACCATTCAATAGCTATGTGATCTCATCAATTTGGGCACTGCCTTCGTCAGTGCCCATCATAATCCATTCACGCCTTTCATCTTGTGCAGCTCTTACTTTTGCTCTCCTATATATGCTCTAATTGTGGAACCACCCAAAGTACTAAATGCCTTCCTCTTGGTCTGTTCACCATTACAATACACATTTTTCATTTGTTTTTCATTTGTTTTCCATTTGTTATCCCTTACTTTGTCCTACCTACTTTTTCTATCATATGTATCTTGAATGTTGTTTTTTATTTCACTTTTTACACTCAATTTGTTATTGCTAATAGACTACTGCATGTTCACAGCTGCTGTGCTCTCACCATTGCCTCTTGTACAAACTGTTTTTGGATTTATCAGAGATTGTGGTATTCCTCGATTTGAATGCCAGATAGCAACACAAGAAGAATATTAATGTCAAAAAGATGGGGGATTTTTTTGTTTCAGGGAAAAGCACTGAAAACACTATGCAAGTTTTCATAAGCAATTTATCCTGCTTTCTTCATCCTGTTAAATTCTGGATCAGTTTTATTGTCCATTTGCAGTGTCTGTCCAAGATTTATGTACTGATGGACCAGCCTCATGGTACATTTATCTAAATGCATATGTAACAACTACTGGAAAGCTTTGGCTGGCCACAAAGACCCAGCTTGGGAAGAGAAGAAATTATTACAAGGCCAGGCCTGGAGGGCAAGGATTTTTCACATACATAGGGGGTTTGGAGGGATCTTGAGGGAAAAGGAGAGTTGGTAGGCACCTTGTGGGAACAATGAGACTGAGGCAGAAGGGACCATGACATCTGCATTTCCCTTCTTTAAGACCATGAAAGACAATCCTTAAATGGAGAAATGGAGAGATGTGTGGCTCTGGTTTTTGTCATGGATGCTTGCTTTGGTAGCTGGGGTCCTGATAGGGGAAAAAAAATCAGATAGGAACAACTAATAGTCCTTAATAATTATTTATAATTAATTATATTCTTAGTTATATATTATGTTCTATAATTATATGATACATTATCATATGTATATATAATTGTAAATATATTCTTAATTAATTCTCTCCCCTGCCCCTTTACTTATATTTAATTGTGTTTTAAAAATTCTGTTAAATAATATGTTTGATGTACTTGATCTCATTTCTCATAAACACCTGTGATTTATCCTATCCTTAAAATTACCTTTGTTTGTGGCATGAGGTCATGGGACAGATGTGAGAGCCACACAAGAGAGAGTGATCCTTCCTAGTAGAGAGCTGGGATCTCAACCCCGCCACATCCCAGCTTATTGTTAGCAAATATTACTCTCTAGCTAAGGGAATAAGCATGAGCCATTTTATAACTATACTATCACAAGCAATATCTGGCACATAATAGACACTTAATCAAAGCTAGCTGAGTAACTAAGGCTAATTTTTTTTAAAATATAAATTTGCCTCATAGATTGGAACATAACAGTTAGTAAGGATTATTTATATCTGTACAGGTCTATACAATAGGCATTTTTCATCTACTTGGTTTTTCTTGTGTGGAGAGTTAGGCCAAACTCTTTTGAGTGATTATGGATCTCAGCTAGGAGGCTCTGCAGTGTTTCAGAGCAATCAACACCTAAAGCACGATCATCTGGACGACCTTCCTACTTAGAGAGAATCCTTCTATCATTTGGACTCTGTGCTGGAGTCCTGGGTGATGGTGCCAAGCTCCTTCGGGGAGTATTGGTCTCCCTGCTTTATTCAGCAGCTAGGTGGTGCTGGGGATCGAGTGCTGGACTTGAAGTCAGAAAGACTGAATTCAAATCCTGTCTCAGACATTTAACAGCTAGGTGACCTTTGGCAAATCGCATCTCCTCTCTTAGCCTCAGTTTCCTCGTCAGTAAAATGGCTTCTACTTTCCAGGGTAGTTGTGAAGCTCAAATGAGATAATATATTCAAAGCACTTTGCAAATCTTAAAGCACTATATAAATGTTCATTTAAGCTTCACAATGCTGTAAAATAGGAAATAGAAATATTATGCCCATTTTACAGAAAAGGAAATGAAGGCCTAGAGAGGTTAAATGACTTGCCTCTGATCACCCATCTTATAAACGTCAGAGGAAAGATTTGTTTTTTTTTGTTTGTTTGTTTTTTCTTTTTAAGCAATTGGGGTTAAGTGACTTGCCCAGGGTCACACAGCTAGTGTCAAGTATTTGGTCTGAAGCCGAATTTGAACTCAGATCCTCCTTAACTTCAAGGCCGGTACTCTATCCACTGCACCACCCAGCTGCCCCCAGAGAAAAGTTTTGAAAAGAGGTCTTCTTGATTCTCAAGTCCAAAATTCTATCCACCACAGCACAATGTCAACTGTAAAGCTATATGTCTATTCGTTTATGTCTCAGATTAGGCTAACTTAAATGAGCTAATAAGAGGATTTTCAATTTTATCTTTATTGTAGCATCTGTTGAAGAATGTTTTGTGATTTTAAAACATACATGGAGATTCCTTGTTGGAGAGGAACCTTTAAGTTAGCATTTTCTCTACCTGATCAAATAGTTTTTTATAGACAACAAACAATAAGCATAGTGAGATCTCATATTTTCTTCTTCTTCCAGTCAACTGTGTGCCTGTAAAAATGTATTCTGTTGTAGAATGTCACTTAAGAAAGTTTGGCTGCTATATTCACATATTTTCATCAATGATGCTCCCCATAGGCCTGGACTCATGAAGATTTCATCAAGATAAGTCAAGATGTATCAGTAGTTACCAATATCTTTTAAATATTTTTTTTTAGTAGTAAAATATCCATGTTCTCCACCCCCAATCATTCTTTATTTTCTTGTCTTTCAGGCATCTTGAGCCTCAAACGTGAGGGCCTCAGCACTCTCAAAACTGTATTGCCTCCAGAATATACTTTCTCTCTGTATATGCTTGGCCTGCTCTTCCTCTGGTGGAATAGCATCTTACTGTTATGTTTTTACATTATCGTTATGGTGTAAATATAACAGAATGATGAGAATGATCACATATGCCACATGTGTAAGTCATTCTCATTACTTAATCAGTTACAACTCGTTTCAAGTAATCCAACTGAATTTTACACTTTTTAGACCTTTTCAGATATCAGCAGAATGCTAACATTTCTGATAGTTACTTTTTTCATTCTTTAAGTTGCCCCACTGACCTCTGCTCAAAGCAAGTAAGCATAGTGATCTTTGGTAATGCCCTAGTGAAGCTCAGATGCTTGTAGTTATCCAACAAAAAAAATGGAAAGAATAATATACCGAATCTTCTTTCATGATTGCCTGATAAATGAAGAGCTCTGTAATGAGGTTGACATGGCAGATATGCAAGAGGCAATTTATCCTTTGAAGAGATATTGGGCAGCTCATGTAGCAAGGATGATAGATTGTAGATTATTACAGCTGGAATTTATGTTGTACTTTAAAGTTTACAAAGCGTTTTACAAAATTATCTCAATTGGTTTTCAAAATAAGGGTGTACTGGTGAATGCTTGACAACCAACTCTCTGGGAGTGGAAACGTACACATAGCACACTTAAGGTTTAATCTGTATTATGAAAACCTTCTCCATTACTTTATTAAGTCTACACACTCAGCAAAACAAATCAAGTCCTGTTTGCTGATTTCTGAGATTTAAATGCTCACGCTGAAAAGTGTAACAATTGGCTCTTGTGAGCCCAGTGTGAGCTGGTTCCGGCGCACCCCAGACTACAGATATCATTACCCCCATTTTATAGACCATGAATATGAAGCTCAGAAAGATTACACAACTTGCCTATGATCACTCAGCTAATAAATGCTGGAAATAGAATCTGAATCTAGGTTTTTCAGACACCACGTCTGACATGCTTATGTCTCTATCCCACTACCTCTATGATATCACGCTATATCCCAACATAAGGTAATCCCACAAGACCACAAACGACTGACTGGGAAGCTGAAAATTTTGTAGGATGAGCTAGTAACCTCTCTGGTGCTGGCAAGGGAATGAGCATTTATGTGTCACCCACTATGTGCCACCCACTCTAAGTGCTTTTCACAAATATGATCTCATTTGATTTTCACAATAACCCTCTGAGCTGGGTGCTGTTATTATCCCCATTTTATAGATGAGGAAACTGGGGCAAACAGAGGTTAAGTGAGTTGCCCACAGCCACACAGCTAGTAAGTTTCTGAGGTCAAATTTGAGCTCAGATCTTCCTGAATTCAGGCCCAGCACTCTACCTACCATGTCACCAGCTGCAGGTCATCAAGTTTAGCATTCAATTTATCTGTGTTGCATGTAGAAAATATGGTTATAAATAAATGAATGAAAGGTCTGTAAGGAATCTTTGAATCATATGTTTAGAAGTCTAAAACAGGAAGGGACCTTAGAGGCCACCTTGTCCAAACCTCTCATTTTATAGAGAGGAAAACAGCCCCAGAGACTTGTCCAAGGTCACATAGTCAGCTTCTTCAAAAAGATTATCAACCAGTATTTTTTCCCCATCCCACACCCTGTCCCTCATAAAGGTATTGTCAATCCATATGTCATACTTTTTTGTTAGCCTAATATGGGATTTAAAGAAGCAGACTGGAAGTCCTCTTTTCAAATCCTATCTTTGTCATTTATGAGCTGGATGAGAATGGGCAAGTCACTTAACCTTCTGGGATTCAGGTTCTTCATCTGTAAAATGAAGATAATACTTCTAGTTCCTATTCCATAGGATTGTGAAAACTTAAATGAGCTTGTACCAAGGATCATAGACATGTCAATCATTATAAATGGTTTTTATAGCATTCAATCCAACGTAGGAGCAAAGGTTACCAAAGAGATATAGGTATCGGCCTACTTGTTGTCACTTGTCTTGGTTTAGTTAGAGTTCTGAGATATGAAACAATGTATCTATAACTGGTAGATATATGTGTCCCATCTGATGGGTACAGCTCTATTTTTCAGGTTGAACCCATTATAAAGTCAAAGAGCCAATTCCTAAGTGGCATTGCTAACTCCTAACCTGATCCTGTTTCCAATAATAAAAGCCAGATTATAAAAAGTCCCATGCTCACACTGGTGGTTACAGGGTATATCTCAAACCAGAGGGACCTCTGGGAGAGAATAAGATTATGGTTTTAAGAGACTGGGCAACTTTCTCCTCACAGCTATGCCTCTCTCTGAGAGGTCATATTTGTTGTGTTAGTTTAAAGAATTTGGTAGGTGTGGATTTATCTGATCAGAATAGCTCTGAGCCTCCATCTCATGAGAAAATGTCAACGCTACCCCTGACTCTGTTGTATATTAAAGAAGAACCTTAGTTATGTGAAAATAGTAAAATGGCATCTGCCACACAAGCCACCAAACAACCATGAATGTAGAGTGGCATAGATTCAACAAAACAAAATCAAATACTTAAAACTACTAAATGACTATACCTACAGCTTCTTCTCGACCTAGGTTGCCTACAACAAATCCATAAGAGAGGCTTATCTTCCACTATATTCTGTACTTAGTAGACCTCATCTGGATTATTTTTTCAGTTCTGGACACCACAGTTTAATAAAGACCTTGATAAAATGGAGAGCATCCAGAAGAGGGCCACCAGAATAATGAAGGTCCTTCAGTAAATTTTGTTTTAGGAGTGACTGAAGGAACTGGAAGTGTCTAGCTTGGAGAAAAGAAGCCTCAGGTGAGACTTCAAGTATTTAAAAAGTTGTCATGTGGAGTAGGGATTAGGTGTGTTCTGTTTGGTCCCAGAGAACAGAATGAGAAGCAATGAATGGGAGTTGCAAATTGTTCAAATTAGGCTTCATGTCAGACAAACTTTTTAATACTTCAAGCTATCCAACAGTCAGCAAATCAAGGATTTATTAAGTCACCTAGTCAGATATTGTACTAAGTGCTAAGGATGTAAAGAAAGGGGAAAAACAGTACTTACTCTCACAGTCTAATTGGGTGACAATATAACTATACACGATTCAGCCCACTATCTTTCTTCTTTTCAACTTTTGACCCAAAGTCCAGCTATATTTTTTGGTTGGAGATACACAGGCTTATTGTCCAGCTATATTGTCTTCATCAGATATACATACTGTTGGACAAGCTCTTTCGGGTATCCATTTGGATGTATGTTGATGTGGTCCATGTTGAACATTGTTGGTGAAAGCTTGTTCCCCACTACCCTCCTCCAGGATGAGCGTATAGATCAGAGGTTTAATTAGTGGATGGTTGACTGCCATAAAGATTTTATATAGATGGGAGAGTAGGCATGGTAGGTCATTGTTTTTGGTATCAATAAATTCTGAGATTTTTCTATACTTTTGGTATCTTCTCATCCTTTAGATATCTTGTAAATCAGTCCCTCAATGTCTTCACGATTGTATTATCTTCAGCATGGATCTTCTCTAGATATAATTGGTCCAATCCAACTGCCTTTCTCATTTTTATTCTCTTTAGTGACATTTCTACTTCCTCTAAAAGCCACTCAGGGACTGTGATGTTAAGGTCTAAGTGTGGTGTCTTCATTACCCTTGATGAAACCCCCCCCCCAACAATTTGTAGTACTGAGTTTTGCAAATCTTTTTAATTTTTCTTCTGCTTGTTGTCCTCTCTGTTTTCATCCTTGAATATCCTTGGGATGTTTTTGTTTAGTTGGATGTCTTTCCAGGTTTTCTTTAGACTAGTTAGACTCCATTGTTTCTTCATGTAATCCTCCCCCTTTTTTTGCCACCAGTGACCAGTTCCCCAGTTCCATTTAACAATTTAACATCAATTAACTTTTCCACATGGATAGTTATTTTGAAAATACAGTGAAAACAGAAATGTAAACACATTTCTTCCCCCAAACATCCCAAGCCCAAGATCTTTGGAGTCAGACCCTCTGCTCTATCACCGCAGTCTCTCAGACTTAACATAGTTTCTACACAGTACAAATCCTACTGAGTTCATATCCAAATGTAGCATTACTGCTGGGTGAGTCTCTGTGTCAGCTGCTGTTGGGCTGGGCCTAGTAGGTCACTCCTTGAGGTCTCAGAGCTGAATTGGCTACAAAACCTTCACTTGACACCCAGACCTCAGGCCGCTCTCCTGACTTCTCAGTGCTTATAAAGTCATAATCATCTTCAATACTCTTCAACTGAAACAAAGGACAAAAGTATAGCCCCAGAATTGCAGCATGTAATGGTCACATTTTGGCCTTGGATGAGGAGGGCCCCATGCTTCTCTCTTTACAGCATTGTCTCTCTCCTCTTACTGGACATTATCAGACAGGAAGAAGTCACAGAAAGAGAGAGGGCTGAGGCTCTGGTCAGCTAGTAGTTTGTGAATGCATCTTTAGTTCTGGCTGTGAAGCTACAGCCAATCAGAGAGTCTCCTAGTCACCAATACATGGTTTGTAGATCAGAGCCAGTTACAGAATGTCTACATGCTCCAGATTGCTCCAAGGTACTTCCATTACATGTTATCTTGACTCTCCCAGAAATAGACTCCCTAGCCTCTTCTATATAAGGAAATGTATCAGCTGAGCATGATATCTTCTCACAAGTGCTGGTAAGGAAGGAAGGAAGGAAAGGAAGACAGAAAGGAAGGAAAGGAGGAAACAAGCATTTATTAAGCACATTTATTAAGCATAGTGCTAAGCACTATGTTAAGGACTTTACAAATATGATCTCATTTGGTCCTCATAACAACCCAGGGAAGTAAATGCTTATTATTAGCCCCATTTTATAGTTGGGAAATTCAAACTGAGGGAGGATAAGTACATTGCTAGGGCCACACAGCTAGTAAATGTCTGAAGACACATTTGAACTCAGGCCTTCCTGACTCTTTATCCCAGCTCTCTGTCCACAACTACATGTAGATACCGTTAGGCATCATTGGCCAGTCCCCTGTTAACACAGTACAGATAGAATGAATGAATACATACAACATTTATTAAGCACATACTCCATGCAAAGCACTGGGGATACAAATAGAAAAGAAAGATAGTCCCTATTCTCAAGGAGCTCACCTTCTAATAGGGAAGACAACACATATAAGGTTTCAGCTGCAAGTCAGATGGAAAAGTTCCAGTGTTCTTAGTGTGTGGCCACAAAGCAAATGGTAATGCTTCTTCTTTAATGCCATTTTCTACCAGTAAAATCTTATCAGTCTCTAATTTTGAACTATTTGACACTGCCAAAGACTGGTAATGAGAACTTTCTTTTCTGGATCTTCGGTAACTGGACTGTATCACCTACAGGAGCAATTGCCAGGATCCATCTTCACAGTTGATAGGATTCGTTGGCCCCTTCTCCACAGGAGCTGCTTTCCTGGATGATAGCTGTGAAGGTTGCTATTCCCAAGGCCCTTGGGTTCACAGTGCTGGGATGTCCCCATCAAGGAGAGAGGGAAGGTGGTGATCAAGGTGGTGGTGGCTTGACTTGCCCTCCTATCTCTCCCTTGCTGCTTCAGCAAGAAGACAGACAGCTGTAATTGCCCAGCTTCATTTCTAATATCTCTTGATTCAGTGGTAATACCAGGGTCCCCACATGGAATCTTCCCATCAGGACAAAGTACTATACTGATACTGAAAGAAGCAAGGACATTGAATCATTGTATTGGAAGGATTGGTTGTGTAGAAGGGATAGAAGAAATGGCTGTGTCAAAAGCCTATTTTAATTATTTCCACATTATAACCACTGCACTTTGAATCCTAACCCAGGGAGCCTCAATGAAACACAATTCGATTTCGAATTCACTTAGGGGACCTATTAAAAAAGTTTCTGCTAGCACCTGCCCTGTCACCTTTTTTTCAAGCACCAGGTCTAGCTGTTCTTGGCTTAAATTCTTAAACCCATTTCTCCTGAGACATCCAACAAGTTATCGAGGGGTTTGTAGGGTCAGAGATTTTAAAGATGGAAATGATCTAAGTCCATTTATTCCAATTCCCTTATTTTACAGATGAGGAAACTAAGGCTCAAGACCCTGGTTTGATCAGGGTCAAGCAGTAAGGCAGAATTCTTGAACCTAAGAGGTCCTATTAACCCAGACACTTCAATGGGGTAAGGATCCATTATGGGGGTTGAGGGAGGAGGAAAAGAGACAAAAGAGGAGGAGATTATCGATTGTACTTTAAAAAAAACTTTATTGATGTTTTTGTTTTTTGACATCACCATAATTTCCCCCAGTATCCCTCCCCTTCCCAGAGAGTTAGCCATATAGCAAATAGTATTTTGAGAGAGAGAGAGAGAGAGAGAAAGAGAGAGAGAGAGAGAGAGAGAGAGAGAGAGAGAGAGAGAGAGAGAGAGAGAGAGAGAGAGAGAGAGGAGAGAGAGAGAGAGAGAGAGAGAGAGAGAGAGAGAGAGGCGCGGGGGGGAAGACGTCATAACTGATCAATGTATCGAAAAAGTCTGAAAAATGTGATTATGTAACATCTGTGGACCTTTCACCTTTGCCAAGGGGCAGGGTGGGAGTGTCTTCTCATATCTCTTCTTTAGAGTCATGATTGTTCTTTATAATTTTGCAAAATTCACATCTGTGTAGTTGGGTTTTTTTTTCCATTTACACTGTTGTAGAGGTTGTGCATTATTATTTTCTTGGATCTGCTTACTTCACTCTGCATTAACTCATGTAAATCTTTCCATGCTTCTCTGTATTAATTACATTCATTATTTCTTACATCTTAGTGATTTTCCATTACATTCATGTACCACGATTTATTCAGTCATTACCCAGTAATGGGCATCTCCACATTTCAAATTCTTTGATATTAACAAAAAGTGCTGCTACAACAATTAAGGTGAATATGGGGTCTTTTCTGCTTATCGATGGCCTCCTTGGGGCAAATGCCTAGTAATGGAATCTCTGGGTCAGAGCATGGCTATTTGGGTCACTTTAGTTGCATAATTCCAAATCACTTTCCACAATGGTTGTACCATTTTACTGCTTCACCAACAATGCACTAGTGTTCCTATCTTCTCACAAATCCTCCAACATTGGTCTCCCATCTTTTGTGCTCTTTGACAATTTGCTGAGTTTGAAATTAATCCTTAGGGTGGTTTTGACCCAACTGCACTTTATGAATGAAAAAGGAAACTGAACGATATAGAAAACAAAGGAGCTCCCCAGTTCTGGGAGCGTCAGTTCTGACAAGAGGAAGTGACCTTCCAGAGGGTGGTGGGCAAAGCTCAGAGGAAGAGCCCTTATGCCTGTATGGATGGATTCTTCTTCCAATCCCCCGAGTACTTCTAGCCTCACAAGCCTGAACAGGCCTCCAGCCGCAGCGGTCGCTAGGGCGCGCCCCTCTAGAGAAGCCGTGGGCCCTGCATAGCTCCCCACCCAAATACCTTTTGCCCCAAAAGCGCCCTCGCACTACGCCGCTGCGACCGCTGCGAATCCTGGGACTTGTGGGCGTTCTCCGCACAATTCCTGCAGGGAAGCTGGGTAAGCTTGGCCACTCGGAACTACATTTCCCAAGATCCCTTGAGCCACAAACGAGTCGCTTGGTTGGAAGGAGGGAAGGCGTCGCGGTTTCCAAGAGCCGCGCTGTCTTAGTAACCAGCCGGCTGTGATTCTCCAAAGCTGGGGACGCCTGCGCTTAAGCCCCTCCTCCGTTTCCAGTTCCCTTTCCCCGAGAGCCTTCGCTGGAGAAAGAACGGCCCTCCCTCGTTGTCCTAGTGATTAAGCAGACCCCGCCGCCCCCACCCGGGAGCGGGAGGCAAGGCGGGAGAGAGTAGAGAAGGGAGGGAGCAGGGTCTGCCTGTCTTCTAAGCACGAGGACTTGGGCACTGCCTTTTCCACGGGGGCAGGGGAGCCCAGAGCTGGACAGCTGCAAGCGCGGGCAGTAACGGAAGGAGAAGGGAGGGAGGCTGGCTAACTCTGGATGGGGGCGGAAATCCAGCCCCCACTGTTAGGGGGGATGAGTATTGGACAGGGGTAGGTTCATTGCCCCTCGCAGTGGGACCCACCTTTGCTGCACCCCAGGAAGGGCGGTTTGGAGGGAGCGAGGGTCTTTACATGACAGGCAGGTGAGGGGTGCACAGAGCTACGACGTGCGTGGGGACGAAGAGGCATCCTGGTGAAGCCTAGCTGTTCTCAGGTTGTAAATGGATTTAGGGCCCCCACCCCCACCCCAAACTACTGGTTCAAAGCCAGACAGTGTATCTCCACCCTGCACCCTATGTTAAAGCTTTGGCTTATATTATACCTTTAGGAAACGTTTATTAATCTCCACTTCATAATTGTTTAGCTTTTTCCCAGACCCAGGAGTAGTCTGTGTCAATGACTAATGTCTCTGTTTCTGTCTCTCTGTGTCACGGTCTCTTTCTGTGACTCTCCTCTCTCCCTCCTTATCTTCCCTCTCTCTGTAAGCCCGTATAGACACACACACACACACACACACACACACACACACACACACACACACACACACACACACACCCAAAAAACACCCTCTCTTGTTTCTTTTTCCTCAGATTCAGAATCTCGTATGGCGCTTTTGATTTAGTCCCAGGAGGCTGGCGAGCACATTGAAGCTGGAGCTCTTTAATTTTTTTTTTTCAATACACATCTAGGGAGAGAAGAATGTGGATATATAAAAAAAAATGCCCCCAAAGAATTTGAACAAATATATGTTTTTTTTTTCCTTTAAAAATGACCATTCGACTTCTGTCTTGGTTTTAGGGTCATTTTTTAATTGAAAGAGCAGAAGATGTTCTAAAGCGTAGTTACCAGCTAGCTCAGCCACCAACCAGCGTGATTTGTTAGATATTTTGTAACAGTGGGGAGTGGGGAGGAGCTGCAAGCTAGGGTTAGTTTGGGAATCATTTGGTTAGATTGGGTGACTTTTTGTGTCTATGTGTGTGTGTGTGAAACCTAGTAATTTTATTTAATTCTATTTTTCTCTCATTCACTCATCCTGGATGTAGATGGACAATTTGGAAATGAAGGATCATGATGGAAAAGCTTGAAAGAGTTCCTGGTAAAATCCAGGTTGTCACCGGATAAATCCAGGGGATTGCTGCAGAATCCCAGCCCTCCACAACTTAAACATACAGACCAGTTCGTATCCTTACCGTTTCAACATATAGGTCTCTGTTTTTAAAAAAGGTGTGTTTGGGAAGGGGAGAGAACCCGAAGAAGCTCTTTCGGTGCCAATTACGAAAAGGGGCAGCCCCCAAAGAGACCTTGCAGGTGGTGACACCTGGAAGTTGCTTTTGTCTTTGGAGCAATATCCGTCCAAGCGCAGAGAGTGTTTCCATTTCATCTATCTCCCCCAAAGTGTCTGGGTTGCAAACCCGCGGAGCGGCGGCGGCAGCAGCAGCAGCTGCTCATCTCTAGCAGCAGCAGCAGCATCAGATTATGGTGGCAGCGGGCACACGGGTCTGTGGATGCGTTTCCTCCTGGAAATCAGAATTTCCAAGTGCCAACTGAAGGCTGTCAGCCCTGCCGCAGCCCCGAGCCCTTCCCAGCGAGAGCCTTAGGCAAGGTGGGGGAGCGAGAGGGAGGGAAGACGACCAAGCCGATTCTGTGTGTGTGTGTTTGTGTGTCTGTGTGTGTCTGTGTGTGTGTCTGTGAGTGGGGTTGCGTTATCATGGCGGATCGGACAGCTCCTAGATGCCAGCTTCGGCTGGAGTGGGTTTACGGTTACAGGGGTCACCAGTGCCGCAACAACCTGTACTATACCACGGGCAAGGAGGTGGTCTACTTCGTGGCTGGAGTCGGGGTGGTGTACAACACCCGGGAGCACAACCAGAAATTCTTCTTGGGACACAACGACGACATTATCAGGTAAGAGGAGTAGGCTGGGGTTGGAAGCTGGAAAAGGGACAGGGCAAGATGAATCAGCCGGTCTTTTCTCACGATAAGGTCTGGAAGTCATAAAAAGCAATGCCTTTGGTTCAACCCGGCACAACAGAAAAGAACATTTTCAAGGCCGAGTGTTTCAGGGGGAGGGAGGGTGGTGGTGTGGGGGACGGTGTGCACTGATTGCTTTCATTCTCTTAAGGGACATCAAGGCTCTAAGGAGTAAGTGTCTTGATATTTGTTGTTGTTTTTCATTCTTGCTACAAGTGGAGGGATCCTAGGTAACTTTTAAACACTTCCCCTTTACCCCCCTTTGTTGGTTAAAGATAGGACATGTTAATAGTACCAAAAGCTTGAACTGTTACCTTTTGGGTGTCACTCAGAATATTGCCAGAGTGGCAATGTAAAGGGAATTAATTTTTGTCGAGAGAGAGAGAGAGAGAGAGAGAGAGAAGAGAGAGAGAGAGAGAGAGAGAGAGAGAGAGAGAGAGAGAATCTGGTACCCTTTTCACATCACTCTAAATCTGAAGGATTTCTTTAGGGAGGTGTTTGTTTTTTAAAAATACTGTACTACAATATTTAACTTGGCAATGTTTGAATATCTTATAGTATGGTGGTGAGAGTCTAAGACGATCCTTCCACATTAATAAGGTTATTAAATACTGGCATCTGCTGGGTCACAACACATCCTACCTGCCAGACCCTACAACAACCAACATCTGGCAGCTGATGACACTAGACTGTTAGCAGAGTAAAACTGGAAGACTGGCCAGTTTAGGGACTGATGATAGTAAGCTGTGGAAAGAATTAATCTGATTCTTGGTATTCATTTCCCTGTCTCAACCAAAACAAATGTTTTCTTCCAACTTCATAGCTCCTGGGTGACCAAGCAAGGTGTGGCCCAGATGGCTTTCAAAGGGAATCTCTTTCAGCCTTTGACAGCTAAGGAAGGTTTTCCAGCTATGGGAGTAGCCTCCAATATGAATGAAATAAAACTAAGAGAAACTATGTTTGACTATTTATACTTCTTGTATTTGCACATTCTAAAATAAACATTTACTTCATATGCATTTTCAAAAATGTATTATCTTAATGTAAGGACCTTTTTTAGCATTTAATTGCAGCAGTGAAATGGTTAATCAGTGTAAAAAGTTACTCATAATTTGGGTTCAGAGCATATTTCCCATTGCAATGAATGATACTGAATTGGGCTGCTTTTCCTGCCCATATTTCAGTATTCCTGGTGCTGTGCTGAGACAGTGAATTTATGTTTGGAGACCAAACGAGTTGGAAAATTAATGATATGAAATATAAAATAAGCTGGAGTCTTGATTTTTCAAAGTTCAAGATTTTTGTTACTTAGAGTTCTCACCCTTTGAGAAAAATAACACATGAAACTTCGTTCATATTGCATGTGAGAGAACAAATCTTGTGCCTACAACCTGTTAATAGAAAGGGTGCTGATCTGGATATTTGCAATACCTTTCCTCTCTGCAATTTTGCTTCTTTGATTGCACTGCTTATTATTAAAGTCACACATGTGAACCACTAAATTAAATGATTGGATATTAAAAAAATTTTAAAGACATTATGTATTTGTTTTATGTCTTAGGACATTACATCCATTACAATATCTTCATAAAGATGTGATTATTTGGGGATGCAGAGGGTTTCTACTATACTAGGAAGTCCCTAAGGTTAAATGATATTGACATTATAATTAATTGAACAACTCTGAGAAACTGGACCCCTAAATCAAGAGCTTTCAAATGTTGGAAAACCTGAACAGTAATGCAATTTTTAACAGTGAGATGGGGTGAGGGTGGAGTTGCAGTAAACCATTGTAGTGACAGGCTAATTGGACCATTGGAGATGTAACAGTATAGGGCTGATTGGGGTTTATAGAAACCTTTCAACCCCAAATAATCAGATTTTTTAAACAAGGTGGAATAATTTACACCCCAAAATTATTTGTGGAGATACTAAAATTTATAAAAAAGAAAAAAAGGATAGTTTATCTCCTCATATATATTGCTTTCTTTAAGAGTGTATGCATTCAGAGATAGCACTTTATTGTTAGATTCTCTAGCATATTTGATTGGGTCTAAATAAATGCAGCAGTAGATTTCTGGTTTCTGCTTGTAATCTCTTTTTCATAGGAATAAAAAAAAGAAAGATAATTGAGCACAAACAAAAGATTATATTTTAGCCTAGATTTCTTTTTAAAATTATCATACTTCAATGTTGTTATTTTACTTTATTTTCTATGTTCACTTGTTTATTACTGAGAGTTGTGGCACATGATTTGTCCCCCCCCCTTCATTTTTAATCCTTAGTATTTTGAGCTCTGATGTGCACAACTGCTATTTAATTTCAGAAACAAGATAGATGATTAAAATCCATGTTGTGAATTGCTAACAGCTTACATACTAGAGATATATGCACGTATATGTTGGGATAAATACTTAAGTCTTTTATAGATTTTGATTAATTTCTGAGTCACACAAGTACAATTTTTCCATAATATATTGAAAATTATCCAGCAAATAAGGGTATTTTCAAGCTTTTCACCAGTCATCATTTAGATTTCTTGTACCATTGACTACCTTGATTCAATAAACTATGTTAAGATAATTAATATCATCCTATCTCATATTTTGCTTTTGTATTATTTTGAAAGTAGACACATTTCACACATTTTAGCTACTGTTTCTTTGTTATTTATATCACCTTCTTCAGAATATTAGCTAGAAAGCCAGCTCAATAAATATTGAAAACATCCCATTTCAAGAAATCAAGTCATCTCTGTAAATTAAGTTGATGCCTAGTAATAATGTAGGATTTGGCAGAACAAATTGTAGTCCATTGGTAAATTTGTCCTCCTGCAGTGATGGGCAGTAAGTTTAAGATAATTTTTTTTTTAAGTTAGTGTACTAGGAATAATGTGATTTATTGGACCTGGAGACTCACTTTTCTTTTCTTTTTTTAATGATTGCCTTTTAAGCCATATAACATATTAGAGGATGATGCCACATTTTAGCTGTCTTAATAAAGCTACATAGAAGGAACTAAAATAATTTGAGATATTTTAAAATAAAAGTGTTTTCAATGAGAGAGTTCTTAAAGACAATCAATAAGCTCATATTGAGTACCTACTATGTTCTAGTTGCTGGGGATACAAATACAAAAAATGAAGCAATCCTTATCTCAAGGACCTAATGTTATATTGGGGAGATAACATACATAAGTACATAGAGAATAAATACAAGGCAATTAAATACAGGGTAGTTAGGGCTGAAGAGCACTAACAGTTGAAATCAGTAAAAGTTTCATGTAAAAGGTGATACTTAAGCTGTGTGAATACAGAGATGGAGACAGATGTAAGAGATGTAGTAAAGGAAGAAATGACAACATTTGACAACTGATTGACTATATGGGGTGAGGAATAGGAAGAATAGAAGATGACACCAGGATTGCAAACCTTGGTGACTGATGAGATGGTATTGCCCTTGACAGGAATAAAGAAGTTTTGAGGAAGGGTGGGTTCATAAGATTTCTGATTTGTGACAACCATTATTCTAGAGTGCCAATGGTGAAAAATGTTACACACCTCCTAACAGAGAGGTGATGGGCTCTACTCAGAGTGAGGCACACATTTTTGGACATGGCCAATGTGGTATTTGTTGTGCTTGACTATGTGTATATGCTATACAAGGGTTTTTCTTTTTTCTTTTTTTCTCAGTGGGGGATAGGGAGGTGGGAGGGAGAGAAAATAAATATTTATTAATTGAAAACAATTTAAAAAGGAAAAAGATAATGTAAAGTATTCCAAGATGCAGATCACAACTCATCCAAGCCTGTTCATCCTGTGTAACTCATGCATTCCCAACCAAAACAAAAAGAGAAGGAGGGACCTTACTCACTGTTCACTGCCCCAGAGCACAGATTCCATCCGACAAATGGCACCTGTTATAGAAACAAAAAAATCTGGGGAATAGTGGGTATGCTAGCAGAGGGGTATTTTCCCAATGGAAAATACATACATGGTTGCTGCTGTCAGTGTCTGGGTAGCAGTTATGTTATAACTGACCTGACGGTCCTTTTCCTGGCTCAGAAGAGGAGGAGTTGGGAGCTTGTATAACTGGAGAAGGGAGTAAAGGGGAGGAGTGTCAAGGGATTTAAAAAGGTTTGGTTGTGTTTGAGACAAGTTCCTTGGCTGGCTATCACAAACAGGGTAGGATGGAACTTACCTTTCTTACTATCCTCTCTAGCTGGTTGCTCACACCTTTCTTTGGGCTGCCCTACTTTGAAAATCATTGGTCTACAGAATAGTGTACTTACTTTTCAATTTTATGCTCAAAGTCTTAAACATTTGTCCCCAGTTGACCTTTTCAGCCTTCTGCTTCAGGCATAGTCCACTTATTATTTTCTAAATAAGCTTAGCACCTTCCCTCATGCAAAAATGACCTCTTAATTTTCTCTACCTATTTAAATCTTGCCTATTCTTTAAAACCAAGAAATTCCACCACTTCCATGAAGCTTTCCATGGCCACATTAGTTGTCATTGAACTCATGCAGTTGTAATTGTTGTTGTTGTTGTTGTTGTTATTTAGTCATTTTTCAGTCATGTCCAACTCTTTGTGACCCTTTTTTGGGTTTTCTTGGCAAAGATACTGGAGTGGCACCATTTAGTGCCCCACAGTTTTAATTACCTCCATAGTTTACTTGGTCCTTACTTTTTGCTTTGTACTGTTAAATTTTTAAAAATCTATTTGTTATGTCTCCAAATAGGTTATAAACTACAGGTAAGACTGAGAACCATGACTTTGTTGTTAGGAATTCAACAGATAAAAAATGTATTGATTTATTTTAAAATATTCACCTCTTGCTGTCTCCTATAACATGACTTCTAGACATCTTTAAATGTTTTCAGGTTCAAGTTTATTTTAGGAATATGATCAGCTTTGAAACTTTTGGGAACCAGGTATGGTAATGAATGCCTATAGTCCCTTCTACTGGGGAGTCTGAGACTGGTAGATCAATTGAGTTCTGGAGTTCAGAGCTATAGTAGGGCTAAAACTAATAGGGTATCTGCACTGTCAAGCACCAATATTGTGAGCCCCTGGGGAGTGGAAGGCTACCAGGCTGCCAAACTGGCCAACTGTCAAAACTTCTGTGTTAATCAGTATTGAGAATAGGACCATGAGTGTCTGCTTTGCTTCAAACCAAGGGGGACATAGGGAGATCCAGTGTCTAAAACAAAAAGAATAGAATAAAAGAGAAAAAGAAAGAGAGAGAAAAAGGAAGGAATAATAGAAGAAAGAAAAAAAATGAAGAAAGAAGAAAATGAAAAAAATTGTTGGTAATATTTTATTAAAATACCTTCCATAACTTGCCTTTAGCCAGACTAATCGTGATCAAGATAGTATGGAACTGGTCCCACCACTGTACATATTTGATTTGGACAGACAGCAATGGTTTGGGCAGGTATACCCAATTAACATTAATATGATAACCTAAAAAGGTTAGAGTATGAATTTCTTAATAAACAGATGAGTCTGAACATTGGGGCCACTCATGTGACTTTTTTATCGGGTCCTGCTGATCTGTTTACATGGATATGAAACAACTGATTGCAAAGGAAATTTAGGGTGTGCTAGCAAATAGCAATTACTTTGTAGATGTGACCATAGATTATAGTCCATATAGTTAGACAGTTATAATTTCATTATTGCTACACTTTTGTTAATCATTCATTTATGATTATCTTCTTTTATTCCTTACCACCCACTCACTTTCAAATAACCAGATCCCTGACAGTGTAATTATAGATCCATAGAACAAGAGAAAGTGTGAGGAAGGGAAGGCAAGGGAGACCAGAATTCTTATTTAGGTTACTAACACCCTATTGACTGCAGCTTGAAGAACATGGTACTGTACTGTGATGTCATAAAGAGCATATCATACTGTTTACCGCAATAGGTAAATATTGCCTAAATATAGAAGGTCATCTCATTAAAAGGAAAATGGATGAAGGTACCTTTTTCGACTACGTGCAGTATAGGAATTTTTAACTGAACAAAGAATTGAGATTACAAAAGCCGTAACAGACAATTTTGATTACATGATGCTGCCTCACTTAAATCTAATTCACATGGAAGTCAAGACATCACCCCGTGATGTCATTGGTCCTTTTGATGTTGAAAAGCTTTTGCATGAACAAAATCAATGCAACTAGATTAAGAAGGGAAACTGCTAATTGGGGGAAAATGTCTTTGCATCATTTATCTATAATAAAGGTATGATATCTAAGATATGTAGGAAATTTATGCACATGTATGTAAACAGTCATATAGATTAGGGGCCAAAAGGGACCTCTAACATCCTCATTTTACAAATGAAAAAACAGACTTACAGAGATTAAATAACTTGTCCAAGGTCACATAGGCAGTGAGTAGTAGAAGTGAGATTCAAGCCCAGGTCTCTGGACTCCAAATAAACTGTTCTTTCTGTTTCATTATGTACTAGAATGTGAGCTCCTTGAAGGGAAGACTTATTTCCCTTTTTGTTTCGTATCCTTAAAGATTTTATTGATTGTTTGTTAGAGGAGCTAAGGGAAGACAAGCCTACCATTATTCTGTTGGTGGAGCTGTAAATTGATCCAACCATTTTGGAAAACAATTTGGAGTTATAAAAAATAGTGATGATATAATCCGTTAACCCATAGATCCTACTGCTATGCATATATTCCAAAGAGGCCAAAGATAGAAATAAAGGTTTTATATATGCCAAAAGATTAATAACAACATTTTTCCCGTGGAAACTGGAAACAAAGTAGACACCCATTTGGTTGGGGTTGTGCTTCATAAATGGAATGGAATCATAGGATTTCAGAAGTAGAATCTCCTTCAGCATCCATCTAGCCCAATCCAAAGGGAATCCACACTATACTGTATGCAGCAACTGATTGTCTAGCCACTGCTTGAAGACCACCAAGTAGGAAGAACCCACCACTTCTTGGAGCAACCCATTTCACTTTGGAACAACTTGGAATTTTTGGGAAGTTTTTCCTGACATAAAACCTATCTCAATGTGTCTCTTTGTGCCTTCCTTAGTCTTCTTTTTCCTGCCTAAAACTTCCTTATTCCATCAACCAATCTTCCTGCCTTAGACTCAAGGCCCTTTACCATTCTGGTTGCTCTCTTCTAGATACTCTTCAGCTTATCAGTCTTTCTTAAACTGTAGTGCTCAGAACTGAACATGATCATGCTATAAGACAATAAATATGAGGAATTCAGAGAAACATGGGAAGGCTTAAATGAATTGATGAAGAATAAGCAGAACCAGGAAAATAATATACACAATGACTACAAATATGTCAATGTTAAGAACAAAAAAGAAAGAAAGAAAGAAAAAGAAACCAAACCATTTATAATTATAATTGACAAACTTGGTACTAAAGACCAGATGAGAAAATGCACCATCTTCCTCTTGTTGAAGAGATGGGGCCCTGTGGGTATGGAATGTCACAGATACTATTAGACATGGTAGATGTTTCAATTGCTTTTGCTGATGTACTTTGTTTTTATAAGGGAAGGCTAGATGGGTTGGAAAGATATATTCAGAAACAAATATGGTATAAGAAAGCAAAAATCACCTATAAAGCTTTTTTAAAAAAGCATCATATCAACTCCATTAATAATGTTATCAGATATGTTGATTAGCTAGTAGCTTAGTGAAAAATTAGTCCTGGTTACACCTTCTCTACTCAATTGATCAATATTTATTAAATGTCTATTATAAGCTAGGCAGTGCTGAACTCCAAACAAAACTCCTACCTTTGAAGTCCTTGTTGCCCCTAACTACTCTCCTTCCCTTCACACCCACCCCCCACTAGAAAAAAAACACTATATACTATCTATATATGCTATATACTTTGGAATGTAGAAGCTACTAGTGCATTTTATTTTGATTATTTACATAGAGAAAAAGGTTTGAGAAGGATGACCTCTCATTCTGATTTTAGCTGATTCCTTTGCCTCTTGTTCTCTGACCATGCAAATCAATTCCAATTGTCTTTAAGAAGCTGAATAAGCATTCTTAGCAAGTAGGTGTCCCTTGGAAATTTAATACTGAGTGGGTACTACAGGCATACCTCAGAGATGTTGTGGGTTGGGTTCCAGACCCCCAATAAAACAAATATCTCAATAAAGTGAGTCACACAAAGTTTTTGGTTTTCCAATGCATGTGAAAGCTATATTTACACTATACTTTAGTTTATTAAGTGTACAATAGCATTATATCTAAAAAAAAAGTAACACAAATTTAAAAACTACTTCATTGCTAAAAAATGCCAATCATCATCTGAGCCTTCAGTCAGTTATAATCTTTTTGATGGTAGAAAGTCCTGCCTCAATGTTGTTGGTTGCTGACTGATCAGGGGATGGTTACTCAAGGTTGGGGTAGCTATGACATTTTTTAAAATAAGACGACAATGAAGTTTGCTGCATAGACTTACTCTTGTTTGAACACTTAGAGGCTATTGTAAGGTTATTAACTGGCTTAATTTCAATATTGTTGCATCTCAGAGAATAGACCAGAAGAGTAGGAGACACAGAAGGGTGGGTTGGAGGAGCAGTCCAAACACAAACAACATTTATTATTTGCCATCTTATATGGGCACCGTTAGTGTCACCCCAAAATAATTACAGCAGTAATATCAAAAATCACTGATCACAAATCACTGTAACAGATAATAATGAAAACGTTAGAAATTTTGAAGAATTACCAAAATGTGACTCAGAGACACGATGTGAGCACATGCTTTTGGAAAAATTGTGCTGATAGACTTGCTTGATGTGGGATTGCCACATCAGGAGAGAGAGATGGTAAGATGTGAATAAATAAACCCTGAATAAACCGATCTGTGAATTTATAATCTGGGGCCTGTGGGGTTTTTTAATGCATATTTTGATTTCCATATTTCAATAGGATTGATTTCCTTTGTAATCTTATGTATTTATTTCATGCATTTAAAAACATTATTCTGAGAAGGGGTCCATGATGTCTTTTCTTGGTCTAAACTAGAATTAGGAGGGAAGAGAGGGAACAAGCATTTATTAAACACCTACTATGTGCCAGGTGCTGAGCTAAGTACTTTACAAATATCTCACTTGATCCTCACAACAGCCCTGTGAGGCAGGTGCTATTATTAACCTCATTTTCCACCTGACTTCCAGAGAGGCCCATGACACAGAGGTTAAGTTCCCATGCTATAGTTTCTAGCTTCAGCTCTGCTGTTGACTAGCTATTTGGCCTTGGGCTAAGTTATTCTTCATCACTTGGTCTCAGTTTCCTCATCTGTGAAATGAAGGGGTTGGATTAGGTTGGTAGTTGGCAGATCCCTTAGGGAGTCCTCAAGAACCTTTAAGGGAATCTCTGAAGTAACAACAAGAATGATAATACTGTTCCCTTTTCTAACTATTTATCTGTATGTGGCTGGACTTTTTTTTCCATGTACTTCAACCAGAACAATAGATTATAATGGTTTGAATGCAGAAGCTGATATGAAAATCTAGCTGTCTTCTATGGAGCCAGACATTAAAGATATTTGCAAAAAAAAATTTTTTTTAAAAACCCCACTCTTCTCAGTCAATTTCTTTTGTTTTGGAAAATAGAGTTATTTTTAGTTTAAAATGTGTTATTTATGTTAACATGTAATGAATTTATTGTTATTTTTCAGTGATTTAATAGTTTTAAAATGTTATCGGTATTAATTTCTAATATGGTAAATGTTGTTAAAAATAATTCACATGAGCAAAAGTTCTTTGGGGACCTCAATAATATTTAAGAGCAGAAAGGGATCCTGAGACCAAAAAGTTTGAGAACTACTAGATCAGACTGTTTGTAACATTCTTTCCAATTCTCATGTGATTCTAGAAGTGCTAAATGCATAGGAAGACTGATATTGGTAAAAAGTGGTATGCTAATAAGGTTTATTAGTGTTCTTGAGCTGATCAATCCAATGGGTTCCAAAACTTTATTTCCTTATGATTATTTACTGTGATCTGGAAGAATGCCACCCCCCTAGAATCCTACCAGGTTACCCAGTTGGTGGTCACATCTGATAAAAAGATTTTATATTTTTAAAAGATTCATCTAACCCCCTTAATGATATCTTGGTACTATTATTCCACCAAACTGCATACTCTAAATGCATTTGTATTTTTTCTCAGGCCCAATCTTCAATTCATGGATGAAATCAATTGATAAAAATAAGAATTAAATTGGGAAAAAATGTTTTACTCAAATCTAGGTTTTTGTGGAGGGATTTTGATGTGTGGAAAAGAAACATGAAAATTTGCTTTCAGCTGCCATTATGGGGCAGAATCCATAATCTTTCCTGTTTTTCTTTTTAAATTACTAAGGCCTTAGATAGCAAATAATTACAGTAATTACTTCATCACTCTTGAATCAGATGTTGACTTCTCTCCATCATTTTTTCCTTTTCTATTTCTTCCTACTTTTCATGTATCTCTTCCTCTTTCTCTACTTATGTGTATATTTCAATAGAATATGGAAAATATGAAAGTTTAAGAACTGATTTTATTATACTGACATTCTTCCATGGTCTAGCAGTGAATGAGACACGTTGAGTTATCTTGAAGGCTAGAATTTTACTTTTTTATTATTAAAAACATCTTGTTTTGTGGCTCTTTAAATTTTGGAATCAAGTACCCCAAGCCAGAAGCCCTTAAAGAAACTTTGTCTTTTAAATTTTTTCTTTCATTTTCGTAAAAGAAAGTTAAATTTTTTTTTTTGCCTGTGTACTTTAGACATTTTACTTTAACTTTACATCTTTAGATAGCATAGGATGATCCTTACTCCTGAGGATGGTAATCTAGAAAGCCTAGAGAACAGATAATTCAACAAATCAAATGAACAAGCATTCATTAAGTTCTTACTGTATGCCAGGTACTCTGCTAAGTGCTGGGAATATAAATACAAGCAGAAAGAAAAACATCCCCTGTTTACATTCTAATGAGGTAAGATAACACATAAAAGAGAAATGAAAAGCTTAAGGGAACAGAGGGAAGAAGAGAAGGCATCCATGTAGGGGGCATGATAGAGAAAGCCCAGAGAATTAGGAATGGAGCCCAGAGTAAAAGGGAGATATGGCTGACCTGGATGCTTTCTGTAAAAGGGAGGTTCTGAGGGGAACTAACCAATCAGAGGAAGAGACTTACAGTGTGAAAAGTTGAGGGGCTTGAAGTGAACTTTCAGGATGAAGAAGCTGCTTCAGATAGCTCCTAGTATTTCTTTCTAAAGGGCTAACTTTTTCATTTCTTCTGAGACAGAAGTAGCAACAGTAACAATGAGTGGGACCTTTGGGTTGGGTGTTAGTAGCTGGAAACAAGCAGCATTTTAGATATTTGAAATTTGAAATCCTGAATCTGAAAATACAAGGGGTTACCCATTCCTGATATTGAGACTTTGGAAAATTCTCCTTGATACCTTTCTAATTTAGTTTGAGGTGTGAGGAAAATAGAAATACTGTTATTTTCTTCCTTATCCCGTCTTTCTTCTTCCCTTTTGATAGAAGTATAAACTATCTTAACTTCTTACCAAGACTAATTTCTACCTGCTCAAACAATCCTGTTCTATCCAGTCTCTTCCAACAGCTCGCCACCTTTGTCATCACCACTCTATCACTTATTTTCAATCTCTTCCTATCTAATGGTTCATTCCCTATTGCTTACAAACATACCCACATCTTCCCAACCTGAAAAAACCCCACACTTACTTCATCCTTCTATACCCACTATCACCTTATATCTTTTTGCCCTTTGTGGTTAAACTCCTCGAAAAGGGCCATCTACAATAGGTGCTTCTACTTTCTGTCCTCTCATTCTCTCCTCAACCCCTTACAATCTGGCTTCTGATGTCTGCCACAATTGCTCTCTCCAAAATTATCAGTGATCTCTTAGTTGCCAAACCCAATGGCCTTGACTAAGTCCTCATTCTCCTTGACCTCTCTGTAGCCTTTGATACTGTTGATCACCCCTTGGTCCTTGATACTCTTTTTTTCCTCTATGTTTTTGGGTTACCCCTCTCTCCTGGTTCTCCTACCTATCTGAATGCTACTTCTCAGTCTCTTTTGCTAGATCCTCATCCTAATCATGCATTCCAATCACAGATGGCCCACAAGGTTCTGTTCCAGACCCTCTTCTCTTTTTCTTCTATATTGCTTCAACTTGGTGATCTAGTCAATTCCCACAGATTTAATTCCTGTCTCTCTATTGACAATTCTCAGATCTATATATTCTGTCCCAACCTCTCTGTTGACCTTCAATCTTGCATCATCAATTGCCTTTGAGACATCTCAAACTGGATGTCCAGTAGACGTCTTAAAACTCAACATGTCCAAAACTGTTCCCATTATCTTTCTCCCTAAACTACCTTCCCTCCTAATTTCCCTATTACTGTTAACACCAATCTCCCAGGCCCTCAGGCTGGAAACCTAGGTTTCATTCTTTACTCCTCACTGTCTCTCACCTCCCATATCCAATCTGTTCCCAAGGTCTGTCCTTTCCACCTTTGTAACATCTTTCAAATATGCCTACTTCTCTTCTCTAACGTGCCACCACTCTTGTGCAGATCTTCATTACTTCACACCTGGACTATTGTAATAGGCTGCTGGTGGATTTGTCTGCCTTAAGTCTCACCTATTTCCAATCCATCCTCCCCTCAGCCACTAAAGAGCAGATCCAACCATGTCACCTACACTACTCAGTAAATTCCAGTAGCTCCCTGTTACTTTCAGGATCAAATACAAAATGCTCTATTTGGTGTTCAAAGTCCTTCAAAACCTAGCCTCCTCTTAACTTTCCAGTGTTTTTACTCCTCACCTCATACTTTTCAGTCCAGTTGACTATGGCTTCCTGTATATTTCAGGAATAAGACAGTTGCTGTCTGGGTTTGGGGCAGTTTCTCTAGCTATCTTTCATGCCTGGAATGCTCTACCTCTTCACCTCTGCCTCCTGGCTTCCCTGGCTTCCTTTAAGCCACAACTAAAGTGCCATCTTCTACAGGAAGCCATTCCCAACCTTTCTTAATTCTAGTGTCTTCCCTCTGTTAATTATTTTCTATATATCCTGAATATAGCTTGTTTGTAAATATTTGTTATCTTCCTCCATCAGATTGTGAGCTCTTTGTGGGCAGAGACTCTTTCCACGTATTTGTGAAAACAATTAACCGATATTTATTAAATGCTTAGTATATGCCAAGCACTGCACTAAGTGCTGGAGATATAAAGAAAGGCAAAAGATAGTTCCTCTCCAAGAAGCTCAGAGTCTATGCAGGAGTCAACATGCAAGCAGCTGTATACAAACAGGGATAAATTGGAGATGATCAGCTAAGCGAAGACACTAGAATTATGAGGATAAGGAAAGGTGTTTTGTGGAAGATGTGATTTTGGCTGAGTCTTGAAGACTACCAGGGAGACCAGAAGACGGAGCTGGGGAGGGATAGCATTCCTGGCGTGAGAGACAGCTGGTGAATGCTTTGGAGTCAGGAGGTGAATTGTGTCGTTGCTGTTCAGTCATGTCCAGCTCTTC